>NC_065920.1:72036214-72748608 GCF_024586455.1 Bactrocera neohumeralis | reverse complement strand
GTTTCAACAACTGAGCAGCCACTTATGAACAAAAGGACGTGTGTCAAATTTCAGGTCGATATCTTAAAAACTGAGAGATAAGATGTGCATACACCAACAGAAAGGCAGATAGGTATAATATAGAATATCCGGCATTTTAAATTATTGTGAAGTAATTCATTTGATGAGCCGAGAAAGAAAGAAAATTTGAGTAAATACTGTTAACTATATCGTCACTTTTGAGTTTTTTATTGCTCACCATTCACTACATCATATTACATATTATTCAGTTGCCGCTCTCAGATATAACCAATATATAACCATTTTATAACCAATATATAACCATTTAATAACCAAAACTCAAATTTTGTTTGGCTTCTATTACATATATCGTTTTTCCTCTGCCTGTAAACTATTGAAAAGTGATGTTACGTTATTATGCATTTTAGGTGACGGTAATTTCTTGAATGTTAATGTTTTGTATTGCTTTTTATTGTTTTAAACTTTTCTGAATAAAATATGTAATATGTAAATTTCTAACACATAGAAATAATATTAATAATATAAAATAAACATTTTTTGAATCCCGAAATTACAGGATTATACTCAAAAAACTTTTGAAAACGAAAATTCGGGATTCCAGTTAATTATTTCGGGATCCAAAAATTTTACAAAAATTCACTTAAATAAAACATTATTTTGATAAGTCTTTTATATACACAATTTTTTGAAATGAAGCTTCGGGATTCCAGCCAATTATTTCGGGATCCACAAAATTTTCAAAAATTCACTTAAATAAAATAATATTTTGATACTAAATTTCGGTATTCAAGTATCACATTTCGGGATCCCGAAAATTTTCGAAACGCATTAACACATTAAGTGCCCAGCGGATTTAACAAAAATCTTCTTCTTAAAAATGGCGAAGCGAAAGGTTACAGATAGTGAAACATTAGAGCCTTTGAAAGCGAGTGATGATTTTTGATTGTTTATTGCCCTCAATGTCCCAACACACCCCAATTAAATTCGGAGTTTCGAATATTTTCCAAATGTAGAATAATTCGGGATCCGAATAATTTTGTAAATGCTTCATATTTTTGTTTTTTAATTTAGGATTTCTAGTAAAACATTTCGGGATTTTTGAATGTGTTTAAATATTTTTTTGTTCAAAGTCCATAGTAAAACTTTTCAGGATTCGAAAGATTTTTCAAATATTTAACACTTCGGTATACCAAAAAATTTCCAAATGCCTTTAATGAGAAATTCTTTTTAAAAGATTTTTTTATTTTCTAGCAACACATTCGATATCCCTAAAATTTTCGAAATGCAATAAACTAATGTGATGTTTTTAACAAAAAATTTCGGGATTCTAGTGCAATAGTGCGGGATCACGAGAATTTCGAAATGCCTTTATTTTACAAATCTGTTAAGAAGAAATTTTGGTTTCTAGTAAAACATTTCGGCATCCATAAAATTTTCGAAATTCAATCAAATAAGCTATATTTTTTTATTTCGGGATTCTAGTAAAATAGTTCGGGAACCCGAGAATTTCGGAATATATGTATTTAAGTTAATTTTTTTATAAAAAATGGCACAGAATTAAATGCAAATGAAAACTTTATCACAAAGTTCATTCTGAACTAAACTCTGTGGGGTTCAAATACTTTGCTTCGTCTTTATTTTACTTGAAGGACTTATAAATATGATTGGATTGCTATCACTTTTGTCAAGTTTATCGTCAACATGTAGTATACACTATAATAGTTTTATATCGGTATTCTGCTTGTCACGATTGTCTCATGTCTCTAATTGTCACAATCGTAATTTAGTGACTCTGTTAGTCACGAGTCTCATTTTGGTATTCTGGCAGATACAGTATACTACTATAACAATATCATAAAAATAAGGTATATTTTTGGTATATTATGCTCTATGTAAAAAATTGTACACTAAACGTTTTGGCACTAATGATATTTGAACAAAAACCAATTTGTGCGTCCTATTTTTATAAGAAATTTTAAATGCTAATTGTCAGCTTTTAAAATTGAGATAAAAATCTCTTAGATGGATATTGTTTCTTTGAATATACATAGCTTTAGCTTAACCCTTGGTTTTTTTCTTTTTGACTCACTTCAAATTATATATGTATATTTATATTGTTCGTGCATTCTCCCTAAGGTTTTCCACGACTTATAAACATTCATAACACTTACAACTAAGAAAAATATGTTTCCGCGCAAAAACCAATCAGGCAACACCAATATGACATTATGAAAAATGATGTCATCGTTATCCAACAACGGAAATACGACATGTGATACACATACACACTTACATACCATAAATATGCAGGTTTGTGTTGCTTAAAATGATAATGTTACATGCGTTCAGTCAAAATTTATTTCCACCACGATTTATTACTTTTATGATTCGCCACGGTTAGCTGAGACTGCTGACAAAGCAATCACTCGCTGGCGATAACAAAGGCGCTTGAGGAAAAGCCACAGCCACAAGAGTATGGCAATCGCGCCTGTGTGTGTTTCTGTGCTTGCAAATTGCTTAATAGAGTCACTTCGCTAACCGCAAAAAACGCGTGATTCTGCGCTATCAAATGTTTGCCAATACGTCATCGTTTCCTGTTTTTTTTGCTCCCTGCAAACATAGAAATTTTAGCTGAGTTTTCAATATCGCGCGGAAGCGGCTACAGCAGCGAAGCAAGTGATATGTAAAATCATTTGATTAATGTAGCATTTTTTCTCAGCCACCAGCTTAACATTGCCACTTCGTTGACTAGCAACAGCGACAACAATGCAATGTTGTAAGAAAACTTGAGATTGTCGCTTATCAAAGCGCTTGTACTTTGACTTTGGTTGAAGCGAGGAAATATGTCAATGTTCGCGATTTTTTCGCATATGACATTTTCACAATCATGTTAAGATAGTTGTTTTTGGGCACACATTTTCTCGTATGTACATACTTGTAAGTGTATGTAGGGCCTGTAGGAATTTGCTAGCTTGAGCTACACTCCTTAGAAAATTCTATATTCTATTAAAAAAGAGTATTTTTGGGGGCTTAGATGTGTGCCATAATTTTAGCTTTAGACTTGGCAAAGACATAAAATCTATTGAAGCCTAAAGTATGTATTATGAGTCGATTTGTTGAGAGCCAAAAATACAGAAAAATTGCATATATATTGGTAGTCGAAAAAATCTTTTCGTATTTTGTCAATAGATGTCGTTGCAGCCATAAATCTTCTACCAATCACATTGTGTCATACAATGCTGCCTATATTTCATCTGAAGCTTAATATTTTGTCAATTTTCGCCACAACTTCCCTTAGAGTTATCACTGAAAAAATATGTTATTCACTTCCATTATTCCTACAAGGCAAGTTTACTATAAATGTACATAAGTATCTATGTAGCTGTCTATAGTTTCGATTATATATTTTATCCATGGCTTTTGGCGCCAATATCTGTGATACGTGATGCCACGGAAATGATAAATAATATTCACTGGATAACAGTCACAGCAGCCTTTTCAGCCTAACGACATTAGCGCGTGGAAAATTTTCGTAAGATTTCGTAAAATGTAGGTATCATTTCCGCTATTTTTAAGGTGACAGAGTAAAGCTTATATGACTTAGGTTTTTTTATACAGTTGTGCTATATATATTTTTTATTTATTAAAATAATTTTATTGATTCGTAGGTCATTGAACACACCTGCTTCAGTTTGGAAAATATATGGCACTTATTTGTTGAAAGCGCATTATTTGAAAAGAGGATCGACGCACACCACCCTTTCGTCGATTTCAAAGCTGCTTTTAACACAACGAAAAGGAACCACTTTTACGTCGCATTGTCTGTATTTATTTTCCCTGCAAAACTAATATGGCTATGTAAACTGAAGTTGAGCAATACCAAAAGCTCCATCAGGATCGGGAAGAAACTCTACATGCCGTTCGATACTAAACGAGATTTCAGACAAGGCGACTTCCTGTCGTGCGACTTCTTCACTCTACTCTTGGAGAAAATAATTAGAGTTAAAGAGCTAAATCGAGAAGGTATAATCTTCTACAAGAGTATACAACTGGCGTCCGTCGATGACATCGATATCATTGGTCATAACAACCGAGAGGTTGACGAAATATCCCATGTCAACATACAAACAGTCGTTGCACTCGCGACTTGGCTTCCACGTCACTGTTGACAACCTCCGGTATGTTTAACGAGGGTACCTTCTGACGACGGCCTTGTCCTATGGCGTTCAGCGGTTCAAATCAATGCGTTGATCAGCGCCCTGAAAATGCCAGGCATTTTCAGTACCAATTGGCAGTGTGAAATGGACACACTAACCACCTTGGTTGGGTTCGAGGCCCATCTAAAACCTCTGCCGTACTTTGGGTCCGGCACCCAGTTGCAATGTAACTCCACATTCAACTGACAAAGTATCAGTTCATTACGCATTCGGGTATTAACCACAACTACCACGATACTCCTCATTGGGCCAGACCGCATAAGCATGTTGGAGTAAACTTCAAGGGCTCTTTCTGCCCGTGGTACCAGAATTAAGCCTTCTGTCAGATCCTGTAACCAAAACTGCTATTAGTTGAGCTTCCATACTACTCTGGACTGCTTCCCAGGGGTTAGACCCCATCGGCATATTGCACGTACACACCATGCACAAAAGAAGCTAACCTTAATTCTCAGTTAAACGCCTTCAGCACTTAAATAATTCACGCGAAAACTCTTCGGCATTCCGACAATTGGAAAACTCACCGATAATATCTAAACGTCCATCTGTCCAGCTAATCTCCATACCACTCAGGTCTTTAATGTGCGAGTACACAAGGCTCCATAAGTGGCACAGGCCACAAACAAGCCACGATATATGGTGCGAACTGCACGGAATTAGAGGTCCCAAACACTCCGCAAAATGCGTCGTACGTCTTTCACATTCATGTAATTACAATTTCTAAAAATTGTTCTCCCGCCCGCTCGAACTCAGACCGCGACCCAAGCAGAGAGTTTATTAAGATATATATGGACCACAGGAGGAATTCTGCGGGCAGCCACGAACCGATCTCCGCACTCCCTTTCATATCAAATAGAGAGGCTTTCCTGTCTGAAAAGTAACCCTGTCAAAAAGTAGTCACCAGAAAGCCAAGCTAATCCAGTCGTTGCACCACTCGATCCCAGCTTAGGTAGTCAAACGCTCCCTTGAAAGGTATATACATAAAATCATGCATCCTCTATACTGCGTCCTTTCCTGAATCCTTACTGTATATCCGACTAAAAACTCCTAAAGTCGCTCCACCACAACTTATTCCAAGACCTTTTCCAAGTACTGGAAGGAGACGGATTCAGTGCTTTTGCACATCGCTCCACTTAAACCATCAAGACCTGCGGACTTTTTAGAACCAACCAGACAAAAGGCGTATCACAACTCCCCATCGTCTAATGGAAGGACAACTACCTCTAATTGAAACGCTGTTTTTGATAACTTCAGTGCATTAACACATCTTAATGGAACTTTTCAAGAATTATATATTATATCATTTATGAAAATAAATTGACATGTGGCAAGGCAGATCCAACAATCGGCGTAATCACTCCGATATTGTATACACTGATCAATATCGATAAAAAACAAGAAAAACAACATTGGTTAACTTCGGCCGAAGCTTATATACAAATACATTTCTTATATCATAAAAGGGTATAAAAATATCTCTATTTTATTTTCGATTGATTAGTATGGTTGACTCGTATGGTCTCTATATTCCCTAGTAGTCCGATATCGGCAATTCAGACAAACGCGCAGCTTTTTACAGAGAAAAGGGCATGGGCTCGATATATGAGTTCGATACCTCATAGAAAGATTAATAAGCGTGATTGTGTATAGACAGATAGACGAAAAGACGGACGGACATGGCAAAATTGACTTAGCGGTTCATGCCGAATATATACTTTATTGCGTCTTCTACATTTCTTGCTGAGTATTTCCAGCTTCGCCGCAAACTTAATATACCCGATTAAGAATATAAAAAAAAATAAATTGGAGAACTCAATAATTGAATAAATAAACAAATAGATATTTAATTAAATTTACTGAATTTTATTCTAAGCTAAAAGAATTTAATGCGAATTCTAAGCAGGCCGACACCCACATCTAATCCGGTGACCTACTTTAGCGCACTCGCACGCACGCAGTTTATTAGAAATGCATAGATCGAAGGCGCAGCGCAATGCTCTCTGCACCATTTTATATGCACACCCACACGCACACACGCACAGCAGAAGTAAATTAACAGCAAACTATGTTCAATAAAAAGTTGCCTCAGCTGCTGGCAATTTCATTTTCAATTTAAATGCAGCAAAGCTTCTGCCAATTGTCACCAATGAGTGCCGTCGAATGCATAAGCACAGAGCGGCCCTGAATACCGTTAGCACAACAGCAACACTAGCAGTGGCAACGACAAAAGCCAATATTGAGTATACACCGTTAGATGTGCCGTTAGCAGATTTGTAAGCTATTTATGCGAAAAGTTACTTAAGTGTTAATGCAACATCCGCTTAATCCGGCAGCAACAGCGCGCCACTATACATAGTGGCAACAATAATACGCAGTGTTGCAACCTTTACTCCTGCAAAGCGCAGAACAACAACAACTCGCGATGAATTTGCAATTTACTTGCTCACTGCACTCACATTACGGCAACTGCTTGTTGCACGCTTCCAGCGCTATTGCATACTCAGAGGCAGTGGGCGGTGCTAATACCATTCTAACTAGTGTGCTACAACAACAATAAACGTATAACAACTCAGCGAACTTTTTATGATGTGTCATGCTTTATTTATGTCATTTGTAGTGCAACATGGGTGCCACTGTCGCAGGCGAGGCGTGCTTACAAGTGACTCAAGTTGGAGATTTGTGGATATTTGTCGGCGTCAACACACATGCGCCTGCATATACTCGATATATGTATACGGGGTTTGGCGTTATATGCGCAAATCTCAAGTGCTTAGCGACTGTAAGTGCGACTGCGAATGACTTGCGAACACCCACGAAAATATCAAGTCTCTCTTCAGAATATTGTTGGAGTGAAAATAAGTAATGGAAACAAGTGAAGAAATATTAAGTTAGGGAGCAGCCGATTACTAGACGCCCTCGTAAATTTTATGTTTCAAAAGTGGGTGCAATATTTCGCTATGGACTGCAGATTTCAGTTATTGAACGAAACTTTTAACCAAATAGCTCATTTCTGGGTATTTATTCACTATTGATGAAGAGTGAAATCAGTACCATATGCATACCATATAGTGATAATATATATATAGTGTTTCTATCCACAATCAGTGCGATTATCTTATGAATGTTACACCTATGGGCGAAATAATGGATTAGGTGTTAACCCTAGTAAGACGGAACTGATGCTATTTACAATTAAAACCAAACTACTTCAATTTCAACTTCCCTCACTCAGTGATACTACAATTTCTCTGTTCCCACACAGCAAAATTTTTGGTAGTCGAGATAGACACCGAACTGAACTGGAAAATAATAGTCAAACAAACGTATTGATAAAAAGCTTTATTTTTATATTTGTGTAAAGTTTTACCAATGTATATAACTTATACAGAGAGGGCATCAGAAATTGAATACGGTCAAGTGCTTGCATTCAACCGTCATTACAGGTGTTAAAAAATTGTTACATATGCAAATCTGATTTGATGGCCAAAATTAAAAAAAAAAGAAAAACAAGAAAAAACGTTACTTCGTGATTTTGCACCTTTGTATGGGAGGTGGGCGTAAATCCGATTTCTTCCATTTTTCACTGTATATGGAAATGCCTGAAGAAAACGTTTCTTTAGTTGACATACTATGTCTTCAGTTTGTATGGGGCTATATGCTATAGTTAACCGATCTGATCAAAAAAAAATTTCTTCAGATTACATTTTTGCCTTAGAAAATAACATATGTGCCAAATTTCGTTAATATATCTTGTCAAATGTATTTGTCCATATAAGAGTTTTGATTCCCATTTTGTATGGGCAGCTATATGTTATCCGATTTGTTCCGACAATGAGCAGCTTCTTGAAGAGAAAATGACGTTTGCAAAATTTCAAAACGATATCTTAAAAACTGAGGGACTAGTTCGTATACATATATACAGACAGACAGACGGACATGGCTAAATCGACTCAGCTCAACATACTGATCATTTATATACATATATACTTTATAGGGGACGATTCCTTCTGGGTGTAACAAACTTCGTGACAAACTTAATATACCCTGTTCAGGGTATAAAAAGTAAGGCCTGTAACCAAATATTTCATACATTTAAAACTAGCCAGGACCAAAGCCAAGAAAATACCTTAAAGTGCTAAACCTTAACCAGAGGATCAAAATTCATGCAATTTTATATATACATACATATACTCTATATAACTAATACACTGACCGCCATATTTGGCATAAGGTCTGCTAGAGTAATTTCGATAATTCGTAGTCCAATTTTACATTTTTTTTGGTACTAAACTATATATATCCAATATTATACGTTCAGTTAATTTTGACGAAAGTTTGAAGTTCTTATATAGAAGTAAAGAATTGATCAGGTATTATCTATTTTTTACCAATACCATAGGCAATTGAAAAGCCAAAGACTAATAAAACGGTCACAAAGTTGCATCATGGATCCTCACAGACCATCAGCAATCATACGGAGTAGTCACCGAGAAGTTCGAAAATCTTTGTGTTAGATACGTAGGAGCTAAGGGAAGTATTGACATGTTTGTTAAATTTCATGTCGGGCTTATGATCCGATTTCACTAATTTTTACACTGTTGGTGTTTTATGGCTTGAACGGTTTGACCGATATGGCTCGATACATACAACCGTTAGGTGCACAAAGCTTTTATATTCTTTGTATAGTAAAAGTATAAAAAATATAGAATCAGAAAATTAAATGTAATACAGATAGCAGTCTTTTCAGTGGTTACCGGGGTGAACAAGTAATCGCAAAATAATGCGCCTAAATGCTCTTGAATCAACTGCTGGTAGAAATTTTTATAGGCAAGTTTAAAACATTTTCTACTATAAAAATTAAGGAGATTGATGGCTGGATCAGAACTAGATATGGATATAGCGAAAATCTTTAGTAGCTCAATACTAATATTAATAAATCATATTATATCCTCCCAAGTTTAGATTTTATTAGTTACAAACCCGTGAGAAAACCTAATACCATCTAGACGTTCGTGAAGAAAGGGTTCGGTATGGAAGGAGCATATCAAAATGGAACGAGCATCCTGATTTCTCTCTATCTTTCCATCTACCAAGCTCAGCCCACACTCAGCTATCTTCAAAGCGGAAGTAATCGGCATAGAAAATGAATGAGGTGTCTTACATTTTCACAGACGAGTTGACCAAGTCAGGAGCTTCTCTAGACGAAACCAAGGCAGAGATGATAGCGCGTTCTCTAATAACGATCAAGAGAGCTTAATACATAATTGTAACAAATAGCTTAGAATAGATGGAAATTTTGATCACATGGCAAGATATTAAAGCAGATATGGTCAAATTTTGACAAATTGTCTTATTGCATAAATCCAGAAAGGTATAGACAGACTTACAGCTACCATAACGGGGTTTTGGTCCTTTGGAGAACATGCGTTAAGAACGGGAATGCCACATAACAACGCTTGCCGCTTCTCGAAGGGGGAAGTAGAGTAAGGAACAGGTTCTCGATGTAGAACTCTTAGATCCCATAATTAACCAAACCTTGGTAAGTACTTTAATTGAGAACACCAAATGGTTTGAACATAACAAAGAAAGGGAATAGCAAGATTATGGGATCCTACAATAGAGCATACAAATTTTTACCTTTATTAACTCGGAAAAAGTTTATATAAAGTTTTTTCGAAAATTTGCTAACTTATTAATTTCTTATTAAATAAAAATCAATATTAAAAATTTGTTAAGAATTTGCCTTTAAAACTTCTTATTATTCATAATATTCATACTTAAATTTTTCAAAATATTGCTAAATTATTTATTCGCCCATACTTGCTTAAATATTCAATATTTATTTTCCTTGCCGAGAAAGTTTTTTTTTGAGTATATGCATTTTGAATGTATTTGAATAATTAATTTCTTTAATGTAAATATTTTTTCACTTTGCTTCGCGAGTGTTTCATAAATAAACAGTTGACATAAAAAATTATCGCACATTGCAACGCATTAAAATTGCGCAATAAAACACTCATTTTATGTACTAAGCAATAACCAAACACACACACACACTTACTGGCATGTAGCTACAGGCAAAATGGCACTCATGTGAGCACGCACGCACACTGAAATATTTGTATTACTGAATTTTATAGCACACTTATAGGCGGCACTTTTATTATGTAATAAAGTAATTAATTCGCAGACAAAGAAATATAAACTGAGAAAATATTTGCTTAAGCACTAATCCAAAGCGCAGCGCAGAGCAGTGGAGTCAAGTTCAGCAAACACAACTTACACACACACACACACACGTGCATAAGCCATAAATAACTTTTTTCATGTATTGCGCATATACCATTTTTGGGTACATGCACATGTATGTGTGCCTAAGTCATAACACGCACACACACACACACACACATATATGTGCCTGGGTACACATGTACAAGCTGTAAACTCAAGCTGGGCTAAAGCGTTGGTGCTTAAAATTACAAATTGCCACTTGCAGTTATTTAATTAAGTTAATCCCTAAATGTATGCTACGGGCCACGGGCTTGACTTGCCTGTCGTGCCGTGTAGATGAGCCAAACTAAGCAACGCCCAAAACGTCGCAAAGAGTGCGTGTGTGTGCGCAAAAATTAGTGAATGCGTGCGTGTGTATATGTGTGTGTGCGTGAAGTTGAGTTGACGGCACAAGCAGCGCATAAAAAACGGTAATTTAATGTTAGCTAAAAGCAATAGCGCAATTTGCAGCCAAAACGCCTGGCAGCTGCGTGTACTTGTATTAAATATGTGCATGTGTGTGTATATGTGAGTATGTGTGAGTGATTTTATTTTTGTATTTTCTGCATAAATTTATAAAATTTGCTGGAGAAAAAGCATACAACTTTGTCTTACCATAAATGAGCTCGCGTTCGAAATTCGCTGTCGGCACGACAATTAGAAATACAACACCGCCACCCATTCGGTATGAAATAAATAAATTTCCTTAGCGCTTTTGTTGCTGTTGCTATGTTTTTGTTTATATTTGAGTATATGTTTGCTTCCTTCCTTGCCGGCTGTTGATCAAGTGAAGTTGCTATTATCTCAGCTGCTGATATCATAAACAACAACAGGCGATGAAAAAGTTTCGCTTAGAAATTCGCTTTGCGGATTAATTGTGATGAAGTGCTGGAAAGAAAGTTAAAATGTGATTAATTATTTGCGTAAGAGTGGGGCACTGTTTTTGTACAAAACAATATAAATTTAATTTGAATTTTAAATTTTCTACAACCCCTACTTTTGATATACATACATATATGTATGTGTCTATATGTATGTATGTATGTACATATAAGTAGAGGTGTTAGCATAACGTAAGTACTTGAGATCACTTAAGACTTCAATCTATGGATTTAAACCTTGAACTTAAACTTAAACTTAAGCTTAAACTTAAGATTAAACTTAAACTTAGACTTACATGTAAACTTAAATTTAAAATTAAAAATTTTTAACTTAAACTTTAACTTAAACTTAAGCGTAAACTTAAACTTAAACTTAAGCGTAAACTTAAACTTAAACTTAAAACTTAAAACTTAAAACTTAAAACTTAAAACTTAAAACTTAAAATTTAAAACTTAAAACTTAAAACTTAAAACTTAAAACTTAAAACTTAAAACTTAAAACTTAAAACTTAAAACTTAAAACTTAAAACTTAAAACTTAAAACTTAAAACTTAAAACTTAAAACTTAAAACTTAAAACTTAAAACTTAAAACTTAAAACTTAAAACTTAAAACTTAAAACTTAAAACTTAAAACTTAAAACTTAAAACTTAAAACTTAAAACTTAAAACTTAAAACTTAAAACTTAAAACTTAAAACTTAAAACTTAAAACTTAAAACTTAAAACTTAAAACTTAAAACTTAAAACTTAAAACTTAAGACTTAAAACTTAAAACTTAAAACTTAAAACTTAAAGCTTAAAACTTAAAACTTAAATTTTAAACCTTACAACTTAAAACTCAAAATTTACAATTTACAACTTACAGCTTACACTCTACTACTTATAACTTACAACTTCAATTTCAAAACTTTTAAAATAAAAATTTAAGACTTATAACTTACAACTTATAAATTACATCTAACAACTTTATATTTTACAACTTACAACTTGAAATTAACAACTTACAACTCACAACCTACAACTTACAACTTTCTACTCACAACTTATAACATACTACATATTACAACTTAAAACTTAAATCTTAAAACTTGAAACTGAAAACTTACAACTCAAACCTTACAATTTACAACTTACAACTTACATCATACAACTTACAACTATAACTTACAACTTACAACTCACAAGCTACAACTTACAACTTTCTACTCACAACTTACAACATAGTACATATTACAACTTAAAACATAAAACTTAATTATAATACAATATTTTGACCCAATTTGCTTCAGCCACCAAAAAAAGTCTAAAGAAAATTAGCATATAAAGAAATACACGAAACTACGAAAATGCATTCATACATATGCACATTTACCAACCACAATTTCGAAGTAAAGAAAGTCATTTACATATATTAGACAATTGATATTGCACCCACTGAGCCGCCTATTACCAACTTCTGTTTGCCAACAACAAAATAACGAATAAAGTGCAATAGTAAAAGCGCAATCGAAGCCAAATAAAACTCTATATATGCAAATTGGCAGCAGAAACAAAACAAATTCGCTCAAACTTTGCAGCGCTTTGCATACTTTAAGGCGCATTTGCAAATTTTCTTCCGCCATATTCGTAAAAATGTCGTAAAACGACACAAATGTTGCAAACTTTTGCGGTCATGCATTCGTTCCTTCATATATGTATATAATACACATGCGACTTCTTTTAGCCACAGTGGGAGCGCGCACCCGCACTGCCACACTGCAATGGTGCTGGGCGAAACCAAAGTGTTAACTTTTCGGGTAAACCTCATTAGGCGAATGACGTCGAGTCAAAGTTTGTCCCACTGACAGACATGCGTACTTTTGTATACATATATACGGCTAGGATCAGCAGCACATCCGTTGGGGCAAGCGACGTAAATTCCTTGCAACAATCCGTCGCTCAACTTTACTGCCATTTCATAGCACGCTAAGCATTTGACTTGCGCTTGTGCAGTTGCCGTTACAGCTGTTACCGTTATATGCACTTTTGTTGCAACTTTGCTCGTCTGTCTGTCAGTGCGTCAACAAATCTGCGAGGATGTGCAAATACTTGGAATTTCTACCGGATGCATTTCGCAGGCAGTTAGACAAATAAGCAACATTTTGTGGCACAATGGGACAGTGAGGAGAGTGCATGTGAAAATAGTTGTAACAAAATTTTATAAGACAGATAAGCCGAGCGACCGGAAACTCGAAAAGGTTTAGAGAATAACTGAAAGTGAAACAGACCAGCGCCGGGCAGCGATGCTGTGTGTCGGAAGTGTGCTTGTTGTTGTTGGCTGCGGTGCTGTTGGACAAGTGTGGTTGCTTGTTTGCGTGTTTTGTGCTTAGATAAATGGCTGGAAGTGAAAGTTCGACCGAGTGAAGAATATGTGGTTCAAGTGAGAATTTGTTGCATCTTCCACGCGGCATATGCAAAAGCTCTAATGGCAAAGTTGTAGGAATATCTTATTTGGCTAATTCGTTGCACAAGTTGTTGCATGCGGCAAAGCAAGGTATGCGTGCAACTTGTGGTGGTTAACAGCTCCTTTCCTAATATTTTTTCACTTTTTTATTTGGTCTGAGAAAACTTTTTGTATTGTGATGAATGTGCGCGGTGGCTGGCACATACTTTAAGTTACAGTTGCGGTAGTCGTAGTTGAGTTTCTTTAGCTGAAACTTACCTTGCTAATACCGCAGCGTGTTAAATTGCTTGATTAAAGTTGGTTTGAAAAATTAGTTCATTTAAAAGTATGGAGCAAGATTGAAAACTGATATCTTTAAAGGTGAAAGCTGATGACCGAAACTTGAAGCTTACAACTTACAAATTATAACTTACAACTTCAAATTCAAAACTTCTAAACCTAAAATTTAAGATTTACAACTTATAACTTACAACTTAAAATTACAATTAAAAACTTTATATTTTACAACTTACAACTTTAAACACAATACTTTAAAAACAAAAAATTAAGACTTGCAACTTATAACTTACAACTTAAAATTACAACTAACAACTTTAAACTCAAAACATTCAAAACTAAAATTTAATATCTAGAACTTATAACTTACAACTAACAACTTTATAACTTACAACCTACAAATTAGGACTTACAACTTTAAATTCAAAACTTTTAAAATTAAAATTTGCAATTTATAATTACAACTTGTAACTCACAACTTATAATTACAGCTAACTTTATATTTTACAACTTACAACTTTAAACTCAAAACTTTTAAAACAAAAATTTAAGATCAAGAACTAAGAACTTACAACTTTAAATTCAAAGCTTTTAAAATTAATATTTGCAACTTATAATCTACAACTTACAACCTAAAAATTATAACTCATAACTTTATAATAAAAACTTTTAAAACAAAAACTTAAAACTTACAACTTACACCTAATAGCTTCCAACCTACAGCTTACAACCAACGACTAACAACTTTAAATTCAAAAGTTCTAAAGTTAAAATTTAACCTTAAAAAGTTACAACCTAAAAATTACAACTTACAATTTTTTTCAAAAGTATTTAACGCTTAAAATTTTAAAACTTACAGCTTACAACTAGCGACCTACAAATTAAAATTAAAACTTAGAACTGTATACTCAAAACTTTTAAAACTAAAATTTAAAACTCAAAACTTACAAAATTAAAAATCACAATTTAAACATTCAACTTACAATTATATAAAACTTACAACTCAAAACTCACTATTAAAACGTACAACTCAGAACTAAATATTTACAACTTAAGGTTTACAACATAGAATCTACAATTTATATCTTAAAACTTACAATTTATAACTTTCAATTTAACAACTTAAAATTTAAAAACTTCAAATTTAAAGTTACTCCATCTAGGTAAAATTGAAACCAACAACTTACAGCTGAAAACAGCAGTATACATCACGCAATTTACAACTTAAAACTCACAACTTTTAACCTAAAATTTAAAACTTTAAACCTAAAAATATAAACACGTCACAATTAAATTTACTCATTGTTGGTATCATTTAAAGCTAATACAATTTTATACCTATTTTATAACTAGAATTTAAATTTGTTTAAAAATTCCGCATGAATTTGCATCGCTTTTTATTTGTTCAAAAAAACCATAAAAATAAGCTAAATTCAAGTACAACATATTAATTATACTTAATCCTGAGAATTAAATTAAAAATAGCGCACATATTTTAGAGATTCCTAAAAAACTTTCACCCATACATATATTTAAATAAATTAAAAATTCCACCACAACTGCGCTTTTTTAATTGTTCGCTCTATTTGCCGTGCATACAAAACTTCCCCATTAGTTGAACAGGCAACTAATTTCCGCTTGACCCAAATACTTTAGACAACAGCTGGCTAATTAACATTTAATTACAATTAAAAAGGGCTTAATGAATTGAAGGTCAGATTTTTGCAGCTGCTAAACAATGCAAAAAAAAAAACAAATAAATAAAATAAAAATACAAAAATATATGATTGGTTTGAAAGCATGGATATTTATGAAAAATTCAACGAATATGTATATACAATGCAATGTTAAAATAATTTATATAGCAAAATGGCAAAATAAATGCCATAAATAATTGATTATGAATTAAAATTTTCGATTGCCGCTTGACCTTCAAACATATTTATGCATATGAAATGCCACAAGTGTGAAATATTTTCACTAATCTCTATTTATATTCATACTTGCAACATGTTGCTGCAGAGTATAATAGTTTCGTTCACCTAACGATTGTATGTATCACCTAAACCCAAACGAGATAGATATATATTAGTATATACTTATATGTAAATGATCAGGATGAGAAGAAGAGTTGAAATCCGGATGACTGTCTGTCCGTCTTGCCGTCCATCCAAGAAAGCCAACTAAAACTGTTCAAATCCCTAGATACCGAATATGCGGACCGCAGTATCTAAAGGTGATAGCCAAAAACGATACTTTTTATGAGAGTTTATCATTCAATACGTTTATTTCGTTCGTTGTTTCAATTTCACATTACATTATATACAAAATAAAAAAGGATACATGTCAAAAGTGAGTTTTGATAAAATTTTTATGAAAGCTCAATATCTTAATTTCATATTTCGTGGAATAGGTTGAATTTATATGACGAATGTTTGTGACAAGGACGAGACATATCTATTTGTCAATGCCATGTCCAACTTTGTTTTTACGAGCACTCTTCAGAGCGGCGGCTTTGGATTTTCGACAAGCTGTTGACTGTAGAGTCAATGTCTCCGAAGTCGAAATCGACGGTATGCGAAGCAAACAAACTGTAGTTGATCCAATGATTCTGTTTTTTTTTTGTGTCATACATCTTTCGGTGTTGCATGATATTCCCTTTTCATATTTGACGAGACCATAATGAATTTTCCAAGCGTTCACCATTCCGTCATCCCATCCATTTGTTATTAGGGGACAATACCACTATTTGCCTCGAACACGAATTCCATAATAGTTCATGGCATTATCGAAGAGATCAACGTCGCCCATTCGATTATTATATACTTTTACGATGTGTATGAGTTATCATATTCCATCTTTTGACCGATGCAATGGTTCAACATGATTCGATTTGCAGTTGGTCATGAAACACGAAATAAAATGGAACATGAGTGAAAAAAAAAATTTATATTGTTAAAACTGGTTTATACCGCGTTCGTTCTTCTGAAAATGTTGAGTCGTATGTAATATTATGTATTAATTTAGTCAAGTGAACGTAATCACATTATCTACTAATTTCAATTTTTTGATGATACGTTAAATCATTTCAGGAAAGACCTGTTATGCTTATGAACAAAATTCGTGATTTCGATCGTTTTCCTGACGTTCCATTTGAAATTCCTGCAAGTTAAAGCTATAAAATGTTTTAGCATGACGTGGAAACTTAGTATTCAGTCGTTTTTCTTTTCATTTTCTAATAAGTAATCACAAAAAACTGTATGCACTGAAAGTTCCGGTCCTGTATGTTTTTGTTTGTGATACTTTCTGCGATTATTCGGTTAAACAAGAACTCAGTAATCAATAAAGTCAGCAAAGAAGTTTTCTGTTAAATTGAAAGTATACTAGTGGCCATCATTCATTTTGAACAGTAAATTTTTCACATTGAACAAAAATACTTTGAAGTGAAAAAATGGTCGCATCGTTTTTGGCTGGTGGTCAATTTTAATCAGTTAAGTTTTGTTCACATATCATTCTATTTACAACCTATGATAAAAATATATAGGGTTATATATACCACAAACATGATAGGGCGAATATATCAAAAGATGTTATTGTTTTCCGTCTTTTTTTATTTATTTTTTCAGAGTTTTAATCCGTGTGAAAAAAGCTGTAACTTTAAAAATTGAGATATTGATAAAATTTAAAAAATGTATAAATTGGCTCCATAAAGGTTTTTATCAAGATCAAAAGATGCAAAATCGGAACGAACAGTTATTGATTTCATAACATATTTCATTAAAGATTTAAATCGATGATTTTGCTGATCCAAAAATCGACATAAATGGTTAAAGAAAGTGGGCCCAGGGTACAAGTTTTTGTACATATCTCGGAAACTATTATAAATAATATATAAAATCCGGTCGTTTTTTCAGGTATTTGTTTATACAGTTCAAAAATGTGAAATCGGATAAGTTACCACGCCCATATACAATAGGTTATATACAAAATTGCTTGAATTTCGATCGTTTTCCGACGTTAACAAAAAAACGTCAGAAACCTAAAAGTTGCAGAAGTATAAAATATTCGCTTTTTTTCACTTGAAAAACGTAAGCGCCCCTTGGACCTTGTTTTTATTTACCTATTCTTTGTTATTTTTTGTTTTTTTAAAATTTTGATGACATGTATCGAAATCCACTGAAATTCGCATACCATTTTAATATAAAGCTATTTTGAATTTCTGATGCCTTCTTTGTATAATAATTTTAAATAGGAAAAAAATAGCGGAATAAAGTGTTTTTACACAAATAGGTATTTATATATTAAATGACGGATAATTATTTTTTCGAATTAATTTTTTTATTTCATTGATAATTTTTTTTTATTGAAAATATGTTTTTGTTAATTTATTTTGGTTAATTTTTTTATTTAAATTATTTTTTATTTTGTGATTTATATATATTTTTTTAAATTTTTATAAATATCTTAACTTAAAATTCCATACTAAGTACTTTAAGTGGCTTAAGTGTGGTGTCGACCTAACCGATTATTTCATTGAAGTCTTAAGGGGTTAGGTAGTCGGTCAGAATTTTCAAAAAATAAATATTTTTTGCATTTTCGTTAGTAATAATTTGTGTAATATCTTAAAAACATTCTCTGAAAATTTCATATTCCGATAATTAGTTTTTGAGTTATCCGACAAACAAAGAGAGCTCGCGCACTTCAAAGCGCTAGTGTGAACTTTTTAAGCGCGTTTTTCTCAAACTCAAAACTATGTTTTTTGAACTGGTGACAACTGTAACTCGAAAACCGCTCAGTAGATTTTAATGAAATTTATGCAGCTTTTAGAATACATAATAAACTCGTGCCTGATCGAAGGATTTTTTTTCAAAAATTTCGATTTTTTAAGACCAATTAACTGTTGATTTTTTCCCAAAAATTTAGACAAAAATTTCCTGAGGCCGCCATTTTGTTAATATTTGAAAAAACACCCTCGAATAGGCCCGAGTTTATCTATTTTTAAAACTATTTTTTTTTGTCGGATTGCTTTTAGATGAATCTCCAAGGAGTTATTGTTGTCACCGCAAGGACGTTCTTTTGAACATAAACAACTATAACTTTGGAAATTAAATTTTTTGTTTTCGAAATTTTCGTGAAAAAAATCAAAAACAACACAAAATCAACAAAAAATCAACACAATCTACATATAACAATGCCATATTACTACTTTAGTAAAATAACACGATTTAATGCAAAAAAAAAATACTGAAAATTCTAATTTTTTCGTGCCTCTGACTACCCTTAACCCCTTAATTGAGCCACAAATAATTTAAAAAAAAAAAATTTTTTTGTACTTTTGATATCACTTATAAAAATATTTTATTTAAAAAATAATATCTGTCAGTATAGAGTTATTTGCAAGCTAGGTTAAGAACCTGATGAATCCTCATTGGAAAATTCGATTGCATATTAAACTGACAGTACTTCAAAAAATACATTTTAATTAATAAGTCATATAACTAAATGTTCCACCATGCTCTTTTTATACAAAAAATTACTATTATTAATAATTGCTCTCAAAACTAATTACCCTCAGGCGCCTGCATCAACATTTGATCCACTTACTTTTCAATTACAAAACACCACAACGTATTTAGTTTTCTTGCTTAAATCATATTATGTTTTTGTTGTTTTTGCAGCACTTTTGTTTTTGTTAGAACTTTCATTTTCGCACTTGAACCACAGAAAACTTCCTGTTTCTATTGCCACAATTTATGCTGCATTCTCAATAAACAGAGTGAAAGCTCATGTTGCAATGGAAGTTAGCAGTACTCCGTCGAAAAACAAAGAAATTATTATTTTCACTTGTTTCTTGCACTCGAAATCTGAACTTTTCGCAATTCACAGCAACGGATATTTTCACAATGAAATCGGAAACAGAACTGGTTGCGGCTGCAGCAGCCGAAAATTCAAGCACTGCTCAAGCGATGCATTCCTCACTAATGCCAAACAAGAAATTAAAAATAAAATATACTCAAAAGGCAGGCGAAGAAGAAGACAAATAGAGCTGCACTGATAACTAGAAAAAACTGACTTAAGTTATAATATTTATATATATTTTTTTATACTTCCCTACTGCCTCAACATGCACCAATAATTCCGCAGCAAATAGTGTAAGCACGTTTCGGTTCTTTTCTGCGGCTCTAATAAGCCTAATTAATATATTTATGTGAAAACTTGTAAGCTCTTGCGAAATGCGCTAATAAAAGTATGAAAATTGTGGCACGAAGCGTTTCGTACTTCAACTTGCACCACATTGTGGCTAAAGAGAGCAGCGTGCATAATTAAAATGTTGGAAATTGAATGGAGGAATGGAGACATGAGAGGGGAACGAGAACATCGTAATACTATACATTTAACATTGTTGCAGGTCATTATAAAATAACTGATTTAAAACCAATTTGCTAACTTGTAAATTATATGATACTCTTTTGCGTTATATAATTAGCAAAATTATATACCAAATATTATATATGTAAATACGAAATATTTATTTCTAAGGTCATAATTTATCCAACTTCCTCCATATTCTTCATCTTCTTTACCGCTTACGCGGTTATAGCCAAGCGCCAGTTTGAGATAGCAAATGCAGCCAGGTCCTTCTCTACCTGATCTCTCTAACGGGATGGAGATCTTACTCTTCCCCTGCTTCCTCCGGCGGGTATTCGTCGAATACTTTTATAGCTGGAGTTTTTTCGTCCATTCGGATGACATGACTTAGCCTTCCGCAGAACCTTTCTCTCGAAAACTCGCAACTGACTGATCAGATGTGGTCATCATCCATGCCTCTGCACTATATAACAGGACGGGAATAATGAGTAACTTGAGTGTGTTTGATTTTTGTTCGTCGAGAGAGGACTTTACTTTTCAATTGCCTGCTCAATCCGAAGAAACACCAAATGCCAAGAGTTATTCTGCGTTGGATTTCGAGGCTGGCGTTGTGGTTGAGAAACAAGTCGCGAGTGCGACGACTGTTTGTTAGTTGACAGGAGATATTACGCCTTGCTCTCGTTCACTATCAGACCCATACTCCTCTCTTCCTTATTTAATGTGTAGAAAGCAGAACTAACGGCGCGGTTGTTGATATCAATATCATCGGCGTACACCAGCAGCTGTACCATCTTATAGAAGATAGTATCTCTATTTTCACTCAATCAATTCTCTATTTTCTCCAAGAGCAGATTGAAGAAGTCGCACGAAAGGGAGTCGCCTTGTCTGAAATCTCGTGTGATGTGGAACGGCTCGGAGAGGTTCTCCCGATCCAGACGGAGCTTTCGGTATTGCTTAACGTCAGTTTACACAGCCATATCAGTTCTTCGGGGATTCCAAATTCAGACATAGCGATATATAGGCAGTTCCTTTTCGCGCTGTCAAAGGCAGCTTTGGAATCGATAAAGAGGTGCTGTGCGTCGATCCTCTTTTCACGAATCTTTTCCAAGATTTGGCATGGTGAATACCTGGTCATGTTGATTTTCCAGGCCTAAAGCCAAACTGGTAAGGTCCAATCAGCTTGTTGGCGATAGGCCTTAAATAAGGGTTCACAGCATTCAAGTAAGTCAGAATGCCACTAATTGACGTATTGCTAACGCGGAACATGAGATATGATCCGTTGTTTTCCTGGTTCTTGATCTTGACATTTCTTACAGTCTTCTTGATCTGTGTACTCCTGTCTGAAGGCCTTCGCAGCTGGCAGTCCGTGACCAGGATATGTTCTAAACATGATAGAACAGTCCCTTCTATCTTCTGTTGATTAACCGCTTTGCGCATGATTTTTGCAGTTTTGCAATGCAGTAGATCGTTCCATCGCATTTCAATCCTGGTCCTTCCCTGCCTAGATAAAAACTAGGATCACGTAGTCGGTGCGTGTCCACAAAGCTACCTATTTGCACTGAAGATCCTATAAGTAAATTCTCCTGTAGCTAGTCGCCGATTTTGTGGCGCAGTATTCGGCGAAGAAGTCTATAGGTGGTAGGTTTAGCACAAGTTCATGAGCCGTCGTTGGAGTGGTTCTTAGAGCTACCGTTATGCACAGCGCAACCTTTGAACCTTTCCATTGGCTTTCGTTAAGCTTATTTTCGTAATCCTCTACATCATACTATTGCACCGTACAGCAGAATTGGTCTAACGATCGCACTGCTACTGTGCATGGAAGGAGACAACTTTCAGGTTGTGCCGAGCATCTAATTACATAAGGCATTGCTGGTCTTTTTTACTCTTTCCACAATATGCTTCTACCGCTATTTTTAATTAAATCAGACTTCCAATGAAGGATTTTGTATTTTCTAGTAGGCACAAGCAGTTCACTTTTCTATAGATTCATCCCCAGACTTGCTTAAGTTGCCCAATTTTCGTCTGCATATGTCACTATCTTGGGAGCTTAGGCATAATATACCTAAGATAGTGGTTTATCAATCACTCTTGGGAGCTTTGCCGTCTAAGTTATTTTGGCCGATCCAGTCCCGTCTCTTTCCCTTGTATCTAACACTCCCCCTACTTTAATTTTATTCCCCTGTTTTCACATCTAATTTATTTATTTTTATTGCCTGACCAACCACACCTCACTTTCAAGTTAAATCCCACCGATTTGCTAGTCACAACAGCAATAGGTACTCGCAACGCTCCAACAAACTGATATAATTTTACTGCTATTGCCTCAGTTCATTCTGACCACACGCAGCGGTTGTTGGTCCGCCTTTTCATTATCACCGCTGTGCGATTGCCGCCAGCCAATATACCAACACAACGACAAAACCACCGCCAACCGTGCGCGCTTAGCTTCCTTCATTAGTTCACGTGCCATCATTTGGCTTGTAGTATATGCAACATGCAACATGCTACCACAATCCACTGCCACACATATATGAGTTCGTATGTGGGTGTGAATTTGCTGTTCATTCTGCCGACATTCACCACAACTATCATAATCACTAGCTGCTTGAACAGCGACAACAATAGCAGCAACATCGACAATACTCCGGCGGTTGCACAGCACTCCAATTAGCGTCATTAATTATCACAATGTTGTCAGATGGCAACAAAAAATAATAAAAATTGAGTAAAATGAAACAAAATAGCGAACATGGAAGTAAATAAAAAAGAAAAATGAAATTAAGATGCTCCACTAAGTGTATGTTCCAGCACTGTGGCTTTCGCTGAAATAGCAAAGTGTTGAAGCAGAAGAAAATGCACTCGAAGGTCGTACGGAAACTGTGTAATGTTCATAAACGCGTAAATAATGGTTGAGAAGTAATGTGAGTTTATATGCTGTATTTTATATATTATTACCTAGTTGTTGTAACCTATATTAGTTGTGTTACTTAGTTTTTTTTTTGTTTCGAAGGCTCTCTCTGTTGTGTACTAGTTTCTTCAACCGTTCGCCGCTGGCGGCCTGTGACCAGAAAATGTTCCAAACATGTTTCAACAGTCGCTTCTATCTTCTTTTTATTTACCGCTTTGCACATGATTTTTGCAGTTTTGTATTGGTAGATCGTTCCATCGCAGTAAAACCCTCCTTGCCATACTACCAGCCAAATTTTCCTATGTTTACTCTAATCCGTCCTTCCCTAATGAAAAGTGTGATCATGACGTCGATGCGTGCTAAACCGCATTTTCCACCAAGCCCTGCCGCTATATATAAATTCTCGTCTAACTAGTAGTCGTCAACCGAGCATAAGCTTCTTCTTACTCCCGATTGCATTGGTAGTTTCATAAAAACCTTTTTCTATTTTTCTAAAAATAGTATTATACAAAGGCTGATTTGCTTTTGGGCAGAATATTTTCATTTAATATGAAAGAAGTTGTCCATACAAGAACTTGATTCCGATCGTTCAATTTGTATGGCAGCTTTGGTTATAGTGTCCGATATCGTTCCCACAAATGAGCAGTCTTGAAGAGAAAATGACGTTTGAAGAAAAAACAAAATTTCAAAACGATATCTAAAAAACTGAGAGACTAGTTCGTATATATACAGACAGACGGACAGACGGACATAGCTAAATCGACTCAGCTCGACATACTGATCATTTATATATATACTTTATAGGGTCTCCGACGATTCCTTCTGGGTGTTACAAACTTCGTGGCAAACTTAATATACCCTCTTCAGGGTATAAAAATATAATAAATATTTACTACGGATTAGTTTTGTTAAGCCTTTTTCTATCAGAAGTACAGTCGAAAGCTTGGGATTCTCTGCTGAAGAATGACGATCTTATAAAACATCTCCGCAAAGTCGAGTTTTGCGTTTGCGTTGCAGAAAATCTACATTTAAAAGAATTTAAATCTTGGCGAACCCTCAAATATTCCACCTTACCAGCAGATTCTTGCCCGTCTGGGCGAAACAAAATTCTATCTTCATATCAAGATGAAATAAAGTGAAAAGTCGTATACAGAGTCGAAGTATCATTATCTTAATTATCTTAAGCTCTACTGATTCGGCAGGTATAATACAAGGTGTTTTGAAAAGTAAACAGGACACAAATAAAAAAACAGAACAAATAGTTTTTTCGGCAAAATCAATTTATTTTATTCAAAATAGTCTCCTTCTGCTTCAATTCAGTTTTTTGCACGGTCCAAAAGCATATCGAACGAGTGTTTTAGCTCGTGGCAAGCCTTTTGAATGGCCTCTACGTCTGCATAACGCTTTCATTTCATGGGCAAATGCATTTTTCTGAAAAGACAGAAGTCGCATGGTGCCATATCAGCTGATCAGCTGAATACGGGGAGTGGTTAATGGTTAAAATGTGAGTTTTCGACAAATAATCGTCCTTCGAATGTTGGATTCAGAGCAATTTTTGGTCGTCAGTCAATTTGTGCGGAACAAACCGTGCACACACCTTTCGTAAGCCCAAATGTTCGGTCAAAATGCGATAAATCGATGTTTTGGAAATGTTCAATTCCATTTCTATGAATTTCAATGATGATTTCGGTTGATTTTTGATGAATTCACGCACAGTTTCGATGGAATTTCCGGTGATTAACGGATTTTGATTGGCCCACATATTAATCGTCATTTATACTCGTGCACTCTACTACGGGATAGGCAATCATCGCCATAAACTTGTTTCATCAATTGAAACGCTTTGGTAAAAGTTTTACTAATTTAAAAACAAAATTTAATGTTGGTTCTTCGTTCGAAGCTCATTTTCGCACCGATAACACAAATACTTCACTTATAATCAATAACTTCACTTCCAAGCAATGAAATGTCATGAAATTCTCACTGGACAATCGATAAAGATAGCAGATTCTAACGCACCAGTCGACATATAGATGGCGCCACCAGGGGCGCTAGATTCAAAGAGGCCAAAGTTTACTTTGGAACGCACCTTGTAATACAGAGAAGTTTGTTGAGAAGTGGAGAGTGTAGACTTAACATACATTGTCGTCATTCCTGTAAGACCTTAAGTCATTTTGAGAAAGCTTCACATATGATTTTCAGTAGAATATCTACAACAGTCCAGCTTCTTCTTCTTTATTAGCTATAATCAAAGATTTCAATAAATCATATTGAGATCAACGTCTGTAAAATATGTTTACGGTAGTAAAGCAAACACAATCGAATGCTGTCTATAGAAGTCTAGACCACTTTCAATTTCACACCATACAAGTAGCAATCTCACATTCTAGCTATATTTAGAAGGAATGCCCTAAATGTGTGGTGACTATTATGCATACGCGAAATGGATGGATGCAACTCTAAAGACCTTATTAGTTAACCCACTTAAGACTCAAACAAGTTATTGTTCTAAGAAAGGTGGTGAAAGGTTCATGCTGCTCGACCTGATGGCTGATGCTGATGGCATTCATAAATGCCAAAAACGATTGTCAACGAACCTCTTAAAACAAAAGTCAAAGTTACCGAATTTAATTTTTTTTTGGAAAATACTTTATGAAACTGCAATAGCAATAATTGCTGGATACACATTCGGAAATGGGAGTTAAATGTTAAACAATCGGACCTACTTAACCCACATGCATACCAATTTCTATCCGAAAAAGTACTGTCAGTTCTGTCGCATTCCGAAAAAGTAGTTGTGGCATCTTTTAGGATTTTATAAGCCAAATAATATATATGATGGAGTTACGTGTTAAGGAAAAAGTTATGTGTAGAAGTTCACACAAGTGGGGCAAGTTCTCTGATTGACATTCACTTGAGAGTGGCCAGAAACGGTTCTTTTCCATATGGCTCAAGCAGCTTACGACTTCCAATGAAAAAGAAACTATAGACTCGGATGAGAAATCCCCCAAATAATATATAGCGGACCAAAAATGCCTCTGAAACTTGTCATAGACCTCATCGAAAATCAGCAATGGCTATAATCGAATGTGGTCTGTTGCCAACCCCTTTTCAAGCTGTCATTCACCGCCTTGTCTCCGAAAAAAAAACTGTAAAAATAAGCTTATAGTTTCAGACTTCATTATACTGCCAACTAATCGGCTAAAAAGCTGGAAAAGTCAACGAACCTTGCGAGACACAACATTATTTAATCATAACCTAGCCAACACACTCCCTCAGTGACCCTTCTGTTAGTTTGTGCGCAAAGCTGCATTTGATATGTTTATCCACTTCACTACTTAAGTACCTACTTACAAGCTTCCCCTTTATGTACCGTATGAGTGTTGTAATGAACCCGCAACAACAACAACACCCATGTGCATACAACAACAACGCCAATTGACTTACCGCCAACGCGCACACAAAGCGCTTACATAGTATGTGATGAAAGCTAAGTCAATAAATAACCAATTTCTGCCATGAGCACTGATAGCAGCACACACACACACATATATATGTATATATATATATATATAATTACACATATACTAACAAAAATCACATAAGAAATTTTTAATTACTCAGCTGACACATTACAAGTCTTTTGCCCGAAACATTTCGCTGCCACTCGTTTTTGGCGCGCAAGCTTTCACTCTTCGAAAGCTTACATAAGCACACACTAACTACTACTGTGCTAGTGTTGGTGTCGTCTTATTTTTGTTGTGCGGTAAATCGCATCACGTTGAGTCGCTTGAGAAAACCGCAATTTTTCAGCTGACTGCTGCATTTAATGCTGCTACATGCCACATAAAACGAAAATACAACAAAAAGGTGGAAAACGCGAAAAGACATCGAGGAAGATACAGTCAGCAGACGATATAAGAGCAGACGGGCACAGAGTACAGACGAAAGCATACATTTTTTTGTTGTTAGTGTGCCAGAGTAGCGCACTTGACGTGCAACAGCGGTAAGCAAAAAGTTTTTACCAAAGCAGTAGTAACGAAGAAGAAGACGCGACTATAAAAAATGGAGAAAAGTGACAAAAGCAACGGAAGCAGACTGTCAGTGTTAAGTAGACGGTGTAATGCAAGGGATTTTAGGTGGCTTCCGAGGTGTGGCCAGGTGGCACGTCAACTTGACGGCAAAGCAATTATTCAAGCAAAAATTAAGAGCTGAAGCATTTCTTTCGCTCCACCTGGAAAATGCAAATAAGTGTGCAGCGTGAAAAATGCTCAAGAATGCGTTAATTGCAAGACAAATGGTGTCGAGCGAAATCAGAAGCTGAGATATTCCACTTTAGTTGCCTTGATTTAGTTATGTTGCAAGGGTAACTCTTAATTTTGGGTCATGAGATGGAAGGAAACTTACTTTTTGGTTTTCGTTGAAAAATTGGTTGAAAGAAAGGTGGAAAGAATAGCAACTATGTGTAGATATTTTGCATAAGCCCGAGGATAGCTTGGTGTTTAACGGAATGGTATGGATTATATTTTTCCGATCAACGAAAGCTTCGAGTATTGCTAAGAAAACAACCCCTCTTTGAATTGCTTTGCTACTTCGTCTGGTTGTAAGCAAGTAGTGAAGAGGTTTGTTGTTTCGCGAGTTGTCTAAAATGTGTTTAAACTGCATGAGAAAACATTGCTGATTTAGCGTTACATATATGTGGACCCGGTGTTCCAAGAACTACATTTGAGAGGGTTCCACATGCCACTGATCTTCTATTACGTCCACTTTGAGCAATAGAGTCGAGTTAACCATTAAACACTATCGGTATATCGAGTTCATTGATCGAGTTTATTGAACAAAGCATTTTGCCACAGCTAACCATTTGTTTCTAAGCTCAGAACATGTAACTCGAGTTTGTGGCGCACACTGATATTGGATATTTTGGAAATCCATGCTGAAAGGCTTCAAACATTACTGATTTTATGATATATCCATATGTATAACGCCATTAACTCCAGTTAACCATTACACATTATTTTTATTATTTATTGAAGCATATATTTTACTTTAGAGCATCACTTTTCTTAAAGAAATAACCTTAAGCTCGAACTTATGACTTAACAAAAACTCGCTGTTTCGCACAAATATAAATCGGAGATATTAGATCTTTACAGGATAACCTATTAAACCATATTTATAATGAAGCTGCTTTTTGACTGAAAATTTTAACTTCTTTGAAAATAAAAGTTAAATCTACTTTCAAACACATTTTTCTTCAATATGTAACCCTATTTTTTAACTCGAGTTTATGGCTTTGTATTGCAGCAATAGCTCAAACTAGCCTTCAAATACGATATTTAATTTACCATAAGGGAGTGTGACATTTTCCTTTAACTCAATTTCTTCCAAACTCAAAACCTCAAACTCGAGTCTAAATCCATAAAAAATCCTTCACAAGGGCACTTTTAAATATCAACAGTTCTGAAATATTTTCCTTCACTTCAACTCTTTTTCCTCTAAAATATGTTACTTTTTCTTAAGTAGATAAACCCTTTTCTTAAATTCGAGTTTAAGAGCTTACGTTGCACCAAAAATTCGAGTTGGCTTTAAATGTATGGAATGAAATATTTTCATTTAACTGAATATATGTTTCTAAACTCAGAATATTAAACTCGAGTTTAAGTCGGAGAAAAGAAATTTTTTTGTTATTTATTCTTATCAGAAACTCGATTTAGTTTTAAGCTCCGATCTTAAATGTAATATTTTTCTTTAACTCAATATATGATTCTAAACTCAGAACGTTAAACTTGAGTTTAAATCCGTGAAAACAACCTTTACCATTAAATATTTTCTATAAATCAATACCTTTCGAAATAAACATTTTACTTCAGTTCAACTCTTTTTATTCTTAAACACTTTATTTAACACAGGTAACACGTTTTTTATAACACGAGTTTGTAAGTTTATGTTATACTATAAATTTATGTAAGTTAAGTATTGCTTTGAAATAATATTTTTAATGTTTGGAATCACAAATTTTCCTTTAATTCAATATTTGTTCCTAAAGTAAAAACGTTAAACTCGTGTTAAAACCCATGAACTAAAGCCTTCGGAGAGCATTTAATACTATTTATTTATCAGCAGTTTTTTAAATGAAAGGTTTTACTTCAGTATAATTCTTTTTTCTAAATCATGACCTCTTCTTAAACCTTTAACTCGTTTTTTAAACTCGACTTTAAGCGACAAACTCAGTCTTTGAATACATTTTTTTATTTGCCAATTGAAATATTTTATATCCCTTTTTTTAAAATCATTACTTCTTCGTAAACACGTAACTCGTTTTTTAAACTGGAGTTAACGCGACTAATGAGAGTTAATCTTTAAACACGACTTTTTATTAAAAATCAAATACTTAACTTTAACGTAATATTTTTTTCTTAATTACGATATTTTTTAAACCCTTATTTTTTTAAACTCGATTTAAGATTTAGACACAATTTTTTATTTACCAATTGAGATCTTTTACTTTGGCGAAATATTTTTTCTAAATCATGATTTCCTTTTAACTCTTTTTTAAAATCGAGTTTAACGTCAAACTTCAGTATATCACTTTTTTTAAAATCATGACTTTTTCGTAAACACGTAACCCGTTTTTTAAACTCGAGTTTACGCGACAAATTCGAAATAATCTTTAAACACGACTTTTTATTAACAGTCAAATACTTAACTTTAACGTAATATTTTTTTTATCATCATTTTTTTTAAACCCTTAACTCGTTTTTTTAAACTCGAGTTAAGATTTAGGCACAATTTTTTATTTACCAAATAAAATATTTTACTTTGGCGAAATATTTTTCTTTCTAAACATGTAACTCTTTTTTAAAACCGAGTTTACTCGACAAACTCGAGTTAGTCTTTAAACACGATTTTTTATTTACCAAATGAAATATTTTTCTTTAGCATAATATTTTTTTAATCATGATTTCTCTTTTAACAATTAACTCGCTTTTTTTAACTCGAGTTTACGCGATAACTCATACTATACATTGATTAAAACAGTCTATATGCAAATAGAATTTATATAACTAACTCTTTAACTACTTTAAGGAAATATATCTATATAGTAAGTATATTTTCTCAAAGAACACATTTACATATAAGCAGTACACACATATGTATATAGTACGTTTCTATAACCACATATTTTACAATTTATGATTTCGGCACGTACCTGAGTTTCTATATTCTCATTAACGTCGCTGCCTTTGCAATCTTCTTGCACAATACACCACTCATACACACACGCACACGCACACGTTCACATATATATACTTGTATATGTATATAAATATTAGCTAAATGTACTACACCTTGGAGTAACCGCTGCCAACCGTTGCGCAGCTGTTTCGCTTTTTCACAAAGATTAAGCTGAACTCCTTGCGCTTAGTAACCCACATTCAGCTTGTTATACGCTTTCGTGCTTCAACTGCTGTTATCCTGGCAATATTATACTTATGTAAATGATTATAGATGATCTTTAAACGTTTACCTTCATTTCGAAAATGAATACAACGTGACGGCAAACACATTGCGAGGCCCGGCAAACTTTCCACTAAGAGTTGGCCAATATTCGCAGGTTACGTGGCGTGAACGAGAGAGGTGGAGAAGAGAGCGTGTCAACGTAACGGTGAATATTACGAACGTCCCTCGGGCGTACTTTTCACTTTTTGCCCTTGCATACTTAATGCTTTGCAGACGGTTTGCTATTTCTCTTCGTTTTCTAATAGATAATGTTTGTGCTCTTGTGATTTTTGTGTGATTTTCATTTATTTTTATTTACCAATTTTTTTGTTTTGCGCTTCTCTTCTGCTTTTCATTTTTTATTTACACTTTTTTGTGCCCATCATTTTTGCTCATTTGCCCAACGACTCCTGAGAGTTCTCGCTTTTACCGTTTAATAGCAATTTTGGAAATTCTAAAAAGTTTGAGGTCATTTTGTTTTCGAATTTGGCGCATTTGGAAGCACAGCCGCGTGCAATATTTGATTTATGTCAGAGGTAATTTTATTCAGTATTGTGTGCCTTCAAATCAGTTGGCGCATTTGGGAATTTACTACTTCTAAGATTTAATGGCAGCAATTTTCTTTTTATTTATTTTTAATTTTTCTATATTTCTCTGTTAAATCACTTGGAATATGTCAATGCACTCTGCGATTTAGAAAATTGCTCAATTTTATGTGCGGATGCAAGAAAATTGAAAAATATTTCATGCCAATAGCGAAATGGCTGCATAAAATGGGGAAAAATACCAAAGGGAATTTAAAAAAAATTATTTGTAAACTGCTTTCTTTCTTCTCAAATGCAAAAATGTTTATAAAAACTGTTTTTTCTGTTTATTTGGCAATTAAATAAGGCCTAAATAGATTATTTTTTTTATTTTGCAATATTTAAAATAAAAAAAACTTTTAATCATTAAAGTGCAAAATAGACAACATTTCGGCGTGAATAACCACGCTTTCGAAATTCGCTCAATTCCGTGTGCGAATATCAGCGGAGGTAAGTTAATTGAAAAACATTTAATCATAAAGGCGATGTGAAAGCATGAAAAGAGAAAAGTACAGAAGAGGTTTGAAAATTCCAAGACATTTTTTACCTCCCAACTGCTAAAAATTTTGTTAGATCTGCTATCTTGAGATCATATTCCTATAAGGTAATTTATTTTGTCTAAAAAACACCTCTTTTGCTAATCTTTTTTCAGTTTTCCATTGATACGTAGGCTGAGCTGATCCTCGCCTCTTTTTATAATCAATAAAATTATTTGATATCAGCCTATATGTAGGCAACAATTCAGACCTTCTAAACCTTAGAAAATTTTTCAACTTTTTTTTTTCAATAATTTATAGTAGAAACTGCCGGTTTAGCCTCACCTTATTCATAGCAAATGCAAATATTCCATACCAGTCTAAATAAAGGCACCAAATCGGCTATTCTAAACCTTAGAAACTTCTTAAAAACTATTTTTAAAAATTTAACATTGAAAGTGCTGGCTTATCCCCACTTTATTTATAACGAATACAAATACTTGATATCAGCCTGAATGTAGGCAACAATTCAGAACTTCGAAATTTGAAAATTTTTAATATATGTTGAAATGCTGGTTTATTGTCAATAACGAATACAAAATCGATATCAGCAATGTTGTTTAATATACATATCAAATGTTAGTTAACATAAAACTTATACAAAAAAATTGCTTCTTTTTACCAAATAAAAGGAAATACAGTATATATCAGAATTAAGTATACATTTAGGCGGAAGAATAAAATACGGAAAACAATATTTTATGTTGCTGCAGTCACATACGCAGTGAATTGTCGCTAAATTAAAATAAAACATTGCATAAAGTATGTTGCTTTTAATGAAGCTTTTGAGTGATTTGTGAGATTAGCAGTTCCATTATATATTTTACAAAGCTTCCTTTTATACAAATATGGGGATTTATGCTAAAAGTAGTTATATGCTTCATTTGGAAATAAAGCATTTTTTGTATTCTTTTTTTGTGTTATTTTTTCCCCTTATTTGTCTGTTATTAAATATTCTATTTCCCAGCTTCCAAAATCGTACTTTAAATTAAAAAGTGCTTACTTGAAAAATGTATCTGCCTTTTATACACCTCGTACCCGTCTCTTCCTACTCCATTTTTCCAATTCAATATCTTGCTTTACAGCTGCAATAAAAAGCTTCTATTGCAAAGATTTGCCTGCTGCAGACTTGCTTATCTTGCTGTTTGGCAAAAAAAGCGAAAAATTCGAAAATCTATTTGATTTTGTCTGCTCAGCCAAGCTGTGTTTCTAACCACATACACCTGTATATTTCTAAGCATACAACAATCACTTGTTTTTGTTGTAATACGCAGTAATACAATTTTGTGCTAATACGCTTTCTTTTTACGCACTTCATACATATTTCAACGCGGAGATGTTGATGCATGAACGTACTACCTTTATGTGTTAACGTCGTTTGCGCTTTTCTTTTTGATGCGTTTTCAAGCCTCAATAGTACTATCTGCAGGAATGTATTAACATTAATATGCTGTGGAATTGTTATCAGGTGTAATATTTAGACTTTATAAACTGACAAATGCAAATATCAAAAGAAATAGCTTTAAAAAGAACGTTAGCTGCACTCTTAAGCACTGAAAAGGAGCAGATAAAGCATTGAAGCGAATTTAAAACAAAAATCGGTAGACCTATTTCTATGTTGTTGGACAGTGGATTAGGAAAATATAGATGCTTATTTTAAGCTTACACCAATTTTGTTCTGGCTTTGGCATCTCCTGCTCAAACTGATGTGGAAACTGGTTTTTGTCAACTCAGGCCAACTAGATGTAATACAAGTTTCTGAAATTCAAAGCTGCCATTCTATTTCCTACTAAGCTTCATATTCAGAGTTTTCGAGGTATTTGATTGCATTAGAAATTACTCACAATAACTCGCGCGGCTTAATATAGAGTAGTAGATTATAAGATTAGACTCATAACATAGCGCAATAGATTCCTATCATCCTCATGAAACAGGTGATGATTAAGAAGGTTCAGAGCACATTTAGTTACTATAGAAAGAACCATAATAAAACCCTTCTTAGCCAATTATACTAATAGCTGACTGACTACAAATAATGACACAAATTACAGCAATGTATTAAACTCTCTCTCACTCCATTGTTAGCTGTTTTAATCTACCATTTTTATTGCTTTGTATTCGCTTAGATTTTATGACATATACCGCAAACTGTTAAAGCATAAATGTATTAATTAGCCCTTTTTATGGCGCAGAACAAAATCAGTATTAACTACGAGGATTACCAGTAGTAAATAGAAGCTCAAAAAACTATGGTCTTGGTGGGGAGAACCAGGAATTTATGTGTCAGTATATCAAATGTAGTATTTACAATTCATTTACAAATGTATGAAAGTGCAGAAAGAAAAATATACACTTTTATTTAAGATATGTATATAAAGACAGAACGACCGCATAAGCGCTGTCTACGCCGATAAATAAAAGATATAAGTTTTAGGCAACAAAATTTTGTTTTATTTACGTTTCTTAGGGAGAACAAAGAAAAAAAAAACGATTTTATGGTTTATGAAGTAAAAAAAATATTTTCATTAAAAATATCATAAGTTTTCAACACTTAAGGTTAAAGAGTTTTTAGTATAGTTAGTTCGCAGATTCTGTTAGAGCAAAAATTTCCCAAAAACTGTAAAGAGAAAGGTCTAAATATGTAATTAACCCCCAAGGGACAAACTCAGGCTACTTGTCGCCTTCTACACTGGCTATTGTCAGCTCAAGAAGCACTTATATGTATAACATGGGTCTAGCTTCTTGTGCGATTTGTCGGTTGTGCGACCTGGAGCCTAAAACTCTAGAACATCTGCTAATTGACTGACAGTCTGTAGGCGCAGGATAAAGGCCCTTGGAGCCTTGGAGCCATGTCTCCAAATAGAGATCACTTTTATCATCATTTATTTATCTAATTTTATCTAATCTAAAAGGAAATTATATTCAAATAAAAAATTCTTATACACATTTAAATGTTTGAAAGGTGAAATTCAATACATGTCGAAGATTTTTTTGCGTGTGATTTTTATGAAAAACTGTAAACGTTCACCGACATCTTTTAAACTTAAACTGAGATTATTAATTGAAGAAAAAAATTAACGAAAGGCGAAATGGAAGCAAAAAAAACCGGGCTTTCAGAACTATCTTTTTCTCTGTACAGATACACACATGTGTGTACGTACAACCCACAAAATCGTTTTCATTTCTCTTTTGGACTTACCCTAATGTTATAATAACATAAGTATACGAATAAATCTCAAACTTAGACCGGAAAATTCTAGTAGTTGTTTGATTAACATAACTTAACCTATAAAAATTATCAAGCGAAACCACACAGTTATTAATTCTATCCTATGAATTGTTGTTAGCATTTTATATGTATACTCTTTTTTATTTAAAAGTATCGGGTGATTTTTTAAGAGCTTGATAACTTTTTTTAAAAAAAAAACGCATAAAATTTGCAAAATCTCATCGGTTCTTTATTTGAAACGTTAGACTGGTTCATGACATTTACTTTTTGAAGATAATTTCATTTAAATGTTGACCGCGGCTGCGTCTTAGGTGGTCCATTCGAAAGTCCAATTTTGGGCAACTTTTTCGAGCATTTCGGCCGGAATAGCCCGAATTTCTTCGGAAATGTTGTCTTCCAAAGCTGGAATAGTTGCTGGCTTATTTCTGTAGACTTTAGACTTGACGTAGCCCCACAAAAAATAGTCTAAAGGCGTTAAATCGCATGATCTTGGTGGCCAACTTACGGGTCCATTTCTTGAGATGAATTGTTCTCCGAAGTTTTCCCTCAAAATGGCCATAGAATCGCGAGCTGTGTGGCATGTAGCGCCATCTTGTTGAAACCACATGTCAACCAAGTTCAGTTCTTCCATTTTTGGCAACAAAAAGTTTGTTAGCATCGAACGATAGCGATCGCCATTCACCGTAACGTTGCGTCCAACAGCATCTTTGAAAAAATACGGTCCAATGATTCCACCAGCGTACAAACCACACCAAACAGTGCATTTTTCGGGATGCATGGGCAGTTCTTGAACGGCTTCTGGTTGCTCTTCACCCCAAATGCGGCAATTTTGCTTATTTACGTAGTCATTCAACCAGAAATGAGCCTCATCGCTGAACAAAATTTGTCGATAAAAAAGCGGATTTTCTGCCAACTTTTCTAGGGCCCATTCACTGAAAATTCGACGTTGTGGCAGATCGTTCGGCTTCAGTTCTTGCACGAGCTGTATTTTATACGGTTTTACACCAAGATCTTTGCGTAAAATCTTCCATGTGGTCGAATAACACAAACCCAATTGCTGCGAACGGCGACGAATCGACATTTCACGGTCTTCAGCCACACTCTCAGAAACAGACGCAATATTCTCTTCTGTACGCACTGTACGCATTCGTGTGGTTGGTTTAATGTCCAATAAAGTAAACTGAGTGCGAAACTTGGTCACAATCGCATTAATTGTTTGCTCACTTGGTCGATTATGTAGACCATAAATCGGACGTAAAGCGCGAAACACATTTCGAACCGAACACTGATTTTGGTAATAAAATTCAATGATTTGCAAGCGTTGCTCGTTAGTAAGTCTATTCATGATGAAATGTCAAAGCATACTGAGCATCTTTCTCTTTGACACCATGTCTGAAATCCCACGTGATCTGTCAAATACTAATGCATGAAAATCCTAACCTCAAAAAAATCACCCGATATAATCTGTGACGTTTGTTGAACACATGTACTTATAAATATACTCAAAGTTTTTTCACATTTCTTGCTAAATATGTATTTTGGTACGTACTGTCCAGAGAAATAAAATTTTATGACATCATTGAAATTCCAATTGCCTCTTCACCTCTCCACTTACTAATATATTATGTATGTATGATCAATGTATTTGACCCACTTTATACATTGAACTATTAAATTGATTTCAAAGAATTCATTTAACATTTATACTAACATAGTTATGCACTAAGCCTTCGAATAAATATAAGCATGACAATGTTTGAGACAATAAACTCATTGTAAACAACATATTTTGCTGGAAAGAAGAAGTGAAAACGCTCTTAAAAGCTGAGGAACTAGTTTGCGTATATACAGATAGACAGACGAAAATGGCTAGACCGACCCAGTTTGTCACGCTGGCCACTAATTTATATATTTTACAAGATTTTCAACGCTGTGTGTTACAAACTTCGGGGTACACTGTTCAGCATATAAAAATCATAGGTAAACTTTCATGCTTTAATCGTAAAAATTTAAAGTCTGTAAGATAAACTGAAATCATTACATAAGCATTATTGCACTTTAGCCTAAATGTAGGAAACTTTTCATAAGTGTTCTCGTGACTTACGTATGTCAACGTGAAGTAAAGTTAGGTTAGATGGCTGCTCTGGGGAGATCGTACGTGGGCTGCTATATGTAGTTCTTTGTGAAGCTACAGAAAAGAAGAACTAATGTGTGAAGTAAATTTGTCACACAGTTGGGCAGGGTGATCAAATACCAAATTATATTTTTAAACTTTGCTGTTATCATAAAGATATTAAAAATGTGGCGCTAAATTAGAGAAGTATTCATGTTCTCATAATGATCTTCAAACAAATAATATTCGATATGTCAAGTTTCGCTTTAAAACTTCCGTCTTATGAACGCATTGAATAACTATTATTCCCCTCCATATTTTATTTGATTGTTCCATTAAGTTTTCCTTTCACCATCTTTAGCAATTACTTAAGAAATGTCTAGAGCAAAATAAATATATAAATCTCTATTTCTGGCTTTGTAAGTTATTGTAAGCATTATTTATTTTTGCGCTGCTATAAAATAAGTAAACAAAAGAGAATAGAAGGGAATAACAAGTTGAAATTTTTTTATTTATTTCCCATTGATTTTCGCTGATTACCTGAAAATGGAAACAGAATTATAAATAGCGAAAGCAGTAAAAAGCTAATGCAGAAGTAAATAAAAATATATATCAAAGGATAAAAGAAATACGTTGGATGAATTTGTGTGGCATATAAATAGGCGCTTAATGCAATTGATAAATATTTTAGGTATTTACATTAAGGGTATATGCTCTTAGAAGTAAATGAAACGTTGCGTTTTTGGATACTTTTAGAAGAAATTTTATGATATAGAAATATAAATATGAAAAATATATTTTCTATAAATTAGGCAAAACATCGAATTTGGAAAAAAAACTATTTTTGGATGAAAAAAAAAAAATTACACTTCAAGTGTATATTTATCAAGTTATTATCGAAAATCTTGTTTTTCAATTATTACCTGACAAATGTGCTTTAAAGAGTCAATTATAATCTCTTAAGCTCATATCTAATATCGGTTTGACGAATTTTACGTATAACAAAATAAAAATTATTTTTTTAATTGACTGTAAACTGAATTTAAAGTAATATTTTAAATTATGTATAACTAAATAAGTTTCCTCCGTAAGCTAAAAACCAATTTTAAATAAACTAAATTTTATTTTTCTTTCCTTCCAGCTCATGCGCGTCTTACGCAATTTCAACATCACAAAAATCAGCGATTTAGAATTAATCTCGAACAGCACCGATCGCTTAGACATCACATTTCATTTCTTCGGCGTGAAGGGCGATTCGAATCGCATACGTGAGGCCATCACGCGTATGGTGGAGCGTGGGCGTATTGGGAATATTACACTAGTTTCCAATTACCATTTGTTTGACGAGAACCCACCGCTGAATTTATTGGTGAGTATTAAATAAATAGTTTTATTTATTCTATAAGAGAGCTTAATCACCACTAAGTTTACATTATATGCAGATTTTAAGAGAAAAGATTTACTTATGGTTCTGCGACATATGAAAAATATGGTTAAAAAAAACTTTAAGGGCATTGCTCTGTATCCTGCTTGAGTATGAATTTTTGACTTCTCTTAGTCTTTTCTTTTTCCCCTTAATCCACTTTATAGCTCCCTTTATTTATTTGCGCAACTAGATGGGATTCTCAAAGTGTGTAAATTTCGCACAACTGCTTTCTCTCTCTCACTTTCTCTCATTCATTCGCTCTCTCTTACACTCATTATACACGCATATCCCTGTTTAATACTTTCTCTCTCGCTTTCACTCACTTTGTCTCTCTCACTCGCTCTGTTGTTCTCCCTCTATCTCTCCCAGGCTCTCAATTTCTCTTTTTTTTTATTCCAAGTTCTTCTCCCTCCCTATTTCCCTTCTCTGTATCACTTTTTCTCTCGCTATCACTGATTATTTTATTTTTTCACTCTATCCCTATTATTTACTCTCTCTCCCCCAACCTATCTCTCTCCCTCTAACTCTCTTGTATTTTCTTTCTCTCTTTCTCCCGCACTCCTTTCACTCACTTTGTCCATCTTACTTCCTCTCTGTCCCCCTGTCCCTCTCTCTCTCCCTCTACTTCCCTGTGTTTTAACTTTCTCTTTCTCCCACATTCCTCTCTCCTCTAGCGAAAGCTTGAATATAAAAAGTAATCACCCATAAGTTCTTATTTTGGGCTGATCGAATAACCTCATCTCTTTGACTTCACTCATTTTACCGTACTTTGAAAAATGAAGTGTCATTATTATAATTATCATCTTAACCACCACATAACAAAACCGCATTTAATTTGACACTCCCTTAAAATATATCTTATTTATATGATCTCATAACCCACTGCACACAAAGCGCTCAGCAGCTGAGTACATTGAATAAAAGTATGAAACTTCACAACTCAAATGTGTGTGTATGTAAGGGTGTACAAGTGTTGAGGTCCATAAGTGTTAATTAATTTTCCCCATTTAAGGTATATACTGGCATTTAAAGCGATACTTGAACGCATTGAAAACAGTGAAAGCGATAAAAAATCAATTAACACTTATATTTACTCTCACCACTTGTCCACCTGTACGTGCTCTACAACAACAACAACAAAGAGCGCTGTTACTTAACTTGCTGCATACACTCTCTCGGCCACACAAGATCATCTGTGTAATTAAACGGATATGTGTAAATATTTATTTGTTTATTTATTGGTGTATGCGTAAGGGTTACCAACGGCGCTGACATCAAATATTTACACACTCACACTCGCGCTTACTTTGCAATTTTTTAACAACTGTCACTCAATACTTTTAATTAAAAATACACAATCACACGCATATGCAGGCGCATAACTGTCATTTACTCAAACTCATATTATATATACTTATGTGTAATATAAAAAATTTAAAATTGCTGACACAATAATGCGCACAAAAGTATGCAATATTTATGAGATAATGTACGGTGGCTGTAATACATACATATGTATAAGGATTGTATGGGGAATATTTATTTTGAGAAAAATTTTGATTTCATCTTTTTCTTACAAATATAATTGTTTAAACATAAAAATAATAAAAAAAAAAATTATATAAAAGAAAGTAATAAAATAAATATTTTTATTAAAAAAAATTAAATATTAAAAAAAAGTTATTCAAAAACAAGAAAAAACGTTAACTTCGGTTGCACCGAAGCTAAATACCCTTCACAGGTGCATTTCTGTTAGTAACAATGTGTTCAGTTTGTATGGAAGCTATATGCTATAGTAATCCGTTCTGAACAAGTTTTTTAGAGATTACATTGTTGCCTTAAGACATAATCTATACCAAATTTCGTGAATATACCTTGTCAAATGTGAAAGTTGTCCATACAAGAACTTGATTCCGATCGTTCAGTTTGTATGGCAGCTATATGTTATAGTTAACCGCTCTGAACAATTTCTTCGCAGATTACATTGTTGCCTTAGAAAATAACATATACCAAATTTCGTCAATATATCTTGTCAAATGTGAAAGTTTTCCATACAAGAACTTGATTCCGATCGTTCAGTTTGTATGGCAGCTATATGCTATAGTTAAAAAAAATTACATTGTTGCCTTAGAAAATAACATATATCAAATTTCGTGAATATATCTTGTCAAATGCGAAAGTTTTCCATACAAAAACTTGACTCCGATCATTCAGTTTGTATGGCAGCTATATGTTATAGTGGCCCGATATCGGCCGTTCCGACGAATGAGCAGCTTCTTGAAGAGAAAATCACGTTTGCAAAATTTCAAAACGATATCTTAAAAACTGAGGAGACTAGTTCGTATATATACAGACAGACGGACAGACGGACAGNCAGACGGANATGGCTAAATCGACTCAGCTCGACATACTGATCATTTATATATATACTTTATAGGGATTCCTTTTGGGTGTAACAAACTTCGTGACAAACTTAATATACCCTGTTCAGGGTATAAAAAACAGAAAAGAGTAATTTTTGGTTCACAATTGGTAAAAATAACATTTAAAAACTTGTTTCAAAATTAATTAATAATTTAATTAATATTAATTAATTGTTTTTAAGCAAATTTTAAAAGTTTAAAAATTCATAATTTTAAACATAAAATTCGAAATTATTCGAAATTGTTTTTTTTGCGTTAAAAATCAAAAACCACATTTAAAAAAAATCTGAGACAAATAAGAATTAATAAAATTTTCAAACAAATTTTTAATAAAATAAATTTAACTAAGTTTTAATAAAAACTAATTTTGAAAATTGAAAAAAAAAATCGAAAACAAAATAATCTGTAAAATAGTACCAAAATTAAAACGAAAAGTATTTTAAAAATTTAATCATTTAAAATATATGTATGTACACATAATCAAATTCGAATTTTCGAAAAAATCAGTTTCGAAATTTCTTAACATAATTTTTTATAGTAATCAATGCAAAATAATACTCACACTAAAGCAGAACACATTTTCAAAAAAAAAAAATTTTCGAAAAATGTTAGTTTCCAAATTTAGAACAAGCATCGTTTCAAAATTATACCAAAAATAATAAAAATTAAGTAAAGAAGTTTGAATATTGCTCAAAACAATACAAAAATTATTAGTTGTAATAAAAAAATTTTCAAAAAGTTAGTCGGTTTCACATTCTTAATAAAAAACAGTTTCAAAGTATTGAAACAAAAAAACAAAAACATATGTATTTCAAAAAATAAAAAAAAAATCATAAAAAATTTTTGCTCATCACTTCACCTCTCTTGTCCCACCGTGCAATGTTCATAAAAGCATGCCATCATTTGTGGGCGACTCTGTGCGGCAACACTTAACACTTTCACACTCTTTTGGAAATGAAAACATGCAACACAAACACACACAAACAAAGTCGGTAAATAATTTAAATAGTGCATGAGCGCCGTTGCTACCACCTGCAGCAATGGTGTACAAAAATAATTATTATTCATGAATCCATAAACAATATACTCATTAAAAATGACCGACAAGTACATATTGTTATGTTATTGCCATTTGCCAGCGTTATTGTTGCTTTTGTGTTTTTGTGTGTGTGTGTGTGCACTCTTATGGCAAGTGTTGTACGCTTCATAGACCAATCAATCATCAACACACATACATACATACAAAGAAAATAAAGTGCTTTTATATATGTATTTAACCAATAATTGAAATGGCTGCGACTAAATGTTGAGTTATATAACGCTTGTTTATTGGAACAATAACGGTATATGGCTATTGTAATGGCCTTCAATGCAGAGGCAGGCAGTATTGAGTAGTCTTTATGAATAATAATTGCGGTGCATTAAAGCAGCAGCTGATCGCAAATTTTCGTATCAATGGATGGTTTTTTCATGATTCACACTTTGTGGGCTTTTGTGTTAAGACATGCCTTGGGATACTGGAATGTATGAATAACAAGAAAATCATTACGATGTACTCATATAAAGTGTTGCTTGCTGTAAAATGAAGGACCTGCATAAGTAATTAGTAAGTTTGCGTACAAATAGGCAGCATTTATGAAGGCTTGTTCGATTCGCCACTAGCCTGTTTTTTCTTATCTTTATATGAAGCCAAAAAACATAGGAATACAGTAGAATCCGTATAAGAAAGCTACCTTACCTTATTCTACATCTAGTTGATTAGCATAGTTTAGCTGTTTTGTAATACTTTAGCAGCTTTATACTAGTTTAGTTATTTTATACCAGTTTGTTCCATATCTAGTTGATAACCTAGTGTAGCTGTTTTATGATACTTTAGCAGTTTTATACCAGTTTAGTTATTTTATACCAGTTTAATTTTGTACACCAGCTCATTTTATACCAGTTTATTTTTTATACCAGTTATTTGTTTTATATTAGATTAGCTTCTTTATACCAGTTTAGCTGTTTTATACCAGTTTAAGTGTTTCTTATTCAACTCACCACTTGTTTGTTTATTTGTATCTTTATGTAAAGAGAGCAAAATAGTTATACAGTTGGTATCAATAGAAGTCATTACGAGAGTACCTAATTGAACTGGTACAAATTAAACGCTAATTATGCTAACTCTTCTTGGTTATACTAATTTATTTATTTTATACCAGTTGCTTATTTTATTTGACACTATTTCAGATTTATACTTTTGCAGGCAGCTAAAGTAAGGTACTTATTAATATTATATTAATTACAATCGCCAGCAGGGATGCCACTTAGACATCTTAGTACGCCGGTTAATTATGATATTTGAAATTTCTAAATATGATCTTAAAGACCATTATAGTTTAAGAAAGCGCTATGAACCTACAAAAAGTGGTTCTAGGCAGCTAACTGAAACTGATAGCTATTTGACCAAGTGCGACGTAAATATGAGTGCCGAGGGGTTTAACCTGGGTCTTGCAAAAGCTGCACAATAGACGAGAAAGTGCCGGGATGTTTCTTCCGCACCTTCCTGACTACAACTTTTACAATTTGAGTTCGATGGGCTTAGTATTATCATGAATAAATATTGAACAAACAATTGCGGCAAGACGAACATAAGAACCAGTTGAAACAAATAGATGAACCTTCTGCATTCTACTCTAGACCAGAAGGGTCTCGCGGTCACTCAGGACTGTTCATCGACGCTTGACGCTCACGCTAGTTTTAGAGTGCAAGAACGCAGGAGGACAACGGGGATCCAACTCATTTATACTAAAATGTTACTGGAACAATGCTACCTCCTTCTTTCAAACAAAACAATATATACCAGACCTTTTATATCCAGCTCATCAGCCTTGCAGTATTCAGCAATTCCGCTATGTTCAGATATTCTTCAAAAGAGTCTTATGTATATTGAAGTAGCTTAATGCTATTGACGTAAGCAGGGAGTGCCTGACCAACTTTGAGCGCACATTGGACGAGGTCATAGCTAATATTGTCGCTTTGCTGTCGAAGTAAATGCTGACCTCCTTGAAAGAGGCTGGACTTTAGAGAGATAGATCTACTGCTGCTTAAATAGCAGCTATTTCAGCTTTTTCAATAAAACTTCCCCACCACCCCTCCTCACTGCGCTTCTTCTCCGACGATTTAACACCGTTCCAATATTCTTTGTCGGTATGTGAGCAGAAAAAAGCCAATATGAGTAGTCAACAGTCTTAGTTTCAATAATGTAAATTTCAGAATATCCATGTTTGAGCCCTTTCATATACCCAGCCACACGGAGTTTTAAGAGTGATACAATGCACTTGTTGGCAATATCTTCCGGTGCTTTGAGTACAATGTCATTTAGTCCCATAGTTGGTTTCCTCTCTAGATATCGACGTGTGCCACTCTGTGGACAATTTTTAGCGAGCGTTACTTTTAATAGACGAATACTTCAGAATATATTTTCGGCTTGACCAGAATTTCATATAGTAGAGTAGTAATGATGTATTGGGAAGAGATGGATCTGTCACCAAAAGTGCTAATGCATCCCTTTTGGTGGCAGATCCATCTCTTCCCAATACATCAGTATAGGGCAAGTACTTCCCACAAAAGAAAGCTGATAATAACTATAGCTATTGCTGTTTCCCTATACCCATGGGGATCTATGTAGTATTGTTTGAGGTTCCGTTGGTGAAAATACAGCAAGGTTTTATGATGTTCTTGACAAATAACTTTGACAACTAGAACTTCCCTAACGTAAAAGCCCCGAATTAAAAAAATATTTGTAAGGCTTCAATCTGAATTGATTACAGAGCCGAGTCTGCAAAGGATTTTTAAACGAATGCTGATATAGTTATAAATATAAAGCCTTTCTTCTTCTTCTTAATTGGCGTAGACACCGCTTACGCGATTATAGCCGAGTTAACAACAGCGCGCCAGTCGTTTCTTCTTTTCGCTACGTGGCGCCAATTGGATATTCCAAGCGAAGCCAGGTCCTTCTCCACTTGGTCCTTCCAACGGAGTGGAGGTCTTCCTCTTCCTCTGCTTCCCCCGGCGGGTACAGCGTCGAATACTTTCAGAGCTGGAGTGTTTTCGTCCATTCGGACAACATGACCTAGCCAGCGTAGCCGCTGTCTTTTAATTCGCTGAACTATGTCAATGTCGTCGTATATCTCGTACAGCTCATCGTTCCATCGAATGCGATATTCGCCGTGGCCAATGCGCAAAGGACCATAAATCTTCCGCAGAACTTTTCTCTCGAAAACTCGTAACGTCGACTCATCGGTTGCTGTCATCGCCCAAGCCTCTGCACCATATAGCAGGACGGGAATTATGAGGGACTTATAGAGTTTAGTTTTTGTTCGTCGAGAGAGGACTTTACTTTTCAATTGCCTACTCAGTTCGAAGTAGCACCTGTTGGCAAGAGCAATCCTGCGTTGGATTTCCAGGCTGACATTGTTCGTGGTGTTAATACTGGTTCCTAAGTAGACGAAATTATCTACAACTTCAAAGTTATGACTGTCAACAGTGATGTGAGAGCCAAGTCGCGAGTGCGACGACTGTTTGTTTGATGACAGGAGATATTTCGTTTTGCCCTCGTTCACTGCCAGACCCATTTTCTGTGCTTCCTTGTCCAGCCTGGAGAAAGCAGAACTAACGGCGCGGGTGTTGAGGCCGATGATATCAATATCGTCGGCATACGCCAGCAGCTGTACACTCTTATAGAAGATGGTACCTTCTCTGTTTAGTTCTGCAGCTCGAACTATTTTCTCCAGAAGCAGGTTGAAGAAGTCACACGATAGGGAGTCGCCTTGTCTGAAACCTCGTTTGGTATCGAACGGCTCGGAGAGGTCCTTCCCGATCCTGACGGAGCTTTTCGTGTTGCTCAGCGTCAACTTACACAGCCGTATTAGTTTTGCGGGGATACCAAATTCAGACATCGCGGCATAAAGGCAGCTCCTTTTCGTGCTGTCGAAAGCAGCTTTGAAATCGACAAAGAGGTGGTGTGTGTCGATTCTCCTTTCACGGGTCTTTTCCAAGATTTGACGCATGGTGAATATCTGGTCGGTTGTTGATTTTTCAGGTCTGAAGCCACACTGATAAGGTCCAATCAGTTTGTTGACGGTGGGCTTTAATCTTTCACACAATACGCTCGATAGAACCTTATATGCGATGTTCAGGAGGCTAATCCCACGGTAGTTGGCGCAGATTGTGGGGTCTCCTTTTTTATGGATTGGGCATATTTTACAAAGAAGCTGATGCATGCACCCTATTAGTTCTTCGCCGCCGTGTTTGAATAGCTCGGCCGGTAGTCCGTCGGCCCCTGCCGCTTTGTTGTTTTTGAGGCGGGCAATTGCTATTCGAACTTCTTCATGGTCGGGTAATGGAACGTCTGCTCCATCGTCATCGATTGGGGAATCGGGTTCTTCTTCTCCTGGTGTTGTGCGTTCACTGCCATTCAGCAGGCTGGAGAAGTGTTCCCTCCATAATTTAAGTATGCTCTGGGCATCAGTGACTAGATCACCTTTGGGGGTTCTACAAGAGTATGCTCCGGTCTTGAAACCTTCTGTAAGCCGCCGCATTTTTTCGTAGAATTTTCGAGCATTACCCCTGTCGGCCAGCTTATCAAGCTCTTCGTACTCACGCATTTCGGCCTCTTTCTTCTTCTGTCTGCAAATGCGTCTCGCTTCCCTCTTCAACTCTCGGTATCTATCCCATCCCGCACGTGTAGTGGTCGATCGTAACGTTGCGAGGTAGGCAGCCTATTTTCTCTCCGCTGCGACACGGCACTCCTCGTCGTACCAGCTGTTCTTTTGCACTTTCCGAAAACCAATAGTTTCGGTTGCAGCTGTACGTAAGGAATTTGAAATGCCGTCCCACAGTTCCCTTATACCGAGTTGTTGACGAGTGCTCTCAGAAAGCAGGAGTGCAAGCCGAGTAGAAAATCGTTCGGCTGTCTGTTGTGATTGCAGCTTCTCGACGTCGAACCTTCCTTGTGTTTGTTGACGTGCGTTTTTTGCTGCACAGAGGCGGGTGCGAATCTTGGCTGCAACAAGATAGTGGTCCGAGTCGATGTTAGGATCTCGGAGCGTACGCACATCTAAAATACTTGAGACGTGTCCACCGTCTATCACAACATGATCGATCTGGTTGGTGGCTTTTCGATCCGGAGACTGCCAGGTAGCTTGATGTATCTTCTTGTGCTGGAATCTAGTACCACAGATAACCATATTTCGGGCCCCGGCGAAGTCGATCAGCCTCAACCCATTTGGGGATGTTTCGTCGTGGAGGCTGAATTTACCGACCGTAGTGCCAAATATACCTTCTTTGCCCACCCTGGCGTTAAAGTCGCCAAGCACGATTTTGACATCGTGGCGGGGGCAGCTCTCATAAGCGCGCTCCAAGCGCTCATAGAAGGCATCTTTGGTCACATCGTCCTTCTCTTCCGTCGGGGCGTGGGCGCAAATCAGCGATATGTTGAAGAATCTCGCTTTGATGCGGATTGTGGCAAGATGTTCATTCACCTGAGTGAATGATAGTACTCGGCGACGGAGTCTCTCCCACCACGAATCCAACACCAAACTTGCGCTCCTTTATATGGCCACTGTAGTAAATGTCACAAGGACCTACTCTTCTCTGTCCTTGTCCCGTCCATGGCATTTCTTGGACGGCGGTGATGTCAGCTTTATTTTCGCGAGGACATCAACCAGCTGGGCAGCGGCACCTTCCCAATTAAGGGTCCGGACATTCCAGGTGCATGCCCTTATCTCGTAGTCCTTATTTCGTTTGCCATGGTCGTCATCAAAAGGGGGTTTCTCTTCCGAGGCTGTCGCTTTCTTTTCATTGGGGGTGTTTTTTACGTGGCGGGTCCCAAACCCAGCGCACAACCCTAAGCAGGGGATGTTTCGCCTTCTCACATTAGCTCGCCTTCGAACGGATGTTCTTAGGCTACCCAGAGGATACTTGGTCAAAGACCGGAAGTTGTGAGCTGCTTGAGCCATGTGTAAAAGAATCGTTTCTGGCCACTCCCAAGTGAATAGCGATCAGAGAACTTTCCTCACTTGCGTGAACTTCTACACATGACTCCATCCTCTATATAAAGCCTTTACTGTCTCAATATTCATCATATCTCCTAAGCGAGTGTTCTTTTGCAACTTGTTGTTACCACCAGGAATTGACTCAAATTATCTTTCTCTTTGCTTTTGCGAATATCATATACATGCCTACATATAAAATAATTATATATAATATATACGGATACTTATTACACTAGTGCAGAAACCTTTGAAAATGATCAAAAGTGAAAGAAATTCATAGTACCTTGAAACCCATCCTAAGAGGAAAGGGTTAATCTTTTAAGGCTTAAAAACGCCTTAAGTCGATTTCCGGGAAAAATTGCTATAACGGGATACAACTTTGGACGAACAATCTGGTTGGAGTACTCCAACTTATGACCAAAAATTGTTCAAATCCAACAAAAACTGTTAAAGCCGCTAGGTATTGAATGTTTGGATCCAGAGTCTATAGTTGATTTTTTACCTGAAATATAGGTAAATAGAGGTTATATATAATTAAAATTCAGAAATAATATTTTCCTGCTAATGGTATACCTGTGTATCAAAATTGCTTAAATTATGCCAATATTTTCCTTTCATATACAAAAACACAACGATTTTCGAACTTACAGCTGACTTTATATCGCATATATCGGCCGACAAATTATCTCAATGAAATTGGTACAACGTGTGTTAATCGCAACAGTTTATCTTGACCTAGTCTCATATATATCATCCTGGTGACTTTACTCCATATGATTGGTGATGGTAATGTAGGGTAACTTAGGCATATTCATGGTGTGTAGTATTGACAAAAATAGATAAAATCAGGACGATACTACCCCCAACTCCCATATACTATATATGTATAATGATTTTCGCTTTTCTAACATACCCTTTGTCGAAAATCTTGACATACCATTTACAGTTGAATTTCATAAAAAGTTTCTTCCATATTTGAAGTCTTTCTAACTCGAAGTTTTTTTTGTGTATTATGGTTATTCGAGTTAGAGAAATTCAAGTGTATATAATTGCTTGGATTCCTATCCTCTGGTTGACGGTTTGCAGCTAACGGTATTTCCCTGGCTTTGCTGCTTGCAAGTTGCAAGCGTATAAAATGTTTGGTTGCTCCCGAACTTAGCCCTTACTTACTTGTTTTTTTTTTATGGACAAAATTTAATTTTTTCCGACTCAAAATCGAAAAAAAAACAAATTTTCACTTAAATATTATCACCTCAAAATATACAATTTTTTTAAAAAGTCATTAGACTTTATATAAAGTTATTATGACACAGTTGGGGAGATAAAATCCGAATAGAAGAAGGTCTCGATGACTATACCCGAAAAATACTATTGACTATTTCGAAGATTGGCAAACATATTTTTCATTAGACGGGAGTTATTTTGTAGGGGACGACATTGATTTGGAAGAACAAGAAAAGAATTTACATTTATTTACAAATTCAGCTTACTTTTTGTTAACTGGTACATTGCTGTGGTAAATTTTCGCAGCAAATCCAAAAAAATAGCCACCTTTTCCAACAATGACGGCTTTATATTTTGCTTTCAAACATTACCTGCCTTGGTCTTTATGTATAATGTATACACTTTTACTTCAGCTGCATAAATATTTAAATAGCCGTATCCTTCAAAAGACCCCCAAAGCTATTATGAGCATGCAACACAATCACTTACGCGTTACACTTTCTCTCTCTTTTATTATAGGAACTGACAATTAATCAAAAATCAGCGATTCGTGAAGACAGTGAATTTATAATTTCATGCACCGCCCAAGGATCATCGCGCATGCAATTCCAATGGTACAAGGATGGAGCGCGTGTTAACACATCCAAGGCTATAAGGTGAGCGCAAAAACACATATACACAAACCAGTACACACATGTATACATACATACATACATAAACAGACATTTAAGCACATGCGTGTATGTATGTACATATGTATATAAATATTGATCCACTACATCTTTATCATTATGATGAGTATTTGTACTTTACACTGCTTTCACGCGTGGTTATTGTTGTTGTTGAACATGTGCAAACGAGCAGTGTATTTATTAACACACAAATGATAAGTGCGAAAGCGCTGCGGGCGCTGAGAAGCCTTTAAAAAAGTGTACACAATTCGCCTATTGTTATTGTTGTGGCAGGTGAATATTGAGGCACGTGTGTGGCAAAAGTGAAAAATTAAATGTGTTGTTGTACTACAATGTGAGCCTTTACATATATCTGGTCCATATTGCGTGTAATATAGGCGATTTTCTCTTATGCGCTTTAAATTGTACACATAACACATATTAATCGGTTTAACCGAAGCGGCACAGGCGCTGAAAGGATATTATTGATGGCTGGAAAATTGTGTTGCATAATAGACACTTGTGCGAATTTCACTGTTCTGTATTTGTCATTATATGTTTTAGAAAAGGTTTCATTGTTAGGTAAGACGGAGTATGACATATAAAAAAAAAGTTTAAATAAATTTATAATTTTAAATTTCAATATAGCATAGTACATAATGAAACAATTTGTGTCTAGTACTCGCTAGGCAAGTAAACTCCAAAAATTTTCAATACGCAAGGCAACTGAATACTCATCATTGACTACTGAGTAGCCATATTTTCTTTATTATGGATCACGTCCTACTACTGTTGTCCTTTCAAATTCAACAAATTCTCTCACACATTAAATTATGGCAAGTGTTCTACGGGCAGCGCTCATCAATATTTATGAACCACACCAACTATGGCGCTGAACGTCTTGCTACATATTGCACCGGTAGATATAGTCGCATGCGTTTGCAGTGGTCGTCATCGAAAAGGGGGTTTCTTATCCGAGGCTGTTTTGTTTTCTTTTCATTGAGGTGGTTTTGCGAGTCCCAAACGCTGCGCACTACACTAGGAAGGGATGTTTTGCCTTCTCACTTTCGCTCGCCTTCCAAAGGATGTCGTCAGCTCATCAGCTGGTTGAGCCATATGTAAGCTAATCTTTTCTGGTCACTTCCAAAAGAATGGTGTTGAGATAACTTTCCTCACCTTTCCTTCTGCACACGGCTCCATCCTCCTCCATCATGTCGTCCGAATAGATCAAAACACTCCAACCCTGACAGTATTCGACGCAGTATCCTCTGCAGAAAGCAGACGGAGACCTCTACTCCGTTGGAAAGATCAAGACCTGGTTACAATTGAAATTTTCAATTGGCCCCAAACAGTGAAAAGGAGGAATGACTGGCGCGTTGTTGTAAATTCGGCTATAAAAAAGAAGCTGAAGATGTAATCGCAAGGTGCATAATCGCGACGCCCTCAGGCTCAGCGAATCTGGGTACTTGCCATAGATGACTACGAGCCTGGACAATGTGGAATCCTCGCACACTTTGACTTCATTTCAAAACACTTGTATTACCAAATTCACCGAGCTTAGCACTGGCTGTCGCTTCTCTGCTCACAAAATCTCGAGAGAGGCCTGGGTGGTAATTACCCGCTGGTAGAGAAGGATGGTGATCTTTTTTAAGGATGTTTCAAAGTTTGCGGGGAAGTTTAGTGGAGGACATACACTACCGGAAACTTTCCATTAGCTTCAATTTTAAGCTTTCCGAGCAAAGCACACCTCCAAGCGGAGCTCACTATTATAAAGGTAGCAATAGACCTACTATTTACTTCGGAGTGCAGCCTACTTCAGAGTGGTTACTAGGAACTATAATAGAAAGGCATTGATATTAGTTTTAATTTCGCTGACTGTGGCTTCAAAACTAGTGAAAGGCTGTCTAGACTTCTTATCTTTAGCTATTTTACGAGTAACTTTCTTGCGTGCTTGCCCACATCGGTATGGTATTGTGTTAAACTGTAAGCTGATGAGTTTGCTTCGGCAAGTACTTCAGCCTCAATAACTTCGGATGGGAACAAGAAGGAGCGCCGTTGGCTTCTTGTAACTCAATGCTGGACTGTTGGTCTGCAGACCAGCTCAATAAGCCTTGGTGTATTACTAGCAACTGTGCAGTGTCAAGTTCCTTTGTGCTTATAACCACCAATCTCGGTCTGCTAAATAGCAAAAAATGGCCCATGTCGTTTTTTCATGTTTGCCGCAACTTCGTTCATCAGAGACCCATCTTAGTGAAAAGCTAATTTTTGAAGCAAGCCTGTTAAGTATTTTGTTTCACTTCATTACAACATTTCCTTTTTGATGTTCGTCTTGGCCGAAATTATCTGAAGGAGCCGCGTCAAGTATTTTTAACAAGAACAAGGTAAACACCTCGGATCTATAGTTTTATTTAAACACATAAAACGGTTGCAGATTTGTGATAAGTTAAAAGGGATTTTGGGTTATATATATCACAAAGTGATCAGGGGAAAGAACATAACAGTCTAAGTGCGATTTCTCCATCGTGCTGAGGGATCAGCCATCTACGTTACTTAACCTAATTTTACATAATAGTATATGAATATTGAACAAAATGATGACAAGCTATTATGATGCGAAGAAAAGGTAAAGCCCAAGTTCTTTTTTTCCCAATATGATTTCTTATATGTTTTTCTAGTGTGTTCAGGTTTGTTGTTGTTTGGTTCCTTTGGTCCTTTTTTATATCCTGAAGATGGTATATTAAGTTATTATACATTAACCTTTAAGGAAAGATCGGAGTCCGAATAATTTTTATACAAAACTTATCAGCTCGACGACCTGAGTTAGTTTAGATATGTATATCCATGTCCGTCCATCTGTATATTCGCGAACTAATCTCTCAGTTTTTGAGATACAAGAACTTTTATTTCAAAATCACTAAAATTTCGTTAACCGCCGATTTACAAAAAATGGTCATGTCACTAAATTTTTCATGTTTGGCAAGGAAGCTGCGTTCCCAGAGATCCATGTTAATGATAAGTTAATTTTTGAAGCAAGCCTGTTAAGTATTTTGTTGCACTTCATTATTATTATTATTTTTTTATTTGATTTCAATGGACGAGATTGCCTTAGGTGCCGTGTTATAGTTTTTTTTTAGAATAATTTCTACACATCTGCTAATGGGGAAGATCTCGGCTTGAAAAATGCTTGTAATTCCCCGATTGACACTGACAACTGCAACTAATGCATGGTCTCACTATCCCACCTCCGATTTCATCTGCCGAGTCTGTATAACATTATATGCTGCTCTATGAAAGTCATATTCGTGAATGGAATTCCTCTCTGCAAAGTAAAATTGTTAATTTTTTTTTTTTCAAAGTATATTCTTTTGGTAATATCAATCGTAGGAAAAAGTGCCATCGGCAGATCCTCCACAATTACACCATGTTTTTTTTTCGTGTTACCCTATCCTATCGAAGCCTTATGTTATAAGCCTATTCTCTTTGCTATAACTTCTACAACAATGTGGAGCGAAGTGACGTCCAGAATCAACTCCAGTGCTTTGGTTGGCCACGTGTACATAGTACCAGTGAGACCTACACATGCCAGCTTCGCCACTTTCGTCAGCTGTTTGTTGACAGTTTTAAGTTAGAATCTTGACCACCAAGCTCCTGCTTCATAGTTATCTGGACCGTTAAAGTAACCTTAAGATATTTTTGGGCAATAAAAAGTGGGTAGGCCCAATAAAAAAAGATAGAATGTGAAAAAGTTGGAATACTTTTGGCTTCCACTGCATTCGAAACATGAAGCTTAATATTCCACAATCTTAAGCCTAAATATTCAGAAAATGTGAAATTTGAACTTGACTTCTCGACATTTTAGATTTGTGTTTAGCGATTTGTCGGAAAATGCATATATGGTCAAAAGATTTATTTTCTTTAAACAAGTTTATTGCTGAATAATTTTCATATAAATAATTTCAGAACATACATATACCATCCTAATGTGTGAGCCTAGTCTACTTTCAGGTGCCCAAAAATGTTTTTCTCATAATATTTATGTTTTTGCTGGCATAACGGTAAACATAATTATTGCATTCTCATATAAATAAAGCACATACAATTCTCATCTATTAATACATACTATTGGTATTGCAACAAATACTGCACTGACATACACACAAGGAATGTTCCAAAGTAAACAGGACTTAAAAAAACAGAAAAAATTATTTTTTTGGCAAAATCGATTTATTTCATTTAAAATAGTCTCCTTCTGCTTCGATACAGCTTTTTGCATGGTCCCAAAGCATGTCCAACGAGTTTTCGCTCGTTGGCCGGTATGGCCGCCAGTATGCCGGTGCAAGCCTTTTGAATCGCCTCTACGTCTGCATAACGCTTTCTTTTCATGGGCGAATGCATTTTTCCGAAAAGGAAGAAGTCGCACGGTGTCATATCAGGTGAATACGCGGAGTGGTTAATGGTTAAAATGTGATTTTTGGTAAATGTTGGATTCTGAGAAATTTTTGATCGTCAGTCAATTTGTGCGGAACAAACCGTGCACACACCTTTCGTAAGCCCAAATGTTTCGCCAAAGTGCTGCAAATCGATGTTTCGGTGATGTTCAATTCCATTTCCATGAATTTCAATGACGATTTCGGCTGAGCTTTGTTGAATTCACGCACAGTTTCGATGGAATTTCCGGTGATCACGGATTTTGATTGGCCCACATGTTGATCGTCATTTATGTCCTCACGACCATTTTGAAAATGTTGGAACCACTCAAGCACTCTACTACGGGATGGGCAGTCATCGCCATAAACTTGTTTCATCAATTCAAACGTTTCGGAAAAAGTTTTACCAATTTTAAAACAAAATTTAATGTTGGCTCTTTGTTCGAAGCTCATTTTTGCACCGATAACACAAACATACTGACACTTAAAACGCTATAATTTCACTTCCAATTAATAAAATGTTATGAAATTCTCACTGAAGAATCGACAAAGATAGTAGATTCTAACGCACATATAGATGCCGCCACCAGGAGGCGTTTGACTCAAAAAGTCCTGTTTACTTTGGAAACCACCTTGTATATAAATAAACGCTACTGAAATTTTAATGGAAATATATGTGTATGTGTATAGTATTGTTGTACTTACAAATTTTAATAGAAATATTTATGTAGTTGTACTTACAAATTCGTCCATTTCCTCTATTGTTTATTGGTAGAACTTTGGGCAAAGAGCAATTGTGCAAATAGACAATCAATTTAAATGACAGGTGCATGTAAATTTAGTAATAACAAAGGTAGTTGTTGGATGTAGCTACACTAGGGTGCTCCTTATTTGCAAGTATATGTTAGTTTTCCTTGTTTTCTTTGAATTTTTTGTTTGTTTTCTTGAAATTTCAGTTTTGCTTTATACTGTTGCTTTATAACTTCTAGGTTGATCATACGGCATGGTGTACTGTATGAACAGTCCATTAGATGCCTAATTTTAACTGCATATAACTTTTAAACGAAAGCTTTGATGAAAAAAGTTTATATTAATGTTTTGGAGCGCTGAAAATATTATATTGGAATATCGCTTTTGCAAAATTGTAGCTTTACTTTTGTAATGCAAAACATCAATTTTTCCATGTTACCTTATATGCATGGGAAAAGGCACATGATTCGAGGTGGTTTAAATTCAAAAAAAAATTGTTTACTTTGCAGAAAAAACCGAAATTTCAGTATGGTTCTGTAAAACAAAATCAACTTCAAAAATAACGGTTACCCTAAAGTACATATACATATGTACAAAGATATAGTATATAGTTATACTCGTATGTATTTCTGCTCATAAATTGATTTATGCTCATTGCATAACCAATAACATGTTTATATTGCTTAGATGGCCCTTGTTTTCATACATATATCCATATTCAGTAATGCAAATATTTATTCACATTTCGATATGCACACCTACCTACTATATACACCTATATCGTATTTACCTCAACATCACTGTTATGCATATTTCGAACAATTCAGATACGTTTGCCTCTGTGTGTGTGTTCATAAAGGTTGAATGCCTTTATTATTGCTACAGCTGCTCACAATTAACCCAAAAATATTGAAATTGTATAGCAGTACTTGACATCAATCAATATTAAAATTTGCATAACGGTTTTGGTAACAAAATCTAATAGACGCAAACAATTATTTTGCTGGGTGAATATAGGAATGACGAGCATTTATTGCATTGTTGGAATTTTCGAAATGCTTATATTGCTATATATGCCATATATTTTTGTATACGTATTAGATTCTGTGTTTCCTTAGATATTTTAGCAGTCAAGTGTACATTACAGTAAATGACCGTTATTGAACTTCAGGGAATGTTCGCTTCATCGAGAAAGTTGAGCCGAAAGCGAAAATTAGTCTTTAATGAGTCATACCAAGAAAAACAGTTATTTTTCTTGATTTTGTATCAGCTATATCAGCAGTATAGTAGTTTGAAATGAAAAAAGTGTTTAAGGAAGAACTCAATTTTGGTGGTTCCGTTTATATGCCGGCGATAAACTAGTCCGATCTGCTCTAAGCAATACGTTCGGAGTTATTCGGGTTGCCTTGAAATATTATCTGTTCCAAATTTCTTAAGGATAAGTGCTCAATAAAAAGTTTTTCAGAAAAGAACATGATTTTTGTCGATTGATTTATATTACATCTTTATTCTATAAGGGTCTAATTTGAGCAAAACTTTTAAAATGATCCGATCTGAACGATATGTTTCTAGATTCTAGCGCTGTCTTGGATAAAAATCCATACACTATCAGATATAAAAATTTTCCATACAAGGGCTTGAGTTGGACCGACATGTTTACATGGCAGCTATATGCTTTAGTAATCAGATCTGAGTAATATATGGACTTTATAGCACTGTCTTAGTCATTTATCTATGTCATATTTCGTGAAGATATATTTTCAATTAAACAAGTTTTTCATACAAGGACTTGAGTTTGATTGATCGGTTTGTATGGCAGCTATAAGATATAGTGAGATATCGGCGGATCCGACAAAAGAGCATTTTTTTCGAGAGAAGAATACGTGTACAATATTTCAGACATTATTTATTAAACTCATCTGCCTCCAAGTCCCCTAAATGTAGGCCACGTTGTTTTTAGCGAAGTCACATACCATATTACAGCAAAGTCGCAACCCAAATGACACTGTCCGCTTTAATAGGTTATATCCACATGCGATTTTCACAAAATCGAATTTTATTTATGCATGCATTTCGAATGTTCATACAAATATTTGAAAATAATGCCCGAAATTGAAAGCTGAACCGACAAATACTGTCGAAGATGTGAGCGCACGAGTATTCCAATTTTTTTTTTTTTTTGAAAAACCAAAATTTTTTGTACTCGTACATTTTTCGAACTTTTTTTATTTTTAATTTTTTTTGTTTTTGGATTTCGGATAATTTTACACAGAAAAATCTCACTGATCTTGTTTTTAGAACTGACTTTTTGGAAAGAATTTAAAAAAAAATTATCACAAAAAAAGATTTTTGTTTTTTACTTGCCACTTGATATAACAGATAGATATATAACTTGAGACACACGGCATATAGCACTTCTTACTCTACGAATCCGGAAGTACCGTACTTTTAGAAGTACTATAGTAACTGATTTCATCCCTATATGTCACCTTAATACCAAAGTCGAACCAATATATTTGCTTGACAGATAATTGTAGATGATTTCTTGTAGGAATATCCAAAGCAAAGTTAAAGCTTGAAGTGCCTAAAGCCTCAAAATAAATGATTTAAGATAAATAATTCCATAATATCTGATAACCCATAGAAATTCAGATATCATGCTGATTTCCTCAGATTCTTATATAAGGGAAGCGAAACCTCTGGAACTTAATAACTTGTGAAACAAATTACTTCTTCTTTGTGACTTCACGATTGATTGATTGATCACTGAACGCATTATACACAAACCTTTCACCTATCGCATATAAATTGCTGGAACCCAATGTTCAATTTGTGTTTTACGACTTCTGTTGCGAGCATAGCGCATCAATAAACCGTGCGTTCAAGATGCCAATGAGCTTGGCGGCTGTCATGTTAAAACATTCGTGCATATTTTCGGAACCATATTGAGAACCTTACGCGCCAAATGGAGTAGGAATGAGTGCAAAGTACATAAACCCCAACTGCTATGAGAGCGAACCCAAAAAAGGGCGAAGCTCGTAAAATGCAGAATAAAAATCGAACCAAAAGTAAATTTTTTCAACCGAAAGCGTATTACTAGCTGCAAATTGTGTATATATGTGTGTGTGTGTGCGTGCGAATAACTGACATTTTTCTTCCGCATTACTCTTTATTGGTATGCTTTGAAGTGGAGCGAGCTGGCGTTGAATATATTCATGCTCCATGCTGCCGTTGCCGTTGCCGGTGCGGCTGCTGCATCTTTATTCAACCGCAAAGCTCAGCCACTGAACTCATCCAGAGCGCAGCTGTGACCGAGCACATCCACATACATCGATTACTGCTGCAATAGCCAATGTGATCAATTGAAGGCACAGATTTATTCTTAACTTGCAATGCGTTAACATTATTCAATGGCAAACAAAATAAAATGCGTTCTCGCTTGGCTACTTTGATGTGGCAGAAATTCCTAAAGTGGGCCAAAGGGTGAACATAAAGTGGGAACACATGCTGTACTGCTATACGAGTATGTATGTAGTATATGTATTTGTATTTATTCAGAGAAGTTGTTGAATGAAAGTAAGTTAATAAAATATTGACAATAAATACTTGTTAAAGAAAGAATTTCGGTGAAGTTATATCTAGGTAGGTAGGTAGAAAGTGAATGTCTGACGAGGCACTTAAGTCTTTAGGCGGTTTATCGTGACACAATCGGAAACAAAATCCCCTCACTCTATTAAGTATGTCCTCTCTGAGTCAGCACTTGATTTTGATGAGGTCCATCAATGCAAAAAGTTTTGTATGTACAACCTCAAGATATCCCTCGACCCTCGACCATAATTGCGATTATATTTCACTTACAAAACTTTGCTCTGGCATACAAGATTTTCTATAGTCTCTGCTAATTATACATCTTGACAATTTCACAGAGCGTTAGTCTTACAAGATTTAAGAAATCATTCTTTTTGAATTTTAATTGACACCACCGAGACTCAGCTATATTTATAGCAAAGAATTATTGAAAATGGAGCTGGGCTGAAGTTATATCTGGACTGATAGGTAAAGTGGATACTTGACGATGCACTTAGAAATTTAGAAGGCCTATTGGGAAAGCAAAAACCCCCAGCCAGGTTGACCAGTTCGCATGACACCTTAATTTTTGTATCCCCAAGCACAGTAAGACTTTCCATTTGACAGTGGGGCTGCTGAAGAGCACCCAATTAAATAGTCAGACATCACCTGCTCCGAAAAACATAAAATATTGAAATTTCTATTATTAAGAAAAATAAATGTCAAAAAATGTTCCTTCGAATGATGAATGATAAAAAAATTTCCCCAATAGGTTTGAAGATTCTGAGTTCTTTTTTTAAGTAAGGAACCTCGAAATGAATCACGCTTTACTTACTGGGAAGAACTATTATCTAATGATTGATTATTGCTTGTTTCATTGTGTTTCTAAGATTCCGAGTTCTAAGGCCTCTTTTTATCAATGCTGTGGGCAAATTTAGATGGAAAATATTACTCAGTTTAGGTTTATTGAGCAGGTATTCAGCATAGAAAGGAAGCAGGGAATACTACGTATTATAGTATAATTATAAAGTGCTCTTCTGTATAAAAAATTGGTGAGTGCAGATTTCTCAATGTTGAAAATCGGTTTTATTTTGTACTGTTGGAAGTCATAATCAAATTCCTCATAAATATGCCCAAATGCCTCAAAGAAGATTCAATTTGTCGACAGGACTTTGGCTAATGAGACAATAAAAATAGCATATATTTGCAAAGATATGAAGATTTCTTGTTTCCTTATCATCACACTAAAAATGAGCCAGAGTTCTGCTGACCTTTTCCGGTTTGTTGCCAAACGGCTAAGCCTGACCACATCAAAAGAGTTTCAGAGAATAAAAAGAACTCGAAAACCTTCATCCGAATTCGATAAGATCATAGACTACAATGCGGCGAGGCCAGTCGTCTTGTTGGGTATTATTTGGAGGAAGGCAAGTTGGAATCATTACTTCATATGGTAGTTTGAAAATTTTCTTTTGCGAAAACATAATTGAAACATCAAATCTGTCTGCCCGGCTATCCGCCTTAACGCCGATCTGAAACTAGCAAAACACACTCAGTGAAGTAATTACTAGATATATATTTTATTAAAATGAGCTCCAAGTTGCTTACTAAATTGAGCTTGTATTGATCAGTTTTAATATTTACATATATATTCAAAAGGAAAGACACCTCACAATCGAAACCAACAAAAAGGAAGCGGATATTCCTGCATTACCACAGATTCGCCCAGTGCTGGATTTCGTCCACTTATTTTTATACCCAAAACAGGGTATATTCAGTTTGTCACGAAGTTTGTAACACCCAGAAGGAAGCGTCGAAGACCCTATAAAGTATATATATAAATGATCAGTATGTCGAGCTGAGTCGATTTAGCCATGTTCGTCTGTCTGTCTGTTCGTACGAACTAGTCCGTCAGTTTTTAAGATATCGTTTCGAAATTTTGCAAACGCAGCTGCTCATTTGTCGGAATTGCCGATATCGGTCCACTATAACATATAGCTGCCATACAAACTGAACGATCGGAATCAAGTTCTTGTATGGAAAACTTTTGCATTTGACGAGATGTATTCACAAAATTTGGTATAGATTATTTTCTAAAGCAACAATGAAGACCTCCAAAGAAATGGAGAAGGATCATATTACTATAGCAAAGAAGCTGGCGCGCTGTTGTTAACTACAAACCGTAACGATACGGAATCAAGGGCTTGATATATTAAGTTTGGAAAAGTTTGTAACACGCATTTGACGTATGTTATCTTCACGAAATTTGACTGTTGGATTACTGCTTAAGGTAATAATATAATCTGCGAAAAATTTGTTCTGATCGGATTACTATAGCATATAGCTTCCATATAAACTGAGTTACTAAAAGAAATGCACCTGTGAAGGATATATCAGCTTCGGTGCAGCCGAAGTTAACGTTTTTACTTGTTTGTTATGTGATTATTTGTGATTTAACTTTTATAAGGCTTGCGAAATATTTCCTTGATTTTCTAAATTATTCTATATTCAATTCTACTTAAAATTAAAAACAAAAAAATGTCGTTCATTTTCTTAATAATATAGCTTTTCACACGATTTTCCTTAAATTACAAAATACACCTGAAGCCAAGCTGTGAATTAAATAGCATTACTTAAACACTTTTTGGCATTTAGAATATGGAAACATATTTTTTTTAACTTTTCATGCTGCAAGCATTACTTTCACGGAAAAAGGAAAAATTTTTAAAAGAGTTCTGACAAAGTCCAAGTCAATGCCCACATACTATTATTCCCTGAATAGGAATATTAAGTTTATCGCGATGTTTGCAATACGCGAAGAAAACTTCGGCAACCATATGAAAGATATATACAAATTCAGCATGACGAGCTGAGTCGATTTAACCAAGTCCGTCTTTTTGTATTTATGCAAACTAATCCCTCAGTTTTTGAGATATCGATCTGAAATTCGGCAAACGTTCTTTTCACCTCAAAGAACTGCCTATTTGTCGGAATGACCGCTATCGGACCACTATAGCATATAGCTGCCATACAAAGTGAGCGATCGGAATCGAGTGCTTGTATGGAAAACTTTTTCATTTCATAATATATCTTCATGAAATTTTGTATGGATTATTTTCTAAGGCAACGGAGCAACCTCAGAACAAATAGTTCAGATGGGACTACTGTATCATATAGCGGCCATATAAAGTGACCCATCAAACTACTTTTGTATTATGGCTTCGGTGCAATCCAAGCCAACGTTTACGCAAAAAGTCTGAATATAATTGTTTCTATAAAACTTAAAACTTGGACACACAACACTACTTTAGCTTCATTTATTAATTTCTTAAAGTCCTTCATTTTATTTTTTTCTATTTAATATAATTTTTACATTGTTTTGACATTACTCGATAACGCAGCTTCCTTGCTGCCTTGCCATATTGTCCCAGTGCGTCCAGCTGTCGCCAGCCGGTTTGAAAATAAATAGCATTCAAGTATATTATCTAATTTCCGACCAATCACTAAACTGTCTATGCGTCTGATAGTTCTTGCTGTTGAATAGCAGAAAAAGCCACGCCATCTAAACAACAATTCTCCACACTTTTTCCGAAGCATTCTCTTCTACATGCTTCATAGCTTTGTATCCGCATTACAAAGCTTTAGTGTGTTTAAAAAATTCTAATTTGTAATCACACACATACATGCATATATATTTTATAAAATTTACCACACAAATTCTAACATTTCTAGCGAACTCCGTGTCTTTACTTTTTACTCAGTACATATGTTGCATGCCACCATGTATCTTCCACTTTTTGCTCTCGACTTTCGCCTAACATTGCAACGAGTGGTTACTGCTACTGTGCTGTTTTGCTATCTCAAAGGTCACGAATTTCATTAGTTACACTTCCGCGGCGAAAGTTAAGCGTGTAAATTCACTACACGAAAAGATGAGCGCAAAGCTCCGAAGAGCGTTTCGCTTACCGCAACGCTATTACCTACTTACATGCTTACATGCTTACATGCCTTCTAACTGTATCGCTTGGCCGCTCGCGCATATTGCTGTTGCCCACTGGGAGTGGTGCAAAGCGTACGCGGCACGTGGCTTGGTTATACCGAAGCACCAGAAAGCTCTAAATGGTTGCATATGTGTACCGTTGGTACACTCAGACGCCATGTACCGGCATAAGAGTGCATATCCACAATGTACACATACATACATATTAGTATATAGCGTTATCTGATTGTGTTTGTGTGGTTGTCTATAACTTTTGGTAGAAAGGAAACTTAAGCGCTGAACTGTCACGGCCCACTGAGCAAAGTTAAACGCTGTTTAGTTTGCTGTGCTTGTTATTCCGAAATTCGATTATTGATCAAACAATGGAACGCGGCAATACAACTGTACATATGTATACAGATAGGTGTATTAACAGTGATTTTGCATTTCCATGCGCAACTCAGTTAGTAACTGGTAGAAAGCCAAAAGTCACCAATTTCCAACTCAAATAGAAAATAAAACTCAAAAGAAAGGAGATAAACACACAATCTCAACATATTCTTCGAATTCAAGCCGGAAGACCAATTTGTATTTATCACTGCATTACATTTCTTATTCAAAAATTGAACCTTATCTTAAACACAGTCTCAGCTTCAATCACAATTTCAATCTCAATCGCAATATCAATATCAATCCCAGTTTTGATTTTAATATCAATCTGAAACGCATTTCCTCAATCTCAATCTCAATTTCAAACTTAACTTCAACCTCAAACTCAATCTCAATCTCAATTTCAATGTCAATCTCAATCTCAATCTCAATCTCAATCTCAACCTTAACCTCAACCTCAACATCAACCTCAACCTCAACCTCAACCTCAACCTCAACCTCAACCTCAACCTCAACCTCAACCTCAACCTCAACCTCAACCTCAACCTCAACCTCAACCTCAACCTCAACCTCAACCTCAATCTCAACCTCAACCTCAACCTCAACCTCAACCTCAACCTCAACCTCAACCTCAACCTCAACCTCAACCTCAACCTCAACCTCAACCTCAACCTCAACCTCAACCTCAACCTCTACCTCCATTTCAACTTCTATCTGAAGCTCTAATTTAGCCCCACTCTCAACTTCAATCTTCTGAATATCCTTCTATCATAATCCTATGATTAACAGTAATTTTAATCTTAACAATAATTTCAATTTTAAATTTAATCTTAACCACAACATTAACCTCAGCTTATCCCCAGCCTCTTCCTTTACTTTGAGCTCATTATCGAACTCAATTCCTTCCTAAACCCTGAAATACAAGCAAAAAAGCTTAAGCCCTAAAACGACTCAATTCGAAACTCAAAGTCGCACCACAACTCAAATTGTTCCAGTAGCTTCCTGATTTATCACTTTTTGCTTTCGCCTTAGTTACGACATAATTAGCATCAGCGTTGACTAGTAAACAGCACCACAGTTTCGTACTGCCTTAACCTCAAGCAAGTTCAGCCCTTTACCTAACGACAACATTTTTGCATAACTAGTTAACTAGAAAGTAAAATAATGAATGCTTGTTTGGCATGAAATTCACCTCGCATTCCAGCGCATAGTTTGCGAAGGCGAAGGCTTCATTGCCAATTGTTCAGCGCGCACTCGATTCAGTACGAACTTGGCACGAGCCGTGAGCGGTGGTGACAACACTTTTTTTGGCGCCGCGTCCAAAAAATTCTGGTTGTCGCTGCATAACGGCAACCACAACTACACCAGCGAAACTAAAATACAAAAACAGTAAAAATCGAACGAAACGACATCGGCAACGATAGGAAAATACGATAACGACGACGACGTTCATGCCGGCGCGCAGCGAGGCGTAAAACGTGCGATAACAACAAAAACGAAGTACGTAAGCGATACAGTAGGTCAACAGCAACATGCCCATACATTGGGACTATGACTGGGATTGGCCGCACGATCACTTCTGGCACTGGCCATCCACGCGCCTCTGGCCTTTCGATAGCTTCAGCTATCATGCAAGGTGTCCAACATCGCGTCGCTGGAAGTCGACCTTCACACATCACAACTACGATGTGGATGTGTGTGCGCGCGACTGGCATATGCATCACTGGTCGGACGATGGACCTTGGTGTCATCGCTCGTGCTTGGCTAGTCGTGTGGCCATCGAGACGGGCGATGAGCCGGACAGCAATGGCAAGGGCACCTTTAAGGTTGTCATCGATGTGCACCATTTCCGCGATGACGAGCTCGTCTTGAAGGTGCGCAACAATGACACCGTTATTTTGGCGGGCAAGCAAAAGGACGACCGCGGTGAGAAGAGTAAATTCTGCATTACACGTGAATTTACGCGCAAATATAAATTACCAAGGAATTACGATGCCACTTTGGCAAAAGCTACGCGTTCCACCGATGGCGTGCTGACAATTATTGTACCACCACCGCCACCACTGGACGACGTGGAGCGTTTGGTGGATATTGAACCGACCGGCGCTTACTTCGGCACCACTGCCACAACTGCGGAGAAAGACGCCAAGGCTATTGAGAATGGTGCAGCGGAGAATGTGGAAAATGCGGAGCTGACTGAAGAAAGCGAGGCTGCTGGTGATAAATCAAAGAAAGCGCGTTTCGACTCCACAGATGAGTCGAAATGAAACGTGACGCATGCTGCGGCAGCTCGCACTTGCGCGAAATGGCGTGGCAACTTCAAGCAGCGCTTCAAGGCCTTTTGGTCGAGAAAACAGAAAAATTCGCAGCAATGTTGCAAAGGAATGTATTAGTGATGAGCGGCCGCGGTGGTGTAGTGTCGAGTAATTTTGTGAAACTTATGTATTTCAACTGAACAATTTTAAGAAAAATGTGCTTGCGTCCAACGCAGCCAAAACATTTAACCCAAACTATGCACAGTGTTCTTTAAATCACTTTTGAAAAATCTTTAAAAAAATAATTCTGTTGCACTTGCGTAGCTATCACCAGCCTCGAGCTGAAACCTAATATATGTAACTATCATATTTAGAAAAATCTTAATTCAATACTATATACTATTACTTTAACGGGAATACAATGATGCTATCAAAATACTTAACCTACGCCTAAGTTTCTAGTCTAATGTACTAACGGTCTCTCAAGAAATTAAAATAAAAAGAATAACATCTAGTGCTAATAATATTATTAACTAAATAAATCAATAAAATAAATAAATTTTGGTGCTTAGAAAACTTCTAAGGACACGAAACCAAAGCGTGTATTGTTTCTTATTGGCGAAGAAAGTAATTTTATGACAGGATCTATTTATATATCTACATAGATTAGAGTTCGTGCTTAAAAGAAGTTGATGCAAGGCGTAATACTACTCGAACGCCTCTATACTACATATACTCGTTAGATATGGTATTCGAAGGGACATTGAAATATTTTATTCCGAAGAGTATAAATGACGAACGGTGGAAGCTAAGTCTAACAGGCCAATTGAGAAGTCTCCCGCCTGGCAGATACATTGTGAAAATGTACCCGTAAATTCTAAACAAAAGGCAAAATATTTAATTATTTATCAATATTTATTTTCTCGCCCTCAAAGTATTCCCCACCAGGTGTATGGTAATACATTTAAGCCAACGATTTTTCCAGTTCTCGAATATTTCTCGTAGCAGTTTTTGGGATGGTCTTCATCTCCTTCACCAAGTTTTGTTTTATCTCTTCGATCGACAGAAAATGGATTCCAGGGAAGCGGCAGTTTGAGTTTTGGGAACAAAAAAAAAATCACACGGAGCCAAATCTGGTGAATACGGTGGTGAATCGATGGTATTCAATGCTTTTTTGGATTTAAATTCGGTCATACTCGTGGCTTGATGCGATGCATTATCATCTTGTAAAATCCATGCATTGCTCTTCAACAATTCTGGCCGTTTTCGCAGGATGCCACAATATGGCAAACAGAACTCCGATGGGACAAGTCGATCATTAACGCATTTTATACCCAAAATATTCACCAAAATGACTCGAACGAACTCGTGAGAGATGTGGAGCTCTCTTGCCATCTCGTTAACACTTGCCTGACGATTTTCAAGGACCGTATCGTTCACTTATTGTGAACTTCGTCAAGTTTCAACTTATCACTAGAAGTTTTATCAAAATTTCAAATATGGAATCGCAATTATGGTTGGATTTTATTTAATCGTTCTAAAAATTTTACTCTACAGCATGAGAAGACAGATGAGTTTTATGAGTTCTGCTTCGTCACAAGAACTTACTTGACATACATATGGAAGCAAAAATACACCTATCATATACAACATATTATGTCAATCAATGGATAAAGTGGTATAATCTCATCATTATTAGATTATGCCACATTTTGTGTTATATAGCAGTTGTTTCGATTCGCTAAGGTGGTGTACTAAATATATTCTGTCTTTATTAGATTATACCAGTTTATGTGTGCTGCATCAGTTTTCTGTTGAATTCACAGAATTGATGTAATCGCATACCAATATATTAACACTTAGTTATGCCAATTTAAGGAAGGTATGACAGCTTTTTTGTTCGATTCACTGTTATCAATGGGGAAGGGAAGTATGTTAGTCAATCAATTGATTATGTGGTATGTTCCCAACTTTATTAGATTGTGTAAATTTTTGTGAATTTTACCAGTTCTTTATTCGAGTCAATAAAGTGGTATACTATTATGCCATTTATGTATTTTATACTAGTTTTTGTTCGATTCACTAAATTGGTATAATCGCTTACTGTTGTATATTCCAATAATTTTTGGAAGTTATGTCAGTTTTCTATTCAATTCGCCGTTATCAATGGCTTAGTGAAGTATTATACATATGTTAGTCAATTAATGGATCAAGTGTTACATTTGCAATTTTATTAGATTGTGTAAGTTTTGTCGGACAAGAAACGAGTCACTGAATCGTTATAATATTGTGCTATTATGTCTTTAATATATTATACCATTTTATGTATTTTATACCAATTTTCTGTTCGATTCAAAGTGGTGTAATCGCATACTGTTATATATTACACCAATTTCTGGAAGTTATGCAAGTTCTTTGTTCGTTTTACTATTAACAATTGTTTGGAGAAGGAAGTGAATATATTATACCAGTTATGTTATACCATTTTATGCATTTTATACCAGTTTTATTTACGATTCACTGAAGATATATATTCCACCAATTTCTGGAAGTTATGCTAGTTCGTTGTTCGATTCAGTATGCATATCTTAATATTTGAAAAAAATATTTACTCTCATATTTTGGAGACAAGTTGTATAATAATATTGTCAGCCGATTATAAGATAGTGCTATCGAATGGTTCGGTAAAAGATTTAATAAAAATTTCTATCAAAAGCAAGTATTTGGTAATCAGGAATTTCTTTGATTTGGTAGCTCTCTATAGAGCTTTAGCTTTAAGCAACTAGTAGATGACCTCAATTTCTCATATGGATTCATTTAACTGTTAATAGTTAAACATTTATGTGAAGAGCGAACATCGCAAGACTCATACCAAAAGACCCGGTGTTTTTTAACTAAACATCCATTAAGTGAAATCCTCTTTACGCTTCGTGACATGAATCATGAGTTCATAATTATTTAATATTACGTGTAATTTTGAAAGATTTTATTCAAGAGGATGGTGGTTTATTTTTAGTGAGATGACAAGGATATAATAAATGGATTTCTAAAGACATACTTCATACAGATATATTCGTAGCAAAGAACTGGGTGTATAATTTTGTAGTTGCAATCTCATGCCAAAATGCTGGGATCATCATGACCAAACATTGAAGAAAAGACGCAAAACTAAAAACCAGAGATTGTATTCTATAGTCGGAGAAGTATTTATAATCGTATATGAAATTTTAAGAAGAACCTTTGTCGACCTCACTCAGCCTTAAGTAATAATATTTATGAGCCACACCTAAACTTTATATAAATTAAACGAAAAGTTCTTCAAAAGGTTCTTCGAGAACAATAAAGCACATAATCATTTTGTTAGCAAATATAACAAGTACCTTCTAAAATATTATATATGCGTTAAAGCGTGCCATCTATGCCCTGGCTGCTTTGTTGCCACCCAATATTAAACGAATATATATGTATCTGTGTTCACAATATATAATTTTTTACGATTTCACTGTTGTTAACACATACGTCACCTGGCGGTTATGGTGGCATGTTGTTTACGAGCCTGCACGTAATAAAGCGCGTGGCAATTTCAAGTGACATTCTTGGAATATGACACACACACACGCAGCAAAAACCACACGTGCGGCAAGAGTCCAGCTGATTCAGTGCATTTATAGAGAGGGAAGGCTTCGCAACATCTACAAGTATATGACAGCCTGTAGCTACTGTGGTGCTTCTTCGCTGTCTGCCTGCAAATAAGCGACAGTATATGGCGGACGCGTGTAGAAAAGCGAAAGGAAAAAAGTCAAAATGCAATATTTTTATGTTGAATGTGCTCTTTTACGATTTGTTGCGTCATAGCAATTGTTGTTGACGACGAGGTCATTTACTCTTTGACGCTTGCAAATATTAGCAACTTTATTGCCCATCACTTGGTTCATAGTATGTGTGTATGCGTGTGTGTATTTGTGAAGAAAACAGCAGTTCGCGCCATGCTCTCTGTATGCAGTTTTTAGTGCCTTTTATATGCCTTTCATGGACCACCGCCGCATCGTTGCATTAATAAACCTGCGCTCATGTTTCAGTATGGAATATACTATATATATAAATATATCTGTACATAAATATATTTTGTGAGATTTTTTTGTTTGCATTTTACTGTCAAGCTGCTAACAAATTCCTCGCTATTAAATTAGGCGTTGCACAGTGAAATATTATTTATGTCACCGGGGTTTGCTGGCCATGCACCACCTACCCAGTTATGGCGTGCAAATGGGCTGTAAAAAGATACAGGCGTAAAAATGCGTTAACTGCATACATATATATACGTATATATAAAGACTCGGCCACAAAGTAGATGATAAAAGTGGGAGCAAATATAAAACATATTTTTCTTTGTATGCGGCAGTGCCTCTTGTAGTCAAATGTTGAAAATATTTGTTGCAGTAATATATTGTTAAAAGGTTAAAAAAACTTATTTTTTAGATAAAAAATGCGAATTCTAAAAACATATTTTTCGGCAAAAGATTTATTCATAATCATAAAAGTTCATGTTGTTAACTAAATTGAAAAAAATAAAAATAGTGAATATAAAATTATGTTTTACAAGCTTCATAAAATTAAGATTCACACCGAAATTACAGTAATATAAAAGACATGGACACTTCATCATCATTTTAAGAAAGATACGAACAAAATTATATCTAAATATTAATGAGGTGAAGTCGTATTTACTCTCCAAATACTGGCACGCTCTGCTGAATTCACTGATATTATATTCTGTTCTATTTTCAATAAGTTTAGAAATTTCTCAAAAGACTTTTGATCACAAACTAACTTTAAGACTTGAAGCAAGTAAGTCAACAGGCTGCTTTTTAACACATTGGTTGCCAGAGTATCATCGGTGATAAACGCCTGGGTCAAAGCATTACATGTATATGTTTGCTTGACAGCTGGGAGCAGATATCTGTCGTTATGACCGGTGATAGACTGGCAGCCAAAGCATTAAGAGATACAGCTGAAATGAAAATTCGAGAAATGATTTTTAATTGTTTTAATGATAGCATCAACCTTAAAAAAAACATAGCAAAAGTTTAAATGAAAATTTCAAATATTTTTTTTAGTTACAGGCTTCTAAGGAGTAACCGCTAAATTCGATTAGCTCTGCTCGTTCACCTTTAAAATTTCTTTCTCGAAAAGCATTTTTTTTAATTTGCTGTAGTAACTACAATTATATTGAGAAAATATTCGGTTAAAGTATAAAGTATAAAGTTCTCTAATCAAAAATCAAATTTTGGTAATGGAATTTTGTCCATTTTTTCGACTGTAGGTCATTGTATAGACAGAACTTTTTTTAGATTTCATTCACGAAAAATGCCAGAATAACCTCTATGTTTTGTCGAAGGGTGTAAAGTCAATATTTTATTGCCTGTCCGATAGTAAAGTAACATAGAAAATAACTTCGCAAAGTGATTTTCAAAGAAGGGCGGACCATCAGCTATTTCTCTGCGAGACTACTGTCTGTCAAGCGAGTAAGTGCTGAAGGCAGTAAACTAGTGTTCCAGAAGAGAGTGTAAAAAAACCAAAAACTTTCGGTTGGTCGGCCTTAAGGTTGTTTATTTATTTTATGACCAATTTTACTATGATCTTATACTATTATATCTAGAACTAAATATATTAAGTTTCCCACGATTTTTGTAACTCGCAGAAGGAATCGACATGACGAGCTGCGTCCATTTTGCCATGTAGATCAAACTTTATAATCCCTTATTCCTTTATTGTCATATGATGCGGAGACATGGACAATGACATCATCTGATTAGTCGGCCACAGAATAGTTTGGGAGAATGCTTTGTGGAAGATTTTTGGTCCTTTGCGCATTGGTAACAATGAATACCACAATTGATGGAACAATAAGCTGTACGAGACATACGGCTATATTGACATAATTCAGCGAGAGACAGTGGCTACGCTATCTGAAAGGAGTGTCAATTTATTTCATTCAAAATAGTCTCCTTCTGCTTCAATACAGCTTTTTTCACGGTCCAAAAGCATGTCGAAAGAGTGTTTAGCTCGTTGACCGGTATGGCCGCCAGTATGCCGGTGCAAGCCTCTTGAATGGCCTCTACGTCTGCATAACGCTTTCCTTTCATGGGCAAATGCATTTTCCCGCAAAGTAAGAATGTTGGATTCTGAACAATTTTTGGTCGTCAGTCAATTTGTGCGGAACAAACCGTGCACACACCTTTCGTAAGCCCAAATGTTCGGTCAAAATGCGATAAATCGTTTTTTTGGAGAAGTTCAATTCCATTTCCATGAATTTCAATGAAGATTTCGGTTGATTTTTGATGAATTCACGCACAGTTTCGATGGAATTCCCGGTGATCACGGATTTTGATTGAGCCACATGTTGATCGTCATTTATGTCCTCACGACCATTTGGAAAACGTTGAAACCACTCGTGCACTCTACTACGGGATATACAATCATCGCCATAAACTTTTTTCATCAATTAAAATGTTTCGGTAAAAGTTGTACCAATTTTTAAACAAAACTTAATGTTGGCTCTTTGTTCGAAGCTCATTTTCGCACCGATAACACAAACATACTGACACTTAAAACGCAATAACTTCACTTCCAATATATGAAATGTCATGAAATTCTGACTGGACAGTCGATAAAGATAGCAGATTCTAACGCACTAGCTGACATATAGATGACGCAACCAGGGGGCGCTAGATTCAAAAAGAATCTTTGGAACTTAGGAACGATCCTTGTGTGTCATTTTTTTCGGATGGAGGAGAACACTCTAGCGTTAAAAATTTTCTATTCAGTACCGGTCGGGGGAAGTAGAGGAAGGTGTTGAACCTGCCTGCACTTGGTACCTCGAATTGCCGCCAAATGGCGATAAGAAGAAATGACTGGCACGGATTTTAACCTGGCTGTAGCTGCGTAAGCGGTGTCTACGATAGTGAATAAAGAAGAAGAAGAAGGGACAGTCCCTCCAAAAATAGTTCAGTTCTGATCACTTTAGCTAATAGTTTCCGTACAAACTGTCTGATTAAAATCGAGTTCTTGTAAGAAATCTTTTGCTTTTGTGAAAAGTGTAACTTCGGTTGGAAACAGTGGCCATAAAATCCACCATAAAAAAATTTGTAAGTCAAGTCTTTATTACATTTATTTATAGTAAATCTAAAGCCTTACATCAGTATGCATAATATATCTAAATAAAAGTCTTCAAAACATTTTACCCTAAATATTTTATACTTAAATCCACTAAGTAAGTTCTACAGCAATATTTCAGAAATTATAAGGTAAATTTTGAAAATATTAAGCTGAAAGTTCTTCATTTTATTTGTTTTTCGGCAAAAAGCGCTTGATACACTTTAAAACCCATTACAACATTGCCTCCACAAAGGTTCTCACATGTATGTGTATGTAAGTACTTCCAAAGTTGCTTTATTTGGCTTACAAATCATTTTCATACGAAGCAATATGCACATGCTTGCACTCAAGTGGCTCTAGTGGCCATTAAGTGCCCTAAATTATACTGCACAACTCTCATTACAAGTTTTCGGGTTGAGTTAAGTGCAGCATTTATGAGAAAATTATGCAAATTCTTTATGTATAGGAAAATATTTTATAATAATTTTACATAAAAAAGGTGTTTTCATAGTTGGGAGGCAGCTGTAGTGCTCGTTTATATTTATTGAAGCTGAGAAATGTATGTAAATGTCTTCGGAACTTATATTAGAATGCATAAATATTTAATGCTTGTTAAAAACTTGTGTTAAATTTGAGTTATGCCGAAATAATCTTAGCCAAGAACTATGTTTTACTTTGAAAAGTTAAATGTAGCCTATAATTATGCAAATTTGTAAGTGGAAAGAAATATTTGCTTCGAAAAATTTTTGTGATCTTTTCTGCTCACAAAATTATGTTAAGAATTCTATAAGCTGATCTATAGATCTATACAAATTTAACTTTTCTGTTGGCTAATCAGTTGATTTTCGAATTATAAGCACCAAAAAGTATGCAATACGTTCTCCTTTGGCTTTTTTCGTTAGTATATCGCCCAAAAAGAGAAGCCATATTTTAAGTCAGTATATTTTTCTATGTTTTACTATCAAATAATTCTTTACTTAATTGCAATTACGTGCGTGTACATATAAATTGATTTGATTTGCCTCCAACATAAATTATGCTGAACTACAAATATCCATAATCAAATCAAGCAGAAACGTTCACAAAATCCTCGAAAAAGACAAAATATGAAATTACCAAGCTCTCTACCTCTTTTCCTATCAAAAAAATGCTTGATTATCTTTCAGTTTCGCAGCACCCAACGCACATTATTCAAAGCGTTTGCGTGAACTTCAGCCAGCGTTTGACATTTCAAGCAATATCTAAAGGCACAGCCTAAATGTATGCTACAAATGTTGCAGACAACTAGCATAACGCATTTTGCCTCCCGGTATCCCACATACTAAAATACCTTTGTATTTCTAAGAGCTTGTTGTCTGTGCGCGCAATGCATACCCGTTACTACGCCTAAAAGTAGGCAGTCAATTCCAATTAAGTTCGCATTGTTTCATTGACGGCTGATACGACAGCTTTTCCTAGTCTTTGCCTCGTATAGTTGGGGTAAGCTCTGTGACTGCAAAAGGTCTGCGAAATTGTATTTGTGCAAATAGTCAACATTCACAGCATTGGGTCACTTGCATATTCGGAGCAATTTTCACTGCGCTCTTTAACAGTTGGGTCGCTTCAATAAATATCCGCAAGATATTCAATTGCTTTGCTGTCTCTCTTTGCTTTCTGCCTATTCTGTTGTTTGCCTAAAACTGTGCTTTTTTGACTTTTGTTGTAATCAACGATAGCTGTGCCCCATTGAGTTTACTTTTCTTCGGTTTGCTACAATTTGGAAGTTGTTTATGGGCCTTTGGTAGCTTTGGCGTCATGTAGGCATTCATTTGGTAGACTATCTACCATGCTAGTGCAAGGAGATTTCGTGAACTGCCACTTCCGATCTTTGTGGTAACATACTGTAATTGTAACATAGTTTCTGGAGTACTAAAATGTCCTACTCACATTTTCTTTTCGCATATGAATTTCGCACTGATCAATTTGGTAGGCCTCCTTTTGCGGAACGCCAACGTGCTGTAGATTATTTTACTGAACACAGTTTGCTGGACGAGAGTTCATTTGATGGAAAAAATTGAGAGTTTCGATAAATACTTCTGACTTAGACTGTAGTCGATAGAGCTTCGATCTTAAACAAACTAAAATTATTATTGTTTCTATAGCTAAACTAGAACTAGTCTGTCTTAGGTGGTCTTTAGAGTAGTTCTTAGTTTTGATCTGGATACTAACTAGGTGAGGTTAGGACTGCTTTTTTATCAACTAACCTAGACATCTGCAGAGGTTTGTTGTTTTGCCCAGAATCCTTAGATATGGTTCAAGAAGATCGTCGCATATCCACAAAACACCCTGATTCTGCCATAAATTTATTGAGGCTACTAATATCAATTCCAGCCAATTCGACAGGTTCGTAGAAAGTATGCAACTGAGAAGAAAAAGTATTTAGATGGATCCCCTTCATCTTTCTCCTTGAAAACTTAACAAGTTATGCCTCACCGCGTGTATGCCAATGGGACAGTGTCCAGTTAGAACATCGTGTCTATGTGAAACTTGCTAAGATCTGGCAGTTTAATGGACTTGACTCTCTGACAGAAGACTTTCGCAACTCCACAAATACTAATTGATGATCAACGCTTGCTGAGTTCGCTAGAGGCGTTCGAAAGAATGAAATAAGGGTAACATCTGCTCGTTTCTCTCCTGAAGGAATTTGAATAAGGATTGCAAGGTGCTAAAAGTTGATTCTAATAAACTTTTTAGATCAGAAATGCTGTTTTTTCACAAAAAAGTGTAAAGAATATATTTTATTTCCCGTCCAAGCCTATCCGTAACAGTTCAAAGATTCTGGAAGTCCATAATACCCACGAACGAGAGTACAGGAGTATGTGTTTCGAAGATTTCAAGAAATAAAAAGACTAGCATATTGTCACAATCAATTTTATTTCCTTAACCATTTGACTATAATCAAATTAACCAAAGAAACCACGTTAACCACCAGAAACCATCTTACTTCATTTACTATAGATAGCATTGCCTTATTGTTAGTTAATTTCAATGTCACTTAAAAAAAAAATCCCCCGAAATGTGTGCTTCAAATTATATCAAAGAGGTATCCAATTTACAAAAAAAAAATTAAAAATATCAAGAAACTACTAAAAAGTTCGGATTTCATAAAATGTAGGTGCTACTGTTGTGGATAACTTAATCTCAGTCTTAACCAAAAACGATATCATCCAAAAAGTATGCTTCAAATTATATAAATGAGGTCTCTAATTTACAAAATTTCTTAAAAATACTAAGGGAAGCACTAGAAAGTTCTGATTTAATTTACTATAAGTACTATTGTTGTGAATAACTTAATCTCAGTTTCACCCAAAAACGAAATCTTCTTAAATGTACTCTTTAACTTTCATTAAGGAGATACTTAATTAAATAATTAGTTCCACTAACTAATAAAATTTCTTTAAGCGACCAAAGGAGCTACTAAAAAGTTCTAATTTTATTTACTATAGTACTATAAATTAATCTCAGTCCCATTCAAAAACGAAATCCTCCAAAAAGTATGCTTCAAATTATATAAAAGAGCTCTCTAATTTACAAAATGTCTTAAAAATCTGGAGAAAACTACTAAAAGGTTTCAATTTTATTTCCTATGGATGCCACTGTTGTACTATAACTTAATCTCAGCATCACACAAACTGAAATCCTACTAAATGTTTACTTAAAATTTTCCAAAGAGGCATTTAATTAAAGAACTAGTTCCACTATCTAATCATATTTCCTGAAGAGACCAATGAAGCTACTGAAAAGTTCTAATTTCATTTAATATAGCTAACACTGTTTATTTAAACTTAATCTCTGTCTCACACAAAAGCGAAATCCTCCTAAAGGTATGCTTCGAATTCGATTAAACTAGCGACATAGTGAATACTCCTAAAATGCCACTACAAATACATATTTCAGCTGAAAAACACTCCACCTCTGGTGAAAAATGTATGTAAATGAGATTACAGAACAAACTATGACTGGGTTACAAGGCTGCCAACCATGACAAACTACACGATTTTTGCATAAACATGTGAAAATAACGAAAAGGCAGCATACAACGTGCCACACAACGATACATACCACACATAGTATGTGTTTGTGCGTGCCAGCAAATTGTATATTGTTGCAAAATTGTGCCAATGTGATTTTGTGCCTTGATTTTGTGTACGACGTGTAAACAATGGCGCTGTGTTGCCGCGGTGACAATAAAGCGCACTTCAAGTAGCTCTCACTATAAGTTATTGTTGTTGTTCTCTCTGTTTTGGGTTGTTTACAGCACATCCTTCGGCGTGCTGCTTACTGCTCGTGTTTGCATAAATACATTTTGAATTTTTTCTTGCGTTTCCCGTTAGATTATCATTACACAGGAAATTGCATATTTTCGGGCGCATGCTATCGATTTGCATAAATCAAATTTTTTCATGAATTCGATAATTTTGCTTGCTTATAATAAACTGTTTGTGCTGCTGCTGGGGCATGAGCCAAGCACTTTGGGTGATGTCCTCGAAATAGAAATTGGTTGGAAGTGTAATATGCAGTTCCTTTTTTCGGTTAAGATGAATTTGTTTAGATTTATGAAACGATGATATTGGATAATCAAGAAAATTGCATTGTATATTTAGTGGTACCATGCAATTTTTGAGTTATACTACTTTACAGCGATTTAACCTTAAAAAATTAATAGATATTTCAGAAGAAAAATTTTTTAAAATTAAAAAAAAAGTAAAATATACAATAAATTTAATAAAATAATAAATATTATAATAATATATAGTAATAAATAAAAATATAATGTTTATAGCCTGAGAGGTAATATCAACTTTGCTACGAAGTTTGTAATGAATATATTGTTACCTAAAATGCAAACAATTCGGAACATCAAAAAACAATCGGAAATCGCTGTCAGATATAATAAACAGTATATAAGCAATTTGATAACCAATATATAACTATTGTATAACCATTTGATAACCAATACATACTATTTTATAACCAAAATTCAATTTTCGTTTCAATATGAGTGGCTTCAATTAAAATGTTTTTCTTTGCCTGTAAACTTATGAAAAGTGATGTTGCGTTATTTTGCATTTTATGAGACAATATGTATATATGTGAATGGTTAGCATAGCACGCTATCCGTCCGTGCGCATACGCGAATTAATACCTCAATTTTCGAGATATCGATCTGATATTTAGTTCACATATATTTCTCTGAAAGAAGCTGCCTATTTTCGGAATCGGATCTTCAGAAAAAAAAGTTCTTGTATAAAAAACTTTTTATTGAACACGATATCACCACGAAATTCGGCAGGAGTTATTTCTCAAACTAGTGCTACAATCTCCAAAGAAGTTATTCAGATCGGACTACTATAGCATATAGCTGCCATAGAACCTGGTCAAAAAAATAATAACATTGTATGAAAAAGTTTTTCATTACACGAAATATCTTCACAAAATTTGGCATAGACCATTGTCATAGACAACTCTAACACTTCTATAGAAATTGTTCAGATCGGAACACTATAGCATATAGCTGCCATACAAACTGTTGAATGAAAAACAAGTCCTTGTAAGGAAAACTTTTTTATTTGACACAATATCTTCACGAAATTTCGCACAGACCATTGTCAAAGATAGCGCTAAAATCGCTTAAGAATTGTTCAGATCGGAACAGTATAGCGTATAACTGTCATACAAACTGATCAATCAGCATTAAGATCAAAACATTTTTATACCTTTTGTGCTATAAGAAATGCAACTTTGAACGACATTATAGCAACTAAAATGCAGCATTAAATTATTTAATTCATAATAAAATACCAAACAAAGCTTCCCAAAACATTTGCGTATTAAATCTACGCAAATATTAAACTTCATGTGCATATTCTTAAGTCAATGTCACAAAACAGCAGGAGCCAAACGCCAAGCAGCGCATCGAACAAAGCATAAGTTCAATTCAGCTCAAGCAGCTAAGCACGTTATTTTGCATATGAGCTGCTTTAATAAATACGACAACATTTATTTAGTCATATGTTAAAGCTGCATACAAATTACCTGTCATAAATCATGAAAACATGACCCTGATTGCTCCATATGCACACTCTCACCTACACACGCATGCACATAGTGTTAGTGCGCACTAAGAAAAAAATAAATAACTGCACATAAATACTCGAGCGATTGCTATAAAATTGTCTGCACGTGAAGTCTTGAGCTGCAGTTGCAACCCCACACACACGCACACACACTCAGATATGTAAGTCAGCTCATAACTCAAAATCACTGCCAGATTGTGTATGCAAAATAAAATAAATGTCATATATTCATAAATTATTATAACCCATCGCAGCGTTTAAAATATGCTCGCTCTTTAGACATAACTAACGGACGCACACACACATACTACCATGCTATAGCTGTTGTTACTTGTAGAAATCTCACTCACAGCAGCTGAAAGTTTACTGCCTTCACAGCATAAATATTTATGCAGAAATCTAGCTTGAAGTGCGTAAACATTTAATGCACACACGATATTAATATTCATAAAAATTTTATTTTTGTAAAGTAGGCGTAGCAGTGTGTGTATTTTATGCGTATTTAATATCTTAATATGTAATATATAATATATATAATATATAATAGCCATATTTATAATAGTTATGAATGAACATACATAGTTACAGACATAGTACAGCATACATAATAAATATTATTATCATAATATTTTTTTTGTTAACCAGTTATAAAACTCACGCAAAAACAGAGATTTGAAATAATCAAACTTTAAATTTGAACAACTTTTGAATGGTGAGGTCCATGAGAAAATTGTGGAAGACCATTATTGTTGAGAATTCAGGGTCTTACATATAAAAGGGGTCCTCTTAATATTTTATTTTTTTTTCACTAATAAGGAAAAATGAAGCTATAATACACTAAAATAATACAAAAGAATTCATATATGAACTTGATTATGATATTTCAATTTGTATGACAGCTACAAACTACAGTTATCCGATCTAAAGAATTTCTTCAGAGTTTAAAGCGTTATTTTAAAAAATAATATATACCAAATTTCGTGAAAATATACTGACAAATAAAAAAGTTTTCCATATAAGACCTCAATTCTTATCGATGAGTTTGTATGACAGCTATATGCTACAGTCGTCCGATCCAAATAATTTTTGGACATTTTATGAATTCTTGAGATAATAACTCGTGCCTAATTTCGTGAAAATATATTGTGAAATAAAAAAAAGTTTTCCATACAAGAACTTGATTTTCACCGAACAGTTCGTATGACAGCTATTAGTTATAGTAGTCCGATTTGTACAATCTCCTTGGAGATTTTACCGCTACTTTAGACAGTAATATATGCCAAATTTTGTAAAGATATTTTGTCAAATAAAAAATTTTTCTAAACAATGACTTAATTTGCAGCGTTCAGTTTGTATGGTTACTATTTACTATAGTGATCGAATCAGAGCAATTTGTTCGGAAATTTTACGGCTTCTTAAGATAATAATATACGCAAAATTTCGTGAATATTTATTGGTAAATGAAAAAGTTTTCCATACAAGGGTGGTTTTTCGTTTGAACAATTTGTATGGCAGCTATACGCTGTAGTGGTCTGAACAGCAAAATTACTTCGGAAACTTTACTGCTACTTAAGATATTAACCCATGCCAAAATTCGCGAAGATATCTCGTTAACTATGAAAATTTTATATACAAAGTCTTAATTTTGATAGTTCAGTTTGTATGACAGCTATAAGCTAAAGATGTCCGATATTGGCGGGCTCGACATATGAGCAGCATCTCGAGGAAAAAATTACGTTTCCAAATTTTCAGAAGTATGTCTCAAAAGCTGTGGTACTAGTTCGTATAGGTACAAAGAGACAGACAGACTCATCACACTATGCTAATCATTTATAAATGTATATATTTTATAACTTATCCGACGTTTCCTTCTGGGTGTTACAAACTTTTTGGCAAACTTACTAAAGGGTATAAAGATATAATAACAAACGCATGCTTTCACTACTAACAGGCCATAATAGACCATAGGTCGCAGTGCAAAGCCTCAATTGTATCTATCTTCACTACTAAACTTTATACTTTCGCTTTCTTGCTCTCCTTAGTTCTCCTACTGATCTTCCTATATCACTTTTTACTATTTCCTATCCTTCTCGCCTACTAGCTCAACTTCCTTTTATATTTCGGAAAAAATGTACTTTTATTTTTATTTCAATTTCCTATTACTTTATCCTTCTTCCTGTTCCTTTTTTAACATTTTTTAGAATTACAAGCATATATCCTATATTTTTATATTACATATATATGTATATATATTCTATACATTTGTATATATTCATAAGTTACTATTAAACCCTTGAAAAAATTATTATCTATAAGTACATGTATACATTTTCACAGCAATATACAAATATAGCCTCACATATTATATATATGCAGTTATTTTACGTAACTCGTTTATTTTTCTTGAGTCCACTTGAATTTTCGCCCATACTTTATGGAAAGCAATATAATACTTGCAGGCAGGCATTCACTTCTTCTTTAGGCACTCACGCTCGTCAATAAAAAATAACTTGAGTTGCTATTTGAACTCTCTCTCACTCTCTCTAAGCCCAGTAGCAAAGAAAAAAACAAAAATATGATATGGTCCATTGCTGCGTATGCATACATATCAAGGTATATGAATATTCGCTTACCCAGAGATGTACTAAATATAAGCTTTTGATATTTATATGCGGTATTTGAAGAAAAGTATATATACATAAACATATTTAAGTTAAGCGTTATTTCTTGAGTCGATTTTATTTTAATTTTTTTTCTGAGTCCCTCTGAAGTCTCCGTGCGGTACAAGTTCCTTATTAATTTTGTGTTACTCATACGACATGGTGCACTGCGTGAATGCTCAGGTCATTTCATGTATAAATATAATTGCGTGTAGACTGCAGGAAATATCTAGAACTAGGCACCAGGAAAACCATGGAACATCTCTTGCGCACTTGTCCAGCATTGGCAAGACTACGCTGTAAGCATCTGGGGTCCCCACGGTATGATACACTGAAGGAGGTATCGATAGTGAGGCCACAGAGACTGTTAAAATTCGCGTCAAGCGGAGGCATGATCAACCTAACCTAAACCAGCTGCGTCTAACTTGTAAGCGAAAATGTTTATGGAAAAAATTTTTGAGATCTTGGTTATTGAGCGGAAAATTTTGTATTAGAATATGCGCTTTTCATAGTTGCAGGTTTACATTCTTAATTCAAAAGATCAAAAAATCCCTTGTTATATACACTGAAAAAGTGACATGACTTAGACACGGCTAAAATCAATCTTAGTTATAATGGATACCATAGACATGTGTGTGTTATGTGTTTATATATACATGTCAGTGAGAATCTTGAAATATTGGGCTAAAGTCTTCAGCTTAAATTTCGCTGACTGACAACTAGTATAATACCATTAGCAATGCCACAAACAAATTTGACGATTGCAAATGATCGATACATGAAGTTAAATGTATGCTTATATGGAACCACGATATTGTGCGTATCTACAGGTATAATAATGGGTTGTCAAAAAGTCTTGCGGTATTTTTATTGATTTTTTTTTTTTTATTGAAATTGAAATGAATTTTTGTTGACTCATGCCCAGCTCTTGACCGCTGCTACGGCTGCTACTATGCCGGTCTCTTTCGACCAATTCAGCGATTTTATCGCAATTTTCGACGACAGGCCTTCCGGAGCGTGGCGCATCTTCGACCACCTCTACACCAGAACGAAAACGTTGAAACCATCGTTGTGCGGTGGAAATGGAAACTGTATCGGGTCCATAAACTGCACAAATTTTATTGGCGGCTTGAGATGCATTTTTGCCTTTATCGTAGTAGTACTGTAAAATATGCCGTATTTTCTCTTTATTTTGCTCCAAGTTTGCGACGCTATAACTCACGAACAACTTAAAAGAAACGACAATCAATCAAACACGTGTTAGCGCGTGAAATGGGCTTTCCAGAAAGGTATTGCATGACCCGATGCGACGAATAAAACTAGAACTACGCGCTTTCAGCGCCAACTAGCGAAAATACCGCAAGACTTTTTTGACAACCATTATATATGTAGGTATGTAAGTGAGTTTGTGGATATATGCAGTCAAATATTGTCGATCTATTGAAAATGTTTTCTATACAAAAATTAGTAGGCAGAAATCAGAATACCTTGACCTTCTTGTATTAATAAACCTTTTAGTCATCTAATGAGGTACAGTAAATTCTTATTTACATACTATATGTCTTAAGGTGAATTTTATTTTTGTGCTAACTAATGTGTATATTTTTCAATTTTTGCTTTTTTTCATTTTTGTGCTCCTTAATGTGTTTATTTTTAATTTTTTTTTAATTTCGACGCACTAAATCATATTCAAGTCTCTAATCAGCAATTGCTTTATATCCTAAATTAATACATTAATCTTTGCTTGATTTCTGTTATGTACCTGTATTTTTATATGAACTGATGTCTACATTAGGGTTGTTAAAAAAAACTTGTATATTTATTTCATTTATATTCTAAAAAGTAGGTTCTTAGACAACCCTAAGAAAATTTCTCCAAGCATGAACTCATAATTGTAATGCAAAGATTCTCCGCCTCACAATTTTCTCTGGTTTATTATTATCAGATAAAAAAAGTTCAAATCTTGCTTCCAACTACTTTGAAAAAATGTATCATTCCATCAATTTTTTAGGAAATTAAATGCTTTACAAAAAGTTCTATTACGCTTGTTTCGTAAACATAAAAATTTAAAATATATTAACGTTTCCAGTTTGATTACTTTAAGTCAAACAATTTTATTTCCCATGAATTTTTAAACTCAATGAAAAAAAAAAAAATTGTTATAAATCGGCAAACTCATGTTTTGCAGGAAATTTACTGCTCTACCAAATGAAATAAAATTTTCAGAGTACCCAGTTTTTTTGACCCACCCTTATGTAGACAATTTGTTTGTATTTGTGACTGACATTTGCATATGTACTTTAATGAATTCTAGTTTTTTGTAATGTAAGCTAGTAAAGTCTGCAATAAATCTGTGGCTGCAGCGTCACCGTTCCACCATATGTCATTAGAAATATGCAGCAATGTGCGAAACCCCACTTGACACATCAATTTGCAATATGTTAGTGCATACTAATGAACTTGTACCTTTCTTTTACGTACTTACACACAAATATGTATGAAAGAATGTATCGTCACCTAAAGCGCAAAATAACGTAATACCACTTTTCATAAGTTTACAGGCGAAGGAAAAACGGTATAATCGAAACCACTCACATTGAAACAAAAATTGAGTTTTGCTTATAAAATGGTTACAAATTGGTTATCAATTACTTATCAATTGGTTATTATTTAGTTATCAATTGGTTATAAAAAGGTTATATCCGTCAGCGGAAGCTGAAAATTCGCAAAGAAAAAGTCAAAGCAATAAGAAAATTAGGAAAATATATCAACATAATAATTATAAGACGAAAAGTAATCTTATAAAAATTTTAAATTTTTGATTTAAAGAAATTGATTTTAATTTATACAAGCTCATTATAGTACAAAAATAAAAAAAAAAAACATATTTTATTTGCGACTGATCAGGAAATATCTTGGTTACGTCTTCCTAAATAGTTATTTCATCACAATTATTCTTCAAGAATACTTCTTACTGACGTCAAGTACCTGAAGATAATTAATTATAAAAATATTAAAAAATCATAAAGTAGCAAACAATTCAGAAGTGCAATCTTTTCTGGCAGGGTATGTGGTATACGTGACGTCTTCGTATCTCACGTGATATATGTATGTATACTTCTAGAGTGTCCCTTATATACATACTATGTGTTTATTCACACAAACTCATTAACGATTCTGCATAATCATTACCAGTTGGCGCCGGCATAACTTAATATACTCGTATATATGAACATGCATATATACATACATATATGTGCACACAACTACGTCCATACTTCATGCACATATTGCTGTAATATCTATGCAAAATCTATGTTAATTCCCTGCTTAGCATGCAAATGATATGAGCACCATATGCCACCAGGAAGTTCAAGTGCACTTTGGCATCATTTTCACCTGCACAAAGCGAAAACTTAAAAAAAGATTGTGTAGCAAATGTTAATTGATGCTCGGGCGCATGTAGTTGTGATTATGAGAAAATTAAGGTGGGTGAAAGACGAGCGAATATCGGCATTACAAAAAAGTAAAAGAAGATTTATGAATGCTATGTATACGTATTATGTCATATATGTATCTATGTATATGATCAGAGTGGCAAGCTGAGCAGGTTTAGTCATGCGCGTCTGTCCGCCTCTGTGTTTAAACGAACTAATCACGCAGTTTTTGAAATAACGCTCTGAAATTTTGCACACACCCTTTTCTCTACAAGAAGCTGCTCATTTGTCGGCACCGCTGATATCGGACTACTATAGCATATAGCTGTCATACAAATTAAACGATCGGAACCAATTTTTGTATGGAAAACTTTTTTATTTGACGAGGTATCTTCATGAAATTTGGCATAAATTAGTATCCGTACCAACCGTATAATCTCTGAAGAAAGTGCTCAGATCGGATCACTTTGGCATATGGCTGCCATACAAAATCAATGATCGGAATCAAATTCTTGTATGGAAAAGTTTTTTATTTGACGAAATATTTTCACGAAATTTGGCGTGCATTATAATCTTAAACAAGAAAATTATCTCTGAAAATTTTTTCACGATCGGATCGCTATATCATATAGCTGCCATACAAACTGATCGATCAAAATCAAGTTCTTGAGAAGATTTTTTTTTAATTTGCGGTGCAACCGAATTAAATTTTTTTTTAGAAAAATTCCATTACATCTGCTTTACTTCGTTTTGCTTAGAATTTTTTATATAAATATAAAAATGAACAATATTTTACACCTCCCACCCTAATGCTGCAATTTAGGTTTATCTGCTTTGCTGCTGAATAGTAATTAGCAATAATGTCGCTAATGGTGACAATGTCACTGAAATATCGGGCTGTGTAGCTGCAAGTACTGAACTAGTTCTAAACAGCTTCATAGTATATGTTTATATTGAAAGCAGGTGCAGTTAGTTTGTAGGTCAACGACGCTGCATGTCAGTGTATAGTGATAGCCTAATCCAGTCTTTGTGCTTATATATACATAAGTAGAGGGTTATGTGTGTATTTGTGATATGTATGAGTGAAGGTAGGTAGTAAAAGTGTAAATGAATACATACAAACCATCTAACATATCCACCAATGTTAATGACTTAATGAAATGTATTCAGGTATTCAAAGCAGCTGCACATAGTAGGATTTTCAATAAAATTCTATTGACAATTTTTTTTTTAAATTTATGATCAAATATTAGGTAGTCGAAAAAATCTTTTCGTATTTCTAATCAAACTTCAACTAGATAGATAGACTATTCAGCCTTCCTATATACTCCCCCACTAAAAGCGATTTGACCTCATAAGCTGAAATCGCTTAGTATAGAGATACGCTGGTATCATAACGATGGAGATTGATTTCTGCACACTGACTTATAGTAAAGACTTCTACTTCAAAGATCCTCGGAATAAGTCCCATTGGTATGGATAGTTTGGTAAGCGGTGCCGCAATGCATGCTCCAATGCCTTCCGGAGTTTTTGAGTCGTCAGTGTACCACTGGATAATGCTGCCCCTCAGTAGTAGGACATGCGTGGAATCACTCCAAGTTGTCAGAATTTAACAGAAAAATGTGAGGTGCAAACATGCAGACACTTTCTCCTCCATTTTCCAGCGTTTGCAAGACTGAGGTTGAAGCCTCTCTAGAGTTTTATCTTCGCAGAATCAGCACACATAGTCGAAACTGACATTACCCGTTTCAGCAAAGTAATGATGGTCCCAATGCCCCACAATGCTCCCTGTTAAGATCGACCTCTTAAACTAACCTGACCTTATATTCTGACAGATAAGTTTGTCGGAGTTGTAAAGAGGAGCGTACAAGAAGAAGAAGAGTAAAATGTTCGAATCAAATGCTACGAAGAAAACTATCAGAGGAAGCAGAAGAGTAGGATTTTCGAGAAGTATAAAAAAAGAATAGTCAAAGCTCATATAAACTTTGATATAAAAATATAAGCGCGGTGAAAAAGATCTTTAGGTTTGTTAGAACCTCTTTCAACAGTTTTCTGAAGTGTGATTTCACTTAAGCTGTTTTTAATTTCTTTAAACATTTCATGTACTAATTGCAACGTTAAAAGAAAAATCTCCGTACTCGCACTTAATTTCACTTTCCTCTTCTGTATTTTTAGGGAAATCTGGACCACCGTCTTACCACCGGAAACTAAAGACACTTTCACTGCCATTTTGGGTATCACCAAGGCCAGCCGCATGGACGAAGGCATATACACGTGCAAGGTAAGAAGAAAGAAACAACTTTTTCTAACTGAAAGACAAACAAATAAGGGAGAACTACTCATAGCGAAGATAATCAAACAAAAAAAATACACAAAAAAATATCAAAGAACACAAAGAACATAAAGAAGCTTCCAAACGAGCAACTTCGCCTAAGCACAAAACAAAAAAACTTAGCCGCCATTGGTTTATGCAACTACTTCCTCACGAAAAACCACAAAATAGTCGAGCACAAATCAAAGAAAAACAAGAAAACAAAACGAAAACAGAAAAAAAACAAAAAAAGACAAAAAACTTCCCAGAAAAACCTGCGCCTAAGCAGAAACGCACAAAAATCAGATAGCAAATTAACTAAGCGCAGCAATTGGCAGTAAACACTTTCCGCCGCGTTGACCAGCTTCAATGTCAAGCGCTTTTACCCAACGCTAACAGATCTAACTGATTCAAAGTGCACCCAAAAAGGGGTAAGCACAATGCGTGAAGACAAAAAAGCTATCTGAAAAGCGAAAGCATAGCTATCTGGGGCATTGAAAGCAAAAGTGACAAAGGATAGCTAAATAGACTGTCATAAACAAATAGCGACCAGGCCACTGCTCACTAACTTTTACTTTCTAGCCGCTTTATCCTGCCTGCCGCTCATTTGCAGTAGGAAAAAGATAGGAATTGTTGCATCTTTTATTTCTTCACTTTTTCATTACGCTTTAGTGGCGTTTGTGTGTTGTTTTTGTTTGCTTTTTGCTTTATTCTTCCTTTCTCTGCTGCACTTGACTATTTTTAATTACGAAGCAGCGCATTTGCAAAGGAAGTTTTTTGCTGTGTTGAGTGTTTTTGTTGTTATTGTTATTCTTTTAGTATTTATTTGTAGCTATGTTTCAGTACGAACTTTTTATCTCGCTTGTAATTAAGCTTTTTTAGTCAAACCGTTGCGGCCGTTGCGCTTGCTTTGCAAAATATCTGCGTCAATCACTTAGAAATGAACTAGCAAAGTTTAACAAATTCCAAACTTAATTCGGTTAATTAGATAAATTACTTTTCAGTATTTGAATGCATATAAAATGCGATTCGATGGCTGATATTTTGGTATTTTTATAACCTGAATAGCGCATATAGCTGAGTTGATTTAGACAGTCACAACTGTCTGTATATACTCTCAGTTTATGAGGTATCGCTCTGAAATTTTGCAAACAGCTTTTTATCGCCAAGAAACTGCGCATTTGTTGGTATCGTCGATATCGGACCTCTGTATCATATAGCTGTCATACATATGTACATACAAACTGATCGAACAAAATCATGTCTTTGTAGGGAAAACTTTTTCATTTGACAAGATATGCAATTTGGCATGGATTATGGTCCAAGGCAACGCTGTATCTATTATATATACTAAATTATAGATCCACCTACGTTCGCTAGTCATTGAGAAATGCTTGCTATAATATTTCTTGCAAAACTTATGAATGGATCAGTCTGTAGTCCATCTCTGTTCATCGTTCACTCAAGCAGATAGTTTAGACTTTGACCTTCAAAATTGTCTAGAACTAAATTTGAAATAAACGAATCTTTCTTTCACATAAAAAAATTGTATCTACCCTTAACAAATAACATTTAAAAATATTAAACTTACTTTAACCTACATAATTCTTGATTTCGAACGTTGAAATTTTTATTTCTGTAGCTCAGCAGCTTAAGATCAAAAAAATTTCCTTAAAAATATTTAAAACAAAAATATTTTGTTTAAGCATGAACACTGTTATATTGGTGAATCAATATTGAAGAATAGAAGAGCACCTCTAGATTCCTGTTATGGCTATATACAACAACAACAAAGTGTACAACTCTAGTCAGTTTTACATTCGTACGATTTTCTGACGACTCATCTAGACCTACTCTCTGATCTACCCCGTGCTTCTGATGAAGTTCATCAGTACAAAATGTTTTATCCGAACAACCTCCGGAATATTATTAAAAAACCCTTGTGCTATACTAAAATCCTTTTTCTAACTGATACACTTTCTACAAGAGTATTGTGATACTGCTGGCATAGCTGCCAATTAGATAAAGAACTGTACTGCCACTAGAGTTCTTATATCATTCTTTCGAAATTTAATAGTCGGCATGTAGAGCACTTATTCTATTCATATATGTATATATATAATACCTAAAAGTAGCTAGAGACATTCCTCTTTGGCGGAGCTTAATATGTGGATGTTAGATCCAATAAGAGGTCAAAACATTCTCCTTCACTCTATTATCTAGTTTAGACCCAACCGTATAGATGGTTACCTTAGCCACTCTTCTCTTCTCTAGAAGACAAGGTTTTATTGTGGAACAAATTATAATTTCATTGTAATAGTTTTCCATAAGTTTTTCAAAAATCTCGCTGAATATGGATTTCGCATTAATGTAGTCCTAATTCAATATATTCGTATTTGCAAAGTACGCTGTTTCATAATATACAGAGATTTAATGAAATATCCCACGTTGGTTAAACGATTTAATAAATACCAATAAAATATTTGCATGCCTCAAATCCACAGTCTACTAAATGTCCAGTTTTAGTCAATAAAAATCTCATTTTGTGTTTCGAAAGCAATTCACTTGTGCTAAGAACCACTGATGTCGACAAATCCTCAGAAATCGGTACAATCTAACTATTAGTGGAAGTGAGAGGGAATGCAACACATCTAGGCCAAAGTTATCTTACCAAATTAAGCTTAAGGATTGCTTACGGGATCAATTCAGGAATGATAAAGTTAAATCATTAGACTCCCTTCACGTCTTATTGTGACATTTTTGGAAAGTTTTCGAACTTGGAATGGAAAAGTCGAAAGGTGGACTATTTGGCAGTCCTCAACTATAAAAACTCATGAAAGATATTGCTTTTAGCAAAGTTGTGACTGTTCCGGAGAGCGAAACTTGTAAAAGTTTAATGTAGATAGCCGAAATTTTCCTAGACAACTATAAAGCAACAAATTATTCAAATTTTGAAAAAATACTATATAACAATATATGTAGTCTCCACAATCATTTGAAATCAGATCATAGATGAAAAACGGAGAGAGCGGTTCCACTAAGATCACAAACTGATAAAATGAAGGTTTTGCTGGAATTATTGATACGATTACAAGATCATTTCTTATCCTTAAAAACAGATTACATTGAAAATTGTGATCCATTTCGCCTTTCCCTAATTTTGAAAGAAAAACACCGAAACTTCAAAGTTAATGGGGAAGTCTATCACCTTTCGTAAGAACAATCTTTGCCACTTATTTTCTGAAGACTATGTCTTTCAAATATTGGCCGCGGCTACGCCTCAGATGGTCTATCCATTGAATCTAATTTTCGATGACTCGTCTAAACGGGCCAAAACGTGAAATTATTTGCCCACCAAGGGTTCTCTCAATAAATACTTGATGCGATCTGTGGGAAGTAGCGCCGTCTTGTTGAAACGGCTGCTATTGACGATGAAATATCGATAATTCCTAGGCCTACAAACAACACCAAAACCTAATAATGAAATGACAGCTTTTGAATCTCTTCAAGTTGCTATGTGTTCCAAATGCGGCAACTTTGCTTGTATATACACCCAACAAACCAGGAATGGGTTGAACAAAATTTGGCTCGAAAATGTCGGATCTTCTTGGAACTTTTCAAGAGCCAAAGAGCAAATCGATGTCGCTTGGGAAGCTCGAGCAACTTTACTTATTGCACAAGCTGTATTTGGTACGCTTTCAATCTAAGATCTGGACGTGAAATGCGCCACGTCGTTCCATACTTCAGTCTGAGTTGGTGCGAACGGCGTCAAACGACGTCGAACAGACTCTCCACGGTTTTCGTGTACACTCTCAACTAAGGCAGCTACATTTTCTTCACTGCGTGCTGGACGTGGTCTATTCGGTCGCATATTTTCCAATTATGAATGCTGGGTGTCAAAATGGGTGATGATATTGTGAAAGGCACGCTCATTAGGCTGATTATGTTGGCCACAAGTTGAGCAAAGCACACGAAACACATTATTTACAGATCGTGAATATTCGTAATAAAGTTCAATAATTTGTAAACTTTGCTCAGGCAGAAGGCTTTCAAAGATGAAATGCCAAACAATACTGAACAAAATTAACATAACAGCTTGACACGTCTCAGGCATGTTGTTTCAAGAAAAGATTATAGAAAAGAGTATCCCTACTTGGACCACCCTTTATAACGCGATATAACTTTGCAGGAATAATGCTTTTGACGTATGCCATTTTATGACCAAAAGTTGTATGAATGAAGCCAAAACTGTTGAAGCCTCTGGGTACCGAATGAGTGGAACCCAGAGCTTATAATTAATACTTTGCCGAAAATATCGATGTATCAGATATAACATTGACATTCAGAGAGAATACTTTCCTGATAGTAGTTTGTCTGTGTGCTACAAATGGGTCGAATCGCGTTAATATTTCCTTTATCCCCCATATACCTAATATAAAGACTTTCGAACTTCCGAGCAGCTTTACACCGCCAATATGAGACTTAACCTAATTAAATGAAAGTATTAGCCCGGCTTTAAACCTTGCTATTTGCAAAAGTATAAATTGTGCGGTTGCACCTGAATTGAGCCCTTCCTTACTTGCGTTTTACTTAATTTGCTTTGCTTTATAGTGGTTTACCAAAAACAGCACCAAAAAATTAAAAAAATTAGAAAAAAATTTACAAAAATCATACAGAAATTAAATACACACAAATAGGCCTGTATATGGACATAAGTAAACGGGTGTCAAAACAACAATAGCAAATGAAAACATTGCAACAAAATCCCCCATTCAAACCAAATGAGTGGTTACCGCCTGCAATTAATCAAGCGAAAGTCAATTTACATATTCCAAGCATGCATAGATTTCATAGAAATTTTTATGCAAAATGGAGTTTTCATCAACCTTTGTCACTTTTATAGATTTGTAAGAACAGCTATGAAAACATGTAGAAACCAAATAAAAGAAAAAGCGGTAAATAATTACGCAGAAAGGTAAGCAAACCGTTTAATATGAATGAAGGCAGCAAAACAAATAATGTGGCACCCACAAATGTCTGCATGGCAAGCTTAAACAAACAACCACGCAAAGTAAATTGCAGACAATGAAGCACAGCTTACTCTTGTGCACACATGTAAAGGGAGATCTATGAATGCGACGTTGACGCCGCCATTGTCGCCTCACCCCAAACTGCTTGTGACATATTTGCGACGTCATTACGCTTAACACAGCGTGGCGAAATCAAAGCATTTTTAAGCAACACCGACGCTCGACGCAGCTTTTGTGCGATATTTAACAACAGTTCCTCAACTACGGTAGTGTGTGTGTGTGTGTGTGAGTTCATTGCATACAAGCAAACACTTGTTCGCTTTCGCTACACAATATCACCGGATGTTGTCTTCATAAACTTTTCTCCACTTTTTCATTATTTTCTTGGCTCAGCGAGACAACTGTACTGCTCGCTTACAATTTCGGAAACTTTTGTATACACACATAAATATATAAGAATGTACATTATGCACTTGCTCACTCTTGGCAGCATTCTTATTATTTACTTTAACCGACACGCCGTCGTCAGGCGACTTCCATCAACCCGCCAGTGTTGCCCGCACCGCTTATTTCACACTTCACATTCCACTACAGCTGCAACAGCCAAATATAACAATACAATACAATCACTTATACCGCCAACAATAACAAAAATCACAAAAGCTCAGCCAAAAAAAGTGCTGCATGAAAACCAACAGTGCAGCCAACAGGCAGACATAAATGCTTTCAGCACGCAGCTTCTGGATAAATGTAGTATCCTTTTGTATACGCCTCCCATTCGTACATATCGGCTTAAGCAGATCAGTGGTGAAGCGTTGTGCATGTGTGTGTGTTTGGGTGTGTGATATATTGTTTCCTTGCATTCACTCGTTGTTCGTTGTCTGTGTAACAACTTCTTTAGCAACTGTTCCTCTTTTGCTTTCTTTACAATATTTCCTTTGCTGCTTTTCAACACACATACCCATATGTATGTATATACAATCATATAAATATATACATATAATATAGCTACAAATATGTATACCTTCATATATATCCTTTATGTACATATATATAGCTGCCCATCTTCTTTTAATTCACTTACTTGACGAAGTCTTCAACTTGTTTGCTTTGCCATCACTCACACACTCTCAACCAGTTTATTCACTCATCCACTCGACTTATTTTCTCAGATTGTATGTTTAAGTATGTGTATTGGTGTGCGTTTGTGTTCATATTTTAGTTTCTTCGCCTGCCATTTCTTTTGTGTACTCTTATTGTGCTTCTTTGCACTTCTTTCTTAATCTTTTAACACTTCTGTTTTGTTCGCATATGCTTGATGCCTTGTGTGCTTATGAAATAATATTGCGTTAATAGAGATTTTAGGTATTATTGAAACTTGTGTGAGTTTTTCTTTCACTTTGTTGGTGGCAGAGTGCAGACGCTTTTCCAAAACTATTTCTTACTAGTTCATAATCATTTTCTTTAATGAGTTAAGCCCTCAACAGGACACTATATTTTTGGATCATATTCAACAAATTTCGTGCTTTTATATGAGGATATCAATTGCTAAGGAGAATAGAGTTCTTTGGTAGAGAACCTAATAGATGAAAACTACTTATACCATCTGCTAAAGTTTAAACCGAACTTGCAAAAAGACTGCAATTACACGAAATATTATCCTGAGCCAAAAAGAACGCTGAGTCAATACAAGCACGCCAATGCTTAAGGTTGTAAGGAGTTTAATGAATGTAAGATCTTCAACTTTCTTGGCAAGCATCTCTTTTGCGACCTCTACTCGTCATCGTTTGTGCAAAAGATTGAGATATTTTGGGCGAGTCTAGCATTTACCCGCGTCATATCCAAAACATTAACCGGAATGTGTTGACTTGTTTCCAAACACTTCATATCCAAAAAATTAATCAGAACCTGTTGAGTCGTTTCATAACACTTCATACCCAACACATTAACCAAAATGTATTGAGTCGTTTCATAAGAAATATTGTGATCTTCTGCTATCTCTCTGATGCCAGCACGTTGAATTTCAAGTACTGTTTAGTCCAATTTGACGATGTTATCATCATTAACAGTTCACATGAGACAAATTTTAGTTAATTTCAAAACCTTCACTGAATACTTTATGCCACTCAAATACTTGTGTTTGAAATAAAATAGGCTCTTTATGCCACTTCTGCGAGATTTTCAATAATTCTGTAGCCAAGCTTCAATTGGAAACACAAAATTCCTAGCAACCTCGCTGTTAATTTTTTTTTTCTTTTTTAAAAAACGCCAGAAAACCGTTCGCGTCGTAAACAATCAGGTTCCAAGCACATACAAGTTGACATATGGAGAACAAACTTGACGCGAACATAAGATTAAGTTATACTAATCATATTTGCTTCCAAAATATTCTATTTTTATACTCTCGCAACAAAGTTGCTAAGGAGAGTATTATAGTTTTGTTCACATAACGGTTGTTTGTAAGTCTTAAAACTAAAAGAGTCAGATATAGGGTTATATATACCAAAGTGATCAGGGTGATGAGTAGAGTTGAAATCCGGATGTCTGTCTGTCCGTCAGTCCGTCCGTCCGTCCGTGCAAGCTGTAACTTGAGTAAAAATTGAGATATCTTGATGAAACTTGGCACACGTATTTCTTGGCTCCATAAGAAGGTTAAGTTCGAAGATGGGCGAAATCGGCCCACTGCCACGCCCACAAAATGGCGAAACCGAAAACTTATAAAGTGTCATAACTAAGCCATAAATAAAGATATTAAATGAAATTTGGCACAAAGGAATTTTTTTGGAAAAGTGTGCGTGGCCCCGCCCCCTACTAAGTTTTTTGTACATATCCCGAAAACTACTATAGCTAAGTCAACCAAACTCTATAGAGTCTTTTCCTTCAGGCATTTCCATATACAGTTCAAAATGGAAGAAATCGGATAATAACCACGCCCATCTCCCATACAAAGGTTATGTTGAAAATCACTAAAAGTGCGTTAACCGACTAACAAAAAACGTCAGGAACACAAAATTTTACGGAAGAAATTGCAGAAGGAAGTTGCATCCAGGCTTTTTTTAAATTGAAAATGGGCGTGGCTTCGCCGACTTATGGACCAAAACCATATCTCAGAACTACTAGACCGATTTCAATGAAATTCGGTATATAATATTTTCTGAACACCCTGATGACATGTACGAAATATGAGTGAAATCGGTTCACAACCACGCCTTCTTCCATATAATATATACATTAGGAACCAATGATGATAGCAATTAAAACTTTACAAAAATAACGGTATTTGAAAAATAAAAAATGAAATCTCGATTATCACTTTATCATGCGAGAGTATAAAATGTTCGGTGACACCCGAACTTAGTCCTTCCTTACTTGTTTTAATATATATTCTAAACTTTTTAGTGGTCAATCAAAGTAATTAAATGCCTTTCAGCATTACTGAGATGATATCTTTAAATCATATAATTTTGTTTGAATACGCAGATTCACACACGTGGTTGCCTGTAATATTTCGATATTAGGGGATTGACAAACTTAGTTCTGCAATCTGGCAACTCACTACCCTGGTGTTGCAGTTTGGCAAATCACAATTTCATCGTAAAATTTATCATATTTCATGTTATACATACACAGAATAAAATCATGCGATTATTTTCGACAACTTTCGACATGGATTTACGCAGCAAAAGTGCTTTGATGAACTGAATGCAGTTTTTGGCTAAAAAGCTTCATAAAGAACCAGTTTGTTTATTGGTAAAACTAAACGAAAACTAGCGCAAGATCGTCATGTGACCTATTGTGGGATTCAGACAACTATGGACATTAGTGCGATCATCATACATTTAATTAATTTTATGAATATTTGGTTGTAGAAAAATGTTTTCAAGTGGGATCTCACACAATTTATTGATTGCTCAAAAAACGCCCATGTCAATTGGTCAATAGAAATGTTAAGAAAATACAAAAGTGGTGCTTCGAAACATGTCAATGATAACGTGATAGATGGTGAATTATGGATTTATATGAATGAACCCGAAAGTAAACAGCAGTCCAATGTATGGGTTAGAAACACTATAACTCAAACTCATAAAAAAAACTGTTCGCGCATGAAGCGTTTTGAAGTAATTGGCAATGCGAGCTCTCAACTGAATCATTTACATATTTGAGCTTTAAACTCCTACACTTAAAACATCGATTTTGGAGTAAAACACAATAAGGTCTTGACTTGGCATTGAACGACTTTTTTTTATTCCACTACAAAAGCAAAAACAAATGAAGGGATAGAAGTGCTCAAAAAGCACTTCACTGGAGATACCTCATTAAAAGTGGGAAGAATGCTTTGGGAATTGGTTCAGACGCATGCAAAAGTGTATAGAACTTAATGGAGAATATTTTGAAAAACAATAAAGTGATTTTCTATAATTAAATTTGTTTTTGTTCTCTTTGCCGAAATATAAAAGACAACCTACTTAGTCATTGATTCTCATGTTGATAATTTTAAATAATATTATCATCTTTTGCCAAAGGCAGATATACACAGAGTAAATCTAAAATGCAAAACAAACATCATCATCATAACATCATTTTTCATAAATTTACAGGTGAAAATATATTGGATAGAAACCACTCATATTGAAATAAAATTTGAGTTTTGGTTATAAATTGGTTATATATGGGTTATAAAATGGTTATATATGGGTTATAAATTGGTTATGTATAGGTTATATCTGAGAGCGGAAGCTGAACATTTAATGCTATATAAATTCAATTTGATGTAGTGAATCAATTTTAGTGTTTTGTTGATACGTTGTTTTGCATTTCAGGAAACGATATGGATTCCTTATTATGCTGTCAATTTTCTAACTTTTCTTCGAAGGCAATTGAAATTAGTATGTAGAGTTGCTTTATGTGCTACTTTGGATTATATTGCACATATGCAAAGCTCGAAACTCTTCTTCCACAACCAGACGTTTTCTGTCATTTTGACATTTATCAAAAATATTTCAATTGGGTGAAATGTAGTTGCACAGCGCTTTTGTTGAAACGAACTTTCTATGGTACATATATTGTTAGGTCATTTTTAATGCACGTAGACGTAGTGTATAATATTTCCTTTCCCTCCTAAGGTAATAAAATATTGTATTATTTTCGCTGTTGTAAGCAAGTTGGCTTCATTTTCCTGCATTATGTTCATTATCTTTTACTTATTCCCAATTTTTTCATCAGTTGATTAGTGTCAATCTCACATGTCACGTATGGTAAGCTATGAGACCATATACCACTATATTGGTACATAGTTTTCGAAGCTGTCTGCCTGTCTCTAGCATTAGCTGCATTTTTTTATACTCTATGGATAGATTTTGGCTTGGGAAAAGCGAAACATTTTAACATAATGTTTATATACCAAAAGCTAGTGGGTTTGGCTTCAACTGTCAGTGAATTTAAAATTGTCATATTTTACTTTCTTTCTTCTGACTTGAATAAACTTTGCTTTATAAATATTTATTCATTCATCCCCACTATTGTTGTCGCCTTCTAAATATCCTCTATTCAATATTATGCAGTTGTGTAAGCACTTTTTTCAATAGTCGAAATATTGCCGAGCTCGTATGTTGAGATAGTTTTTAGCTCTTTGAGCGATTTTTATCTGTCTTATAAAACCTAGGAGATCCTTGAGGATCTTTCTATTTTCGTTTCTTTTCAAAACGTGCGACCTAACTAACCTATAATAATGTAAAAATCACACTCTTCGAGAGAACACCTTCCTAACTTTTAATTTTGTACTCAGTAATTTTTTTGACTGAGGTATGTTTAGTGTACTATATATGCAATGACTTCAGTATTTATACATTTCGAGACTCAAATTTAACTTCATGACAACTCTCTTTGCAAAGGGTGTGGTCCAATAGCACTTTAAAGTGACTGAATACAAAAGTATTTCAAAACTTACCCAAGCAAACTAAGAAGAATACTGATTGACGGGTTAAGAAAGCAAACTTTCTGGTAATTACCTGGAAGTACATGAGCAGAAGAGGTAAACTTTAACATACTCGCCTTGCCACGTCAATCACAACAGAAGCAGCTGTTACGCAATTTTCGTGCGTTCTAGCGTCAATACAGTGTTTAAAAGGTATTTAAAAACACTTAAATCTAATAACTGTTTATTTTTATATTTATCCACAGTTTTTTGTTTATTTTTCACTTATACATACACAGAGTACAAAAATTTTGTTTATATCTAATTTTTATGAATTTAAAAATATTTTGAAGAAATTTGATTTAAACTCGTCTACATATTCTGTCTAGGGTATACTGAATTTGCTAAAATGCTTTTAACAACTAGAAGGAAACGCCAAAGACTTTATAATGTATATAGCAATTTCTACATACATAAGTAAATGATTATGACTTGGGCTGATTTAGCAAAGTTCGTCAACCTATTCGTCTGTCTACCTACATGTATTCCAAGTATCCATCTGAAATTTTCCACACATCCTTTGCTCTCCAAGAAGCTGCTTACTTGACAGAATTACCAATATCAGACCACTATAGCACATAGCTGTCATACAAACTGACGGATCAAAAACAAGTCCTTGTATGAACAACTTTTTTATGTGACAAAATATCTTCATGAAACTCCGCAGGAAATATTAAATCAACCAGCACTACAATCCCCAAAAAAATTGTTCAAAATTGTACACTATGTCATATACCTACCATATAAACTGAACGGTCAAAATCAAGTACTTATATAAAAAACCTTTTTATTAGCGAAGATATCATCATAAAACTCGACACGGATTGTTGAACGAAATAGTCTTACAATCACCAAAGAAATTGTTCAGATTGGTCCACTATATCTTATGCTACCATACAAACTGACTGATCAAAATCAGGTCTTTGTATGGAAAACTTGTTTTTATTTTTAATAATCCTCGCGAAATCTGGCATTGACAGTCGTCTAAGACAAGCATATAAGCTCTGAATAAAATGTTCAGATCGGACCACCACAGCATATAGCTGCCATACAAACTGAACGATCAAAATTATGTCCTTGTATTTTTTTTTTTTTGGCAAGCTTTCTTCATGAAATGTGACATATATTAGCATATAGTTAGCAACTGGCCAATCCAAATAAAGATAAAGACCTTTCTATATTCTTTTATGCTATAAGAAATGCACCCCGACTAACTGCTTATATCAGCTCTTTACTTGGTGACAGCAACTTCCAAACAACCCCACTCCTCCAAATCAACAAACAACTGAAACTATCTAAACAGCTGTCACTAGCAGCCCACCTACGAGAATTAACCTGCCGCCTGCACTGAAATATAAATACTCCTGCGCTTTGAATTCGCGAATTGCTCGCGCTTTACACTGTCTTCCCACCAACTTCGCACATATCAGTTGTATACATCTGCTTGTGTGCCTGCCTGCCGTTGCACGTCTAAGACGCTAAAGCAACTTGCCGCCACAACATTTGCATTTAGTTACCAGCAGCTGGCTTGTTTGCAACTTATCTGCAAAGTTTAATGGAATTTTTAGCGTTACTCATACGCCCTGTAGACACCGTCGCGACTACTAAATTGCATGCTGGCATAGTTGTGTAAGCAGTAAAGTGTTGTTGTTCAGTATAGACATTTTTTGTGGAAAGTATATGATTTTATACTTTTGTGAACTTATTTAAGTGCAAACGCCTGAAATATGAAAAAATTATATGTAGCATATGTTACTCATACGCCGTGTGGTCTAAATTTTTGCTGTTTCCCTGTTTATACAGCGTAAATTTGTATGGTAAATCTCTTACAAATAGGAACTAGTTTCTTTGGAAAACATTTTAAAGTGAATCTAATAAGTTTATTCTATAATCCGCGATGAAAATGTCTTGCTAGTCTTTTGTTTATTTTTGTATTAAAATAATACTTTTGAGGCTTTCAACCTTTATAAGTATAAAATAAAATTTGCAATAAAAAAAGTTAAATCACGCAATCTTCAATAATTTTTGTAAGCTTTTTTCATTCCTGGCAGCCAAAGCAGATGTTCTCATTATTATTGCTGTATAGAATTACATTAATTAACTCTTATCTGTTGAAAAAGACTGCAATTATTAAATCTCGAAAAATTTAATTATCGATTATATTTCAGGACATAGATATTCACACCTGTTCCATAAATAAAAGGCAACAAATGAAGCGCTACTAGCGTTTTCCGGTCTAGACGTTGCTTCGCGCATATTTCTCCTCGCTCTCAGCCTCTGCTGTCGAGTGCAGGAAATGACCTACTAAGCAACACGAAAAAAGCGCAGTAAGCGCTAGGCTTACTATCAATACAAGTACTTAAGGGAAAATACATAAGGCATAAAATAATGAAATTTAAATTAAAGTTTTTAAAAGTACCAGTGCTTAATGTAAGTTTTGTGTAAAAAAATTGCATATTAATTTTAAAATTCAATGCAAATTTTATAATGAAAAAGTTTGGATGAGGGAATAAATACGAGTAAAAACACTATTTTGAGCATTTTAATTGAAGATTTGGGTAACAGAAATTTCTATAAAGCTTATTTTTAAAACAAATTAAATGCATACCGCAAATGTGATCGAGTTTTTGTTGAAAAAATGGATTTCTCTCATAAACCACCATCCGTATATGCTTGCTCATGTGACTATTTTCTATTTCCGAAACAGAAAAGCAGCATTTTATGCTTACATCCCAACTTTTTAAGCAGCCGGAACCGAGGTACTAAGGAACAATCCTATAAGGAGTTAGGTGTAATCAGAGACATGAAAAAATTATAATAAATAATTATTTTATTCAGTTAATAATTTTATTTTATATAAATGAAAACATATCGTCATTAAATACGGTTTCGAGTTGACTTGACAGAAATTTGAAAAAAAAATTAAATTCCTAAATGTAATGGTTATTTGCGTTGATCCGGTTCTAACCAAAGCTCCGTGTGTTGATCATCACCAATCCTTGGCGATTCATCTAAATCAATCGAAAAAAAAAATTATTTTAATTTGGCCTAGGGTCCGAACGAAGTTTTATTTGTTTTACAATAATTTTTTTGTAAAAAATTTAACGGTGCATTATCATGGTGGAAAAATCGAGGGTTGTCGGCCCATAATTACGGCCTCTTTCTGCGATTAGCTTGGCGGAAAAGGCGCATAACACTCAAATAATATTTCTCATTGACAGTTTGACCGGTCGGAATTAATTCGAAAAACTCCACACATCGATAAATGAAGAACATTGTCAGCATAACCTTGATTTTTGACCTATTTTGACGTGGTTTTGTAGGCTTTGGCCACGATAATCTGCTGATTGATCGTCTGTTTCCCGGTTGTAAGCATAAATCCAAACTCATTGCCAGTAATAATACGTATCATGTCATTTTCATAATCGGAAAGCATTGTTTTACACAAGTTAAGGCGACGCTGTTTTCCAAAGATTCTGAATGATTTTGGAACCAATCCTGCTTGCCCTTTTCTTAAGCCTAAATGGTCTTTCATAATGGTTTTCACTGATCCTTCTGATATTTGAACGATACGAGTAAAATCTCTTACTATTAATCATCGACTCTCAAACACCAATTCCTTTATATTACTGACGTGTTGTTCATCAGTTGCTGCTGATTGCCATCCTTGACTTGGTTCGTAGTCAACGCGTTCATGACTGTCTTAAAATAATTTGTACCAATCAAAAACACTTGCTCGCAACAAACAATCAACACCGAGGATCTTTTTGAAGATTCTGAAAGTTTCAGCACCATTTGATTCTGCACACAAAATTTAATGAAACTTCTGCGTTGAATAATTTTACTCATCGTAAAAGCCGCCGAATACACTTTATGTACTTCAGAATAACAAGCGTTTATTAAACATTAGTGATTACTTTAATTTGAAATTTGGCACAGATATTACGGAGAGTCATGCCAATATAGAAAAAAAAATTTGACGCGCAAAATTTATATTGAAAAGTCTTACTATATTTTGCCCACAGTAGTATAATTGATACACTGACCACCATATTACCTTTGCTATGGTAACGAAAATAATTATATATAGAACTACATATTTGGGAATTTGGGTAATCGTAGACCAGTTTCATATATTTTTGGAATTAGACTACTTATACCCAGTATTATACATTCAGTTAATTTTAAAAGTACTAACATTTGTACTATGTTTATAGGACATGACATGATTTTATCTATTTTTTACCAACACTTCATGCAGCAAAAGGCCAAAAAGTAATAAAATGCTCCGCAAGCTACTTAAGCTTCCTCACAGACTACCAAAATCTTGTGGAATAAAGTCAGTCGCATGTTCGAATACCCTGAAATCCTAGTCGAGTCTTATTAAGAAACTAACATATTGGCCGATATGTCAGCCTGAAGTTCGAAAACTTTTATATTAAGTATATGAGGGCTGAGTTAAGTATTGACACCATTGAAGTCATTTATTGATATACAGATATATACACGGGAAAGATTTTTTAAGAGCTTGAACTTTTTTTTCAATTGCAAAATCTCATCGGTCACAGATTTGAAACGTTATATTTTCTGACATCAAAAGATAATTTCATTTAAATGTTGACCGCGGCTGCGTCTTAGGTGGTCCATTCGGAAAGTCCAATTTTGGGCAACTTTTTCGAGCATTTCGGCCGGAATAGCCCGAATTTCTTCGGAACTGTTGTCTTCCAAAGCTGGAATAGTTGCTTGCTTATTTTTGTAGACTTTAGACTTGACGTAGCCCCATAAGAATAGTTAAAAAATCGCATGATCTTGGTGGCCAACTTACGGGTCCATTTCTTGAGATGAAATCGAAGTTTTCCCTCAAAATGGCCATAGAATCGCGAGCTGTGATGTAGCGCCATCTTGTTGAAACCACATGTTGCCAAGTTCAGTTCTTCCTTTTTGGCAACTAGTTTGTTAGCATCGAACGATAGCGATCGCCATTCACCGTAACGTTGCGTCCAACAGCATCTTTGAAAAATACGGTCCAATGATTCCACCAGTACAAACCACACCAAAGGAGTGCATTTTTCACCAATTGGCCACCAAAGAATATTTAACGTTTTACAAAAACGTTTGTGGGGCTACGTCAAGTTAAAGTCTACAGAAATAAGCCAGCAACTATTCCAGCTTTGAAGACAAGCATTTCCGAAGAAATTCGGGCTATTCCGGCGAAACCGGCCGTACCGAGCTAATTATCGAGTAACTCGAAAAGTATTTGTCCAATTTGCTCAAAGTTGTTAAAGAATATTTCTAAGCTATTGTAGTGATAAGTGCTACGCTAAGTGTAGAAACAATATCGATTTCTGAAAAATTCTGACTACATCTAACCCCATAAATGACATAAAGAAACAATAATTGCTCTGGTTGATCATTCCAAAGGTTTTATTGAGTCCAATTAGATCGATTTATAACAAACGTAACATACTGTGCATTTCGTTGAGTCTTCTCCCTACAAATCAAGTGGTTTATGATGAACTACTTTAAGTAATAATCTAAATTAACTTTTGAAGCCGTGGAACGAATTCATGATGTACCACACTACAATAATCAAAGAAAATGATGAGCGTTGTCTTTATTTTTGACCTAATTTGTTGTGGTTTATTCGGTTTTCCCTATCGATGCATAAGAGATGTTGTGATAGTATGTTATTTCATTGATACCAAAACGACGATTTTCAAGCTTCGTTTCTTTAACTTCTTCGATGTATAGTATATCACTTTTAACAAAGGTGGACGACTCGCATTAGGCAAGTTTTCGCTAACTTCACGACCTTCACTAAATGCTTTGTGCCACTCAAGAACTTGTGTTTGGTATAAAGTAGACTTCAAAAAACTCTTCTCCAAAATTTTGAATAATTTCGTATTCGTGATTGCAAAACCAAAATGATTACACAAATGTCGGACGAAAATAATTGTTCTCGATTGGCATTTAAATGAAGCAGTCCGATTCAATTATGATCGAATGGCTCACATTCGACATTAGAAACTCCATCTAATTAAGAAAATATCAAATACAAAAGAAACTGGCTCTTTTCATCATTTGGTTTAAGCTCAATTATTCAGTAACTTTTATTTTCTGCTTGGATTATTAATCTTCTTTTGTTTGGCGTACCCCAAAATGTTGCAAGAACCAAATGAAATTGGAAAAATGGAAAATTAAATCACATAAGCCAAGGAAGAGCTTTTTCAGCTACGAAAATTAAGCCAGCGAATCAACAGTTGTTACAAACATGGGTATTTACACACACACACACAAACACACGCATACAAACATAAATGTAGTTGTAGTAGTGAAAGTGCTGCTGCACTCTGCACATTTTGCATAATTTACAATTACAATTACGACTTTTGTTCGTTGCGAATATTTTTTCCTTCTTCTTCCGTTAGCATTGCCAAGCCAAAAACTAAAGAAATTGGAAAAATTGGTAAAAGCATCCCAAATGCAAATATTTTTACGCGCTTGTTTGCACAGTGCCATTGCAATGAAATCGATGCCAAACGGCTTGCCATGTGTGCAAGTATGTGAGAGACCAAAGGCAAAATGGACGATGGCGGCGTCTGTGTTTGAGTTTTGCGGGACACAAGCGTATACACACATACTCACACACACGCATGCTTGCCATATTTGTTGCTATCAACAGAAGACAGGCAGTCAGCAAGCAAATGTGCAGTCAAACCGTCAGTTGGACAACAACACACATATTTGTAAAAAGTAGAGAACACACACATACATACATGCGTAGCTGGCGTGGCAGATAGATTGAAAGCGGAAGTTGAATAGAAATGCAAGCAACCGGATATAATTGTGTTTGCTATGCATATTTCCGTTACTGCTGCTGCAACAACAGCGCCAGCAATGTGTATCAATGGCGTAGTGGCGCAACAATAAATACTAGAAATACTACCCCAACTACCCTAACTACTGGTAACTGCTCTACGTCAACTATTGGCAACTTCAGATTCACCTACTTTTGTAACTGTTGCTGCTGCAATTGTGGAAATATTGCACTCACATTGAATGCATTGCGCTTTCGACGTTACAACACCGTTGCTCAATTCACGGCTTTGTTGCAACAATGTTTTTATACCCTGAGGAGGGTATATTAAGTTTGCAGCGAAGTTTGTAATACACAGAAATAAATGTCGGAAAGCCTATTAAATATACTTTATATAAATTGTTAGTGACTGAGTGGTTTAGAGGGACAAGCTGAGTCGATTTAGCCATGTCTGTCTGTATATATGGGAACTACTCCCTCAGTTTTTGAGATATCGTTTTGAAATTCGGCATACATCTTTTTCTCTCCAAGAAGCTGTTAAATTGTCGGCACCGCCGATATCGGATCACTATAGCTTGTAGCTGCCATACAAACTGATGGATGAAAATCATGTTCTTATATGGAAAACTTCTTTATTTGATAAGATATCTTTATGAAATTTGGCGTGCATTATTTTCCAATACAATGGCGAAAACTCCGAAGAAATTGTGCAGATCTCCACTCTATCATATAGCTGTCATACAAACTGATCGATCAAAATCAAGTTCTTGTATGGAAAACGTATTTATTTGATTAGATATCGTGACGTAATTTGGCACAGGTTCTTCTTCGCAGCAACACTACAATCACTGAGCGAATTGTTTAGATCGGATCACTATAGCATATAGCTGTCATACAAACTGATCGATCAAAATCAAGTTCTTATATGGAAAACTTGTTTATTTTATTAGATATCGTGACGTAATTCGGCACAGGTTCTTCTTCGCAGCAACACTACAATCACTGAGCGAATTGTTTAGATCGGATCACTATAGCATATAGTTGCCATACAAAGGGAACGAACAAAATCAAGCACTTGTATGGAAAACTTTCTTATTTGACAAGATATCTGTATAAATTTAACATAGATTAATATCCGAGACTGCGCCATAAATTATGGAGAAATTGTTTAGATCGTACAACTATAGCATATAGCTGCCCTTCAAACTGATCGGTGAAATTCAAGTTCTTGTATGGAAGCCTTTTTTGTTTGTGTAGGGTATACTAGCCTCAGTACAAACGCAGTTACCGTTTTTCTTGTATAGCTCTTCAGTACTCATAAATGTGTGTGTGTGAGTATATGTGAAAACTCAAGTGTGTTTGTGTTTGCATACATAAATTGAACGCCAACGCTGGCTAACGGCTGGCATAGCTCAGTAGTTACTTACAAATGCATGGGTTTTCATATGTTTATATGTGTATGTGTGTGAATATGTGTATGTATATGTGTGTATGTATGTGTATGTATCCACATCCTTATACAAGCAACAACAAGCTCATAGAAATGCATGGAAAAAGTCTTTACAGCAAATCTCTTTGCATTCTGGTGAAGCCGGGATTGATGTGCAACTTTTGATTGCAACATCGATACAAACAAACATATGTATGTGTATGTAATATATATGTATGTATGTATATATCTGCATATGTCTCCGGATTTTTATGCAACTGAAGAATGGATTTATGCCAAACGAAATAAAGATTAAAGGATAGACGCTGGCTTAGCTGTGTGTGGTTGAGTGTATGTACGTCTGTGTGTTTGTTTACGTGAATCTCGAGATATAAATAAAATCACAGCATATCAGCTTTGTGTTGTCTGCATGAATGCGATTCCTGCCAACTGGCTCCCACTCTACTTCGCTCCCTCTCTCTCTCTCTTCACTTCGTTATTACTCAGTTATTGCCTTAAACTTAATATCAGCTGCAGTAATAGAATTTCATATGTGTGCATACATTTACTAACTTGTGGATTAATTTACTATTGCATTCAGATATATATAAAATAAATACAACTACATCTACATACCCATAGAACACATAGAAAACACTTATAACAACTACCGCTCTGTGCATTTCGTAGCGGAAGATTTGTTGCGGAAATTTGAAACGGAATTACTTAAGCATAAGTGAAACTTAATTATTAGTTAGTAATTGCTGTAAGTTAGTTAAACGCTGCATCTATTCAAAGCATCTATAACTAAATGTACATATTGAAATTGTGCTTTATGTTATGCACACATGTACTTATACTGTTATGCATAGATAATTCAAGCGTTAAGTGAGATTTCAACATAACCGTTAATTTTGATCAAAGATTAATATACATTTCAATTTAGTTAAATGCGAAGCTAAGTGAGGCGGACATCCATATGTGCGTATTTATTAAAAGCTTATTAGTGTTAGTTCCAATAAATGTGCATACATACATATGTAGTAGTGTTAGTAGTGGAGCCAAGCTGGTCTACTTTTGAAGTACATATGTATATTAAAATCATAATCTTTTTGGGTACAGTTATAAAGGAAAAATGTAATAGAAGAATATAAAACATAATGGAAAAAATATAACTAGTTACCAACTAGTATTTTTCGGACGAATCATAAACTAAAGAAGGAATGGGGTTTTAAGGAAGAAATCAATAGATTTTGAAAATTTGAATTCACTTTTTCGAAACTAGTTGGGAACTAGTTGACACAATAGATCCGAATCAAGCGTTTAACTCTAGGAAAGCAGCTCATGCTAAATGACTTCATACCAATCTTATTAAATGCATTTTAACACTTACAGATCGGCAATCCTTGCTTGTCCTTCATTGGCCCCAGCTCACCGCCCAAAACCTCGAAAAATTTTCACAAAAACTTTATTTTTTTATAAAAAAATGTCTGAAAAAAGTAAAGTTTAAAAATTTTTTTTTTTCCATCCAATAACTAGCTTACAATTCTAATTAAAACATGTATATATCCCATTTTACTTCATGTGATCTTGCAAAAAGTTCTCCTCCAAGAAGTTGGGCGTTAAACAGCAGGCACCCTTTTTCCAAAAAAAGTGCCGGAAATGCTGTAGTAATAGCCGTGTTTTGAAAATTTTCCTTTAAAATTTCACAAAAGCTTTATATTATAAGTATATTTTGAATAGTAAAAAATTTTAATTCAAATTTTTTTTATTCATATATGTATATGAAAGACTAAAGTTATTCAAATAGGCGGTGTTTGCTGGCGGAAACCCATGTGACCCATATATATACTTTTGACTAAAACAACTTTTACAAATTGTAAATATTCGACTCCCTACTAACTTCGTTTTTAATTTTTGCAAAATATTTTTTCTACATTTTAGTCTTTATAGATAACAACATAATCGCGTAATTCCCAAAATCCATATTTTTGCATTAATATTCCAATTTACTTTTCAGAGATGGTTTTCGTATGAAATCTGGGCATTCGAAAGTTTTCTTTTTCATTAGAAGAGATGAATTCATGGAATTTGGCATAGATTTTTCTATGCATGGCTACAATCTCCGAAGCAATTGTTCTGATCGGAACACTGCAGCATATAGCTGTTATATAAGTCAAACGATCAAAATCAAAATAAGCATATTTCTATAACCTCTTTTTAATAAAAAAGTGCACATGTAAAAGGTATAAAAGCTTGGAGCCAGCCGAAGTTCATATTTTTTCTTGTTTCTAAGTAACTTCAAATTATAAAATATAGTTTCAGAAAACCTAAATCTATGATAACATAAGGTATAAAAAAACTCATTACATACTTGGCATGAGTATAAGCTGTTACTTAGCGCGACCTCAGAACGAGATACAGTTTGTATTGAATATAATAATACTAGCCCCTTTTTCGAATGAATGTTTAACTACTGCTCTGCTAGTGATTTCCAAGAACAATACTATAAAAATATATGAAAAGTATAAATTAATAATAACGACTTTGATTTTCGCAAAGAAATGTCTAAAACTCCCACATAAAATAAAATACACTAATTGGAAGAAAAAAAAAAAACAAAATTGCATTTGCGGTTCGCCTATTGTCTGCATTTTGCTAGTTTTTGTAAGTTTTGCACAAAAACAGTTTAAAAATGCAACAAAGATAGGATAATCTGTTGATTTCAATACTTTTTCAAAAGCTAAACTATATTTACATACACATATATATTTACTTTTACAGCAATACCATTTATATGTTATGCAAGCTGAGAAATTTTAACAGTTTATTGGCATGTTTGTCAGTCATTATTTCATCAAAGTTTCTTTCTGGCTACGCGCCGGCTTCAATAAAAGGCATGGAAAAGCTAGTAAACTTTTTCTAGGGCATTTTTTTTCAGCAAACACTTGTTGATTAATTGTCATAATATTATATATTCTTAATAATGAATTTAAATTTGTTTTACTACTTTTCTTTAAAATGTCAAACAATCATTGATAGATAAAAAAATATTGTATAAACATTGGCGTGTCTGTTAGTTTGGTATAAAAAATTATCAACAGATACTAGCTCTCTATCGCTTTAAAATATTATATGAATTTTAAAAAGCAGTGTCAATAATATTTATTATATTAAGACAGAAAAAAATTTAAAACAATCAGCCTTTAATTTTTATGCATACATATATCAATATTTATTAAAAAAGTATTATTCCTGATATTTTTTCTTAATTATTGTCTGTCTTAATATAATACATGTTATTGACATTGTGCTTAAAAATTCATTCACATTTAAATTTTAATATTTTATTTTTGTTATACATCCATTAATATTTCTGCCTTTAAAAAGTGTTATCGACGCAGCTTTTCAAAATTCAACCATTTTCACTGCAAATGCTCAGTCAAATAGAAATAATTGTGTTTGTCTGATTCGGATGTCAAATGTAAATGCAGCTATTTAAGTGGAAAATCGCATCAAATTGCTAGCTAAAACAGGCAATCGCTTTTAATTTAATACAAATTTATGAGCACTTAAAAAAGAAGAAGAAAGAGTAGAGGTACATTTTATGCTTGCGGAGTAAAATAAAATATAAAAAATGTTTTAAAAATAATTAAATGGTGTTTAATTCTTCTTTCTCTATTTTTTACTAAATATGCAAGTGAGAAAATATATGAAAAAAATTTTTAAAAAAATTTAAGGTTGTCCAATTAATTTTTCTGTACTTTTTACCAACCAAGTGAGGTATGTACATATGAAAAAATTGAATAAGGTTTATGTTGTACATATATCTTCACTAATATGAAAAAATTGAAAAAATTAACGATATAACTCTTCATTTTTATTAATTAATTTTTCATTTAAATTGTCAAAATTCATAATTATGAAAGCATTCTAATTTTTATTGATATTTTTAGTCATAAAAATAAATAAATATCAATTTAATTTGCCTGAATGCAATAAAAGTATCGTTAGCTTTGCATAAAAAATCTTCATTGAAACTTTTGTTTGTCATCCATGACGTATAAGTGACACTTATCCAACATAAGATGAAAATAAGTTACTCATACGCCGTGGCTAGTCAAGGAATTTCACTGTTATTAGCAAAATTTTTTGTTTATGTTCTTATTATTATTGCAATTATTAGTAAAATTGCCATATAGCAGATTCATATCAACGAAGTTCTTTCTTCTTAAAAAATTTTGTTGAAGCCCGTCTATGTGTATACGTGAACAACACCATCAGTTTTTGAGATACCGATCTGAAATTTTGGACACGTTCTTACCAAGAAGCTGCTCATTTGTGGGATTAATCGACATCGCATCACTACAGCATATAGCTGCCATACAAGCTGAACAATCGAAACAAAGTGATTGTATGGATAATTTTTGTATTTAACAAGATATCTTTATACTATAGTTACTATAACGTATAACTGCTATACAAACTGTTTGGCCAAATTCAAGTCCATCGACAGAAAATCTGCTTTTTGACAAGATAATTTTACAAAACTTAGCATGGTTCATTGGCTAAGGCAGTGGTATGAATTCTGAAGAAATTATATAGATCGTGCAACTATATCATATAGCTCCCATATAAAGAGATCGATCAAAATCAAGCGATAACTTTCTTTTTATACCATTTTCTGCTTTAAGAAATATACATATATCTATAAAGTATTGTATTGCTTTGGTGTAGACGAAGTTCACATCTTTTCTTGTTTCTAATATTAATTTATTTTTTGAAGCAATACTCGTGCGTGTATATTAGTAAACAGCTCTTATCGTTGGGATGCACTCTTTAAAGCCACTTATTACTTCAGCAACAATTGTATTTAAGCTTTCTAAAATTTCTTAAAATTTCTAGCTTTCTTTTTACCGCATGTTACTTTTATTGTCTATATGTATACATAACAAAGCAGAGTTTCAAGCATCAAAACAAATAATTATAAACTTGATGGTTGGTCAGCCAAGGTTACCCATACGCCATGGACTATGCACCATATAATGTGTATAAATAAACAGAAATAAATTATATAAAATTAGTTTAAATATTCTTTTTTTTCTGGGTGCATTTAAGCATGGTTGAATAATCAAACTTCGTTTGCCAGTTCTCTTCTGCCACTCAATTTATTTTTAGTACGCACACGCTCCCATAAATATACCTATGTACATGCCTGGGTAGGTGGCGATATGATTTTCAGCAGTAACTACTACGCAAGCAAGCCAGTATTCATATATTAATTAAAAAAAATTAAAAAAAACAACAACAACCAGCAACACTTGCAACAACTCAAACTCGTAAAATGCTACCAGCGCTTCTTGCATGCAGCATTTTCCAAGAACTTAAAGCGAGTAAACAGTTTGCTGTGAAGCTATGAAAAACAACAAAATACCAAATACAAAAATGCAAAATTTATTATTTGTGGTTGTTTCTTGCAATACTGTTATGGCATTGCCTCGCAAACTTAGTAATACATATATATACCTATACACAAAGTATGGATGCCTCACTGGCACACATAAGTATTGACTTGTGTGTATATGTATCAAAGTGCATGGCACAATAAGTCACTGCTATGCTATCCCATGCTTTCACGTTATGTTGCTTGCACGAGCGGTACCGTTAGCAACGTGCAAAAGCTGCAGCGCAAAGCATAGACTATGGAGTGCATTAGTTGCTTCATAAATTATGGAATTTTGCAAAACATTGACAGCAAAAAGCCGTAATAACAAAAACAAAAACAACGATAATAAACAGAGTAATTGCAGAACAAAAACAAAAACAACATATAGTGCAATGTGTAAACAAAGTTATAGAAAAATGTACTATGTAAGAATTAACTGGTAGGTGGCTCTATGACAGTGTTTTCCAAATTGAGGAATTGGAAATGTTAAAAGATCTAAGAACTTTTTTTTTATTTAGATAAATACTTAGATTTACTTCTTAAAGGGGTAATATCGACTTGTGAATTTCAAAAATCGATTTTTGCTTCGAATGCATATATATTTTATTATATTCTCTGAACATGTGACGTCGATCCTCCAATAATTAGTTTCGGAAATATGAGGTTCTTAGTATGATTTTTAACTTAACTTATTGCAATAGGCAATGAGTGTAACTAAATGTTTAGTAACGATTTACATATTTCATGTTATCAAAGTTTCACACCTAACTCAGCTTAGTCACACCACAACTCAGTTTAATATTGGGTTGTCGAAGAATTCGTATTTTGTCAATAGATGTTGTTGCAGTCGTATATCTCGAGTACTACTAATCACATTGCGTCATACCATATAGTGTTGGAAAGGTGAGATTTTAAGCTTCCAAAAAAAAACAAAATTAATTCAGGGAAGTTGAAAAAAAGTTATAGCTGTTCAAAAATGAGTGAAAACAATGAAAAAATTCGTTATATTTTGAAATTTTTGTAAAAAAAGGGAGTAATGGCACGCAAGCCACCAATGAAATTTGAAAAGTTCATGGAGACGATGTTGTATCAGTTCGTGAAGCACAACAATGGTTCGCTCGCTTCACTGATGGGATGATGCTAGACCAAAATGATATATATTTGTTTATTTACTTATTATTATAAACATAAAAAAATAAATTAAAATTTGATTAGAAATACGAAAAGACTTTTTCGACTACCACACATTCACAGATATTCACATTATCAAAGTTTCACACCGAATAAAGCTTAGTCATACACCAACCCCAGTCAAACATCATACTAAATTTTGATACTGGAAACAAATTCTGCAGCAATCTAGGAGTTTTATAAGTATTTGTGCTTGAAATTTAAAACCGCATAAGTTGAGTTAAAATGCAAATGAGATATATCGTCATGTAAAATGCAAAACAACGTATCATCAAAAATCTCGAATATCGTTGTGAAATATAATAACCAAAACTTAAATTTTGTTTCAATATGACTCTATGATTTGGATTTTAAGTTAGCAAATTTAATTAAGTACTAAGTTTAAACAATTTCGTAATACATTACACTTAAACGAATACATACAAAATTAAGTCAATATACATACCTTTTAGTGTATGTGAGAAATATTTTCTTATCTTGGTTTTGAAAAGTTTGTTGCTTGTAATACCAGTTCCTTAACAACTTTGCTACAAGTTCAGTTACTGAACTATGACTGGTCAATATGTCGCTGTTGCCACAAGTACATCTGTCTTTTTACCGCTACTTTGCACTTTTCTTATTCTTGTTTTTTTGCTTGCTACTTGCTAATGGTCAATTAAACACTGCTGTTGGTTTTCTGGAATTTTCATGCACTCAACTGGTTTACAAAATAGTATAATGTGGACATTTGCTTATATACTTAAAATACTACTATGAGTAAAACGTACTATGACTTTGTTCATAATTTTAACATTTTTAATTTATTCTTCAGAATCTATGTCGTCTCTCTCAAAGTAATCCCCCTTGAACCCAACACACTTGTACCTTGAAACAGTTCTTAAAGTCAATTTCCGGAGTAGCCTTCCATGTGCATCGTTTGACATCGTGGTAGTCAGAACGTATTGTTTTACAGACGTTAACGTGACACTGTTTTTTTGAAAAAATTTAGTGATTTTTGAACAAATCGTGCTTCCACTTTTCACTGTTCCTTCTGATATTTCAACGATGCTAGTACGATCTCCGGTAGAGAGTGCGATGAAAAAAAAACACATGAGATAAAGAGAGGAACAGAAAGCAATAGATAGAGAATAAAGAGTTGAAGTGAGATAGAGTAAGAGGTAAACGAGTAAAAGCAAAAATATATTTTTCTTGATTTTGAACAATTTACGAGTATTTGGCACCTATATGCTACAGTAGTTCGATCTGAGCTATTGGGCCGGAGATTGTAACGTTTGCTTTTACAATAATTTGTGAAGAGTTTCGTGAAGATATAAAAAGTATGATAGATGGAGAAGGGAAAAGGAAGAGAGATAGAAACAGAGATCATAGTAGAGATAAAGAATATAAGAGAAAGAGTATTACAACGGTTATTTTTACAATTTTTTGTTGGTATCGCCGCTTATACATATAGTGAATGATTACTTAAGTTTCATCTTAAGCAATACCAAATATTTTTCCTGCGACTGGTTATACTTATTTTAAATTTTATTTCTATATTATTCAAATATCTTCAGCATTACAAATATTTAAATCGGATATTTTAACGGATTAATGAATCATTTAAAGAAAAAGTTTTGAAAAAAATAATTTTGAGACTTTCAAAAATCTTAAAATAGATAATTAAAAATATACCTAAAAATTAAAAAAAAAAGTATTTCAAAATATTTTTCTAAAATATTTTCCTTTTTTTTATTTCAAAAATACATTTTTTTTTTTCATTTTAAATAATTATGTGGTGCTTTGAAAAATAATTTTAATTTTGATTGATAATTTTGAGACTTGTGGCATAAAAAAAAAGTATTTTTAAGAAATAATATTTTTCAAAATCATTTTAAAATATTTTTCAAAAATATTTTTTTCCTTTTTGTATTAAAACAAAATGTTCGTTCCACACTAGTTGTGTCTTCAAACAACCCATCAACTGGCGGTTATTTGTCAGTTGGTCATAATATGTTATATTAACTGCATGTTGCTGCATTATTGAATATGGGGACAACAAAAATGTCACAAACTTCTGCAAACACAACATGAAATTCTTGAACCTACATAGACCACATACTCGAAAGAAAAAAATAAAAATCGTATTACCTCGTTGAAGAATAACAAAGGCAGGCAACACATTAAAAGTAGTCATTTATCACATACATTGCCTTTGATTATTATAAGGACTTATAAAAACAGCTATTTTAGTATTAACACGTTATATATGTTGTTGCAATCGCAGACAGTAGAATTTCTGCAAACATTTTGCGTCAAATAGAGACTTGCTTTATAGATGAAAGATGATTTTCCATGAAGTTTAAGTGCATTCCAACATTGTTTAGTAGAAAAAATTTAAATATCCAGTAAAGTGGCGGTATGAGATTCTTATATGGTACTGAGCATCCACATATTTACATTCACTTTATACCCCATATATACTTACTGTGACTTTTATGAGCTCTGCTTTTATCGCTTGAGTTCTCTTAATTTGTGCGATCACAAGTTAAACACTCATTTAATGCCCCAAGTTTTGCAGCGTGATATGTTTTTACATATTTTTGCTGCTGCAAATTGTTCACTCGACCAAAGTTTATTATGGCAAATGCAGTTTTAAACGGTACTAACTACAACTCACACGCGTAACTCAATTAGCTTTCATTGGACTTAATAGTTTATGTACACACTTTGGAGCAAAACAAATTTTGAAGCATGTTAATTTTTGTGATGTGGCAACCATATTCGTAGACTTTCCCAATAAGGCTATGCACACAGTAAAGCGAGTAACGAAGAGCGAAGAATTGAGAAAGCACAAAAATTAGCTAATAACAGTGTTAATATCTACTAAACAACTCTATACAGTGCCTTTCCTGCTTCTTTGTGTTCTGCAACGTTGCTTCTAGCTTCATTCATGGTAAATGCTTTAACCCTAAAGTGATCATATGGGTTCTAAAATGCTCGTATGAGTATTAAAATACTCATATAATTGAGTGTGTTCTGTATGTTTATGGATGCATAGTAAGAAGCATAAAATTTTCGTGTGATGTGAGTACGATGCGGCGTGTTTTTTCGTTTTGGTTTTCCTTTCTTTATGTTGACACTTAATTTATTTGGTACTTAATTTGTTAAAAAGCGCGAATGTGAGGGTTTGAAATTTTGTTAACTTGTCTGTGTTAATTGGATAATTAGAAGTGTTGTAAAACTACCAAAAATAGTATAAGTGTGGTCCTTGACTTTGATGAAACTCAGCTTCTTATTATTGAGTATAAATGAAAAAAGGAAATTGTGAGATAGCTCTGAATGTTTAGTCGTTACCCTGGACATTAAAAATGCCTTCAACTCAACTCAACTGGACTATAATTATTAGAGCTCAGACAGAATTAAGATAACTGAGTATCATATTCGAATAATATTCGAGAATTTGGACCTGAAACGTGTAAAGTTACAGACGGTAAACCGCAAGGGCCAGTTCCTCGCCCTGTACTGTGGAACGTAAAGTACAACGGTTTTCTGAGAGTCGAGATGCCGGATGCGGTAAAGATAGTAAGAATAATAGACAATCTTGCTGATCATATGCCCTCTTATTGTCAGCTGTTTTTATAACCTCACATGCAGTACTGTACTAGTCTAAAATTACGAATATTTCGAGAAATATATTCTTTTAGACGCAAGGAAAAAGTTTTTAAATTTTAAAGTCATTGGTAGATACAGCCTTAGATATAAAGCTTTCCATATTCAATCAACAACATATATGTGTTCATGTAGTTTCCATAAAACTAAGTCAAAATTGAAGCTGGGTAATGTCAAGACCTAGGGTGTAAGTGGATGAAAAAAACTCAAAAGCTTTCAAGAGCTTTAAAAGTTCCTAAAAATATATACGAGTTCCTGTACCTCCCTTAAAATTAGGTCAAAATTGATGATGAGTAATGTCAAGTGCCACGGTGGAAGTGAGGAAAAAAGCACAAAAGCTTTCAAGAGCTTTAAAAGTTCCTAAAACTTCTTTCCTTATTAGTATCTGTGAAAGCTCGCCTGCTTTTTAAGATATGATAAAGCAATATATGCACCATAATTTTAAAAATATACGTACATATGTATGTCTGAAAGAAAGTCTCAAGCTGTTACTAAAACCGATTTTTTGACTTCCAAATATTTCCACTTCTACTTACAGGTCACCGATTGGGGCATCGAGCAGTGTCGCTCACTGCATGTGCATATCAAAACACCGCCACGCCTACGTGTCGATCCCGCCAGCGTCACATTGCAACGCGGCGATTCGCTGCGTGTGCGTTGCCTCTCCCCCGGCAACGATGACATCAAGCGCTATGCACAACTTGGCTACAGCTGGACACGTAACGGTGTACTCTTTCAATCGAACCCCGCCACAGTGATGTGGGAAGATCTGTATCCCGATGGGAGCATACTGAAAATTAATAATATACAGGTGAGAGGGCATAAAATGGGAGAGCTTTCAAGCTTTTTTGCTTTATAGGGGATACTTAAGAGCTTTTTTTATATACATTTTAAGCACAAAAACTTTTTTATAAATATATATATATTTTTTTAATTTTAAAATACAATTTAATTTTTTTAAATATATATTTCCTGCTCTTTTGTTCGCACAGAAATCCGCCGAGTACACATGCATTGTCTCCAACACAGTGCGTCCGGTATCGAAAAGCGTCTACATAACAGTTATCGACCGCAATGCGGTACGTGTGTGCCACAGCGACACGCTGTACGGTGTCCGTTGGCCGACAAGTGCACCAGGCGCCGCCATTGTTGCCGACTGTCCGCGCGGTTTTGAGGGCCACTCGCGGCGCATTTGTGAAAGCCGCGATACGGGAAATTCGACATGGTTGTTACCCGATTTCGCGCTCTGCGTACATGATCAACTTTTGCTGATTTACAATAAGTTTCGTGCACTAAGCGCCGGCTACCAGCAGACCAACTCATCGGCCATACTGAAGGCCTGCTTCGCATACACGGCCAAGCGGCATAAGCGCTTTCTGCCCGGCGAGGCGGGCTTTCTCATCGATATGCTGCATGAGGTGAGTATCAAGTGTCAGAGTGCTGTGGATATTTTTTTTATGTTTTTGTTGTTGTTGTGTGTTTGCTGTGACCTAAAATCTCCGCAAGCGTAAAGTGTGCGCAGCAAAATGTTGTATGTGTGTCGTAAAAGCAATCGCTTTTATATTTATTTAATGTGTGTCAAGCACACAACAACGGTATTGTTTGGCAAATGTTTACGTGCATTTTAAAATTGCACTCGCCATGAAAAAGTGTCACGTGAACACCTTATGTGCTCGGCGCTGTGGTCGAGATAAAGCGTACGCCGCGTGTGACTTGCGAGTAAAGCGCTTTTTAAGGCCTTTAAATAATGCATTTCAGTGGTGATTCTTCTTTATTTATGAAAATGTATAAAAATATTTATATTCCATGGGAAAATCCAATTTTCGTAGTTTCCAAAAATACTCCAAGCTCGGTAGCGATGCTTTTCATCTTTTTGCATTATTTGCTTTGTGCTACTTCGTATTTCTTGTCGTACTTGTTGTTGCTTTTCTTATGTAATTTGTCACATGTGTCACTTCGTGTCCATTTTTCAAAGTGGCACTCTAAATGGAAAAGGGGACTTTGCTTTGGTCGAAGGCCATTATTATAGCAAACCGGCTAAGCCAATTCGAATTGAAGGCTCACATGATTTCAAGGTCAAGAGATTTTAGTAAATTTTTAAGCATGTCACAAGTACGTGAGTCACCATTTTTATTATGCCATAAATAATTTCATAGTCGGATAACTATCAACCAGCTGTCAAAGCGAACACTTGTGTTTGACATTCATGTTCGATGTGATTTGGTAAATTACCATGAAAATTTTTGCATTGAAGCAACGTTTAAAAATTCGGGAAAAATTATATTTAACAACGTGTTCTGAACACATCACATTATCGTCAGCCATTATCCATATATTATCCATGTATTCGTCATACAAAACGTCAACTCGAACTTTGAAAGCGACTTATGATACTTCATCTATACTTCCTAGAACTGTGAAGCTCCTAGATATCTCAGACGAGCGCTAGATAACGCTGGAAACAATCATAAGATGCTTATGTTCATTATACTACCTACTCCTCTGCTTTTTGTTGCTTGGATAGTCGTTACTTATACCCACGCGGCTTGAATGTCAGCAGCTTGTGATCTATCGTGAGAGTAAAAAGCATGCGAGTTTTCCTACGGCGCTCTTGCACTGGATCTCGGCGATCTTGCATGCATTTAATCTAGCCTTGATCCGTCTGTTAGCCGAAAATTTCATTGAATACGTTTTTACAGGCAGCTAGCAATTTCATCCGCTTTTTCGTTTCCCGGAATTTCTTTGTGCCCTAAAACCCAGTACATATATTTGTACTGTTTTCTGGCAACCGCTACATCTACTGCTTTCCTGCTTATAAAGACATTCCCTAACGTGATGTGAGATTATTGCCTTAATTGTCGCCTGGTTATCGGCTTACTGATCTTTTTTTATCTTCCTTTCTATTATTATAAGCTAACTCAGCCACTTTACTGATCACGAAGGCTTTTGCTGAGGTACATTGTAGCTTCTGGATGCTTGAAGGGTCACCTGAGATAGCTCCGCGCGAGAGATTCCGGTTCCCACTCTATATGAGAAATATAGAAAATTATCGCCTCATGCTTGCTCACAAATTCTGGGCATTTCTCTTCTATAATTCGTTTCCGATGCAAAAACAACTTCTCTTTGTAGAGATTAAACAGGATTTCTGATAAGCAAAATCGTCGTTCAAAATCCCTTGACTCATATGACACCTAATTTCCTGCTTTTGAATGTCCATAGCTGCTTTTGAACATTTTGGAATGATTGGCTGAGTAACTCCCAAGGATTCTTCGAAATCTTCTTAAGTTTTTGGCAACAACTTTCTTTGAACAATGCTTCCAGTTACTTATCTTCAAACCTTTTTTACCGCCATTCTTCGTGTTGCAAGCCAAAATGACCACCAATCGTGGAAGAACTATTTGGCATATTCGCTCAGCTAGACCATGTTCACCATAATATTCCATCAAAATACTCGTATAATAACTTTCGGCTACGGATGTCTTCATATTCATATAATTAAGAGGAACTCTCGCACTTTGTAGGCGCTAAGCTCGGCGTATTTAGGTGAAAAGAAAATTATTGCGGTGGTTAAATAAATGGCATATACTAAAGACGACACAAAAGAATATTACCTTATTACCTTTCCAGCACATGTTCGGAATAATAAACAAGTTACGCTATACCGAACCAAAATATTGTAGTTATATATCCAATACTTACCAGAAAGTCTTAAATACATATGTCAATTAAGTTCCGGTATATAATTTTTTTGCACAGCGCAAGTTCCAAAAATCAACATTATCCGCAGAAACCTTCCTTGATAAGGTGATTCCGAAGATTGTTCCTTAGACGCCATTTTTATCAATTTTCAATAAAATATTCGATACTGAAATATAATAATTTTTATTAAAGCTTAAAATAGAGAAATTGGATTTTTTGTTCCTTGCTAGCTCAAAAAATGTCCATAGTTAGGACTGTTTTAAGGGTCTTTAACCATAAATAACCTCAATTGTCGTACTAATAGTGCAAAAAATCCTAAACAGACTCTCAAAATGCTCTTCAGTTCAGAAGTAGTGCTTATTTGCTGTGATTTTCTGTTGATATCGGTTGGTCACTATGACCGAGTGCGGATTTTTAAACACTACACTTCGTGGGTTTTCTAAACCTCCTCCTCACCTGCATATTAATGAAAGTTAATTTATGAAAGTTTGGTGTTATGAAAATTTGTTTACGTCTAAATTGCATGCAGTAGTTGCAGATTTTCAGCCTGCTGCTCTTTCTAACATATTGATTCTAGCCATGATCCTACCAATCCGCTCCAATATCGTGGTATGCATAGGAGTCAAAATGTTGGTTGAATATTACCATATTTAAGCATTACTTAATAAATTTGTATTTCAAATTTGAATAACTTATTGAATATAGCAGATCAGCTATACGAAGTGCAGCCCTCATACAACTATACCAATAATCACTAACGCCACAAAACTAAAAACTTTTCTAATCGCATACCAACAGCATTATAATCTAAATATATATTCGTTAGTTTTCACACACATACAAAGAAAGTTTTCATAAAAATATTTGCCAACTGAAGATAAACGAGCGTGCTCAGTTGCAACAACAAGAACATTTAACCTTTTACACCAACAATTTTCACTGCAAAAGCCGCACATTTGTTCAGGTGCAAGCCGGTCGCTACAACCACGGCCACATTTTAACTACAACCACACTTGTGGCACACAACCACTGCTTGAACATTTTTCAACAAACCAAACAGAAAGTGAATGCGCTAAAGGTAGCGTAGAATGGAAAAGCAAAAGGAGCACAAAAGCAACAAATCATATAAATTAAGAAAGTGGCAGCTCAGCTGAAAAGCAAAAAGAGCTCCTTTACAACGAAGATCAGCAACAACAACATGCAGTTGCTCATAATAATGATGCTCATGATGATGCTGCTGATGGCAATGCTGATGAGGGCACTCCTGATGATGGCAATGCTGATGAAGGCAATGCTGATAATGGTGAGCCTGCTGATGGCGGTGACGACAGCATTTCCCGTTACATAGTTGAGCGAGTGCAATTTTTCATTCTGATGCACTCACGACCAATTCACGGCAGCCACAAATTTTCGAACGTCTTTGCTTCCTGCTTTTTGCCCGCTCATATCCCTGCTCACATGTGCCATCAGGCAAACGCTGCATATGCCGCATGTGTGTGCACATGAGCTTGTGTGCTGCCTTCGCCCTTCAAGGTAGCAAATTATGGAAAAAATGCGTTTGCTTGCTGAAAAAAAGATCATAGTTTATTAGATTTCACTTTTGTCGGAAGTTATTTGCTTTTACCTACACAGTGACTGCTTCCCTTATTTCCATGCGTGCCAGTGTGCGCGCTCTGAGTGCCCTTTTAACTGAGTTTTTCTGCAACTTTCCCACAGGATGTGCCGCAAACGTACACGAATTCAAGTGAAATGGTATAAGTAAGTTACACAGGAAAAATATTTAAGTTAAGAAAAGGTTTGAGTAGTGCAGGTTGCCAGATATTTTGGGTATTGCAGATGTTGGACGAAAAATTGGAAAAGGAATTTTTGCTAAATTTGGAAATTTCTGCCAGTGTACCCTTGCTGGCATATGAATATTATCAAAGTCTAGCACAGCTTTCTCTAAACGTACTTTTCACAATTTTTCTTCATTTCTTGTTTTATTTTTTTGACATTCACTTTGTATTCATCTTCTCTCTTGCTCTTTTCCAGGTCGATACGTATCTGCAGCTAAAGGGCACACAGCTGGAACGTGAGATGGCAGCCGAAATAATTTTGCACATTCTCGACAAAGTCATGCAAAATACGCAATCACTTAATAGCCAACAGGTAAGCGCATTATGCTCTTCTACGACTTTTTTCCACTGCAATTTGTGAGCCGAAAACTTTAAGCATTTAAAACACACATATTCAACTGTACATACTTTATTGCACAAGAGACGTTTTTAAAACGATTATTACAGACAACAACAGAAAATTCCCTTTTTTCGGCCCAGAAAAAACACTTAAAATAAAGGTCTGCTGAAGTCAAATCTGGGGACTTGGGTTCAGTATTAGCCATTCGGGCGCCTATTTGATAGTACTTCAGGCTACTGGAACGATTAGTCATTTGTATTTGTGGCATCTTCTCTGAAAACGAATGTATGTAAATCATTCTCCCTCTTAGCAACCAAATTTATTAGAAAAGAAATAAATAATGTTGCCATATAGCCCCAGTTATTCAAGATATTTACGTTCCTATAATACACTTGAATAATTACTTTCAATATAATGCATTTAATTCCGTTTTCAATGAAATGCCAGGCGCTTTTTATTACAAGTCATAAAAATTTCTGTTTCTGTTCAACAATTTTGATTTTGAGTTGTATATCTGCTTCTATTTATAAATTCTCTTTTCAATATATCTCTAATCCCTTGTATTTCTGTTTCTGGTTTCAAATTGAGTTTCCTATTTTTATTTCTGTTTAAGCTCATTTCAATGAATCTCTGAGCGCTTTATATTACAAATGGTTTACATTTTTGCTTCTGATCTCAAATCAATGAACCCATAAGCGTTTACACTACATTTCGGTAAGATTTCTGTTTCTGGTTTTCAATTCTGGTTTCTTAAATATATTTCTGTTTAAGATCATTGTTCCATTGTTTACATTACTGTTTCTGTTCTAAAACCCGTTTTGTATTTCTGTTTGTGTTTATTATTTTATTTTTCAATTATTCCCTAAGTATTAAATCGTTTGAACTCAAAAAAAGTTTATTTAAATAAAATTTAAGTAGAACGTAATTTAAGTAACACGTACCCGTAATATGTTTAATTTTTTAGACGTTCGATAATTCTATTCTGAAATTTTGTTTCCTAACTTTATTTCTGTTAAAGCTAACTTCAATATATCCATTATCGCTTTATATTTCATTTCTGTTTCTATTATAAAACTGTTGCTGGTTTGTATTTCTGTTTGTGTTTATTATTTCTGTTTTCAATTATTTCCCATGAGATTTATATTAAAAATCGTTTGAATTTATAAAAGCGGATTTCTATTTAACCTCACTTTCTCCTTATTTAAGTTTTAGCTGGTTAAAAAATACTAAGTTTTCCGATTCTGTTTCTGTTTATTTTAAGAATTATGTTTAAGCCATATTAAAAATCGTTTGAATTTATAAAAGCTGATTTCTATTTAACCTCACTTTCTCCTTATTTAAGTTTTAGCTGGTTAAAAAATACTAAGTTTTACGATTCTTTTTCTGTTTATTTTAAGAATTATGTTTAAGACATATTAGCAATCGTGATTTAATTCTATTTATTTTTACATTCTATGTGTTCATTAACTTTCTATTAAATGTGCTGTGCTCTTTTTTGACCACAATATGATAAGTCTTGGGATAGTCGCCGGTTGTTTTTGTCATTGCGGGCTTTAGCAACGCGGTTCAGGAATTCAATTCCACGTTTCTCTGGAGAAAATTAGTTGAATTTGCCATCTCAAGTTGTTAAAAAGCGTTCACAAAAATATAACTTTGGAAGATTTTCCACGGTCGTATATGGAGTTATTAAAAATTACTTCATCCGATCAGCTATTCATCTTAAATCCTTAAGGAACTCGAAATTTCTAAGCTTCAGGAAATATGTAATGCCATTTCCTCACTGTTACAAGCTCGTAAATACCTAAGATGTATTAGACACCTTAATATATGCATACGCATATACAATTACATACACACACACGAGCATATGCCGTTAAATTAGATTTCCTTGAATGAAGGCGCACAATAACAAACAAAAAACCAAGAAATAATCGCGTTACATCAAAGTCACGACAAGCAATTGCGCCGACATAACAAGCGCATGAGAGCGGCAGCATAACAAAACAACAAAAACAAGCAGCAAACACACCAAATTGAAGCAATCAACTGGCGACGGCAACAACAATGGCAATAAGAAACCGACTGCGCTTTGACTAAAGCCAATAACTTGCGAAACTTTATTGGCAGTTTGGCAGCGATGACGTCGAAAATCTTGCTCTGACGCATGCAATGACTTTTAGCGCGCGCATGCATAACAACAACAACTAGCAGTGTAACTGAAACAAGTAATAGCAGCGAACTGTCTGTAAGGTGCGTGAGCAGCGGCAGGAGCGGGGTGAGCGGCGCCAGCAATTGTTGCTTTGGCTTTGCCTCATTGTTTGCAGCAAATTTAGAAGAAATCGTTGAGCGTTGCACGCGATGCAATGGCATGTGGATAATGTGGCAAATGCAGAAGCGAACGCGCATACGCTTACAATGTCAGCACAGGCGCATGCCGTTGCTTGACGGAAAGGGAGTTTATGTTACATACACATACATATAGTATGTAAGTACATATGTATATATATACCTTTGTATAGAATGCGTGTGGCTGCCTGAAATACTACAAATACCGACAGATAGTTTGGAAATTCGCTGTTTTCCATTTCGTTGCGCACCGCTCGCCGCGCCAAATTGCCGTTCGCCGTGTTGTTGCATGTCGCGGCGTTACGGCTTGCGCCGCTTTCTATGCGAAGGCATGTAACTCACGCATATGGTAGACATATGTATATTTATATGTTGCGCGCCTTTCAGTGATTGCATCGGCGCTTCTGTTTTCGATACTTTGATCCACCAAACCAACTCTTTTCACTTCCTTTTCGGTGCCAACGTTATTTTGATTTTCACTGCAAGTTCAAATTTTTATTTATTTTTCCGCAGCACTTCACTCGCTGTTGCCAACACACAGTAAGCTCATATGTAATTTTGCAATACATACCCAGTAGGAATCACGATAAGTTTTGAAAAGATTTAATGTTTAGAGAATTTAGTGGAAAATTATAAAATATTGTTATGCAAATGATATAAATTCGAGAAATTTTTAATTTAAGGCATAGAGTTGCCATCTAGGGGATTATAAAACAGTTTTCAGATTTATTTCTTGGCATAGGGTTACCATCTGTAAAAAAAATATAAAATATAGGTACCAAATTGATATATTTTAGAAATCTGTTATTTATTCATATTTTACCATAGAATTGCCATCTAGCAAAAATCACTAAATACATTTATCAAGATGATATATTTGATATACTCTGAGTATCTTAGATTTGTGCATGTTTTGGAAAAGAGTTGCCATGCCTGAAAAATTTTTAAAAATACGATAATCAAATTGACATATCACAAAGTTGCCATCTGGCAAAAAATTATAAATTATAAGTACCAAATTTAGATTGTTATTGATTTAGTAGAAAATAATAAAATATTTTTATCTGAATGATATACTCTGGAAATCTTTCATTAATGCATATTTTGACACAGAGTTGCCACACCGCAAAAAAATATAAAATAAATTTATTAGATTAATATAATCTCGAAATGTCTGATTTATGCATATTTTGCCACAGAGTTGCCATCCAGCAGAAAATAGTAAAATACAGACATCTGCATGACATGTTCTGGAAATATTTGCTATATGCCTATTTTGGTATATGGTTGTCATCTACCAAAAAATTATAAAGTACAGGATTCAGGGTGATATATCGTACAAAATTTTTGAGTAATATACAATATTTTAGCATAAAATTACCATCTAGCAAAAAACTATTAAATACAATTACTAAATTGGTACTTACATATATCTGATATGTTCTTAAAATCGTAGACTTATGCATATTTTGACATAGAGTTGCCAACAATCAAAAAATTTTGAAATGAAGATCAAGTCGATATATGTTGAAAGTCTTTGATTTATGTATATTTTGTCACAGAGTTGCCATCCAGACAAAATGTAAAATTTGGGAATAAAATTGATTTATCATAGAGTTGCCATTTATCCAAAATAAACTTTACTGAGTGATAATTGGTTGGGAATAATAACATTTTCGGACACATTATTATCATTGAAAATTTCCCAAATAAGTATAGAAAATATTTCCAAAATTTGTGTTATGTTATTATTGTGTTGTGTTATTATTTTATTCTAAAAATTCATACCCAATAGGGTAAATTCGTTTTTTTTAAATTTTTTTAAATAAACATTGAAAATACTTAAAAAGTTAATTATTAAATATTTAATAACCCATAATCAAGCGTGAAAAAATTTTAAATTTTAACGAAATTAAATAAATTTTTAAATTTTAAATTATATCAATTACCATCTCTTCAGTAAATATTGAAAATACTTAAAATTAAATTCTGAAATATATTAATCCAAAATCTTGCTTAAAAAAAATTTTAAATTTTAAATATTTTTGTTTAACCCTCCTTCAATTTCCTATTGGGTATGTTTGTAGCTTCATATATTTATCTACACACAAGTGTATATTTGTATAACTTATACAATTTCCTATATTCTTTACAGTCACCTTATACCTACTACTATATATGTACCATACATTAGGGTGAGCCAAAAAGAAAAATTAAAAAAACTAATTTTTTTTTTCAATGATTTTCAATATATAGTACGAATTTTTCAATTAAAAAAATTCCTTCAAAGTAGATTTTTTTAAATTATACAGATGTTGATCTACAAGGGTTAAAAGTTATAGAAAAAAAATTGTATATGTTATGTTTATATAGAAAACCTTGAATGCTCACCGAATCCTTAAAAATCAAAATATCATCTTGAGGAAGATTTTTGTAAAGAAAAATTTTTGCGCTACGAGAATTCGCAATATAAAAACCTCTAATCTTAATGCAGTAAAAATTATTAATTTTTAATAAAAAATGCTATTTTGAGCCTTAATTAAATGGAAAACATTTAGCGCTTCCCGACATCCTTTGAAAAATACGCTAAATACCCTGTCTTTGAGGGTAATTTTTTTTCCTTTTAAATAAGTTCATCTTAATGCATAAAATCTGTATAACATTTCTTTGGCACACCCTAACACCCAAATATACACAAATCTATTGTTATCTCCCAACTATTGATTGTTCGAAAGCTTGTAAAAAATTTAAATTCAATTTAGTGCAACAATGATGCACGAATTGAACTAACAAACGAAAGCTTCTAACAATTTAATGCGTCGAGATTTGTACAGCAGCATAGATTCAGGCGCGATTGCCATGTGCAAAACGAATAAATTCCAGCAATTTGGGAGAGATAGCAATTCGTTGTTTGTTGCGGTTCGAAATGCGTGACAGAAAAATTTAAGTATATACATATGTATGTGAGTGCATTGATTGTCTAATCGAAAGACAGAGGATTTTAAATTTTCTGTACAAAAAATTTCAAAAATGGATTTAAATTCGTTAATGGATGATTTTTGGAAATAATTTTTATATATTGGAATAGATGAAAGTTGTCTAAAGTGACTTACATTAATAGTGAAATGCTAGGTATTTTCGATAATCGGCTTAGAAAATGTGGAAAAGAAATATTTTTTTGTTATGCTATTATTTTTTAGTATTTATTAAGAACCCTACAATACTTAAATTTTAAATGGTGTGAAAATTCAAAAATATTTTTATTTTTGAACATTGTATATTTTGTCACTTTACATATACTTTTAGAAATAACGTACACAAATTTCAAACGAATTATTTTTTTTAGGTACATACATATATACCATCAAAATATGTAAAAAAAACTATTTTTCGAATTTTCACACTTGGTATGCCCTCAAATATTTTTTTGTTGTAGATATGAAAACATATTTGAGATCACTCATACGCCACGTACACCCAGCCATTAACAGCATGAATTTTTCAGCATGATTTCTATTTAAGCCGTTTTATTTACTTTTCGACTTCACTTTTCTAACTTGCCAGAAAATAAATATTTTTTTCTCGTTTCACACAAGCAAATAAATAAATATTTTACAAAAAAATAATCCTTTCTATTGCCATAAATACAACTTCACGGCCCATAAGATCGTTAACACATTTATTACTCTATTACTTGTGCGTAAAATGTACTTTCAATGTCGATTTCTAGAGATTAAACATAAATTATGAGTAATAATTTTGTTTCAAGCTGCCTAGTGCGGAGTTGTTATAGCAAATATATTGCAAGCTAGAAGCAATCAACTCAAAGCAAAAATGGCAGAGTACAAACTTCAAAGCGTATAACATGCAAGATACCAGCACGCCAGCAGACAGCTCAGTAGACTGAGAAATGGCGGTAATAATTCAAATTCTGCTTATTGACTCAATGTAATGGCTTCATAAAATGGTGAACAGAGTTTCGAGTTTTAGAAGAAGGGGGTGCTTTGGTAGTACATTAACACACGAAGAGCCTCAATATAAGAGCTGAAGCGTTATACGAAATCAAATTTTAAACAGCCATAAACTAATATTATAAGGAAGATGAATTTTGAACGAAGAGAAACACAGGCTTAGCTGCATGATTGAAACATAGTGCGTTAATTGACAGTTATGCCTTTATGGAACAATTTTTTGCTAGGTTGGTAGAGTAGCTGTCTGACAACGCATCTAGTAGGCCCATTTTGGAATCAGCGTGACTAAAATATCGTCGCTCTATTGTCACCTCATAAAAGCAAAAAAATGCTTCTGACGAGTTCATTAGCAAATAATGTTTTATCTGCATAACCACCGAAATATCGTCAAGAAACACTCGATCAATAATTGCGATTATTTTTCTATACAAAGCGTTACGTTTTATAGTCTCCTCTTATTCCACCTTCTAACATCCTCAAAAATATTCATTATATGGCGTTCTTTCCTCTTATATTTTAATAGTCAACACGTACAGCCCATAATCCATTCATGTTACGTTAGCCTGCATGTTCAGCAAGTCAGGGATTGATTCTACCGATACTCAACTATATATATATAACATTTTAGTTTATTAAATATCTACAAGTAGTCAGAAGCATATAAATTCCTTCTTTCTGGAACTCAACACTACAAAGAAACCAAAGCATTCCTTCACCGTCTTTGATGAAACTTAGAATACTTTAGTGTTTTTCGAAGCTGTTTAGGTAAAATATATATATAAATTTATTCCTTGTTGTGAGCACATTCTTTGTCAGAACAAAAAATATTAATAAACTATGCTATATGCTTGAAAGCTGCTGCAGTGGTCTGTTGGAAAGAAAACGATTTTAGTGTCTGATTTTGCTGTAAATACGTCACTTTTCACTCATCAATTGAACTTTTCTCAGCGTCCCTGTCCGCCTCGCCTGTTTTCCACTCTTATCTTGGAGAGAACACAGTTTTGAAGATTAAGTTTTTATACATATGTACATATATATGGCTCCGCTGGTGACGAAAGGGCCACAATGAGACTCATTAATTTATTTCGGTCTTGTGCTAGCATCATTGATTGACTTTAACTCTTTTGGACCATAGATATTTCGATGTCCAAGTTTCTTCTCCAGGTTAGAGCGAGTCAACCTTTCCGTCGGCTGCCTTGCGGATTCCAGTCGATAGCATTCCCAGTGATTATGCCTGGATCTTGACTCTACATATGCCGGAGCCAACGCCAGTTTATTTTGGTAATTTCGGTCTTCAGGATTGTTTGCGCGTGACCATAAGTACAAGTTAGCGACGGTGACGGGCCAGATAATGCAGCAAATATTGCGATAAGTTGTAACTTTTAGGTATCAGAAGCGAAGATATGCCATGTTTTGCAGCCGTATAGAAGTGTGATCTCAATACTAGAATGAAATATTTGTATTTTGGTACTCCGAGAAATGATCTAGGAGCTTCAGACCGAGTTGAGGGCACAGTAAGCTTGCTTGGCCTTCTTTATACAGTTGATAATTCCTTTAATGATTCATTTACAAAGCCAAGTCACAAAAGCATTTCGCATTTGCCAGTTCTATGCATGTACAGATGCTGTTCAAACGCACTTTTTTGGTTGGCCCTTGTCAATGCTGAGACCTAATTTAGCTGTAGTTCCTTGCAACATAGCTAGCTGTTTTGTCGTGTCTGCAAAAGTGTATGTCACCAGATATTTATCTATATATCAATCAGTGTTGAGCAAATCCTTCTTTAAACTAAAGGATTCCAGATTTCAGGAAATGCATAATATATGTTGAAGGTTTTGAACGCCTTCTGGAAGTCGAAAAGTTGTGATATAGAGCTCTAGCACCCAACTACTGATTGCTCCACTATAGCATGTAGGCTCTTTACCTGGTCAAAACAGAAACATTATGGAAGAAAGCCTGACAATCCTTGGACTTTGACTTATCGCCTTTCTTTGCGCGATTGAGGATAGTAACCTTTTTTTTGCTGTAGGTATAGCCGTTGTTCGGCTCGGACGTCCTGTGGTTTCACAGTCCCAAGGTTCATGGTTTAGGGCTTTGTTTGCGTATATAGAGACAAAGACGACGACTAAATCGGCTCAGCTCGTCACGCTGATCATTTGTTCCATTAACATTTATAGGGTCCCCGACAATACCTTGTATTACACATTTCATGGGTTCATAATATACTCTGTTCAAAGTTTAAAAATTCCGTTAGTCGTCATAATCTCTTTTCTATATGTAAATTTTCCTATACAACTTTCAATTCAATGCTTTCGATCTGAATACCAAATTTTTCAGTGCCAACTTATACCGATACCTTCTTCTTCTTCTTAATTGGCGTAGACACCGCTTACGCGATTATAGCCGAGTTAACAACAGTGCGCCAGTTGTTTCTTCTTTTCGCTACGTGGCGCCAGTTGGATATTCCAAGCGAAGCCAGGTCCTTCTCCACTTGGTCCTTTCAACGGAGTGGAGGTCTTGCTCTTCCTCTGCTTCCCCCGGCGGGTACTGCGTCGAATACTTTCAGAGCTGGAGTGTTTTCATCCATCCGGACAACATGACCTAGCCAGCGTAGCCGCTGTCTTTTAATTCGCTGAACTATGTCAATGTCGTCGTATATCTCGTACAGCTCATCGTTCCATCGAATGCGATATTCGCCGTGGCCAATGTGCAAAGGACCATAAATCTTTCACAGAATTTTTCTCTCGAAAACTCGCAACGTCGACTCATCGGTTGCTGTCATCGCCCAAGCCTCTGCACCATATAGCAGGACGGGAATTATGAGCGACTTATAGAGTTTAGCTTTTGTTCGTCGAGAGAGGACTTTACCTTACCTTACTACCTGAAAATAATAATATTTTTCAGACAGTTTTATTTAGATATAACAAATTGTTCTCACATTTGCTTAAAGATAAGCAATTAACAAGCAGAAAATCACTGTTTAACCGTAAGCAACTTGGAAATTTCATATTCAGATATTTTTTGTTTGTTTTGTAAAACATTTCAGAAAATAGATTATTCCATTTTTCCATTTGATTTCATACACAAGCACAACGCTTATTATATTATACAACCAAGTGCCTATGTTGACTAAAAATAAACCAAAATTTGTTTTGCGAAAAACTCTGGCATAGAAAATTGCATGAAATTTCATACATATATATGCAATATATTCTCCTGCCTGCCGACTCAACTGTAATGAATCGCCTAAGCTCAGCTCAGTTAAAAAGTCAACAAATAAATCCGGATGAACATGAAATACTTAAACAGTATAAAGGAGATGATACAGAAATTAAGTACCATGTAATTTATATGTCAATGTCAAGCCTGATTTGGCAGAGCGGATATTGGTAGCACAGTTAGCTTGTAGACTGTTGTTGTCCGCCTGCGTCTCTGCGTTTTATGCTGAGCTGTCAATTTGTTAGTCATAAATTAAGCAAACAAATTGATCGAAGGACGTAATAAATAAATAAAGACAAATAGATTGACGTTTGCTGACAAATTTATTTATTAATGCAGACTAGAAAAAGCGGTGACAATTTATTTGTATGAGAAATTAGGTCAAAGTCAGAGGCAACATTTATTATAAGTGCTTAGCTTGGTTTAACAGACAATATTAATAGACATTGGTTAAATTAATGAAATTATGCGATATCAAAGGCTGTCTTACATTCGCTAGTTCATGAAGTTTGTGCTTTTCTCGCTCTCCCTCTCTCTCTCTCTATCTCTCTTTCACCATCAAAAAATTTCCAAGTGAAAGCAATAATGCATCTCAGCTAATTTCTCAGCTAATTTCAAGAGTGTAGATGGACTACTCATTTTTCGAACATAACTGACTGCTTAGCTGTTTCTATTCTAACTATGCTAGTTACCTGTTCGATTCACCATATTTTGACGAATTTTATATAAGGCAGTTTTACAATATTACTTCTCTGGGTATCTGTGTAGCAACTATCAGCGGGATAATAAAAGCCAAGACATTCTGTCCCCACAACTTTATTGAAATTATATTAGATCGCCGTAAGAATCCAGAAGTTTTAAACAGCATTCGATTGCTAGCAGGTAATTCTCAGAAACACCAGCAGCGGCGTTAGAAAGTTCAAAAGGCAAGTTTATGCAACTGTTCGTTAGGCCCGTCTTTGGTTGATTCACTACAAGCATCTACACTTTCAACATCTCTTTCTCATCCCCTCTTTGTAGCCATACTTCGGCTACCGTGTTTGGTTCCGACTGCCGCTGGTATTCTTGTCTTCTTGAAGTTAGGCTTGGCTTCAGCTCCAGGGTTAGTACCAGCGCTTGCACCTAAACCAAGCTTAGCCCCTGTCTTTATACTTGCTACCACCGAGCATTTTGCAAACGCTGCTCTCTTGACGGAACAACCAATTCCTTATGATATTTTTGCAGCAGAGTCAGACTCATTCATTATGTTGCTATTATTTTGCCTGGTTTGGTCATTTTTCGGATCCACGGGTGTGGGCAAAGTATGTGTGCTTGCACATAGCCTCCGCCCTCAAGTAAGGTTATCTTATTACGGAGGGCGTCAAATATCCGTAAGCACCGTTCTCGACTGGGTTATTTTAGGACCCCAATCCTAGGCTGATCCAAGACTCGGGCCACACGACAACTTGATCCAGCCCTCTCTGGTACCCCCAACTATGTATATTAAGACTTCCTATTCGAATGCTGTGCTATTGAGAAGCAAGGAAATCCCAAATAAAGGTCAGACTTTAGTTAGTTACCACCCAACTGCCACAGAAGTGAACTATTATAAGTGCATTTCTCCATCGTCATGATACTATTACCAGTCGACACCCTCCAGAAGAGTTCAGCGGATGATTTTTGTCGACCAACCTTGCAACTAAATTTAATTTGACGCCTAAACTTAACTTTACGCCTAAGTTCTTGAAATAAAGGAACTTTTCCATAACCTAACCTAAATCAACGCACTGTAGCCTACACCAAGCAAACAAAAAACTCAAACTAGCCACACTTCACTTAACGCAAAATATTGAAACAGAAATCAAAATTACAAAAACTCACTTACAACACCCGCTTGCGCCGCAAAACCAGAAACCAATCTGTCTTCAACTTAATTTCCCAAGTTAGATTGTAACAGGTGTGCCACAGTAAATCACTCACGTCGGCAACACTGTGCCACTCAATAGAGTAAACCCTACACGTAATTTAATTATGTACGTCTTCAACACAACACAGGCGATTACCTTTCACTTAACTTGCTTATACTCGTATTTACAGTTTGTTGTTGTTTTTTTGTTTCGCACTCACTCGTGTTTCACTTTTCAATTTCACTTGCAGCAAATTAAAAAATTGCAACTCTTAACACAATCAGCAGCGTTGAACCGTGAAACAATTGCAGCATCTCAATTAGCAACATCAACATCATCCACGTCAGCAGCAGCAGCTGCGGCAGCGGCGGCGGCAGCAACAGCCGACAATAGTGCCATATCATCGGCATCCGCATCCGGCACTTCAGCTTCAGTGGCAACAGCACAAACAGAAATCACTTCAGGCGCGGCAACAGCTGCTGGTAATGCCATGTCACCGGCACGCTCCTCCGCCACCGCAACGAATTCGGCGCTGGCAACACTACTGCGCAACGATGGCGCCACTCTCGGCGGTGGTGGTAGTGGCAATGCTGTTGGTAGCAGCAGTATTCTCACGGTGGATGAGGATTCACTGTCGTTGGATCGTCTAAACTCGCTGCGCATCTATATGACTTCGGTGAAAACGTTGCCGTTTAATTTGAGGATCTACGGGTAAGTGTGCAAACATTGTGATGGCCCGTGCTGTGAGTGGTGTGCAGCCACTTTGTGTGTGTTTTGTTGTAATAATAGCGCTAGCTGTGAGAAATTTGAGAAATCAAGCAGCAAAAAGTAGCTGCCACAGAGTGCAATTACTTTGCAACGTTAGGCGAAATTTAGTGCGGCGGCACACACTTACATACTCAGATGTGTATGTACATATATGCGCATACAATGTTAGAGTTTGGCGGATTACTTAGTTGAGTTGAATATGTTATTGTTAGGTGGGAATTGTGGTTAGCTTTGAGATTTATGAAATACTGTATGGTAGTTGGGAGTACAGCTGGATTTTAGAGATTTGCGGTAGTGTACTATTTTAGAAGATTAAGAATATAAGGATTAAAAGTGATTAGATAGTGATAAATGTATATATTGGGTAGTTGAAGAGTCTTTTCGTATTTTATCAATAGATGTCGTTGCAGTCATATATGGTATCTCCAGTGCTACCAATCACATTGTGTCATACCATATTGTGTCGGAAAGGTAAAATTTTAAGCTTCATTTAACCAAAAATAAATTAAATTCAGAGAAGTTTAAAAAAGTTACAGCAGTTGAAAAATGAGTGAAAATAATGGAGAAATTCGCTATATTCTGAAATTTTTGCATAAAAAAGGGTAGAATGCCATGCAAGCCACTAACGAAAAATGGTAAAAAGAAATCGACCAAAATGGTGATTAGAAGTACGAAAAGACTTTTTCGACAACCAATATAATATTTTTTTACGTACTGCTTATGACAAAGAGAGATAGATCTAGTGTTATATAACGCATATCAAAATGATCGAGAGGACAAGAAAAGATGAGTTCCGGATGTCCATCGGTACGTCCTCCTAATCATGTAACCGATAACTTGAGCAAAAATGCAGGTATCTTTACATATTGATTTTTATTGATACAGCTGTTCGTTAGTACTCGAAGAAGGTGGGTAGTGTGTCAAAATGACTACAGAAAATTACGCTAATCGATAAAAATACAGAACTATAATCACGAATACTTTCCTTGTAAGAAAATACACATTTACAATAGCTTCTTGACTTTATAATGAATACGGCGGATGAATCTTAAATAAATATACCGAAATAAAGCTGCAAAGCTAAGCTCAAATATGCTCTGAAAGGGTGACACCTATAAACCAAAAGTGGTTGAAGCTGAATCATAAGTTGTTAAGCCTCAGAGAGACTCTGAAAGCCGATAGCTGAATTTCAACCAAAAATATAAAGATACATACGTATATCATTAAAATGCAGTAAGAAGCTGTGTTTCATGAACATCTTCGTCATCATGAACATCTTAAAAACATTTAGAGATCGTCTCTTTCCAATGACAGTGTTTTCTTCTGCCTAAATTCAATACAAATTAAAATCAGATGAATACTTCAAATAGCTCCAATATACTTAATATTAGTATTTTCAAATATTTGGTTGACTTTTACTAGAAGTATACACTTTCGAAAGCTCACGTCTTCAACCAGTTAATAAGTTGAAATACCTAAGGCTTATCCTTGAGAGAAAGCTTTTATATACATAGGTCAAATATTGAGCAAAGAGTAAGGCATCGGTTGCCCTATATTGCTATCAATGAGCTAGAAGAAAAAGGTGAGGACTCCTGAGCAAAATCTGTTGTTTTTGTAATGTTCTATGGTATATGCGTCTGGTGGTGGAGTATACGCGTCACTTGCTAAAAAGCATGAATGTGGCCAAAAAGCAGCTCTCATCGGCATCTGCTGTGCACTATGGACTACACTAACAATACCACTTAATACCATTTTAAACATAGCCCCTGTGGACACTGCCGATAGGTGTACTGCTGCGAAGTGCGCTCTAAGGCTCATGGAAGCTGTGCAGATGTAGCGGTCCGAACAAGGACACGCCGAAATTCTCTTCTCGTTCTATTGAGTTTCAAAAAACTTGCATCACTGCATCGCAGAGGCCACTTGCGAGGACTTTTCCTATGCTAACATACCGACGGGGGATATGTGGATGAATGGGAAGAGAACGCTGAAGAAGAGGCACAGTGAGTTTTTTTTCATGGATGGCTTGAAGTTAGGAATAAAAGTTTTCAGTCAGAAGTTCACCGTCAACCCTATCTTTAGGCTATCGGAACACTGAAGTGTTTTTCAGATAGAAATAACTAATAATAACTTGGTGATAGGCATACTGCTAAGATGTATAGCCTCTTTTAAAAAAGAAAGCATTCCCTTCCACACCAGTGGAGCAATATTAGGGTTTAGTTCCCTCTAGAAAGAGCATCAAGTTATTTCACCATAAGACTAGTCAGCTAGGTCATAGCGGAAGCGCTAAAAAGCTCGATGAGCTAGACAGATAGGACACTCTTGTTCCACTTAGTCCGCGTTGGACCTTCATAGGCGTATTGCGTTTTAGCAAGATATCTACTCAACTTCTTGTCCATGGCAATGTTCATCTTACCACAATCGTAAGGGTTCTTAATGGACACTGTTCAATATCTAAGCCCTTTCTCCTCCATCGTCCACTCTTTACATGACTGAGGCTGCAACATCTCGTTAGTCTTACCTTCAGGGAATCAGACGACATAGCCGAAACTGGCATTAATAAGATGATAGTCGCTTTGTTAATTTGTAAGGATTTTATGATCCATTATACTGGAGATTTTAGGTACGAAATTAGACCAGCGTTCCATCCTGTTTGGATCGACCACTAACATTACCTAATCGAACTTTTTTCCAAAAATATAGATTGTTCTATGAAATGTTTTAATAAAATGCACAAGGCATCTTTTCGTGATTATAATATGCACTGACGTCATTTCTTCTATACATGATATAAGGATTTGAAGACTTCCGCTTGGATTTATGTCGCATTCGTATACCGGTCAATATTTTGGATATTTTAGCAAAATTAAGTCAAGGTTTAATTTTTGTTATACTAAAGTTAGGTCCAAATATTGGTGAGTTCGTCGATAAATTACCCTACCCCTCTATATAGTGCCTTATTTAATGATTATCGTTATTCTGGTGAACTCTATGTCGAATATTTCAGTCGAGTTTTTAGTATTTAATTGTTCTTCTGGGTTCTTTAGTTTAATACCAAAGTTAAATGCAATCAGTCCCCATCGTCTTTTTGCTCCCATATACTCGATACATTGAGTTCCGACTTTCCGTTTGAATTTATACCGTTTTTATTGATTAGTATGTGTGATATTTTAATTAGAAAATTAAGTTCGCAATAAATCTTGTTTTTACTCATACAAATACAATAGGTCACGCTGCTTATTCCAAAGAAAAGAAATTTAGAATTTGTTTACCTTAAATTTTTATTTCCTTGCCGTCAAAGAAATCACCAACATTCCGTGATTACCACTCAAAGAAAATTTAATAAATAAGCTGAAAAAATTCGCATTTGAACTAATTATTATTTCTCTTCCGCTTTTTTCACCACTCTTCCACAGCGATGATTTGTTCGCGGATCAACTTTACATGGACATCGGTCTCTCCAATCGGTTGCTCAACATAATGGCCAACTCGACGATATTCGCATCGGTTATCTCGTATAAAAATTTAAAAAGTTTTCTACCAAAAACTTACTACACACGCGGCAGGTAAGTTGCACAAGCGCGCACAGTTAGCTTTATAGTTGCCATAGAAGAATATGAACTGTAAAGATGAAGTTGTGTGAAATGAACGTAGTAATGACCGAAAGTTAGCAAAATGTCTTCAAACTTTGGCTGCAAGCTTTTAATTTCATGACAGCAATTTCGTAGTTTTTTCTTAGAAAATATGCGAAGGTAAAGAAAAATGGAAAGTTTTTCTAAGCACAAAGCGATATGACAATTCATTAGTGAAAGTAAGAATGTAAGGAAGGTGAATTGAAGCGTATATACGCACATTTACTGTTAGACGTAGATATACAAGTGATATACTTGTATATATATACTTGTAAATGTCCTTAATGGTCGATTTTAGTACATAAAAAGAGCAAATATATTTGAAAAAATTTGTTTTCCACAAAAACTATCACAACAATCTGCCGCAAATAATTTATTTACAGAAGTACATACACTTATATATACATATTAGGGTGTCTTTTATTTTCCAAGTTTACTTTTTTTTTGGAAGGGCAACCTGAAATTTCAGGTTTTTATGCTAAAAAAATTATTACATGTAAAGAAGGTCATTATTTTCAATTTTGAGTCAGAATCATGTTTCTACTCCCATAAATATGACATGGAATTTTTTCATATTTTGCATTAAAAAAATAATACTAGAACTTTAAAAGATACATTTTTTACAAAAAAATTATTTTCTCTAAAAAAATATGTGAATAATTTTTTTTCATAGAACTGCTACTTTGGAAGTTGTACGCAGTTAAAATTATACATTAAATGACCAGAACATTCATACAAGTGCTTCATGCATTTTTCGTTGCTCATACAACATGGTGTACCATATAAGTGCAGTACATTTGATGTATAAATTGAACTGCCATTAACTTTTAGAGAAAAAATTCAGAAGGCACCAGCAAAAAATAGGCACCCTAATATATATATATATTTTTATATATATATATATAGTTATATATATATATATATATCCACTAAAACCACTTGGCTGCGGCATAAACAAATCTGCTCAAATATGAAAAAAAATGTCTTGTTGCCATGCCAGTTAATATCTTATAACTTTTCATTGCTCTCGTTGCTTGTGCTGCTGTTGTTGTTGTTGTCTGTGCGCTCCACGGAGAGTTGCCACTGATTAAAAAGTTTTGTTCGAACACAGGCGCACCCAAACGATCACAGTCCTGCCTTAAGTTTTTGACATTCTCTGTGAAAACTTTCAACTTTCGCCAAACTAAGTGCCACTACTACAACTACAACAACGACAACATGCAGCATAAATTTGATTTTATTGATTTTCCATGGGGTAATGCGATAGCCAAATGACTTAAACTTGTGCGCATAACTTTATAAAAGCGATTGAGAAGCAGCTTCAGCATGAAATTTATTTAAACTACGGGGAAATGCGCAAAAAAAAAAAAATAAAAAAAAAACAAATCAAAAACAATTTTAAAATTGTCAAATTTAGGTAAACGACCGCTCAGCTGGCACAGCATTAGCATTGTGATTGAGAGTGGTCCAGTAAATGGCTGAGTAGCCTAGGTATGTATGTATGTGTGTATATATAGTGGCAAGTGCAGTTTCGAAAGTCATTGCAAAGTGCTTAGCGCTCGCAAGCGAAGTCTGCAATTTTTATAATTTTTAGTGTCTAAAAGTTGAGTGAAATTATGGAAACGTAAATGACCTTATTTTCTGAGGGACAAAATTAGAATCAGGTTTAAATATATTAGTTATTCATTTATCGTGGGGAAAATGAGAAGAGGGAGATTTTAAAAATTTTCATATTTGATTAATCAAAATTTTTAAAACATGTTTTCTCTTAATAACTAATGAAAATAGAGTAAATTGTGTACACTATTTTAAAGTCAGCCAATTGAGTTCCATGGATGAACTCAAATAATCTCAGTACTTATTTAATTCCCAAATACTTGGATTACCAGGTCGCCGAGCCTTGCCTTGGCTGTCACTCACATCCTTCAAGACCAGCAGGGGAGGGAAAAACTCGCTGGGTGAGTGGGACGCTGAGTTTTTTTTTTGTTCTAAATTTGCGGGGAGGGTATGTTGAGAAGCACATACGCTGTTGGGAACTTTCCAGCAGCTCCATTTTTAGTCTTACTGACCACTGCAGCGTCTTTCAATCGGAGGTATCTTGAGTTCGCTGACTGTGCGCTCAAGCGGAGATCGTAGAAATTAAAAAAAGCATTATATTTCAGTCAAGGAGTTTGCTCACAACAATAAATATATTTGTATATACAGATAACCAAATCGCCAAAGTATCTCAAGATTTTCTCAAAGATAGTAAAATAACACATTAGATTAATGTGATTAGTGATTTAACATCCGGTTTCGGTATAAACATGTATTGGATTCCATGATATAGTGATATTCCTGGTAACTGTGAAGCAGATGAATCGGCTAAAGCAGGCACCACTTTAAAATTAGACTTCGGAAAGAGGAAATTTATAAATCTCTGGCTACTTGTAGAATACTTGATAGATATTTAATAGACAAACACGTTATAAATATAGCTGACCCTCGGAGTTGTCAATCTCTAACTTGCTCAACAAGCAGTTAAACGTGATATAAATGGAATATAAGTCGTACTTATCGACTATTAAAATCCAAAAGGAATGACATAGATTATCTTTTAGGAGTGCTAACCGGTCATTGTCTAATTGGCAGACATGCCAGCATACTAGGAAGACTATAGCACTGTTGTAGAACTTTTTGTGAAGTGGAAGAAGACGAAGAAGAAATTCCAACTATCTGTCCATGTTTCGGAGGTTGCACAGATGCAACTTTTTCTACTGATGAACTTCATCAGAAGCATGGATTGGTTCAGAGCGGAGTAAATAGAGTTGTCCCGGTATTTTCACATTGGATCTCCTATAGGGCTAGGTGCGTCGCCAGACAGCCACTCTACCTACCTGCCACTTTGATTACATAGTATGTTCTTAAATGCCGAGGATAGTCTGCAGCCCTAAAAAGTAGTAGTAATTTTGGAAGAAACAAAAGGAGTCAAATAATTTGCTCTGACTGATTTTTTTATAAAGCTCTTACAGATATCCGATCATCCAAAATGAACGTACGCATATGACATGTACTCAATAACCAGCTCAAGATAATAATATTAGGTAGTCGAAAAAGTATTTTCGTATTTCTAATCAAACTTCAACTTATTTTTTTTCTTATATCCATAAAGAACTTTAATGAACCAAATATGTAACATTTTGGTGGGCCAATTTTTGCCAATTTTTCGCCAGAGACATTATTCCAGCAGTGTAAAATTTTTCCAGTTTCTCGGCGAAAAACTGCGATAAGTAATTTTCACAGGCTTCTCTTGAAGCCAACTTCACTTCAATAAGGGAGTTCTGCATTGACCGAAACAAAGGGTAGTCCGATGGTGCAAGGTCAGGGCTATGTGGTAGATACATCGAAATTTCTGAGCCAAGCTCTCCCAGATTTTGCCCAGTCATCAAAGATGTGTGTGGTCTAGCGTTGTCCTGATGGAAGACGAGAGCCTTTCTGTTGATCAGTTCTGTGCGTTTTTTTCAATTGCTTGCTTCAATCTCATCAGTTACTGACAGTATAATGTAAAATTAATCGTTCGACCAAGCTAGAGCAGCTCATACTGGATAATTTTTTTCCATTCCCACCAAACTTTCAGTATAACCTTTCGAGGCGTCAATTCTGGCTTTGCGACCATTTGTTGAGCTTACCCACGCTTGGACCATGATCTTTTTCGCACATTATTGTCGTATTTCATCCACTTTTCGTCCCCTGTTACCATTCGCTTCAGAAATGGTTCGATTTCATTTCGTTTCAGCAAAGAATCGCAGCTGTTAATTCGGTCCATTAAATTTTCACAGACAATTCATGTGGTACTCAAACATCGAGCTTCATTTTGTAGGCAGATTTTTTTAAATGGTTCAAAACTATTTAATTATGATGAATGTTAAGTTCCTTAGCGATGTCAAGGCCACTTATGTGACGGTCCTGGTCAATCTTTTTCATAATTTCCTCGACTTTTTCAACGATAGATCGAGCGAGATGCATCTTTCACATCGAAATCTCCAGAATGAAGGCGAGCGAACCTTTGTTGTGCTACACGAACTGATACAGCATCATCTCTTCACAAATTGCATTGGTGGCTTGCGTGGCATTCTTCCTTCTTTATACAAAAATTTCAAAATATAGCGAATTTCTTCATTATTTTCACTCATTTTTGAACAGCTGTAACTTTTTTTCAACTTCCCCAAATTTAATATTTTTTTTGCTTGAACAAAGCCTGAAATCTCACCTTTCCAACACAACAGACATGTATGTGATATGACACAATGTGATTGGTAGCACTGGAGACATACAACTCCAACGACATCTATTGACAAAATACGAAATTACTTTTTCGACTACCCAATATATCCCATATGTATACATACATATATGCAAGGAAAGGAGGTTAAAAACTCCGCATATCAATTTATTTATCGTATCTTGATATTGTATATCGGCTTAATTTCAAATGCTTTCGCCCTTGCAACTTCAATAGAATTTGCCATCAACAAAAATTCAATAACAAAAACCGTTTATCAAAAAAATGTTTAACGAAAAAGGGCTACTTTTCAAGGCAAAAACAGCGCGTCGCTTCAGTCAACCCGAAAATATGGCATTAATCTGCAAAAAAGTATCTAGACAACTCAAATCAGTCCAGTCAAAGGAAGCGCATTTGCCAATTTGATGCCACAAAATTAACGCTAATCAGTAAATGCAATCAACCAGGCGCGCAACCCAGCAGCCACGCAGGCAATCAACCAATCAGACCCGAAAACAGAGAGACATCAAATCAGGCAGCAGCAGAGCGAGTCCAGATCACACACACACACGCCGCTGCGTACACTTGCGAATAAATCAAATCGAAAAATTGCCAACACATTATGCAAAGCGATTCTCTTGTTGTTGTTGTTGTTTCCTTTTTTTGGCAACGCCAATCTGCCACTGCGCTGACTGCAAAATGCTTACAATTATTTTTTGCCACGCAAATGCGAGCGGATTTTATAATGAATTTTGTGCGCTGCGAATATAATTTGCGAGAATTCACCGTTATTTCACTGCTTGCCGGCTATCAGTGCAGTGTAATGCTGCAGGCAGGCAAGCAGCCCTCGAACCATGGCAGATATTCAGCTGATGAATGGCAGAGATATGGATTTACTGCTAGATGCAAATGGATTTTTATACACAGACAGGCGCACAAACACGCCAACACACATACAAGCATACACACACATCCAATCATACATAAAAACATACTTATAAACACATGTATGTATATATGTACATGCGTACAGAGATTTGTACATAAGTATATATAGACTGTGTGCGTTGCGTGCTGCTGCCAGGCAAAATTTGGTTACGTAAATAATGCTTTGAACTGCATTAAGAAGGAAAATTATTGTGGAATTGCTCAAATTGCGAACTTTTTAATTTTTGGTGAATTTTCGGTGATTTTCATGGATTTTGCAAATTGCAGACCCACGCATGCTTACATAAATGCAAACTTACACATCTTCATGGGTGCATACAAACATGACTAAATATGCACATATTGCATAACGCTCACACATATTTATGTTATTGCTACTTTTGCTTTTCTGTGTTAATTAAGTTGTTTTTGTATGCTGCAGCAACAGCAACTTGTTGCATAAGCAATGCGCTTAGTAACTAGGCGACCATTTAGTAAACTTCATATAACTGGTCTAATTATGCAAGCGGTAGTTGGTTGAAAGTTTTCTTTCTGAAACACAAAATCAGTTAACAGCGATGTTTACCAAGCAATTAGATGGAAATATCGGAAAAAAGTGCGCAAAATATTTTTTAGTTCATATATAGTTTAATTTAGTAAACATCATTCTATTAATTTTCTCACCTTGGTAGATTCAAATGTGCTCTATACAAATAAGAGTGATCGGAAATATTGAACTTAGTACTAATATAGAGCTCAATTCATCTACGATACCTTAAACATGTCATTAGAAGAAAGACTTCTGGGTACCTAAATTTGAACAGATCCCTTCGGCAACAGAAAAATGTTTAGAAACAATAACAAAAAATCTCATCTCCAGAAATTTAGTATTTATTCGGTCCGATTAAGGCATGTCTATCAAGGTTAAGATCATTTTACCGCTGGGTCGAGCGGTACCATATTTGGGGTATTTTTAGAAGAGGAAACTGAGGGACTAACTCGCGTAATTACAGACAGACAAGGCCAATTGACTCAGCTCGACACGCTTATCATTTAAATCACCACTTTATAAGGTCTCCGAAGTTTCCTTCTGGGTGTTACAAATTTCATGGCATTCCCTGTTCAGGGAACAATAAGTATACTTACATGAAAGGGTAGAATATAGGAATACATGTACACTTTTTTCTTTTAGTGGAAAAATTATATAAGTTTGCATAACTTTTTTCCTGAACAGACAAAATTTAGCTTAGAACAAAAATAAAATTTGAAAATTGCCACCCAATATATATAATGGGTTGTCAAAAAAGTCTTGCGGTATTTTTATTGAATTTTTTTTTATTGAAATTGAAATGAATTTTGATGACTCATGCCCAGCTCTTGACCGATGCTACGGCTGCTACTATGCCGGTCTCTTTCGACCAATTCAGCGATTTTATCGCAATTTTCGACGACAGGCCTTCCGGAGCGTGGCGCATCTTCGACCACCTCTACACCAGAACGAAAACGTTGAAACCATCGTTGTGCGGTGAAAATGGAAACTGTATCGGGTCCATAAACTGCACAAATTTTATTGGCGGCTTGAGATGCATTTTTGTCTTTATCGTAGTAGTACTGTAAAATATGCCGTATTTTCTCTTTATTTTGCTCCATGTTTGCGACGCTATAACTCACGAACGACTTAAAAGAAACGACAATCAATCAAACACGTGTTAGCGCGTGAAATGAGCTTTCCAAAAAAGTATACCATGACCCGATGCGACGAATAAAACTAGAACTACGCACTTTCAGCGCCAACTAGCGAAAATACCGCAAGACTTTTTTGACAACCTAATATAATATTTACTACGATGTAAGTGTCAAGCTATACTAAAATTTGAAAACATTTACACCAGTTAATTTTAAAGGTTGCCACCCGTGTGAATAATTGTATTTTAACAAATTGTTGTGGAATATATTTTAATACGAAGTGGATATCACTTAACAGAATTAAGATTTAAGGTAAGGTATATAGTATGTTCGTATAATATTATACAATTTCAGCGGCTTAAGAAAAACATCAACCATCAAGATGAACATGTTACCCCTATCTAAAAATTTTTATCGGAAAATGGCTCAGATAAAAATCTTGTTAGTCTTGTTTAAAACAACTTTCTGGCGGACCCATCGAAGACAATTGTTACCATAAATTATTTTTGAAGGTTGCCACCCGTTTAAGATTTTGAATTCTTCCTCTTTTTTGGCGTAGACACCTATCGTTATTCTTGGCGCTAATTGGAGATTCAAAGTGTAGCCAGCCTCTTCTTCACTTCTGCTTACCCCGGCGGGTACTGCGTCGAATACTTTCAGAGCTAGAGTATTATCGTCCATTCGAAAACCGTGACCTAGCCAGCGTACTCGCCGTTTTTTAATTCGCTCAACCATGTCAATGACGTCGTATAGTATATCTCGTACAGCTCATCAATCCAACGAATGCGATATTCGCCGTGGCCAATGCGCAATAGACTATAAATCTTCCGCAGAACCTTTCTCTCGAAAACTCGTAACGGCCATGCCTCTGCACCATATAGCAGGACGGGAATTATGAGTGACTTTGCTTCTCAATTGCCTAGTCAGTCCGAAGTAGCAACTGTCGGCAAGAGTTATTCTGCGCTAGATATCCAGGCTGACATTGTTGGTAGTTTTTATACTGGTTACAAGATAGACGAAATTATCTACGATTTCAAAGTTATGACTGTCAACAGTGACGTGAAAGCCAAGTCGCGAGTGCGACGACTGCTTGTTTGATGACAGGAGATATTTCGTTTTGCCCTCGTTCACTGCCAGACCCATTTGCTTTGCTTCCTTGTCCAGTCTGGTGAAAGCAGAACTAACGGCGCGGGTGTTGAGGCCGATGATAACAATATAATCGGCGTACGCCAGCAGCTGTACACTCTTAAAAAGGGTGGTCCTCCTCGATTAAGTTATGCAGTTTGAATTATTTTCTCTAGCAGCAGACTGAAGAAGTCGCACGATAGGAAGTCGCCTTGTCTGAAAACTCGTTTGGTATCGAACAGCTCGGAGAGGTCCTTCCCGATCCTGACGGAGCTTTTGGTATTGGTCAACGTCAGTTTTACAGCTTCGAAGAACTGGTGTGTCGATTCTCTTGTCACGAGTCTATTCCAAGATCTGGCGCGTGGTGAATATCTGGTCAGCCACATTGATAAGGTCCAATCAGTTTGTTGACGGTGGGCTTTAATCTTTCACACAATACGCTCGATAGAACCTTATATGCGATGTTGAGAAGACTTATCTTACTGTAGTTGGCGCAGATTGTGGGGTCTCCCTTTTGGATTGGGCAGATTACACTTAAACTCCATTCGTTGGGCATGCTTTCGTCCGACCATATTTTACAAATAAGCTGATGCATGCTCCTTATCAGTTCTTCGCCGCCGTTTTTGAATAGCTCGGCCGATAATCCATCGGCCCCGCTGCTTTGTTGTTCTTCAGACGGGTAATTGCTATTCGAAGTTTTTCATGGTCATTCTGCTTTCGTCGCGTCTTTTTCATCATCACCGATTGGGGAATCGGGTTCGCCATTGCTTGGTATTATGCTTTCACTGCCACTCAGCTGGCTGGAGAAGTGTTCCCTCCATAATATTAGTCTGCTCTGGGTATCAGTCACTAGATTACCTCTGAGAGTTCTACAAAAGTATGCTCCAGTTTTGAAACCTTCTGTTAATCGCCGCATCTTTTCGTAGAATTTTCGAGCATTACCTCTGTCTTTTTTAAACTTTGCCCAAGCAAATTGATGGGATAAATACCATTTTACTTTATATGGATTTTTTATTAGAAATTTTTTTCCTTGCAGTTTTAGTATTTTTGAATTCCAACATTCTTTTTAAAACTTAAGCTAAGCATAAAAATATTAAATCCTTCTCTAAAAACTCTCATCTAAATATTATGCGACTATTATAATCATACAGTGACAAATGTAATTGAAATTGATCCAACTAAACTTGTAAATACATGAGACATTCATAAAATGTGTGTATTGTGCTTAGCTACATATGTATGTGGTCCACACATAAAATTAAAAAAACAAATACTTTCCATCAGCAAATAATAACAACTCAGAATTATTAATACAGTACAATAATAAAAACCATGAGTCATCGAAATAAAAAGTCAAAAAAATGTTATTTTCTAAATCTCGAATTTCAGAAATTTTAAAAATTTATTGTACAACAAAAAATGATATTATAGACGTCATAAATAGCAACATAGACATAAAATAAGTAAACCGAAAATATTAAAGTTCAACAAACTTCATGACTGATTACTAAAAAGAATAAAAAAGAGTTAAAATTCAAGTAGATACATTATGTAAATAAACCTAAAAATTAAAATGAAAATATGGCCACAACGACAATTTAAGAATATATATTGCATATGAATAGTGAAATAAAACTTTAGTAAAAGCAAAAATTTAACTAACCGAAATACTACAGCTGTATTGCTGTCTTTCGCCAAAAACTAAACTGAACTTATGTTGAAATTGTATATTTGAAAAATACGATTTTATTAAAAATGTTCTCCAATTTTTCAAATTTTCCCCACAGCGATCCCAAAGAGTCCGATTACATACTGGCCTCACGCATTCTACAAACATGGCTCTTCCAATCGAACCGCTCCAACGATAATTTACGGGAACCACTCGATTTACCATTCGAGGCCGGCCATGTGGAGATCATATTTCAACACGAAGTAGCACCGAAGGAGGGCGATTGGGTGGCCGTGTGTGGGTGAGTAAAATAATATAAAATCATGATTTGAGTTGCCAGCCATTAGAAATTTTTATTTTGATATATTTATTAAAATATTGTAAATATCTATTAGAATATGGGTATCAAACTAGAAATTAGGGAGGCTTTCAGTTGAACATATTTTTGAAAAATGTGGCAATCTTTTTAATCATTTTTTTGAATTAAGAAATTTAAATAAATGATATAATATCAGTATGAGACAATATATGTTTATGACAATATCATATAAATTGAAGCCGTCCAAGGGGTATAGAAGAGTCAAGAAAACTTTTATTTGTCTATTTTTTTAATAAATAAATAAGAATAGAAAATCAGAAGATAATCCACTCCCCATATAACCGTACTGTTTAAAACTACTAAAATTGCGATAAATCCATAACGAGTTTATATGAGAGCCGGGATAAAAATTGAGCATTGGGAGTGGCACCGCCCACTTTTAGGTAAAATCGCATATCTTGGGACCCGACCAACCGATTCCGACTAAATTCGATACGTGACATCCTCTCACATTCGATGTCACATGTGTACAACATTGAATGGGAACAATTTTGCAGGCGACAATATTAATGTAGACAAATGAATAAATCCTTTTTTCAAAAAACGAGAATTCCTGTTATTTATTTAACACACCTCGTGTACATCAAAAAATAAAATACAAAAAGAAAATTATTTCTTACTTTGATATAATCGCTTAGATAAATAAATGGGGACCTTAGGTCTATTGTGCCCTTTTCTAAGTCACAAACACTCACTTAGCCCTAGTATAATTTCCAGTAGTAGGCGTTAGAAAATTCCAGGTTCTATTTGGAAACATGGATTGCAGGGCCTTTATCCTGCGCCTACAGACTGCTGTGCAGTCAATTAGAAGGTGTTCTGGAGTTTCAGGCTCCATGTCGCAGAATATAACCTCTTAAGAACTAAGCATATTAAGAACTAACGGCATTTTTCAAACAGCTTTACACTTTTCCTTCGACTTTTATTAAGTATTTAAATTTACTATATAAATATAATTCTGGTATTGATACTAATGAAATAGATTATCACGAACGCGATGAAAATTATTTTTTCCATTGCATATTTATCTTTTTATTGAATTAATTGTGTGCGACACACGCAGGAAGTCTCAAATTCTATTTTGATAATAAATAGTTTGTGATTTTATTACACCCATACATATGTATGTATTTCGTTTTGATTCTGCAAGAAATATGCCTAACATTGAATGAATGTGTAGACATAATACTTTCTTCTTGTAATTCTTTTTGCAGTCATGACTACAAAGCTTCCTTTGAGTCAACTTGGCGCTCGGATTTGTGCATCACCAAGCATCTGATGGCGAATATAACGCGCTGTATATGTCCATTGTCCGGCACATACGTAGTCATGCTGACGAAACGTAACAACAACGTAAGTAACCACAAGAAAAACATGATAATTTATTTAAGAAGACGAGAAAAACATAAGAAAGTGTTTACACAAAATTCTGATAGACACGAGGATTTTGAAAGAAAATATGAGTTTAAAGGGAAGATAAAAACGGAGGAGACATGTTTAATTTGAGAGTAGAAAATATTATATTTTATTTCGGTGTTCCATAATTGGTATTGAATTACAAGAAGAATACTTCCAAATTGTTCATGCCAATTATATAATATAATATGTCACACAACTCTGACAAATAAATAGTCAATGCTGACTTAAAACTCCTTAACCCTCGAATATAAACACGAAGCATAGCGAATTAGACTAAAAAGTTAGGAAATGGGCACATCAAAAATTTAGGTTAAAGATGAATAAGAGTAGCTGTGTGATAACACAAATAGCAAAAAATCCCAGAAAAAATGTGCAAAAAAGGAAAGTAGTAAACCTCGAAAAGAAAAACCAACAAAAATGGAATAGAAAAACTACAGAGCCTGAGCTGAAATTATGATAAATATAACAACGCTTATGCGGTGCACTGCCCTCTTTCTGTCAGCACACGTTTTACGGCAGCGCTGACTACCAGAAATCTTCCGGTTATTACTCCCACACATACCGAGATAAACTTTGCCAACCGACCGCTTTGAATTTGTGGGCTAAAGTGGCATAAAGTGGTTGCCACGTAACATTGACTGCCACGTTTTTGTTGTCAAGGACAAACACTCAACTAGAAATTTAATGACTACATTTGGTAGATTGGGGCTAAACCTGGAAAGTGCAGAAAGCTTCACTTCCAACTAAAAAAATAAATATGGGATATTTAATGCAATAATAGGCGTTAGAAAATTCTGGAGGCTTTCCGCAAGTTGAGTGGTATTAAAAGTACTCAACTGAAATTTGAAAATTAAGTAGAGCGCAAAGAATATTGAGTATTGAACATAGTAATAATAATATCGTATATGAAATTGAGAACATAGAAAGAAAAAAATACAATCTATATAACACATAGAATGAAGAATATACGAATATAAAATATATCGTGAATAATATGCGAGTAGTATATATTATAACATCGAACGCTGAGTAAGACACACAGTTTGTATAATTTAAGTTATACTCACTTATAAAATGTGGTATAAATGGCATAAAAAAGATAGAATATAAAATGTTGATTATAAATATAAAGCGTGGCGCATAGAGCATAGAACAAGGAATGTAGAACATTGCATTATAAATTTCTAAAAACATTTAGAGTGAGTTCAGTAAGCTAAGTGAAATGAAGAGTACTTAACTGAAATTTAGAGGTTGAATACATTGAATATTGAGTATAAAGTACAAAACTAATAATATAAAATATATCATAGAAAATATAGAAGACAGATTATGTATCATAGAATAGAAAAATATTAAATCTTCTGTGTAGAATTCAGAATGCTAAACATAGAATATAGAACGTAGAATATAAAAATAAGAAATATAACATATCGAATTCAGGACATCGAACATAAAACATAGAATATATAACAAAAATTTTGATCAAAATCATTTTCAATAAAAATAAAGAGTGTGTACCTTGTTTGTGTAAAAACTCAGGACATCGAATATAAAACATAGAATATAGAAATCTTGGTTACACTATATTTAAAAATAACGGTTATGTACCTCAAACTAGAGAACATGAGCCATCGAACATAAAACATTAAACATCAACCATAGAACATAGAATTTTGTATTTTGAACTACAGCATATTCAAAAACAGCAATTAAATGTACTCAAGCTGAAATATAAAACATCGAGCAACTAAAATAAAGCATTTAATATAGAACATAGAATTTTGAATATTGCACTACAGCATATACAAAAACAACAATTACATATGCATCTGCTCACATTAGGATATAAAACATGAACCAACAAACATAAAGCATATTGACACATAACATAGAATTTTGCATTTCGAACTACAGCGTACTCAAACACAGCAATTGCATATGCATGTAATTAATTTAGAATATAAAACATTGACTAACGAAAATAAAACATTAAATTTGGAACATAGAATTTTTAATTAAAAAACAATAACAATTTGGTATTTATGGGTATTTGATAAATAATATACATACATGTACGTAACATTGAAAAACAAAGAACATCGAACATAAAACATAGAACTTAAATTTACAATTTTTTGCTTCAAAGGATAGAATAAGAACGCATTAGGACAAATTTTTAAAGGAGTATTACCTTCAAAATATAATATAGAACATTGAAAATTAAAAATAAACATAGAATTTAAGTTTAAAATGTTTTACCACACAGGATAAAATTGGAACACGCTGTGCAAAATTTTCAAAAGAATTTACCTTTGCTTATAATACATAGAACATTGAACATTAAACATTAAACATAAAACATAGAATTTAAATTTAAATTTAAAATGTTTACCTCAATGGCTAAAATTAGAGTACGATACGCAAAATGTTTAATGTAAAATAACATTGAAAATAAAACATAGAACATCGAACACTAAACATAAAACATAGAATTTAAATTTAAAATTTTTACCACAAAAAATAAAACTAGAAACGATACGCAAAATTGGTTACGTTTGTAACCACTTACTACCTGATAAGCCACCCCATACATACATACATACATACATATGTGCTAGTTCACCAACATTACATTAATATTATTAAACCACTCACAGCGTAAGCAAAAAAAAGCAAACTGAATACAAATGAAAAGTGAAAGCATCAAATCCTTTCGTTACCGCCCGAATTCATGATTTATGTATTTTAATGGTGTGTGTGTGTGTTTGTGTATTATATATTTACAGCTGAGCAACAGCACACGTACTATACACATGTATGTACACAGCCATTAAGTGGCCTAGAGCAACCATTTGCTGCAAGGCAAGCCGAAGCACGTAATGCTCAGCGCTAAACTAGTGCCAGCACAAACAGACATATTAACTCGCTTTTTAGAGATTTTCATTTTAAAATACTCGCATGTACTTATAACTACACTAATATGCATGTATGTATGTGTGTGTGTGCGGCTTATGAGCACTTCCTGATTTACCCACCAAAAAGCCAACATTGTATTTGCAGCTGGTAGGCACACACACACCCCACCTACTGCTGTAAGTCGAGCTCAGCTGCAGTTCGCTTAGCAACAACAACAACAATGAAAATAGCACTACTCAAAAATTCAGCTCACACAAATTTACTTGAGCCCAGCTATGCCACAGCAACACGCTCGCCCACTCGGCACTTGCTCAGCTGCGTTTTGGTTTACACAGTGTGTGGCGAGCGCTTTTTTTGTTGTTGCTGGCCTTCATACTAACTTACTTTCGCTTTTTAGCCTTTAGCCTTGGCAGTAGCCGGCATAAAAGCTCATAAATTTTAATGCTTATTTCCGCTTCCTTAAATTTCAACTTCACGTACCCACACAGACACACACAGCCACACACCCACACTTGCAGGCACATTTATGGCTTTGACTTGTATTTGTTTTATGAATTTTAAAGCAACAACAGAAATATAAAAAAGTAGCACAAACAGCGACAAAAAAGATAAAAGTAATGTGGGACTACGCATAATAAAACAACTACAACAACAACGTTTTCTACTTTAAATTCACATTTCATTTTTATTCTATTTTCACCATAACCTAAAACCGAAAGCGAAATTGAATTACCAAGTGAGTTATCCCAAATTGCAAATAATACACAAAGAAAATTATATGAAGATAGCGTGTTAAAGTAGCGGAAAATTCCAGACATAAGAGACAGTAAAACTTCTTGGAAAATATTTTCTTTTTTAGGAAAAATCTACTTGTGGTCCGAGCACAATGCATTTCCTTGGAAAGTGTAAGCAGTGTGAAAGTTTTGGTCAGACAGCCTTAAAAGCTAAACAAAATTTTTTTTTGGAGAAACTGCTTTTTAGATCTTCTCAATGTTATTGAGAAATCATATTCATTACTGCTTTGGGAATTTTTATTATATGGCTAAAGAGTCTTCATGAATTATATTTTTGAAAATTTAAAGCAAATTGAAAAATCGTTTAAGGAAAGAGTTGATGGCTCAGTGTAGTATATAGTTGTGGTATAATCTCTTAAAAGCCAGAGCGCTATATTTTCATAAGAAGAATCCTATGTTAAGTGGTATAAGTGATATCGCTGATAACTCAGCATGACTTATGGCATCACACTTAGACCGTTTTGAATAGTGTTTTTTAGAACCATACCAAAAATTCATTAAGTTGGATATCAGTTATCGTCAAAATGCCCTGAACCTATCACAAATTTGCTTAGTCGTTTATTTTTATTGGTTAGTCAAAAAAGTTTTTTCGTATTTCTAATCAAATTTCAACTTTTTTTTTATATTTTTATTAAACTTTAATGAACCAAATATGTATGTACCATTTTGGTACACCACTTCTTGCCATTTTTCCGCTGGAGACATTATACCATCAGTGTAAAATTTTTCTGGTTTCTCGGTGAAAAACTTTGAGAAGTAATTTTCACAAGCCTCTCTTGAATGCAACTTTACTCCATTAGGAGAGTTCTGCATTGGCCAAAACAAATGGTAATCCGATGGTGCAAGTTCAGGGCTGTATGGTGGATGCAAAACATTTCCCAGACAAGCCTCCCAGTTTTGCCGAGTCATCAAAGATATGTGTGGTCTAGCGTTGTCCTGATGGAAGACGAAGCCCTTTCTGTTGATCAGTTCTAGCCGTTTTTTTCAATTGTTTGCTTCAATCTCATCAGTTGTTGACAGTAAAATGTAGAATCAATCGTTCGACCAGGCTGGAGCAGCTCATAGTGGATGATTCCTTTCCAATCCCACCAAACACTCAGCCTAACCTTTCGAGGCGTCAAATCTGTTCTTGCGACCATTTCTTGAGCTTTACCACACTTTAACCATGATCTTTTTCGCACATCATTGTCGTATTTGATCCACTTTTCAACTCCGTCTTTTTCGACTACTCAATATTTCTATTAATTTCAGATGCGAGGTGCTCTTTCTTTGATCTGGAAAAAGTGAGACACTCAAAGAAGAAGTGTTGAGATGTAACTAGCTCATTTTCTTCCAAACAGCTGATGCAGCTGTTAAATCTTACCGTATGAATCCCGATCTGGCAGTGGCTAGTTAGAACTCCCACAACCAATGAAATATAAACCTTGCTGAGAGCGAAGCTCCCTAAAACTCTTCCGATTTATCCTAGGTCAGAAAGATTTTGCGACTGTACAGCTGCTGGTGGTTAGCCTACGCTTGCTGGGCTGGTCTGAGGTGCAGCGATTCAACAGCAAACTACAGGAGGCCAAAAGAGCCCCTACCCGTTCCCTTTCCATAGTTGTTGAGACTGAAATACCTGATTTAGCTAGCTCATCAGACTCACATTTTCCTGCAATACCGCTATGTTCAGGTATCCAAACCAGTCTAATCATAATATAACTTCATGCTAGAGATAAATAGTCTAAGCATCCCTTCACCAGTTTTGAGCACAAAGTCAACGAACTTAAAGCTAATATCGCCCTACTATCGGTGAGTAGTCACCATTGAAAGAGACTGAGTGAGTAGATCACTGCACTTTGATGGCAAGAGACTTGGAGACGCTGGTCTAAAAACTCAAGTTGATGATAAGTTACCGACACTGTACATACATATACTTTCCCGCAAGCTTTCATGCATTCGTAAAAAAGCTTACCGCCCCTCTCCTCCATCGCGTCTTCTCTTCCCACAACTCTGCTGCCAAAAGTGAAAGTGTAGCAGACTAAAAAAACGTAGTTTTAAGGAATTAAGAAAATTATTATAAATATTTTTCGGGCTCCCACTCTATAGCAGATTCCGGTTTTCTCACTGGATAACACCTTAAAAAATATTCACTTTACATGATATTGCCCCCAAATTATCTACGGAAATCAAAAGTATGTTGGTAATGTAGGAAGCGTTTAAAAAAGTTTAAGTTTACCCAAAATGTTGGTGGTTTTTGGACTGCCAAAATCGATTTTCGATCAAATCCAATAACTGGTAGATAGTTGTATGGTGAACTATATATAGAACAAGCTAAAAAATGTTATAGAAAATGGTCGGGTCATTTGTCTCCGATAAACTAGTCAAGCAAATAAAAAAAAATATAGCTTAGAGAACGCATTGAAAGATAAACTGATGGTACTGATGGAGCTGATTGAACTGAAGGACTAATGTAAAGGCTGTAACACCAAAATACTTGATATATTGATTTAAAATTTTAGTATGTTACTTTCAAAGAAACAAACTATCGACAGTTAGAACAAAGTATTTTAATTTCACACAAAGAGTGTTCCTTAATAACCTCTAAAGTGCATCTTAAATATTTTTTTTAATCCAATAATCAATAAGATATAATATAAGATAAATAAGATAAATTTAAGATTTCTTAATTTAAAAATTGTAAATATATAAAAAATTTGAGTTTAAGCAATATATTAGACTTATATTTTTTATTCAAAATATTTCTCTCACACTAATTTTCTATTTTTCTCCATTCCTTTCAGTCGCAACCCGTTTCACACACACAACGCCCACTCTTCGTGATTATCAGCTGCGCCTGTGGCTTATTGCAGTCCTGTTCGGCTTTTCTCATACTACTGCCGATTTGGTTTAACCGCAAATGTGCAATAACTTTTTTGAAAATGCAATTTTGTGTCTCCACATCAAGTATAATGATAATTTTTCTGCTGGGATTCCTGAAAATGTTGCCGGAGGTGAGTATTTTTTTTTTTGCTTCAATTATTATTTTTTAATAGTAGGATGCGTACAACAAATATTTGTGCAATGAAAGAATTGAAGAAGACTTCTAAATCTTACCCGAAATTTTCATTGCTTGAGAGTTCGGGAAATAAATTTCCTATAGTATTTGCCTTTCAGAATCTTAAGTTCTGCAAAAGTATGAGATGTAATAAAATGGACTTGGCAATCATAAATACATACACTCAGACCAGAGATAAAAACTGGTCCCAGTAGTAAAAAGGGTGATCCCCAACCTAGAGGAAGCTTTCTGCTTTGCTTTTTGCTGGGTTGACTTGATCTTCTTTCATATCGTGGAGCTGCCAAAGAAATAAAAACGATTAGTTTATGTAACTCACTGCGGAGAATCTGATCTTCATTCCATTCCATTCATTCATTCATATGTACCTATGTATGTATAACGCTGCCCAACATGACGTAGAAAGTGTTTCGTCTGAATTTAATTTTTTTTGCTGCAATATTCTTTAATTTTTTCATGTAGCTCGTTTCCGTGTTTTTTTTTTTTGCTGGTAGTAAGATCGCTCGACATGCTCCGAATTTTCTGCAACAATTTTGAATTTATTCTAAATTGATTTTCACTGGTCGCGCAAATCTACAAGAAGTCTGACTAGCGTCGATGGTTGGATTGATCTCTTAAAGAAAGCATTTACTTTCATTGATTTACTGAAGTAATTTTAACCATGAAAACGCACACAAATTTTCCCATATATTTCTAAACTTCATCGACGTTCCGACGAGTTTCTAACGTAAGATTCAGTTTCCTAACTTCTTTCCATTCACCTATCAAACGCTTTGTAATTCTTAATAATTTATTTAATTTCTTGAAAAAGACAGGTCGTTCGAGAACTTCAGGCATCTCCTGAGACCGCAGCCAATTTGAAGAAGGACCTCCAAAAACAAGGTATCCAGCGGTGGGGAAGAAGAAAATTATTATTACCATAGGTGAGGAAATGGGTCTGTAGGGGTCGAAGGACTAGTCAAAATTTTGTTTTAACGAAATGGGGGCTTCGCACAAATTAGCCGCTTTAGTGAAAATTTTCACAATTCATGGAGGCTTAAAAAATCTGAAATATTAGAAATCTTATCTCAGCAATCAGTCGATAGGTTAACCCGTTCAATGGAAATTTTTCTCACCAAGACTAAGATAAAATCGATCAAATTTTTTTGAGTCGATTACACTAAGTTAAAAATATTTAACAAATTCGCTTATATTATGTTCTATGGAGTCTTTATGAGGAGGAGGGAAAAGACCACACTTGCAAAGAAACGCGATAACATTCAACGGGCGTCACTCACCAACATAAGTGGTGCACCAAGGTCCACTCCAATCATGGCACTTAACGCCATCTTGCACATAGTGTCCGCTGACATCGTCGGAAGGTGTAAGGCGGCGAAAGCTGCTAGCGGACTCAGAGAATCTGTACTGTTACAAGAACAGGTGCCTGAACTTTCAGAAATACTCACACACAAAAGAAGCCGTTGAAGGAGAGGGACAGTTAGCTTCTTTAAAGATGAGTCAAATCTTAGGCGGAAGTTTGGTGGAGGGGTTTACTGTCAGAAATTCCTTATCAACTCCAACTTCAGCAGCCATTAAGGTTACAGTAGACATACTACTGCGAAGTGCAGCCCCCTTCAGAGAAGTGAACATTCACTCAGATAGCGATACTAGCCTTCAACACTTTAACAGTGCGTTCAGGGTTGGTCAAGGAATGCATAACCTAAATTTTTATTAGTTACTAAACATTTTGCTAATTTATAAGTTCAAACATAGGAGTTCGTTTTTTCTATGGTTTTACAAAGGACTTCATATAGCAATCCACGTGCGATCTCTCTAGATCAGTCATCTAACCTAACCTAACCGAACTTTATATACTCGTAACTTCAACTTCAAATTTTATCCAAAAAATATCCTAAATATATGTTCCCGTATGTGGGAAATTTTCTACGGATCACTGTGAACAACTTTGCCTAAGAGATTATGGGTCTAAAAATGGTTTCGCGCCAGCGATTTTCAGGCAAATTTTGTTTTTTTTTTTACTTGTATATTATAAAAATGTCTTATTTTTGAGATATCTGAATGAAATTTAATGCTTTGGTGCATTTTAATATTCTATTGACCAATTATCGGAATCAGCTGAATCGCATATCTCCTATGCAACTGATTAGTCAGATTTTTTAAACTTGGCTTTAAAAATCGATGGCTCAAAACCGGCATCATAGACTCATAGTCTCTTAGTTGTTCCGGTTGATACGTAGAACATTTCCCGCATACGCGATTTTGTAGAAAAAACGTCCCGCTCTAATATGCATTCAATATACTTCATACAAAAACCAAATTAATTTCACAAAGTTGAATTCAAATGATATAACTCCTTACAGAACTGAAACCTACATCCTTCTAGTGATCGAAGTTTGAAGAATTCTGCTGGGTGGCTTTTGACTACAGTAATATGATTGATGCTAAGCGAATAATTTTGGTACTGTTTTCCTATTAGCAGCGTTGTGGGAAAGCGATTGCTTCTCCAAATATTTACTATCCGCTAATAACTAATAACTAATCAGCATAAAATTTGCAATCGCCTGAACTTTTTACATGAAACAGCAATCAAATGTGTCCATGAAATGATTTATATGCACGTTTTGGCTATTTATTGGCGCTGAAAATATGTAAATAAATATTATAATGTTTGAAAATCAGATTATTTGCGCTAGTTACTAGTATTTACATTGCGGGAATTGAAATTGAAAGTTGTTACAAAAGTTGCGCAACACATGAAAATCAAATACAAAGTGCGGAATATCTTAAAAACAAATGAAAATACATTGCGATTTATTGGCATATATTAAAACGGCGTTAAATTGAAAGTCGGAATATCAAATGAAGTGCAGGAGATATAATGTAGGAGATGCTAGAATTTCGGCATGCAATTGATAGTCGATTTTAAATGAGAAAAATATTTTTTAGAAAATATGAAAAATGCGTATGAAAAGTGAATTTATTATATAATAAATAAAGCACGAAGAAATGTGATAGTTAAGAGTCAACATGTGAACTTAAAGGTAAACTTGATTTCGACTAGTTGACTAGCTAACCAAATTCGTTAGCAAATCTATTTACAAATAAAAATTAGAACAAAAACGTCCACAAATAACCTTTCACTGTAATTTTTTTACGCAAAATTCTCAAGCAAATGTTGCAATTAATCATTTACATTTACACCATCACATTTGCATATGAAATTAGCAGACATTGTTTACATACTCATGCTCCCGCATAGACATACACCAGCCAACAACTCATTCATAGCCACTTTATACGTTCACATAAAAATTAATCACCGTCAATTTGCTAAACAACTGACCGCAATCAACTGCAAATACAAATGAATAATTGTCGAGTGATTCACATACAGCACACAGCCACACCCATACTTTCACTCTCCCAATCCAATAAGTCACTCGTTTAATTCGCCGCAATCACAACCAGCGCTCACCAATACAAGCACACAGTGGAAATGGCACAGTTAAAATAATTGAAATTGAATAAACCTGATTTTGCGCTACAAATTCGAAAGAACGATAAACGCTCTCATACACACACACACACATTAACATACACGTTCATCCATATACACATACATCCCTACACACATTCATACTTGTATATATACCAATCCATATTACGGATTGAAGCGCGTGGCAGCGGCAGCAATCTGCGTTGGCCATTTTGAAAATGCATAAAACAAGTTTTAAACGGTTTATAATGGCACAGCGTTGCACACGCTGCTAGCTAATTATGAGCAATTTCATTATTTGGTGGCATTTATTTGAGAAAATTGCAGTCAACATATATAGTAGTAAATAATATGTCAATATATACTAATTTCATGTTATATGAGCACGAAACAATACAAAGGCATGCGAAATTTCGTGAATTTTAGAGGCAAACTTGGATTAAGCGGCAATAATAACGGTTTATTTAGTGCATAGCTGAAAATCGATATTAATTAATTAGTAGGGGTTAGCAGAAAAATAATTAATTGACAAAAGTAACGGTAATCAGACAAATATTGGTGTAATATTGTAAATAATGATGGAATCTGATTTCAAATATTGGATATTAGATAATAGTTACTAGTAAAAGATCTTGGATTTTTTTATTCTATATTTAAGATTAAAGATTAAAGATTAAAGATTAAAGATTAAAGATTTAAGATTTAAGATTTAAGATTTAAGATTTAAAATTTAAGAATTAAGATTTAAGATTAAAGATTTAAGATTTAAAATTTAAGATTTAAGCTTTAAGATTTCAGATAAAAGATTAAAGATTTAAGATTTATGATTAAAATTTAAGGTTTAAGATTTCAGATAGAAGATTGAAGATTTAAAATTTAAGGTTTAAGATTTTAAGATTAAAAACTAAAGATTAAAGATTAAATGTTAAAGATTAAGGGTTGTAGATTAAAGGTTAAAGATTTAAAATTTAAAATTTAAGATTTCATGTTTAAGATTTATTGATCATAGATTATGGATTAAAGATTATAGATTATAGATTCGTTCTACGTTCCTATTTGCCAGCATTGTGGAAAATCGATTGCTGCTCCAAATAAGATTTAAGATTTAAGTTTTAAGATTAAAAATTTAAGATTTAAGATTTACGATTTAAGATTTAAGATTTGAGATTTAAGATTTACGATTCAAGAATTGTGATTATTAAAGACTTTATCAAGCAGATCCAATTAGGAAATATTGAAAAAAAGTGATTATTAAATATTAAAGACTATAGATTATAAATTAAAGATTAAAGATTATAGATTATAGATTTTAGATTATAGATTATAGCTTATAGATTATAGGTTATAGATTATAGATTATAGATTATAGATTATAGATTATAGATTATAGATTATAGATTGTAGATTATAGATTATAGATTTATATTTATAGATTATAGATTATAGATTATAGATTATACATTATAGATTATAGATTATAGATTATAGATTATAGATTATAGATTATAGATTATAGATTATAGATTATAGATTATAGATTATAGATTATAGATTATAGATTAGATGATAGATGATAGATTATAGATTATAGATTATAGATTATAGATTATAGATTATAGATTATAGATTATAGATTATAGATTATAGATTATAGATTATAGATTATAGATTATAGATTATAGATTATGGATTATAGATCATAGATTATAGAATACAGATTACGAAGTGTAGATTATTGGATTATATGTCAAACATTAAAGATTAAGATTAATTAAAGATTTCAAATTTTATATTTTAAATATTACATACATACATATGTATAATATTAATTCCACACAAAAACTTACTTAAGTCAGTTTGTATGGCAGCTATACCATCCGATCAAATTTGACTTAGACAGTTTTAAAAACAATACATTTTTCACATTTTTCAATATAATTCAAAATGAGCTCTTAAGCTAATATAAAAAAGAAAAGGCTTGATTCGATTTTCCATACCTTTAAACCTCGGCTGAGGTCAGTTTCTTCAGCGAGTTTTTGTTTTTTTCGATTTCGAACTATTTATACATTGCCGATTGTGAGATCGTAGGCAGTTTTGATGCCATGTTAATAAAATCATGTTTCGTTCCCAGTAGTTATGTGTTAGATGAATATAGCCTCCTAGGCATCTGTTTTGCGACCTCCATTCGACGTAATTTTTGCAAATGACTCAGATCTTTGAGCACGAATCTTGTATTGACACTCTTCACCCAAAACTTAACCGAAAACATTAACCAAAGGGTGTTGAGTCGAAAAATAATATAATGAGACCCTATGGCAGCTTTTTGATGGTAACATACTGATTATCAACCACTTTTGTGTAACTTTTTCGGTGGCATATTATTAACAAAGGTGTCTGAGCTAATATAGTGGTCCGTTCTGAACATATGTACTTCTATACGAGTATACTTTAGAGAGTCCCAGATATTTCCGTATTGCTGATACAAACTTCGTGGCAAGTCTAGTATTAATGAGGAATTTTTGTATATATTCATAACACAATTTCAATTTACATCATTTGACGCAACTATCGCCATTAATTAAGTTCAATAATCGCAGTCAATTATGACTTTGATCTCATTACAATTAGTCAATTAGTAAATTAAATTCTCGAAAATTTTAATTGCATATAAGGATAAAAAAAATTTAATAATTACATAATTACTTCGCAATAATTTCGTAAGTAATTTAAAATAAATAATTCTCACTTTAATTACAATCGCATATTTATTTAGTACATACATACATGCATCTTTTCGTTAGTGCATAATTTGCATTTCTCTCGAGGAATTTTACAGGAATTTCACATTCCGAATTTTGATAAACTCATAATTCACTTATTTCTATTACATACATATAAGTAAAACTTTCATACTTACATTTAATTTTATATTCTTCTTGAGAATGTTCGGAATTCCAACTAGAACTAATCAAGTTGGTCAGGTAAAGTAATTTGCAAATAGTAAATTAAAGGTCATCATTGTTGCATTATAAATAAGAAAAGCTTTTGGATAAAAGCCTCAAACATTTGTGAATGTACATATATATTTGTAAAAGCAATTAGGTGTAAAAAGCCCTTAGCCATTAGTGTTATATATATATATATATATTTAAAATTATACAAATATATATATGTCTGTATTTACCAGTTATATCTTAAGCAATGTGTATATATTTAGATAAATTTCATTATCTCCCTTACAGGCGTGAAATGCTTGCATCCAATTATATTGTGCAATATTTCGACACAGCAAAGCCACAATGCTTAAGCTTTGAACTTAAACATTTCATTCATTTTCGTTGGTCTCTATGACTTCCATTAAATATCAATATACAATTATATTCTTACTACACACATATACTTTTCGAAAATTAGAATACCTTTGAATGGCAAGAGAGTAGTACAAATTAATTTCCGAACGATTCATCCTCACGTTCCTCTAATATTCAGAAAATTTGTTTTCAATTTGGAGAGGTGGAATGCAAACTACTACATATATTCCAAATATTAAGTGTTGTCTTTTCTGTTGGACACAACGACACCTTCCTCAACGATCGATTTTAAAATAGCTTCATTCAAGCAGTTTTTAGTATTTCTCTATAAAAAAAAATCTAATAAAAAACGTCTATAGAGATCACGGTCCCGATGCTCCTCACGTTATGTTACAGTTTTCGAGGAATAAAAATATTGCAAGTCCCTTGACTGGAAAAAAGGATTGTACTGTTAAGAACTATTCTCAAAAGGCCTTGGCACCCGCAGCTACCTTCACAATGCATCCAACAAAACTAATCCTATTTCATTACTCTTTATAAAAAATTAAGCACTAAGAAACCATGTCCAAAAGGGCTTTATTTAAGCTTACTTGTTAAGAAAATTTAAAACTACAATTGACATCAGCTCTTTATATTTCGCGAATCTCACCTTTTTCTGCTTCATTGATGTAGACAATAGTTACGCGGTTATAGCCGAGTTTACAACAGCGTTTTTCCTTTTCGCTGTATGAGCCCAACTGGAGATACCAAGTGTTGCCAAGTACTACTCCACCTGGTCTTTCCAACGGAGTGGAGGTATTCCTCTTCCTATGCTTTCTTTGGCGGGTACAGCGTTGAATATCCTTAAAACTAAAGTATTTTCATTTATACGGACGACTGTCTTAGCCAGCGTAGCCGCTATATTTTAATTCGCTGAAGTATGCCAATGTCGTCGTATATATCGTACAGCTCATCGTTCCATCGACTGCGGTATTCGTCGTTGCCTACGTGCAAAGGCCTATGAATCGGGACCAAATACAAGCTAAGCCGTATTTAGTACATAGGTCTAGTAAAAGTTAGATAAAACTAACTCGACGTGATCCCGAAAGAGGTGCATCCTTAGCGGACAATATGAATTGTGCATGCGTTTTTGGATGATTCCCCTCCTCAAAAAAAAAAAAAAAATACTAGCAAAATATGACACAAATCCGAAAACAAACTTGGCCACCACGAGCTGTCAAATAGGCTAGAGGTCTGGTTGTCTGGAGTTTCCTGTTCCATGTCGCAGAACAGGAACTTTGCACAAAAGATTATGCCCATGTTGGACAAGTGTTTCTTGAGCCTGCAGTGTCGAGTATAAGCGGACGGAATTTGTCTCGGGTAGAGTTGATCATATCTCTAAACCTTGCTAAGTTGTAAACTCCCTATAGTAAGTTGGCATTGCACATTCATGTTGCTAGCTGCCAGTGTCGTTCTCTGCCCACTCTCGCCTTCGTACGGAGCAACTTCTTTATGGTGTGGGACCTCACCGCAATGCATGGTTCTGGCCCCATCACACTGGAAGCCGCTGCGGAGCTAGTTCATCGGCCAGCTCATTGCCGGCTACTCCTTTATGCTTCGTCATCCAGATCCGATATATACGGTTACAAACTGAATCGAAACACTAGCTTAGATAATTAAAACTTCATATAATAGAAGACAAGTATTGAAGATATCCATGTTACTTGAACCTTAAATAAATGCAAAGCTTCTTTACAAAAAGAAATGTCCTGATTCATTGTCTGTTTTGAGTTCGAGGTTTTTATTGATTTTTTTTTTTATTTTTTTCACTAAGTCATAAGTTTCGTAATACACGATGGGACAATCTGCAATGTGTAACCTGCACACTTTGCACAAAAAAATAAAAATATTTGCAAGTAATTGCTGTGGATATCATGAATATCAAGAAGCCAGGAAATATATGTACATTAGGCTGCGTTGATTCACAGTTAGCTAAAGAAACGGAATAATCGTAATATATATGCGGGAAATGTTCTATGGATAGGTATAGGTTAGGTTCATCTGGTAGGCCAATGATCCACATTTAAATCAGTTTGGTTATTTGTGATACCAGATGGAGTTTAGTTGCTAAGTCCAAGAGAAGTAGTTGTCGTTTACCATAAATCTGAAAACTTTGTCTAAGAGACTATGGGTCTAAGGCCACCTTCGAGCCAGCGATTTTTAAGGCGAAGTTTTTCAGTTTTGTTCGTCCATTTTTTTAAATATACGAACGAAATTTAATACGTGGGTGCATTCTGGAAATATGTATATTGACAATAGTAGTAATCGGTAAAATTGGAAAACTATATCACACATCTTCCATACAACCTATTATACAGATTTTTAATACTTTGCTTAAAAATCACTGTCTCAAAAGCGGTTTTAGACCAATGGTCTCTTTTACAAAGTTCCAAAAATATCGACCCGCTCTAATGTACACACATATCCATCCCGTTATCTTACACAAGATATTATAAATAGTGCATGTGTTGCAGCTTACTAACTCGTAAAATGTGTTGCATGACAGGAAATCACAACACCAATACAACTACAATATGCATACTCGTATATAAACAAATTATATAAATACAAACACACAAACATTTATGTGGCAAATAAATGCAGAGCAAAAGAATTGCGAGTCTGACCGAACACCGAAACAACTGTGCGGTTGCCGTGTTGCAAAAATTGTGGCAGATTTCAGTTGCACCGTGCGGAGCAGGGGCAGAAGCTGGACGGACGCACGAGTTGAATTTCAAATTAATAACAAACGACAACAAGCAGAAATGAAAAGCAAATAAAACGGTCCGCAGTGACAAAAACTTGACGGTATTTTTTTGCTGCGTTGACTGGTTGATGGTGATGGCGCTGTGCTTGCCCTCGGAAAACCAAAACGAAAAAAACAAGAAAATATAAAAACTTGGAATAAATTTTGGAAATCAACAATCATATTTCCCAAGTTGAAAAAGCCAAACTCAAACACAAACGGTATATTGGTTTACATACACACACACTCACTTACATGTATTTGTTTGCTTGTGCATATGTAAGCGTTTGAAAGCAATGTGGCTTGTTTGTGAGTGTAAGGGTGTGTGTGTGTGTGTGCATAGCAGTTTTATATGTTTTAAATTTATGCTCCCAAAAAGATAAACCGCGCCATGCTTGTTTTTGTTTGCCTTTGAGAATTTACATGAAAATGCGAATTGAAAAGCAACAACTGTAAAGAATAATTCTTTATTGGTCATAAGAAAGCAAAAACGGCAAGAAAAGAAAACCGAAAAACAAAAATCAAAATTTAAAAATTAAAAGTCGAAAACCAAAAAATGGAAAAAAAGCCAGCTCGTACTAATAAAGAAACAGGCAGCAAAAAGCAAAGCCAAAATTTTTGATATTTTTTCTTGTTAAGCGTAGGATGTTTGGGTCAGGACTTAAGGCATTTAACGTAGATTAAATTGGCCAAAACAGCGTAAAAGTAAGCTAATAAAACATTTTTTGGCTTAATGATCAAGTTAAGTGAATTTACGCTTCAAACTGTGCATAAAGTATTGGCGTTTGGGGAGAAAAATTGAGTAGAATGTGAAGCAAAAAGTCAATACAAGCTACATACATCAATAATTAATAATACAAATTATTGTTACAAAAACAAAAACAAATTTTAATTTGGCGAATTGAGTAAAGAAATATTGGAAATCAAAAAAATAGGAATTAAAAAAGTTTATGCTTAAGAAGTTAAAACCAAGTTTTAGAATACTAGAAAACTTCTCAGACTGTGTATGACGTACAGAAAAATCAGAAAAAAAATTATTTAAAAAATCTTATTTAGTATTTTTGTATAGACGCATTTGAATAGCAGTTATTTTTTCTTATTCTTCCTATTTTTCTTTTTTGGCGTAGACACCGCTTACTCAGATGTAGTCGAGTTAACAACAGCGCGCCAGTCGTCTTTCTTTTTCGAAGCTTGACGCCAATTGGAGATCCCAAGCGTAGCCAAGTCCTTCTCCACCTGGCTTTCTTTCTTCCTCTGCTTTCCCCGTTGGATAGCGCGTCGAATACTTTTAGAGCTGGAGTGTTTTCGTCCATTCGGAGGACATGACCGAGCCAGCGTAGCCGTATATTTCAAACAGCTTATCGTTCCATCGACTGCTGTATTCGCCGCTGTCAATGCCATAAATCTTCCGCAGAATCTTTCTCTCGAAAACTTGTAATGTCGACTCATCAAATGTCGTCATGGTCCATGCTTCTGCACCATATAGCGAGATTTTTGGTATTGATACTATTTCCAAGAAAGACTAAATTATTTACGACTTTCTAGTCGTAGTTATGACTGTCAGCAGTGATGGAAAAACCTAGTCGCGAGTGTGACGATTGTTTGTTTGATCACATGAGATATTTCGTCTTGCCCTCGTTAACAATCAGACCCATTTACTTTGCTTCCTTATCCAGTCTGGAGAAAGCAGAGCTAACGGCGCTGTTGTTGAGACCAATGATATCGATGTCATCGGCATACCCCAGTCGCTGTACACACTTATTGAAGATTGTACCTTCTCAATTCAACTCTGCAGTTCGAATTATTTTCTACAGCTGCTGATTGTAGAAGTTGCACGATAGGGAGTCGCCTTGTCTGAAACCTCGTTTGGTATCAAACGGCGAGTAGAGGTCCTTCCCGATCCTGACGGAGCTTTTGGTATTGCTCAATGTCAGTTTACATAACCGTTTTGAGAAGATACAAAATTCAGACATTGCGGAATAAAGGCAGCTCTTTATTGTGCTGTCAAAAGCAACTTTGAAATCGACGAGGGAAGAGGTGGTGTGTGTGGATCCTCTTTTCACAGGTCTTTTCCAAGATTTGGCGCATGATGAACATCTGGTCAGTTGTTAATTTTCTAGGCCTAAGGCCACACTGATAAGGTCCAATTAGTTCGTTGACGATGAGCCTTAATTTTTCATACAATACGCTCGATAGAACCTTATATGCGATGTTGTGTAGGCTTATCCCAAGGAGGTTGGCGCAGATTGTGGGGGGACTCCTTTTTTGTGGATTGGGCAGAGCACAATTAAATTCCAATCGTTGGGCATGCTTTCATCCTACCAAATTCTACAAAGAAGCTGAGAAGTATGCTCCTTATCAGTTCTTCGCCGCCGTATTTGAATAGCTCGGCCGACTATCCATCGGCCCTCGACGCTTTGTTTTTCTTCTTACGGGCAATTGGTATTCGAACTTCTTAATGGTCGGGAAATTGAACGTCTGCTACATCGATTGGGCAATCGGGTTCGACATCTCCTGATGTTATGCTTTCACTGCCATTCAGCAGACTGAAGAAGTGTTTCCTCTATAATTTTAGTATGCTCAACACATCACCCCTGAGGGTTATCCTAGAATATGCTCCGATCTTGAAACCTTTTGATAGTCGCTGCATCTTTCGGAGAATTTTCGAACATTACCCCTGTCGGCCAGCTTGTCAAGGTCTTCATACTCACGCAATTCTGCCCCTCTCGTTTTTTTTTTTGCAAATGCGTCTCGCTTCCTTAGTCAGCGCTCGGTATTTAGAAAATCTTTCACAAGAATCCTAAAAGTGTCTACTTTAAGAGATAACTAGCGAGCTTTCGAGAGATATCTCGCGGACGAAAGCTCTTTAAAGGCTTTTTCATTTAGATTAACAATTTATACTCTGCGCGACAATCAGCGGGATTTCGGAGAACATCAGATTTGCAGAATCTCTAAAATAGTTAACTTTCATATGGAACATTGTGATCTGGGCGATAAATAGTGAGCTTTCGCATGATATCTCACAAGCAGAAAAGCACAAAAATCTTTGTAACAAAACTTTGCGCGATAACTAAAGCTTTAACGAAGTATATCATACAGACAAAATCTACAAACATAGTGCTTCTTTGAGAACATTGTGATCTGGGCGACAAATTGTGAGCTTTTGAATTATATCTCGCAAACGGAATCTCTAAAAAAGCTTCCTTATGGGGCTTAACAATCTATACTCCATGCGAAGACTGCTTATGATGTCTACCTAGTTTTCATAAATTTTTCCTTCCTCTACATTTAAGATCTGTAGGAATAAATCATTATTGACAAAGTGAGAGCCAATGAATTGCATCTGCTTAACTTAACAAATTTCATTTAAATTTATGTAATAATGGGAATATTTCCTCGAAACTAACTTTTCAAGAATCCCACTATCAAAAATACTAACACAGTATTTTCTCGCGTTTCAAATTTCCACCCAAAGCTTCATATTCACAACTTTGCGGCAATTGTTTTGTCACCCTACTCCCTTTCATTTTCATGGCCACTCAAAACACCCTCAACAAAAACACAAGACATCAACTTATAACTTTGGCAAAGTTGTTGATCTTTACTTTGTAAATACTATACTCGTAAACTCGACTAAAAAGTTAAAAAGATTTCAAGTTTCTTTTAGTGGAAAATGCAAAAGTATTTTAGCTTATCACTTCACGTCAACAAAGTAACACACAAATGAAAATTCATAAATTCATATCAAATAAACAACAATACAACAAACAAGACGCGCAACTGTTTGCCGTTTGCTACCTCAAAGCAAACGTAGTACTGTACTTGCTAACTATAGCAACAACAATAATGTTATGAAAATTAAAATTTTTCTGTAGCCAAAGCTCCTAAGCTGACACCCCATACTTCATACATACTTCTGCACTCCATCATAGAGGTGCAGTGCCGCGCAGGATTTCATTACGATTTCACGCGCTACACCTTCCACGTGCTCGAGCTTAAGCCTTAAGTCTGCGAAGCTGTGTTTATCATTTGCTGCGTACGTAAAATTGAATAAGTAATATAAACGAATGACAATCTTTGCGATTAAGACTCATACTTTTCAACGTGTTAATTCGCGGATTTTTCAAGCTTACCGTCTGTGTTCAACCCTCGACGACATAAAAAGTTTAGCTGAAGAAGTTCAGGTTGATATGAAATAATAAGGGCGACAATATTGCCAGGAGAATAGGAGAAACTCTTTCAAATAAAAAATGATATTTGTCACTCATGGAGAGTTAACTAAGTCTTAATTTAATGCTGGTTGCAAAGGACTGTTGGCTTTTGAGATTGTTGCTCGGACGATATTTATGTTGCCTATGATCGAAGAACGAACGCCCTTTCCATAAAAAAATTTGCTATAATTTAAAATTTCTGCAAATCGCATTACAATTTGTTTATGGTCAAAATTGTTTCGAAAACTTTCGACGCATATCTAGCATAGCATCGGCCCCAGCAGACTTCACCTATTTGAAAGGGTCTTAATCCATCATTGTTCAATTAAGTAATCATTAAGTCTTACCAGATGTCAGTTTTCAAAAAACTCGAAGTAGAATAATTTTATCTTTTCCCATTTCATTGTTCCATCTTCAGAAGATCAAAGCTGAAAGGGTTGGGAACTCACCTCAAGTCGACGTAGCTGGAATTTAAATAAATCGGCAAAATAGATGCTTTCAAGGTTCTTTGTCGATACATGAGATCTAACTGTATCAGAAAAAGCCGTTTAAGAGTAATTATTTCCCAGTTCAGCCAGGGCATGTAACCTCTTCTAATATTTGACAGTTACAGTTACAAACAAAGTTTATCCGGACGGAACCAAAAAAACTCATTTTCTTTTAAAAAATCTTCATTATCGGCTTGAAGGCTCCTAAGTCGATGCAAACTTACCAGCGAATAATACAATTTTATTTGCACTAGTCATAAGCCTCACTTATCCGAAGCTGTTGTATCCTTGCCATTAGTAAGGTTTTTTAAGCGGCGGACCCTAAGCCCCGCGCTGCACCCTGGAGAGGGTATGTTTCGCCTTCTCACTTTAGCTCGCCTTCAAACGGATGTTCTTTGGCTACCTAAAGGTCACTTGGAACAAATTGCCTGGATATCAACGCTGATTATATATTTTAAGATTGCTCTGCAATTTGCCTTACTTTGTTAGTTACTTACCTACTTCACCTACCAACATCATATATTTGGTAGTAAGGAAAGTTTGCTGAAAGTCTTTACGACTCCAAAGTATCCTTTGAAAAATATTTTACTGCATTCCAGCTGTTTCAACTTCCAAAGAAACTATTCCACTCTGATCCAGTCCATTCAAATCGCAGCGTATATAACGAGTAATATGATCCATTATAATCTACTAACATGGCAGCTAAGGGCCCATAGATTACAATCAATTTTAACGTATGGGATTGCAAATCCCTTTTTTGTAAAAAGATTAATGATTTCTTTCTAATTAATCCTTATGCTCATAAAAGATTAATGTTTCATAAGTCATGCCAATTCCTTCCTCACTTATCAACTAAACAACAGTGAATCCCAAAGGTGTCTCAACTCATTAAACCCATATTATTACACAATCAAAAAATTACAAATGAGTTATGTTCACAATAATCATTCCTACTAATTTACAAATTGTACTTAAACACACATACACACATTATTGCAAAAACATAAGAAGCTCCTCGATTATATGCTTAAAAAGTTATACAAATTTTATATTCCATTATTTTCCTTGCCAAATACTCAATCCGAGTGTGCACACAACCCAAATGTGCCTGTCACTGCTTTGATAATAAAATTCCTCGGAAGTTTTGCATAAAAAGTTACCGAAATCATGCCCACACATCCGCACGAATTCATGCATATTTATGTCTGTATAATTTCCGTATGCTTTATTTGTCGTTTGTCGGTTACCATTTCCGTATTTAATTAAATCCCTTGCTGCCACTAACATCCGCCGCAACGCAGGCTGCAAACGACTTTCTTAGCATTTGCTTTCGCCTTTTTGGCCCGTTTGGCGGTCTTACTTTTACAGTTGGCAACGCAGTCGTAATTTATTACAGTCCCCTGCATTTAGCCTATTTAATACATCAAATATCATTGCTGGCACATTACTTCCATTGTGTGGCTTTGTGTCAACGTTGGCATGTCTTAAAGGCATTAACCAGCTAGGCGAACTAAGCAGAGGAGCTTTTTTTGGGTGGCGCTCGCGGTACTCTTTATGTGGCACATAATTTGCGGCCATTTGTTTAGAATAAGAAAATATTTTAAGAGTTGAGGCAGGCTTTTGAAAAGTATATTCGATTTAAATATTCTCGATAAGGAAATAAGTTCTAATCCATTCGTGTGTGTTTTTATTAGAGATAGCTAGGATTTTTAGAAACTTTTCACTCCAGAAAAGTAGGATTAAAAAGAATTACATACAGTATTTCCTATAAATGTTTGAAGTCATTACCAGACTCGCAAAGAATTGATATTATGGGGTAGTAGCTTCTTAAGAACTTACCAGGTTAGAGAAATAATTATGAGCTTTCATAAGCTTTTGTAGACATCTATCTTAGGTCTATTGTGCCCTCTCTTAAGTCACAAAGCGCCACCTAGCTCCAGCATATTGATAAATTCCAATATACGTCTAGGGACTAGGGAGGCGATGTGATCCCTATTTGAAAACATGGATCCAAGGGCTGTTATCCTACGTCTACAGACTGCTATGCAGCTAATTAGCAGGTGTTCTGGAGTTTCCTATCGCAGAACCGAAAATTCGCAGAAGAATCCTGAGATATCACAACTACTTAATGCTTTGTTAAAGAGCTTACATCTTGTACATATCTTTCATAAGCTTTCATATCTCTCGTCTTCGAGCTTAGACTGGCAAGCACCCCTGTATTAAAGTTCAAAAAAAAATTGTTTATATGTCTTTTAAGGCGCGCTCGCTATTGGAAAAGAATTATTCATGTAACCAGTAAAAGTCCAGGACCTTTCAAGTCCGAACCGTACTCCTTAGAACTGTCCTCAGTGGTTTTCACACACCTCAAAGAATTTTTTTTCCTTTATCTCTTCTTTGAGCTTCTGCACGCTAAAGTAGCATTTCTTTAGAGAAGAGAGATTCTCTACGAATGAGCTTTCGTATTAAGCTCTCAGAGCTTTCGTTATCTTAGTAAACTAATGAGAGGACAAAGTCGATTTTGGCCTGGCAATTAATTTAAGATTAATCAATAGTTTTGACTGTTTATCCATAAGCAATCAGAATTATAACTATGGATAATAATATAAAAACTCTTTGTAATTGATTCGAGTAAAAAATTTGAAAAATCCAAAAAAAAAATGATTGGAGTCAGAAAAATACGTCGATGTGGATTTCAACCATTTGGACTAAACAGCTCAAGACTAAAGACTAGATATTCGAAATGAACACTAATAACCAATATTAATGAGGTTACTTCGAGATTGGTTTGGAGTTTCGAGCTCTCTTATATTCGTTGGAACAAAACAAGTTTAAAATAAAGTTCACTTAATCGAAATGTTTAGTTTGAGCCTAAAAAGTATGTATAAAGGCTGAACCATTTCGAGGTTCCCAACTTTGTAATAGAAAAAGCACAGAAACTTAAAATTTAATGGAGAATGTTTATTATCATTCGAAGGAACATTCTTCGTCATTTAGTTTTTGAGATTATCTCTTTTAAATATTGGCCACGGCTACGTCTCAGATGGTACATAGGTTGAGTCCAATTTTCGATGACACGTTTGAGCATTTCGACTGGTAAAAGGCGAATGACACGCGTGATGTTTTGCTCTAAGGCCTGAGTCGAAGCTGGATTGTCCGCATGGACTTTAGATTTTACATATCCTCACAGGAAAAAAACTAACGGTGTGATGTGACATGATCTTGGTGGCCTATTGACCAACCCAAAACGTGAAATTATCAGCTCACCAAAGTGTTCTCTCAATGAATTCATTGATTGATGCGATGTGTGGGTAGCGGCGCCGATTTGTTGAAACCAAATGTCGCTGACCAAAATATGCTAGGAAAACGTCGAATTTTCTTGGAACTTTTCAAGAACGTATAGAGCGAAGCGTTATTGCTTGAGGAAGTCGATCGGCAACTCTTCAATAGATATTTTGTCTTACCCCAGGACCACATTCGTATTACTTCAGAGCAAGGATTCCACAATGAACATATTCCAAGTCAATTTCTACCTTCCCAGCGGCCGGAGATGCCTACGATATTCTTGGACGCATACATATTTTTTGCTTTTCTTCTAATGGATCGAATTATCGGGGTCATAGAATAATTATTTCCACTAAATTTTTAATATTGAGTTGTCTTCCCGTCGAAGACACTGAAAAAGGTTGTGGTTTGTGTCGTAATTTTCTGCATTTACCTCTATTTTACAGATATTTTCGGAAATAGCCGAGAACGAAGAGTATATGCGTTAAATCGGAGAGTATCTCTGTTAAGTTATTGTTCCCCTCGCCGTGTTTTCTACTGTATCACATCTCTGCAACTTTCAATGATTAAGGTTCTTCCCTTGCGCTCTCTTGTTCAATCAGGCCAGAGTTCATGTATTTCCTTCCTCGCCTGTTGCCTTGTGAATATGTATATTTCTATTCCGTTCCTCTTCCATAACGCGAGTTGTCCTTCTTCCTTCGTGATTAGAACTGTTAAAATGATGAGTGGAATACATTCGTTAGTATATTCGAAGTGTAAAATATCAACAAAGCGGATACTAACCAGTCGTGCTAACTACTAAACAAGAACACCCTATATCTCTTAGAAACTAACTTAAATTGCAACTGACACATACAGTTATCTTCTCTCAACTCTACCGATAAAATTTCTCATTTGTCCGCTTCTAACTTTTCTCATTTCAGAATTGGCAGGCAGTTGTCAACTCATCGCTCGCCTCACTGCTGCTGCTCGGCGTCTCAACCACGATTGCGATTGCCTTGGTTGTTAACTCCGAACTAGTGCCGAAAAAAATGTTGCATATCAATAAAATGTCAACGGCAACAGCCGCAAGTGCACGTGCAACGACAATAAAAAAGGAACAACAACAAAGGAATCAACATAAACAACAACAACAAACCCATCATAAACTGCAACACGACTTGAATATGCGGCATAACTCCACAAGTGGCAATGACAATGGCAGTAGCGCGCCTATGGCAGCCGCCTCCCCCGCAACCACCATCGACGCGCACAGCTTGAGCGCCACCACAAACATTACGCAAATCAGCAGCAACAGCAACAACACCAGTGTGGGCGTCAATGTCGGCGGCAGCTTCGCCCTTGGTGGCAGCAATGACAATAGCATTGCTAGCGACAGCATTGCCACCGCCAGCGGTCGGCGCGCGGGCAGTGTGTCAGGCGCGGCAACTGCACGCTCTGTGGCGCTGGTACAAGAGCTCTATTTTCCGGTGAGCGTACGCGCCGTCATCGGCATTAGTTGGCTGCCGCCGTTGCTCTATGCCATCGCTGTGCCGCTGATATGCAGCATTATTGGCAAATGGCCACGCAATTGGTGGCTCGAAGTGATGAGCAATACAACTGCTGGAGCGGCAACAACAACAGCAACAAGCGCAGCAATGTCCGGCGCTATGTTTGGTATGCCACATGGTTTGTCGCATGCGTACGGTGGCGGATATAGTGGCGGAAGTGATTACTTAGTGGCGCATATGGCACCCACACCATCACCGGCATCATCGCTAAGTCTGAAGGTTGAACCGAGTCACGTCAGCAACCAAAGCAATGATGTGTACAGCGTGTTGGCGAGCACAACAAGCGACAGCATCTTGGAGCTGGCATCGGTCACAGCTGCTGAAATTACAACCGCCGCCACCGGAATATTAACAACTGCTAGCGCTGTTACTGCCACCAGCACGAACAGCGCCAACAACAACAACAACAACGTCACCACTGCAGCGTCTTCCGCGAGCACCTCAGCATCGACTGCCTCCACATCGACGACCTTCTCCGTTGCCGGCTGGCATAACAACTTCCAACCGGCAGCCATCTCCGCTTCCGCCACCGCTGCTGCCTATCACGGTGACTACGCGGCTTACACCGACTCAGACGCCGCGGAGCTGGAGTCACAATTCACGGGCGACGCCAGTAGCGTGCCATCACTCAGTTTCATCATATTTATTTGCGTCGATTTACTCTTCGTTTTGCTCTTTTTTGCGCTCTTCGTCATTTTAATCAAGAAACTTTTATGGCTGTGGCATAAAAATCGAAATATTCACGCGCATCCGCAGGATAAGTTCAATGTGGCCATGCGTAGACGGTAAGTCAGTTGCCAGTTTCTTCAACCGCAAGTGTGCACGAAGTGTTGACTTATTTATTTTTCTTTTATTTTATTTTTTATTTTATTTTTTATTTATTTCCCTGTTGAAGGTATGCTAGTGCATTGCAATTGAGACATTTTTCATTTTAACTTCTGGTTTGCGCAAGTGGATGAAAAGTGGTTTTCAGTTGCTTGAACTCAGTTAGTTCCCAATCGATTTATTCTTGAATCGTTAGTTTAAATTTGTTAGATTTTATAAAATTTAATAAAAAAATTTTCTTTTATTTAGTAAGTCTTATTTGAAGTCGTAATATGGTGAGGCTATTTATCGATTGAGAAGCAGGCTGGAGCATTGCTCTTTCCTTAATTTCAGTATGCTGTGGGCATTAGTCACTAAGCTCGCCCTACTGTTCCAACCAAAGATAGAACACTGGCTTCAAAATTATTCATCTTTGCTGCTGATTCGGTTGATTTTCAGGTTTCCCGTATATTTTTTTGGGTTTGAGATTGTAGTAATGAATTCATATTTGTTAATACCGTTCAAGCAGCTTTTCCCACATTCGAAATTATCTTTTAACGTTTCTTAGCTTCAAATCACTACCTCAAACCGCATTTACTTGCTTTCAAAGAAATCCAGCCGCTGTTAAACATTTTGAAGTGGCTGCTTGAGTGACTACCAAAGCTTTTGAAAGCTCTTCTTGTGTTTGGCAACAATCTTTACCTTCAAAATGAAAAATCATATTAAAGAGCATAATACTGAAGGCATTGGCGTTTTATTTAAATTACAGAAATTTATATTGGGTAGTCGAAAAAGTATTTTCGTATTTTTTCAATAGATGTCGTTGCAGTCGTATATCTCCAGTGCTACAAATCACATTGTGTTATATCATATGCATATCTTATAGTGTTAGAAATGTGTGATTTTAAGCTTCATTTGGAAATAAAAAAAATATTTCGAGGATGTTGAAAAAAAAGTTGCAGCTGTTCAAAAGTGAGTGAAAATGAGTGAAGAAACTCGCATTATTTTGAAATTTTTTATAGAAAAGGATGAAGGCCACGCAAGCCACCAATAAAATTTGTGCAGTTTACGGAGACCATAATGTATCAGTTCGTGTGGCACAACAACACTTCCGTTCTGAAAATTTCGTTGTGAAAGATATCCCTCGCTCTGGTCAACCTATCGTTGAAAAAGTCCATGAAATTATGGAAAAGATTGACCAGGACCATCACATAAGCAGCCATGAGAACGCCAAGGAACTTAACATTAATCATGTTTTGAACCATTTAACGCTGGCTACAAAATGGAACTCGAAGACTGGGTACCACATGAATTATCTGTGAAAAATTTAGTGGACCGAATTAACATTTGCGATTCTTTGCTGAAACGAAATGAGTTCAAAACATTTCTGAAGCGAATGGTAACAGGAGACAAAAAGTGGATCAAATACGACAATAATGTGCGAAAAAGATAATAGTGCAAGCGTAGTGAAGCTCAACAAATGGTCGCAAAGCCAGGATTGACGCCTCGAAACGTTATGCTGAGTGTTTGGTGGGTTTGGAAAAGAATCATCCACTACGAGCTGCTTCAGCCTTGTCGAACGATTGACTCTACATTTTACTCTCAACAGCTGATGAGATTGAAGCAAGCAACTATTTTATCAAGAAGGGCAAATTTTGAAATAGTGTTGCAAATTAAGATTGTTTTTCATGAACACTAAAAATAAGTCTTGCATTGGAAGAGGTATCGATAGTGACACCACAGAGTCTGTTAACATCCAAAACGAAACTCTGCTCATTATATTCATCAAACACTAAAACACCAAAATTGGCATATATTTTTCACTGGCCTGCCAAACTAAGACTTATACATAGCTAAAAACCAGACTTTAAGACGAGTTTAAGAAAAGACTTTTGTATAAGTAAAATTTCTGACGATTTTTTGAAGTGTTGCTTTTATATAATATAATACATATGTTTATAAACGTATAGTATTTATCATTAATTTTAATTCTCAACACCAAAATTGTAAGACTCGAATTCGATGCTTACAATTTGATACAATAAACTCAAATATATATTTATTGATCTAACTCAAATTTTCGTGAGCACTTCTTTCATGAAAAGATTTCTCAAAGGAAAAAGTGGATTAACCCTTCCCTTATGAGCCTTACGACTTCCTAGTAACCTTCATATAGCTCAACCGGAAGAAGCGTATTTACCGAGTTCTAAGAGAGCTCTAAGCATCAACATACGTATGTTATAAACTCAATATTTTTCAGTAGTTTTTAATGCTTAACACCAAAATTGTTACAACTATATAATAAACACAGTATTTATAAACTGTTTATTTATATATACATTTATAAAATGAGTAAATGAGTTTTTATAAAATCTAAGCATCAGTTGATAGTTTTCAATATCATAAAGCAAAATTGTTCATTAACTCGAACTTATGATAACTTTCTACTGATCTTTTAGGCTCCAAGCATCAATGTTATGCATAAACTCAGTGCTAATTAGTAGTATTTAATATTAAACACCAAAATTGTCCATAAACTCGAGTTTATGATAACTGAGTTTTTAAGCTCTAAGCCTCAATTATATTCATCAAACACGAGTTAAAAGATATTTCTAATAAGTTTTAAGAAAACACCAAAATTGTGCATAAGCTCGAATTTTCACTCGCTTCAAAGACTTCAAATATAAGACTTATACATACATAAGTGCTCAAAGTGTAAAATTTTAATATCTTTTCACCAAAAATTGACACCACCGCTTTTAGTGATAAGTAAACCAGTTTCAATTTATTAAAGTGTTGCTGCTTATACATATAAATTAAATAAAATTGTGTTAAACGAGTTTTTAAATATACGTATAGTGCACTCGAATTTACGTTAATTATGACTCCAACAGCCACTTTGTGACACACAAATAACTGCCACTCAAGCAGAAGTGCACAGTTGCGTAGTAATTTGATATCGCATATTACTAAATGATACGCTAATATATTTACGTTATTACAACTAACCAGCGGCTAGCTTTATTTACTCCACGCAACACTACACTACAATGAGCTCAGTAAATGCGAGTAATAATAATAACTAACAACAATGTACGGTTGAACTTAATTGCATTACAATATTGTTTTAATCGCCACGCTATAATTTATATTTGCATTTACTACAACCATTGGCATTTAATAATGTTAAGTATATTATGATGTACATGTGTTTATATGTATATATGATGTATACTATGTACATATGTATGTGGAGGTATAAGCAAGTGTGTGTTGTTGGCGTTACTATTTTCATGTATTTGTTTCGCCTATTTAGATATTCGCTTGCGTTTATTATAGTCCTTATTTTGGTTTCTGATTTCAGCATTGGCCTAATTTACCGCACCGGTTGTTTGCTGTTAATGAAATTATCAACGGATGCATTATTCATAGCATATGTAAATTCAACACAAAATTCATGGTGGTCCTATCCGTTTGGCATATCTTGCGTATTGTTGGTGAGTACAAATGAGCGCTAATACATACATATATGTATGTATGTATGTATGTATATAAAAAAATACATATTTTATATATGAAATTGTAATATCTATATTTATGAAATTCACGGAAATGCAAATAATTTCTAGCAGGAATATAAAAATAATATATATAATTTTTATAAAAAAAATTTATATACATACATATATAATTTTATATTAGAGAAAAAAAGATAAAAAAAAATAATTTCAAGCAGGCATTCAAAAAATATACATATTTTTTTATAAAGAAAAAAAATAGAAAAATTCAAAAAAATTTATTTTTTATAAAAAAAATTGGTATAATATTTGAGTAGTACATATTGAGCATACCAAACAGGGATACTTATACTTACATATGTAAATTTATTACCCTAGCACTTACATATATATATATGTACATACATACATATGTATGTGTGAATATGTTTTTATTTGCCCAGCTGCTAATGCAAATTTGTTTAAATATTTGCTGAATTTGTAACATTTTCATGAAAATACTTAAATATATACATATGCTTATCACATATTTGCATACAAGCATCCACTCCGACCGTAAGGTTGCGTAACGCCATACCGCACTTTCACCACTCATTCCTGCCGAGAGTTTACGTATACGCCATGCCATACACTTTTACACTCACTCCAACACTCAGGTTACGTATACGCCATATCATACTTTCAGCACTCATTCCAGCCGAGATGTTACGTATATGCCATGCCATACACTTTCAGCACTCACTCCGGCAGTAAGGTTACATACACGCCATGCCATACTTTTTGTCCCTCTCTCCAACGGTGAGGTTACGTACACGCCATGACGCACTTTTCGGTATCACATCTATTACTATTTCAGTATAATTGGAATTTGCATGCAAATTAAATCAATTCGCCGCAAATATGTCATTTGAAGGCCTCATTGAAAGCGAAGTGAAGATAAGGCGGAACCAAAATGCTGCTAATACACACATACAGATATATGCAATTACTATTGCAGGCTCTTGTATTTGCAGTACTTTGTATTTGCATATATATATTATTAAACACTTCTAACAATTTAATTAAAATTTTACTTTTAAGTAAAAGCATATTATGCACCAGACTGAAGCACTTTTTCCATGAAACTAAAAAAACGGGTAGATGTGGTTCCAAAAAAATGTAAGAAATGCTGCCTAATGAATGATATGAGGTTCTTAGAGTTCTTCTATTTTATAATAGCCTGAACAAGCTATATTTGGTTCTCCACGAAATTTGTAATACCCAGAAACGTCGGATATCCTAAAGAGTACAAATATGTGATCACCTTGCCAAGCGTAGTCGATTTTGTCATGTCCGTCTGCATAAAAAGACAAAAAGTTTCATCAAGAGCCTTTCCTTGAACTTTTTGTCACACTCTTATATATTAGCGAACCCTTCTCTCATATTTCCGCTATTTTACTTTAATGAAAATAGCCCTTACTTTAATGAAAAGTCTAAGACTACACACGCAACGAATTTCACTCAAATTTTTATCTGCTTGTATAATAATTTGCAAAAAGCAACCTTATCCCAGAAAATTCATACACCAATTTCATTTAATACTGTTTTCGTTAGATTGCGGCTTTTGTACAATTTTTCTGCACAAATATTTTGCGGCTGTCACATGGCATTCACGCAGAAGCCAAGCCCATGACGAAAATAGCAAACAAAAAAAACACAAAATGCAAGTTGTAAAAAACGCAATCAAAATATATACTTATACCCTTTACGATACTTTTCATTTTCAGTTTATAAGCGTGGAAAAGTTTAAGAGTGTGGCAAACTAAAAGAAATTAAATAAATTGAAAATAAATTTACATAAAACTTGATTAAATTAATTTATTTATTTTTTTTTTAATTTTTTTAATTTAACCTAGCGATTTTAATTTAAAACTAATTTAATTGGTATAATTACTCTCATTAAATCACAAATGATTCTAATTAATTTTGTTTGATAAAGTGTCTTGATACTTTTATTAATGCATATATTTTTATTATTTATATTTGGTCCAGTCCAGTTTGGTCCAAATACGGTTAACAAGCTTTGTTTTTAATTTTGAGAAAAATTTTCATTAAATATTTCTTGTTTATCAAGAATTTATAATTTAATTTAAAATCGCCCATTTCTCCAAAAATATATAACTCGCTGTATTTAATTTTTTCCACTCAATTGAAATTATTTATTTTATTTTTTTTATTTATGTATAGGTATATGATATTTTTTCGTTTTTAATTTAATATATTTATTTTTGAAATGATTTTATTTACTAATTTTTATTCTACCTTTAATTTTGATTTTAATTTTAATATCTTTTAATTTAAATTTATTTAACTTTACTTTATTTAATTTGTTTTTAGTTTTAGTTTTAATTTTTTTTTTTAGTTTAGTTTTATTTTCAACTTCAATTAAAATTTTAAGTTTAATTTATTTTTTTTAATTTTCACTTCAATGTAATTTGTTTTCAGTTTCATTAATTTTATTTTTTTTGTTTTTATTTTAATTTTAACCTTAATTTCGATTTCATATATAATTTTTAATTTCAACTAATTATAAATAGTTTTATTCAATTATTTATAATTATAATTTTATAAAATTTCATTTTAATTAAGACTTACTTTTCATTGTATTTTTAATGTTAATTTTAGTTGTAATTTCATTTTAAGCTTTAATTCGAATATTATTTAATTTAATTTTGAATTAAGTTTTTCATTTTTAGTTTTGATTTAAATTTTATTTTTATTTTTATTGTTATTTTAGTTTTAACTTCAATCTTAATTTTAATTCTTATTTTAATTTTCAATTTATTTTTAATTTTAATTGTAGTTTTACATTTTATTTTAATTTCATTTTACTTTCATTTTTAATTGTAACAGAAATATTAATTAGTATTAATTTTAACTTTAACTTTGGTTTTAATTTAGCTTTCATTCAAAATTTTATTTGCATTTCACTTTTTTTAATTATAATTCATATATTAAGTTTTAATTTCAATTTCAATTTTAATTTATTTTATTGTGTTTGTAATACTAATTTTAGTTCTTATTTTAATTTAAACTTTAATTTCAAGTTTCATTTAAAATTTATTTAATTTTAGTTTTATTTTTTTTATTTTTTGATTTTAATTTTATTATAGTTTTAATTTTGATTATAGTTTTCATTTTAACTTTAGTTTAATTGTAATTTCAATTTAAATCTTAATTTTAATTTCAGTTTTACTTTCACTTTTAATTGTAATAGAAATCCTAATTTGTATTAGTTTTAATTCAAACTTTTTTTAATTATTGATTGAATATTAATTTTAGCTTTAATTTTAATCTTAATTTTATATTCAAATTTAATTATAGTTTTGATTTTATTTTACTTAGTTTTATTATATTATTATTTCATTTTAGTTCTAATTGTAATTTCAATATTAATTTAAATTTAATTTTAAATAAATTCATTTTTAATTTTAACTTTATTTTTTTCTTTTATTTTATTTTTAATTTGTTTAGTTTAAATTTAATTTTTTTTTTTATATTACATAATTTTTTTATTTACTTCCATTTCCTTTATTACATTTTATTTTAATTTAATTGCAATTTTGATTTTATTTAAAAATTAGTTTTAATTACATTTTTTAATTATAATTAGTTTGATTTTAACATAATTTAATTTTGGTCTCTTTTATAAATGATTAATTTTTAACTAATAGTTTTTCTATTAATTTAGTATTAACCATCCTTCCTACAAATGTTGTCCAAGTTAATATGCAAACATATTAAAATTTAAAAATTGTAAGTCCTAAAGTAAAATCAGTCCCGTGATTTTCCAGTTCATTGCACTTATGATATTTCATTTTTTACCACTTCCAGTCAACTCAAAATATTTTTATATTAAATAATTTTTTTATAAAAAAAAGTTTCATTTTCTCAGAAAATTTTCCGAAAATATTTATATGCTCTTCTTCTGCGCGTTTCACATATCCTTCAGGGTATATGAAAATTATGCCACCGCGTACCCGCGTGCCAGTGTGTGTGTGTGCCTTTATTTTCACACGCGTGGGCGCACAATTTTCAAGTGTCTGTGCGAAATTGCGTACTGCGTTAAATTGTCGTCAATTTAATGTCACGCTCAGGCACAGCAGACGCGCACATAACAAAAACAAAGGCAAAAAAGAAGACTGCTATCACCGCGAGCGCTTTTAAGGGCCAACATGTGTGCAAGCGCAGGCCACACGCACAAACATACACACACACACGCACGCAATAACCAAACAAATGCGGTTAAAATTACACGTGTGCTTTAATACGCGCGTCTGCTCGCGCTGTCTAAACAATTTCGCTTACTTTTACGTCGCTTTGCTTGTGTGCGTGTCTATGCGTGCGCGCGCGTTTGTAAGTATGGTGGAAGGTACGCCTGCAATTATGCGTCAGTTTGCTCGTTTTCTCACACGTGACTTTTTACAATTTTTTCCACTCGCCACTTTAAACACGTTTCTCTTGCGCGCTTTCATTTCCATTTAATTTTTGTCTCCTTCGCGTTTGCCTCTTGTGCTCCCGCTTTCAAATAAATTCTATTTTTAGCATTTTCTCCGCTCACACTCTTTTTCTTTTTCTTGCTTTCTATCTGTTTGTCCTTTTAATTTTCGCCAGCGTTTATGTTTATGCAGTTTCATGCTTTTTGTGTCGCCGCTTTGTCGCTCCCTGCTTTTAATTACTTTTACTGCATAATTATGTAACACACGCTCACTTAAACCGTAGTAAAGCGCCACAGTCGCACACCGCGCCCTTATTTGTGTTTATTTGCACATAATTTCTTTTTCAATTTTTTTTTTTTTAATTTTTTTATTTTGTGGTTTTAATTTGTTGCAGCAGTCACTTGCAATTTGTATTTTGTTGTGCCCGGCGCTTATCACTGGCCCGCAGTTACGTGTAATTGTCGCAGCAGCGCTAAAGTTCAAAGGCTGCGACGGACACGCGAGGCGGGATGCGAAAGCAGAGGAGAAAAATTTCTATAATTCCAAAGAAAGTAGTTTTTATTGAAGAGTGTAAAGAGAATGTTGTAAAGAAGAATTATTTAAAAAGCTCTTTAATAATAACATTTCGCTGCGCAAAAGCTGAAAGGGAAAGTGTGAAAGTAGAGAGCCAGGGGTTAGTAGCAAAAGGACAGCATGCATTTTTTAATTTTTTTCTTGAAAATTTTATTCTTGCTATTTTTGTTTCTTGAAATTTTATTTATTGTACATTTTTTTTAATTATTTATCTTGAACTCTTTTTTCTGGAAATTATTTCATTTAAAATTTTTTTCTTGCAATTTTTGTTGAGATTATTTATCATGATGTTTTTTTCTCAAAATTTCTTTTGTATTATTGAAACTATTTTTCTTGAAACTTTTTTTTCACATATCTACCCTGACAAATTTTTCTTGAGATTTCTTTTATACAATTTTTTCTTGATTTTTTTGATTTTTTTCTCATGAAATTTTTTTATGAATTTTTTTTTTTGATTTTTCTTTTTTGCAATTTTTTCCTTGAAATAATTTTTTTCGAAATTATAATCTATTATAATCTATTATAATTAATTAATTTGTTTGCAATTTGTTTATTGATATTTTTTTCTTTCTTTCCTTGTAACTTTTTTTTGCGATATTTCTTCCTAATAAAAAATAGTTTGTATGAAATTGTTGTTTCCGAAACTGCTTTTCTTTAACTATACTTTTTTGAAATTATAACTCTTGAGTATATTTTTCATGTAATATTTTTTCTTGTAATTGTTTTCTTTAAATTATTTTTCTTGAACTTATTTTTGAAAGTTTAACTCCTGAAGATATTTTTTTCTCTTTAAGTAATTTTTTACATACAATTTTTCTTGAAACTTTCTTTCTTGGAATAAATTTTTTTGAAATTATACTCTGGAGGATATATGTATTTCTTGTTATATTTTTTCTTCAAAATTACCTACCCATCTTTAAAAATTTTCTTGAAATTTCTTCTATTGCAATTTTTTTCTTGAAGCTTTTGATTTTTTTCATTAAATTTTTTGTTGCAATTTTTTTGATATTTTTCATCGAAACTATTTTTTTTTCGAAATTATTATTTTTTCATTAATTTCTTGAAATTTTGTTTTGATTTTTTCTAGAATTTTTTTGTTGTAATTTGTTTATTGTTATTCTTTTTCTTACATTAATTTTACTCGTAGCGCTTTTCTGCGATATTTTTTCTTGACATTTTTTTTTACTGAAACTGTTTTTCATGAGCTTTATTGTTTTGGAATTATATTTTTTTATAACTCTTGAAGATATTTTTATTGAAATATGTTTTCTTGAAATTTTTTTTCTTAAAATCACTTTTCATGACATTTTTTCATTCAATTATGTTTTTTGAAATATTTTACTATAAATTATTTTTCTTACCATTTTTTTCTTGATATTTTTTTTTTTTTTTGGAAATTATAACTCTTGAAGATGTTTTTCTAATGCGTTTTTTGAAATTTTCTACAAGAAATTTGCTTGAAATTTTTATTTCTCGAAAATGCAGTTATTATCGCTTGAATAACTAAGGTACTTAAAGTCATAAATATTCCCAATTTAAAATTATTTCTTTATCTTTAAATGTATCTCGCCTTAGATCTGTCAAAATCTCTTTTTTACACCTCTGTGCACTCTCCTCACTCTCTTTGAAGCCGAACTTTTCCGCTTTACTTATGGAAAGTAAAATCTTCCAATGAGATCTGGCAAGCAATCATCCAACTTTATGCGATTAGAATATTCGACCAACACCGTTGCCTTCATTTCATATACATTATGGTTCTTTTAGAGGACTAGAATTTTTATTTGTATAGACCACTGACTTGATATGTACCTCGAAAGTAGCCTAAGGGAGTCAAGTCACATAAGCTTGCTATGTGATTTGATTCAGTCACGAATAAAATGATATTTTCCTGCACAACACGTCTTATTGTACCGTACTCCTGGAACTATATTTAATATTTACATGATCCATATAGGCATTGATACATGTACTCACGACATGGATCCCTTTCATTCTAGTATAGACAACAATTTTGTATTTCACTTTCACTGTGATGAACTAAATATGAGATACTATCAGCGATAATTTCTCTAATGAGAATATTTTTTAAAAACAAATTTATCGAAAAACAAATCCGACTTGAGAAAAATTTTTTTTTAATCTTTGATATCTGAAATATATCAATGATTTTTTTTTTACAAAATATATTGAAGAATTTTTGTTTATACCACTTTCCTACATACAAGCAAATTTCAAATAATAAATTGTGTATCTGAGAAAAGTAGCATACCTTTAGGCGTACATTTGAATAAGCATATTCAAGACAGAATTTCAACTGAACTACAGGCGAATTGCAGCCGCATAAAAATAATGCAATCGAAATATGTGGGAGAAGATGCTTTTTTTGTCTTCTTATTTACTTAAACTGAATGTATATTCAATACTCGCACGTCGTATAGTAGTTGCTTCTCACAACATAAGCAAATTATTCAATAAATAGAAAATAAGGACAGTGCTCTTCAGAGTAAATAGTTCACATGCATTTATATAGAGTTATGTCTCCGCATCTAAAGCACTTGCAAGTGCACTCAGACAAAATTGTTATTTTCAGATAGTGCTTATTCAGCTAATACGCACTCGTAAGTGTCTTGCTTTGAAGAAATTCCTAGAAAATATTACCTGCATGTACCAATTATTATTTCAAAAACAAACAAGAAGAGACCTTTACTTCAGCTGCACCGAGTTCTAATACCCTTCACAGTTGTATTTTTATATAACATAGAAGCATATAAAAAGTATTTATCCTGTTTTCGGTAAGTCAGTTTGTATGGCAGCTATATGATATAGTTGTCCGATCTGAACAATTTCTTCGAATATGATTGCCATTCCTTAGTTAACAAATTATGCTAAATTTTATGATGATATCTTGTCAAATAAAAATGTTTTTCATAGAAAGACCTGATTTTGAACGGTCAGTTTGTACCGTAGCTATATGTTATAGTCAACCGATCCAAAAAAATATATTTGGAGATTGCATTGTTCTCTCAAACAACATTCCGTACAAAATTTCGTGAAGATATCTCGTTAAATAAAATTGGTTTCCCTTCAAGGCCTTGAATTTGGTCGTTCAGTTTGTATGGCAGCTATATGCTGTAGGGGTCCGATCAGAACAATTTCTTCAGATATTTTACCATTGTTTTAGGCAATAATTTATGCAAAATTTCGGGAAGATATCTCGTCGAATAAAATAGCTTTCGGTACCAGGACTTGATATTAATCGATCATTTTATCGTATATGACAGCTATATGCTATAGTGGTCCGTTATCGCCAGTTTCGCTAAATGAGCACCTTTTTAAAGAGAAAAGGATGTGTGCAAAGTTTCAGATTGATATCTCAAAAACTGAAGCATTAGTTCTTGTATATCCAGACAGAGGGACATGTTAAATCGACTCAATTCGTCACGTTGATCATTTATATATCTTTACCTTAAATTCAAAATCATCAAAATCGAAATTAATTTTTTTATTGCTTACAATTCACTACATCATATTACATACATATGTATGTATCTGTAGCATAAAATGTTCAGCTTCCCCTGCGAGATAAGCCCAATTTATAACCACTTTATAACCAAAACATATTATTTCAATAATAAGCGGTTTCTATTATATCGTTTTTCCTTCGCCTGTAAACTGTGGTGTTACGGTATTGGGTGTACAATATTTCCTTTTGGTTAATGCAAACTCTGTGGCAAGCTGAATACTTTGTTCAGGGTATAAAATTATGTGTAATATTAGATACGTGCATAAGCCTAGAATTTATTATTTATTATGTTGCTAATATTCTTCATCACTCACGCATATAAAAAACACTTGAGCCAGAGTCGAGTACCCCGTAACTGGCGAAAGTAGCTCTTATATGGCATTCGCCCTCCAAAGAATACACTGCAGCTTATGAAAGAGCCTTCTAGTATTATATACTCAATGATTATGAGTTACGCTAGTATTGGTTGCTTTAAATTATGTCGGTATGACTAAAAAAAAAGCATAAAAATAATAAATAATGCGAAGAAGAAATATTTTATCCACGCGTTATTGCTAACTTTTCAAGCGCCTTCGCTACCCGCGCAGCAAAGGTTAATAAACTCGCGTTAAACGCACACATACACACACAACAACGAAGTTGCGACCTCCTCTAACTCAATAAAATTTCATACTTTTGCTGTAAAAAATTAAATTTGAACACAAAATCAAATTTGAAATTGAATTCATCCACGTGTTCACACACTTAGCGCTGGGATCATAGAAGCGCGAAGACACACCTACGCATATAGAGACTCACACGCATACTATTACAACGGCTAACTTACCATATGGAATTTCATATGCTAAGCTCGCACACTCCCTCTAAATATAAGCATAATCTAGTACTCGCACCCAGGGGAGTCTCTGCAGTGTGCACCCTTCGTCTGCGCTTACGAGACTTTAGCGACTTTTCCCTTTTTCAATTTATGGCACTTCATACATTCGCTCACTTTTTTTTCTAGTATTTCAACCGCACTCATATATTTTCCACATAACCACGCCGTTTCTTTCGCTGACTCTCTCAACCAGCTGCGCTGAATTGTGTGGAGTTGAGTTCGGTTAAGTTGTCTGTCGCGCATTATCAGGTTTTGCCTGATTTCACCTGACTTAATCTCTTTTCCCTTTCTTTGCACACTTCAACATATAACCTTTAACCTCCACGCTTAATGCAAATGAGTGCAAATTTCACTTTTTTCTGCTTGCTCGCTTGTCTGTTGTTGTGTTTGAATTTTAATGAGTTGTAGCTTTTAAATTGAATTTCTATGTTTTTTAGCTAAAACAGAGATTTCTGATTTGCATTTGTTTCACTAAGAATTTTTGGAATCAAATTTAATTATTTTTTTGGTGTTTTCGAAGTTCTAGCAGAACTCTTTACTAGTAAATAGGTATATTCGTAAAGTTATAGCGGGTTGTTTGGAGAAACGTAGACTTTGGATTAACTATATATTATCTTAGATTCAGAGAAATATAGCTTTAAATAGAGCTTATGTCTATTGTGCCCTCTCCTAAATTACAAAGACTCACTTATCCCCAGCATATTGATAACGTCCAATATGCTGTTGGGTGCTAGCGAAGCGATGTAATCCCTATTTGGAAACATGGATCCAAGAGCCTTTAGCCTGCGTCTGCATATTGCTATGCAGTAAATTAGCAGGTGTTCTGGGTTTTCGGGCTCTCTGTCGCAGAACCGGCAAGTTACGCAAGAAGCTACGCCAATGTTGCGTAAGTCCTTCTTCAGCTTGCAGTGGCCAATGTTGATTGCGATTTGACTTCATAGGAGGAGGTTGCTATAAGTGCCGTTTGACTATCGCTAATTATGGTTATACGTTCGTTGGAGGTTTGTCTCTATGCACCGACTTATGGAAAAGATTTCTTCCTGAAAAATGCTCGAAAAACTTCCCGAAGAGTTTAGTGCGTGTTCCTGCGACCGATTCCCTCCGACGTTTTCGAGCCGTCAGTGTACCACTCGTTTGTAATATCCCTCAGCAATGGCTCGAGAGTGGAATCATTCCACTCAGCCTTGCTGCCAAGGGTAATTTGAACTTCTTGGTGAATTTAACCCTTTAGATAAGGCCCAATGGCATTTACCACTTAACTCTTTTTACGAGATACCTTATTTCTGCCACACTATGGCTAAATGAAGTGGTGTACCAAGCATGACAGTCCGATGCAGATGCAAGCGTTGCAGTTGGGGCCTTATCGAAGTCTGGCCAGGCCACCACCACATACGTGATTATCGGGCGCACGATCATCATCACCTAACCATCCTTGGCTTGCAGCCACAGAATTTCCTAGCTAGTCGATTGAACAGCATTAGTACTTTAGTCGCCTTGACCAATGTCAGATCAACATGCTGCTTCCACCGCAGAGTGGAATCAAGCGTGAGACCAAGATATCAGATTATGTTGGTCATCTCTACCTCTATGCTCCCAAGGGCAAGGTTCCTGGGGCCGGGCATAGACCATTATCTCGTGAACGGTACTATGGTCGTCTTAGAGGTTTCGATGTTCAACTCAAACCCACTGCACCAACCTTTAGCCAGGTTTAAACATCTTTGTATTAAGTCTCAGAGAGTATCTCGAATTTTCCTCGAACTATAATAACAATGACATCAGCGAAACCTTGACAGTGGATCCAATTGTCAGTTAGCAAAACTAGTATGCCGTCCACGACAAGGCACCATAACAGGGAGAATGGCACTTCACCCTGTGGGCAGCCTCATGTAGTAACGAGACAAATCTTTGTTCTCCTACTGTGGTCTCACCGGTGCTGCCACATTCCTTTTCTGCAGTTCCCTAGCTATGCTCTTATGAGACAAGATGTCAAAAGCACCTTCGATATCTAGAAATGCTCGTATCATCACTGCCCCTCCTTCCAGTGAACTCTCTGTCTCCGAAGTTAGCTGGTACAGAGCAGTATTAGTTGATCTGCCTGCTCTGCAAGCAAGCTGGTTCACATGCAGGGGTGCATTTTCAGCGCCTTCGACCTTATTTCAAATCCATCATATTTTCCATACTTTTTAGCAAAAAGAAAGTTAGACTAATTGGTCTGAAGAATTTTGCCAGTGAACAGTCCTTCCTTCCTACCTTGTGTATAAGGATCACCTTCGCGGTCCTCCATATTTCAGGGATGTACGCCAGTGCGGGACAAATAATATATAATAATGTGTCGGTATTGTCTCTGGGCAGAGCCTTGTGTAGCCCAGCTGCTTCTGCTTCTCTTAAAACAGCCATAACTTCTTCTTCTTCTTCTTTACTAGCGTAGACACCGCTTACGCGATTATAGCCGAGTTAACAACAACGCCAGTCGTTTCTTCTTTTCGCTACGTGGCGCCAATTGGATATTCCACGTGAAGCAGGTCCTTCTCCACTTGGTCCTTCCAACGGAGTGGATGTCTTCCTCTTCCTCTGCTTCCCCCGGCGGGTACTGCGTCGAATACTTTCAGAACTGGAATGTTTTCGTCCATTCGGACAACATGACCTAGCCAGCGTAGCCGCTGTCTTTTAATTCGCTGAACTATGTCAATGTCGTCGTATATCTCATACAGCTCGTCGTTCCATCGATTGCGCTATTCGCCATACACCTTTCGCAGAATCTTTCTCTCGAAAACTCGTAACGCCGACTCATCGTTTGTTGCCTTCGCCCATGTCTCTGTACCACATATCAAGACGGGGATGATGAGTGACTTATAGAGTTTGGCCTTTGTTGGTCAAGAGAAGGACTTTACTTTTGAATTGCCTACTCAGTCCGAAGTAGCACCTGATAGCAAGAGTTATTTTGCGTTGGATTTCGAAATTCAAGTTGTTGTTGGTGTTAACACTGGTTTTAAGATAGACGAAACTAGACGATAGCGACGGCTCAGAGAGAACATTCCCGATCCTGATATATGTGTAATATATATTATCGATCTTACTACATATAATTATTTATATCAGATTTCACTCTTAATTTCCCCCACCTTGCATAAACCACCATCTAAACCGCTGAAATCAACGTGTATAAACTTCAAGTAAAAAAAAACTTAAAGCACATGAAAGCTTCTATTTTCACTCAACCTAAAGTTAATTAAAACTGCCATCATATTAGCGGCTCTTTTCCATGGCAATCCATTTTTTCGCCATGTTGCTTTTTTGTGTCTCACTTCATTCATTTAATGGAACATTAATTTAAATATTTCATTACTCCTTTGGATAGTTGTGAGCGCTCGGCTCGCGCAGATGCCTGGCGGGATTTTAATTAGCAAATTTTTGCAATTCTCAACCAAACACACACACACACATCTCATGCATACAGCTGAAGAAGTAAAACACAAAGACGCAGTTTATATTTATTCAAATATACAAGTGTGTGTGTTAAGCACAGACACATGCATATGCACTCAAGTAAGTTCAACGGGAATATGTCAAATATGCTTGCAATTGTCTGCAAATAATTTCAATTGGAATTGGCATTTGGTAGCAAGGCACAAATAAGTTCTTATTGCACACAAGAAAGTAGCAATAACGCAAGAGTCACGATACTCGTTACTGCGTCGGAAGTATGTACACGCATACATATATACGCAATATATTTATGTATATGTGTGTATATGTGCGCCCCGTCATTCCTCATTGGCGTGGAGGAAATCGCAATTGCCATTTGTTAGGCTCTTTTCTTTCCTTTGTGGCTGCGAGCAATTCTGCTTTTATTCCTCCAAGTATATACTATATATGGTATACAATTATACTATATTCTTCCATTTCTACTTGTAACTGCTTCTTGTGCTTGTATGTTTGTATGTGTCTTTTCTGGGTAAAATAAAAAATTCCGCGCTTTTAAATTAAGTGAAGCGTGAATGGTAGTTGCTCTTTTGCAGCTTTTCCGTGTAAGTGTGTGTGCTTGGTATAAGGTTATACTTGTGGATGTTACTTAGTGCGTACAAAAGCAAATTGTTGCATGTAGGAAAATATTACTTAAAAAATAATAATAAAGAGATTCTACCTACTTTTCAAAATACACAATATATTTTTATTAGTTTATTTTAGTCATCACATTTGTTCCATAACATTTTCGTCAACTAGTTACTAACTGGTTACCACTAGTATTTTCTTTCCAATTGTTACATATAAACCTGTTTGATAAATATTGCCAATAAATGGAGGAGCAATACATAAGTACTAAGAGAAACCACTTTTTAATCGCATTGCCTTCAAAAAACTATATAAATAGATGTGGAAGGAAATGTATGTACTATATACTATGCTGTAATATTCAAACCCTAGAATATCCACCTGCCCTGCTAATTATTCTTTGCCAGGGTCAAAGCTTCGAATAATACATTTCTCTTCAAAAATTTTATTGGGATGTGGTCCCCAACTAGTTAATTTCGGACCAGTCATATAAACACTACTTATATTTTTAAAAATTACTATATTCAAAGCTTAGAATTTTAAATTCCCCTTCAAAATTTGTATTGGGTCTGGGTGCCCAACTAGTTATTTCAAGAGCAGTCATGTGAACACTTTATATATTTTTAAAAGGTATTTTTTTCTTTGACGAGGCAAATCTTCCAATATTAAAATTCTCTTCAAAATTTCTATTTAGATGTGGTCTCCAACTAGTTAATTCAGGACCAGTCATGTAAATACTTCTTATATTCTTAAAAATTATTTCTTACAAACTTTATCACATATATTAAACTCTTAGTTGAAAGAAATTTCAAATCATGTCATATTCTTAACTGTAACTTAAGGATTAGTCGCTTAAACCACATTCTTGTGTGTTCCAAAAACAATTAAAAAAAAAAGTATTTAAGCGCATTGAACCTAGTTCTGGTACTTACTTACCACTTAGATAATTTAGGCCTAGTCGCTTAAGAAATTATGTGCACGAAAAATTTCAAATTTTAACTTGTATTTAAATGCACTGAGGATAAATAGTTCAACTAGACCTCAACTAGCACCTTAACAACTCAACACGCGTTCACTTCTTATATTTTAAAATTTAATTATATGGACCTCTTTTTACATAATTAAACTCTTAGTTGAAAATATATAAAATAAAAATATTATGTAATATTCCTGACTAGTAACTTTAGGACTAGTAGCTTAAACCATCAACAAACAGTTTTTCGAACTTAAACTTGTATTTGAGTGTAATGAAGAAAATTATTGTGACTAATTTCGAACTAGTAACATTAGGACTAGAGACGAAAAGCCTCTTTCTATTTAAAATAATAATAATTGTTATAAATTTTATCACTTAAATTAATTAAGTTGATTAAAACTCTAAAAATCAATTAATATTGCTAACTAGTAACTTTTGGACTAGTCACTTACTTGACCTTATCTTATTTGTTAAAAAAAAATTCTCGAATTTAAACCTGTATTTTAGTGTAACGAAGATAATACATATAATATAAAGACTTCTTATGACCATAAAAAATTTCGAATTAATTTAATATTTAAATATATTTAAGATAATTATTTCGACTAGGCCCCAACTAGTACCTTAAGAACTCGCACGTGTTCATTTCTTTCATATATGTATGTATTTTTTAAAAATAATCATTTTATATTTATCAATTTATCACTAAATTAAACTCTTAGTTGAATAAAAATATACAAAAATCATGTTATATTACTATCTGGTAACTATAGAGCGATCACTTAAATACTTCTCATGTGAGTAAAAAAAAAAAACAATTTTTCGAATTTCAACTTGAATTTAAGAGTATTACATAAAGTTATGGTGACTAGTTTGAAACTAGTTACTTTAGCACTAGTCATTGATAAATTATTTATTTGAATTTTATCACTTAAATCATGAAATAATACCAACTAGTACATTTGCGACTAGTCACTTAAACACTTCTTTCTTAAATTTTTCTTAATATTATCACTAAAATGAAACTCTTAATAAGTTAAAATTAGGAAATAGCATTTAATTACTATAATTACTACTATAAAAATTATAATTTTTTTATTTTAACATTTTGGATACAATTTTTTAGAATTTGATTTATTGTTGTATTTTTTATTTTTGGTTGAAATTCAAACCTAATATCAAACCCTTTTTTTAATTTTTTTAACATTTAATGCCGCTATAACAGCATCATTATCAAAGTCAATTATTTCCAACTTACCACATTTGGCTACTTTACGACCAGTTTCCTAACTAGTTTACTTATATGCAATATAAATTTTGGTTTCCATTTTAAACGATACATTTGAAGGTTATTAAGACACAGACTAGTCTATAATAAACTGGTTTATAACCAGTTATATTTAGTCCAATTTATTCATAATATACATACTAGTTTATAAAAGACTGGTTTATAACTAGTTACATTTAGATTAATTGAGTTTTTTTAGTTCAGTGCTGCTATCGTTGCTCTCCAACACTTTTTTTAACTTCGATTGAAGAATTACACATTATGTACTTATCTCAACTTCAAACCTTAACCGAGCTATTTTATTGCCTTTCCTCCAAATTCAAAAAATATGAAATGTTTGAAGCTTGAGAATAACTGTACTCTGCTGCCAACCACATAAATTCCACTAGCGAAAGTTTACAACTGTTTTTACTGAACACTAGAATCGTTCTACTTTACCTACAGGGTAGTTACACAGTCTGCTTACACGTCGCGACGCCTTAATAATAATGCTGATAAGTCTGTGTGTGTTTTTGTGACATTCGTGACGATGACGACTAAACTGATGACGATGCTCTACGCAGTGTACGCTATGCATTTGGAATATCTTGCAAACCGCTTCCGACGCAACCGACAGCATATCCACCTCCCAACCAACGGCATAATTTTTGAACTTGTCCATACTCGCTAGCACGCATTGCTTTCTGGTGCGTAAATTCGTTGATATACTAGTCACGACAGCCAGTTAGTTGTGAAGCGTAGACCAAGTGACTTTTGCAGTCGAAAGAACGTGGATGTATATATTTTCGCTTAGAAATGCGCCGGTTATTTTCTTCACTTCAACGCAGAGCATCTCGTGGCTCGCCAGTTAAGGTTGCGCTTTTCGTGCTGTGTCTTACCCTAAACAGGGTATATAAAGTTTGTTATGAAATGCATGTTAACACCCGGAAGGAAACGTCAGAGATCCTAAAAGTATGTATATGTATGTATATATGGTGTATATATATAAATCATCAGTGCGACGACCTGAGACGATTTAGCTATGCGAACAAGTCCCTTAGTTTTGGAGATATCGATCTGAATTCTTGCACACCTTATTTTCTCCTCAAGCAACTGCTTATTTGTCAGAACTGAGCTACCGATTGATTACATCATACAGTTGTCATACAAACGGATCGATCCAAATAAAGTTATTGTATGAAAAACTTTTTTATTTGACAAATTATCTTTATGAAATTTGGCATGGCTTATTTTCTAAAGTAACAGTGTTGACTCAAAAGAAATTGTTTAGATCGGATCACTATAGCATATAGCTGTCATACAAACTGAATGATCAAAATCATGTCCTTGTATGAAAAACTTTTTTAGTTGACAAGTTATCTTTATGAAATTTGGCGTGGCTTGTTTTCCAAAATAACGGTGTAGACTCAGAAGAAATTGTTTAGATCGGATCACTATAGTATATAGCTGTCATACAAACGGATCGATCCAAATAAAGTCCTTGTATGAAAAACTTTTTTAGTTGACAAGTTATCTTTATGAAATTTGGCGTGGCTTATTTTCCAAAATAACGGTGTAGACTCAGAAGAAATTGTTTAGATCGGATCACTATAGCATATAGCTGTCATGCAAACTGAATGATCAAAATCATGTCCTTGTAAGAAAAACTTTTTTGTTTGAATAGATATCTTCATGAAATTTAGCATAACTTATATCCTAGAGCGTCGCTACTATATCTGAAGAAATTGTTCAGATCGGAGAACTATAGCATATAGCTACCATACAAAACGATCAATCAAAATAAAGTCCTTGTATTGAAAACTTCTTTATTTGACGAGTTATCTTCACGAAATTTGGCACAACTTATAATCTAAAGCTTAGCTACCATATCTGAAGAAACTGTTCAGATCGGACCAGTATAATATGTACCTGCCATACAAACTGATCGATCAAAATCAAGGCCTTGTATGGAAAATCATGAAAAAGATATTTTTTTACCACGAAAAATGCAACTATGAAGGGTATTTTCACTCCGCTGCAATCCAAGTTAACATTTTTTGTTGTTTTTATGATAACGCAAACCAACACAACCAATTATAGCCACATGGTTCGCGAGTTGCTCTCGACGCGCATCTTAAATGCAATCGAGCTTATTTGCAGGCGTTGAAGCGCCTGTGGCTGCGTATGTGAAGCATAAGAAATGTCAATGAACTCTTTGTTTTTTTATTTGTTTTTTTTTTTTTTTTTTTTACTTTCTTTCTCTGTCCTTCCTATGCTCTTTCGTGTTGCTGCTGCCTCTAATTCCTTTATGCATGCTCTAAATTATGGAATTACTTGCACTCATACAAATATATTTGATTAGTATACGTGCGTGTGCCTGTGGCGAAAAAATACACTGACGCACACACACCGAGAAACATACACATTCTTATATTAGAACAATTCACAATGTGAGCGCGACACTTTGTAACTTGAAACGGAAGGAATTGCGGAAATGTGCGAACCCTTTCTGAATGCTTTCTTCTACTTTGTTTTATTCCGTTTTTCTAATTTCTGAAACTTTTTTCTTTGCGTTTCCGCGGAAACCACCAAATTGCCATGGGGAAATAGCAAGAGCGGAAAGCAAATAAGGAAAGCGTTAAAAGCGTGTGTGTGTGTGTGTGTGAGAGTGTCGGTGTGTGTGTTTTGAAGAGGGAAATTATATTTTGAATTGTTTAGCGTATTATTTCTAGAATTTCTTACACTTTGTAGCAAACAAATAAACTTAATTTGCTTCCGAGTGAACGAGACTTGCTTTAAGTACATACAAAGTTACATGGGTATATACATAACCGGTATTTGTAGAGAGTTCATTAAAATTGTGGTTTATTAACATGTCTTAAGTGGATTGTGTGTGCAATTTATGACTACAAAATTTATGTGAATGCGAGAAATGGGGGTTAGATATCAACATTTATGCGAGGATAAGCCGAAAAGTATAAATACAATGAAAGAAAATCAAAACTTTTCAAAGATGGCACCCTAAAGCTCTATACATTTAAATAGGTCTATACACAGTGAAACTCCAATTCCTTTAACCCCTTTAAAAAATACCTAACCTCTTCATTCGACCCAATTTTCTTCACGGCGTGTGATTTTTCCAAGTTTTAAAGCAAAAATAAGTAACGAGAGTCCAAACCTCAATATCAAAACGACCATAATAGTGAATACGACAGCACTTCGTTGCCTAACTGGACCAATTTCGAGCTCGGAGGTTCAAAACCGCTGAGTTCTTATGGTGAATGCGCTTGTTTCCCTCATTAAATGATTAATTCTTTGGCAGTTCGTCATAATAGGTACTTGTAACCACCTGGATATCTACAAATAATCTATATAGATCACACCTAGAATCCCAGAACCCCAAAAAAAAAAGCGCTAGCCATCACATTTCATTTTTCCGGTCGATAAACCAGTCTTTACTTTATTCAGGGCGGCATTGTGAAGTTCGCACTATCGTATGTTCCTTGGCCTCTCCTTTGAAACTCTCGCCATCCATCCTAGCCATCACATTTACGTTCGGTAGGGCAGCTTTTACTTTCTTCACAGAGTGTTGACATTGTAAAGCTCACACATCGAATGTTCCTTGGCCTCTCCTATGAGCCAGTGTATCCGTGGTTTGTCGAAGATTCCGCCATCCATCCTGGCCATCACATTTACGGTCGGTAGGGCAGCTTTTACCTTCTTCAGAGATGGTTCACGTTGTAAAGTTCGCACTATCGAATGTTCGACATCCGCCATCCATTCTAACCATCCCAATTTCGCTCGGTAGAACAGCCGTTACGTTCTTCAGAAAGGTTTGGATTGTGAAGTTCGCCACAAATTATCAAATGTTCCTTAGCCTCTCCTATGAACCAGTGGATCCATGGTTCGTCGACGATCCCGCCATCTATCCTAGCCATCATATTTACGGTCAGTAGGGCAGCTTTTATCTTCTTCCGAGAAGGTTGACCATGTGAATCCATGGTTCGTCGAAGGTCCCGCAGAAACGCAGAATATCCTAATCCTCCTGGAGTAACCAAATGCGGCACTGAACGTACTGACAGCTTATTCATGCCCAATATTTTGTACATGGTATGACCCAGATGGTCTTTTAAGATGCATATTATACCATATAAGCTATATCGCATAAATTCAATCGGCGGTCTGAGAATACCAGATCGTATATTTTTGTCACATCTTCTACCGTGGTAGCCGTTTTCAAGACACTTGTGTGTGGCCCGAAATGCGAACCTTTTGCAAACCAATTTTTGACCCTCACCGAAGTAGAAAAGTGATGGTCCAAGTGCTACTTGATTTCACCGAAGTTCCCTTTCAAGAACAATAATTGTGTCTCCAAACGATTACATTACTTTTTTTATTATTTTTAAATCCTCTAACACGACCTCTTCCCCCAAAACATAATTTCGATTCCGATTCGGCTCAAATTTTACCGGGAGCCGCCTACAACTATTGTTAGGTGATTCTCAGACGGAGGTAGAAACTGGTTATAGAGAAAATTCCATCGAAAGAAAGGGATGAAGTATTTTAAGTATTGGCTTAAGGCACAGTGATTGCTTAGCATACTTTCTAAGGCTCTATTGAAACAAACTGTATTCAAATCCATTGAAAAATCTCAATCTTTTGGTACACAGAATTCTCATATTTTATAATTTATTTCTAAACCAAGTCATATTCACTTTCACTGCCATTCCGCTGGCAGCCTGATAACAATTTCCAAAAAAATGCCACTTTCGCTTTACAGAATGGCCTCTATAGCTGCATTCCAGTACTCCAGTAAGCCCTCAAATATTATAAACAACTAAGCCAACTATTCGTGCCCATGCACCATTATTGCAGGAAGTGCATCACACGCCACCATCCATTATCCACATAGCTACTTAGATATAGGCAAATATTTCTAAGTGTGCGCCCGAAAACTACAGTTAAGTATATCAACTTATTATTTATGCATTTTCCGAGCAAAGCGCATTTAAAGGCGTCATAAATCTTCGTGAAAGCACTACACACAGCTCGGTCATGTGGTTGTTGTAGGTGTTGTAGTGTAGTGTGTGCATCGAGACTGAAAGTAACTAGGTTTATGTGTGCACTCAGAAATTCCAACTTAAATGCCGCAACTTGTTTACACTTGTCTCGTAGGCATAAGGAGAGAGTGGGAGAGATAGGGCTAGTGAAAAGAGACAAGTTTAAATATTACTCCAACAGTGTTGAGCGAGGATGTACTAGTATGCAGGCATTCAAAGCATTCAAAGTGCAATAATTTAGCGGTTGAGAAGCGATGGGCAAAGCGCGTTTAAAAATTATACAGGCTTTGGGCTTCTCCGTATTACTTTCATGAATATCCTAGAGAACAAATATATATCTTGTATATTATATATTTATTCTTTATACATGGTCTCAATTTTCATTGCTGTATGCTGTGGTCTTCGTCCTTACTTCTATACAAAACCTTACATCTATTGAAAACGAACATCGACTTTTGAGTATTCGCTCCTTCACAAACGGGAAGACAAATCGGAATATATTGTCGTCCTAAGTTCTTTACTCCAAGAAAAATGACTCCATTAATTTATAATAGACTTCTAAAGTAATATTCCCTTCAAAACGAGACACTGTTTTCTAAATTTTTCATATTTATCAAGAGGCAAGATCACTTTTTTAAGAAACAGCCGATTTTTGGGAATTAAGAAAGATTGTCTAAAGCCATAGAGGCACTCATGGTATGCAGACGTCTGACCAGTAAATCCTGCGACTGCAAGCCAACTATCACCAGGTGGTTGTATATTGTGAACGTGAGTCCGATTGTTGTCAATATAGCGGTTGCTTGGGACTTTGATAGAACTTCAACTATCGAAGCTGCAGAGACTTGTCTGCTTGTGCACTTCTCCAAGCGCAGAGCTCGAAGTCACGCTGGAACTCTCCCCGTTCTATAAACAATGCATACTATGGCAGCTGAGGGGTATGAAAAATGCAAGATAATATCGTCGCAACTAATCGAGGCTTTAGGTGAAGAGACACCACCGACCCTCCAAGAAATGTCAAAACCAAAAGGGTAAACTTCATAAAAAAGTTTAAAATTATCCTCGGTAGTAGGGCTGACTGGAATGACTCAATGCTTGAACTACTACTAAGGGTAGTGCATTAAAGGCTCGAAAGGATTGAAAGGCATTAGTGCAGGTATTGCAGGCGCTAAACTTTCCATAGCTACAGCATACTTTCCGAGCATATTCAAACAGAGGTCTTTTCTGTAAGTATGTCTGTAGAAATACATCACTCCAGCCTATAAGATCAAAACGTTACAGAAGTATGCAGAAGTATATAGAACGGCTGAACACCATATTTGTTTGCAAGAGTGTATACTTTATCTCGTTACAGGGGCATAAATGGTCACATCTCCTCAATAGTATAATGTTCTTTTGCGAGCGCATGTGATGGAGAGGAGGGCACGATAGACCTTGGGTGGCAATGAAAATCTCAATTAAATTCTATTCTGTGATACCTTCTATCTTAATTACAGTCTCCAAAAGTCCAAAATCATTGCTCATTACAATACATTTGAAAAAATTTTACGGGAACCAATATTTAAGAAATATTTCTTTTGTCTGCACTTTTTATTGGAGAGCAACTAGTTCAGAACTAGTACCACATAGACCAGTTCAATGATATGCTTTATAATATTATATAATTATTTTAGCGTCTGCCTTCATCCGCTATTCTCGACTCAATTGGCGCAAAACTAGTTGTAGTCGAACTAGTATCCTTTATTAAAGGAGATTTCTAAATATACAAGATACCATAAGCAATAAACCCACCCCAAAGCAATAAATATTTATCTTAAAACTATGAATTTTGTTGTAGCTATTTGCTAAATCTTACTTGCAACTGGTGAAAAAATACAGTTAAAATTCCATCCTCTGATATATTAGACACGACTTACTACATGTACGCTCAATACAAAAATTCTCCAGTTCTCCTAATCTCTCTAATACAAACACTAACATTTGTATATATATACAATATTATATATTGTATTACTTATGTATATACAAATATAAGTAAACACCACTACTAATGTTAACTCTGTGCCATGCTAGCGAATCGCTTAATTATTCATAATACGAAAAGTAGCTCAACAGCAGCTACAACAAAGCCCAAATTGTTATACCATAAACACCAAATAACCGCAAGAATAATTTTATGCAAGCCTTAATGGAAAGTAAATGAATATATGTATGCTATATATGCACTTTGGCCAAATTTCCATCAACGTGTGTGCGTGCTTGCATTTAGTCAACTTATTTGTGTCTGTTTTTAGGCGCTGTAAGTGGGCGTTTATCGCTTTAAGCGTATGCGTAAGCATGACTTTATAAATATATATACAAATGCATATATGTATATATATATATATACATATAGCTAGAGTATGTACATATATGTGTATATTTAAAGCATGTACGCGCCGTATATATGTATGTAGGCGCTTAATGATATTAAGCTTAGCCAATATTTATGAGCATTTGGCAGTACGGATTTTTGCCGGCAAGCCAAGTGAATGCGTGTGAATACCCATGTAGCTATTAATGCTTAGAAAGTAGATGCATAAATGCATACAGTTACAATAGCTAAAACGTGTATTTATAGTCTTGGGCGTCGCTCGCCAATGTTACTAGTTTTCATTTACATATAATTTCACAAATCGTTGTTATTTGTATTGTATTAACATTATATGTATATTTCCGCTTAAAATACTTTCTTTAACAAAAATATAAGTATTATAGTTAATTACATTTCTAATTGTGCAATTCTGTATAATCGCCAATTCACGATTTGATTTGGCAAAATTATGGCAACAATTAGTCTATATACAGCGCACGCTCGAAAACGTGAATACTCAGAAACGTTAACACGCTTGTTTGTGAAATAAGAACTGTCCACTAAGTGCTTTAATGCTAAAAGAAAATACCAAAAATCTACATTCAAAATGAAAGGAAACCGAATTTGGTTTTACGCTAGCGATAGATGGCTTCAAAATTTCAAGGAAAGATATGGCATTCGACTTCCTCAAGTAACGAGCGAAAAGTTGTCTGCACAGCTCAGCTAGTTAAGCGTTTTATAGAAAATACCTTTATAGCCTTTTATAGCTAAAAACCCCGAATTGGACTTGGTCAGGGATAATCTATGTAATGGTGACGAGTACTGTTTATTTTGAAGCTTGTGCCAGAAACAAGGTACGTCTAAAGTTTGAAAAAAAAAGCCACAGGCGTAAAGTCGGAGAGCCAGCGAATCACGTTTTTGTGTTGCTCAAACGACACTGGAACTTATAAACTCAAAAACTTGGAAATTAGAAAGGCAAAGAAATCATGCTGTTTGAAAAATTTCAGTGTACAAGAACTCAAAATTCCCCTGGATGACGTCGGCTATTTTTAAAGAATGGTTTCTTGAATCATTCGTTCCTTTTAACATTTGTAAAAAATTTTGTAACATTTATTGTTTTTAAGGGAAAATTATTTTTAAACTTGCCAATTAAAGGTCTTCTCCAAATCGACAACGCTCTTTCTCAACCAGATGAAGCTGAACTGATAGCGAAAGATGGAAAACATTTTCGCAATGTTTATGCCACCAAATTCAGTTTAAATCCTGCGCTTTGTTTTTGTCCGCATAAATGTTCAAAGATAAACAGGTGATTGCGAATTTACTTCTTATTAAAAATTTTAGAGTGAATGTGCGTTACCAACTATTCGTGGGTGTTACGAAGATATTGAGGCAGATAACACAGAAGACGATATTGAACCAGGGCATGAATCACACAAAGTCAGCGTCAGAAATACCGGAAAAAATCAAACCAAATGAAGCAGTTGAAATTTTCAATAAAGCGTTACAGTTAATCATGAAGGCGTCGATCAGAACGATGTGAATGTATTGAGAGGCCTAAAGGAGAAAGCTGTAATATATGATATTTGCTAAACTTTACCACTTAGTTGGCAGGAAATCCCCTCTATCCATTCAAAACAAGCTGTCAGTATACAATCAAGTTCTAAAGCTAGTTTATGCCTAAGGAGCCCAACTATGGGGTTGCTCAAGTCAAAGCTGTCTTGACAGCATTCAGCGCTTTCAGAGTAAGGTACTAAGGACTTCAGTTAATGCTGCTTGACGTTAGATCTGCTGAACTGCACCGTTATCTAGGCATGAATTCAGTAATAAATGAAATCTCCAAAATTGCAAAGTCTCACGAACTGAGGCTTGGACAACACGTTAATGAGAAGGCTTCCAGACTCATCGAAACTGTTGAACAAGAAATCCGATTGGAACGCAAGAAGCCTTCCGACCTAGTAAGAGAATAGTAGCTGCAAATGTAATTCCTAACATTTAGCTTTTAAGCATTTCTCCTAATTAATTAGAATCGAATTGTTTGTTAGTATTTTATATTACATACTAGGTACAATTACATAATAAAATAAGAAAATAATTAGAAGATCAAAACAGACGACTGTTTTTAGTTAGTTATAATTAGTTCACGTATTCGAGCGTGTGCTGTATATCAAATATTATATAAAGTCTAGTAAAAAATAAGTACATAAAAACAGATGAAGACTGATCTTATCAACTAAGGATTCATAGTTTTAAAAGAAGAGTAAAGTTTCAAGCTTACAGATAGTACATTTGTTAGATAGTACAGGTTCAAATGTTGAAAGTTTGGCCTTAGGGGAGCATTTATAGCATTTGGTTTCTCTCTTATCAAAGCTGGAAATCATTTCTCAGACTACATATAGTCAAGCAGGCAAAATAAAACAGTTTCGCTCTTAACGATACCATTTCAACCATTTCATCACCAATAGAAAAGTATTAAATTACTTACGATAATTAGTTCACCAAGAAAAAATTGACGATAACTATTCGCAGCAGAATGGAAAGATGGAGGAAACAAAATTCGAGCGTGCAACAATTTAAACAAAAGCTCTTCATCTTATATCAAATATTATATAAAGTCTAGTAAAAAATAATACAAAATAACTTGTTTCAATTAATTCTGATTTTACTTAACATAGATACCATAATTGAAGATTTGTAACACCCGAAATTCAGTTTGGTAACAAAGTTGAACTGAGTCGATTTAGTTCTGGTCTGTCCGTCCGTCCGTCTGTTAGATATAGTACAAACAGATACCTTAATTTCAATTAAGTTTTTGATAGAAATTTTACAAAAGTCATTCTCTTCAAATAGATGCTCATTTGTCGAACTGCCGATATCGGGTCACTATAACATGAATCAAGTTCTGTACGGAAAACTTTCACATTTCATCTTCACAAAAGTTTATAATGCCTTAGGAAGAAAGCAGATCGGCTTTATAGCATTTGTTTCTGTTATCTCTCAAAGATATATTCGAAAATTTTTTACAAAATTAAACAAAAATAATATCCTTAAAATTGTTCAGATGATTACTATAGCAAAAAGCTTTCTCAAAAGAAATGCACCTGTTAAGGTATATTAGCTTCGTCTTTTTTCTTGTATGTATTAATTTAAATCTTTTACCTCTCTTGAGACAATTTCCCCAAATTAATTTCATTTAATAAAAAGTGCTTAAGTATTTACTGCTAAATCAATTTTCATAAACAACTCTAAGAAAGCGTGAAATCCGATTATTTCTAGAAAATACAATTGAGTATTGAAAGCTGTTGTTATTGTACGAGAAAAAAAAAAATTACCAAAACATATGTTATAATGCGGAAGAGTTGGCTATTTTTTTAGCAAGATAAAAGTCCGCGACCGTTCATATATTACTTAAAACCGATTGCCGTGGGAACGGAGTATTTGAAGCTTTTTTGAAAAAGGACTTTATAGCTGCTTTCGGTTTTTTTACTTTTATGTTTTTATTAAATAGTAAATAGTTCAGCTCACTACTTGAATAGTATTAATAGATAAATCGAGTTAGGTATTTATTATTATATATACTTTTAGGCAGATTAAACTATAAGAGTACGCCTGAATTTACAAAGCTATATATACATATATAAGAAATATTATATGCTGATGTCAATATTTTTTCAAAGCTCTTGATTTTATTTTAAACGCACCTTAGCTGCTGGTGTGTATTGTACATACATACAAACCTAAAACATTTAGTTACGCAAATTTATTGGCTCAACAGAGCCTCTATTTATACGGAGCTGGTGATTACACCATAAAATTGTATAGTGCATATGTAAAGGGTCTAACAACACTAACGACAGTGATGTTAAAATGATACAAAACACTCCAAATTATGAAAAATGGGTTCTGTGTTTTTATGACTTTTGCAACATGTTGCCACAGAGTAAAAAAGTTTTATACATGACAGTTGTATGTATCACCTAAAACTAAGCGAGATAGATATAAGGTTAATGTAACAGTTTGTGCCTGGGACTATATAAAACTAGCTTAAGTTCAATTTATGGTCTTATAAGCCCTGTCAGATCAACAATTGAGCCACTAGTGCAAAAATTCTAATCCATAGGTATAGAACAAAATGTTCCCGTGAGACAAGGAAGTTCCAGTACTGTCAAAAATATTGCTGCCGCTAGCGCATCAATTGAGGAAGACCCAAATCAGTCTCTCACGCGTCGTTCTCAAGCGTTGGGCATCTCTGTAACGTCGTTGTGGCGAATTTTGCGAAAAGATTTTCGCTTACATCCTTACCAGATCAAATTGGCGCAAGAACTGAAGCCGCTTGACCACCATAATCGTCATATGTTTATGAATTGAAATAAGCAACAACTTGAAAATGATCCGGATTTTCATCGAAAATTCATCTTGAGCAATGAGGCTCATTTCTGGCTGAATGGCTTCGTCAATAAGCGAAATATACGTTATTGGTTAGGTAGCAATCCACATGTACGCCATGAGTCACCATTGCATTCCGAAAAATTACGGTTTGGTACGGCCTATGGGCCGGCGGCGTCATTGGACCGTATTTCTTCCGTGATGATCAAGACCGGCACGTTACTGTGAATGGTAATCGCTACAGCTCAATGATAACTGAATATTTTTGGTCCAAATTGTATGATATGGGCTTGGACACTATGTGGTTCTAACAGGATGGCACCACACAGCGAATATCAAAATCGCTGTATTGAAAAACAAATTTGGTTAACGTATTTTCTCACGAAATGGCCCAGTCAATTAACCGCTTCGTCGTCCAATTTAACGCCGTTAGACTTTTTTCTGTGGGGCTACGTCAAGTCTATGGTCTATGTCAACAAACCGGCGACGATTGATGAACTTCGTACAAATATGGAACGTGAAATTGCAGCAGTATCGGCCGATTTATAATTAAAAACCATCAAAAATTGGGTTCAGCGTCTGGACTTCTGCAAGCGTGCCCGTGGTCGCCATGCAAAGAAATCGAGCTCCATACATAATGACATCGAATGCACATTCACAGGAATAAAGAATTGCAGTGATATCTCAAACCTTGACAAACCTTTTGTAGCGCTGTTATTGAAAAACTCTTTATGCGGGGTACCTTAGTGAAACCCTGGGAACAATTTTTGGTATGTGGCATATGTTGCAGACAAAGATAGTTAACATCGGGTCCCTAATTCCATATTTTGCTGAAGAATTTTTCTAACTTGGATTCTTGCAATTTTACGTCGGTCCGTTACGCCCGAACTTAGCACTTCCTGACTTCTTTATTTATAGTTACAAATTATTCACATATTCCTTAAAATTGCACTCCAAAACTCAATTTTTAACCCAAAAACAACTCGTTTCTCAATTCCAGGGTTTCTCTATACTTTATTGCTTTGTTATAAAAGCGGAGAGCAGTCTACGCGCGCCGCCAAGCAGCAACAACAGCAGCAGTGGCACGTTGAAGAAGAAGCTCAGTTCGAGTAAGACAAGTTTGGATGACAACTATTGTACGGGGTCCATAAATAGTCCGCTCAGTTGTAAGTATGACAAAATTATAACAACGTTGTAAACAAAATAAAAAATATATAATAAAGGAATGAAATGCAAAGAGCATTATGGAGTATACTTTATTTGGTTAAATATAGAGCCAAATAATAAATATAAATTCCATATTTGATAGACAACCACAGTCTTTCAAATAAGAAAATATATTTCTTCCAAATTCAAATCCGCTGAAATATATTGCATAACACTCTCTGTATAGACTCACACATTTTTTTCTTACTCCCCAAACAGTCTACGCGAGCCATGAAAAGGAAAAAGAAAACGAAAGCGGCGCGCCGGTAACAACACTACTTGCAGCGCCTCCACCACCACCGCAACAGCTTGAAATCTCCGGTGGCGTGCAACTGCCACTCACAATTATACCCACCGCGCAACAGCGTTGCCCCCTGCTGCCTACAGCGTCCGCGTCTACAGTGGGCAGTAGCGTCAAAACGTTCCTGAATGCAGCCAGTCTGGAGCGCAAGCTGCCGCCTCATGTCAGCTGTCTGCAAGAGACGGCCGCCGCGGCGATGACCTCGCCGGCAACGAGATGCTGCAACATACTAGGCAGCGTCGGTGGTGGCGGCGGCAGTGGCAGCAATGCGGCTGCCACCGTAACATCGACCGGTGTGGTGGGCGGTGGCGTTGTGGTCACCACCGGTGGCATGGGTTATTATGACGCCTACGGTGCGGGCATACAACTCGGCGGCATGACGGGCAGTTTGAACAGGCGACAACTGCACGGCGCCGCAGCAAACACGGAGTTTGTGGGTCTGGAGACTTTGGATATACTGCAGGGCGTGGCGCCACCAGGTGAGTTTGTGTGCAGAAGAGATTGTCAAATTTATTTTTAGCAACAAAACTTGTTACTGCAGACTTATCCCGGATTTGTTGCTGAATTATTAGGCAATGAAATGTGTAAAGAATGTCTTATGGCTCAGCTTCGAAATAGTTGAAGGAGGAGAATATTTTTGGTTAAGGATGCGACGACTAAGTTGAATTGCAATAGTTACTAGGTAGGAAAAGCGCAGAGTACAACACATTTTTTTCTTTATACCTAGAAGGACCTAAAAATTAATCTTAAGCTGTGTTCCGGGACCCGGTCTAAAGAACGACCAAAATCGAGTTATTGTTTGAAAACTTTTCTTGAGATATCATGAAATTTGTCACAACTTAATATCTTCTGAATTTGATGACCGGATATCAAACTAATCGATGAAAATCGAGTTCTTGGAAAACTTTTTTTTGATGAGATATCTTCACGAAATTTGTCACAACTTAATATCTAAGGTATCGCTACTGTATCTGAATAAATTGATTCTGATCGGTCCACTATAGCATATAGCTGCCATACAAACTAATCGATGAAAATCGAGTTCCTGTTTGGAAAACTTTTTCATTTGATGAGATATCTTCACCAAATTTGGCACAACATATTATCTAAGACATCGCAACTATATCCGAAGAAACTGTTCAGATCGGATGACTATAGCATATAGCTGTCATACAAATTGAGCAATCCAGGTCAATTTCTTGTATGAAAACTTTTGTATTTGTGAAGGGTATTAAAACGTTGGCGCAACCGAATTTAACGCTTTTATTTTCTTGTTTTATTTTTTATATTATATTATATTGTTATTAGCTATAAATATTACTACTAACGCTGGTATAGTTACTTTTTCCCCTTAAAACTGTTTATTCCTCGAGGGTACGAATTCAGCTGCTTAGCCTCAAAATACTGTATGTTATCTATATTTACACATGTAAATATAAAAGCATATATGTATGCAAATCTGAGTCTCAGTCTCTCGTCTCTTCAACCAACAGAAATCTAAATATAGTATATCCTTCAAATTGCAAATCCCTTAATTCCCTTTAAGGCTAACTGCAAATGTTCCACTCAAATATGCACAACAACTTACAAAATAAAAAAAAATATATTGTAAAAATCTTTGACGTAAACAGCAAGTATATTAGCAATAATAATAACTATACAAACTAACAACCGAAAAAAGGACAAAGCAGAAAAAGCCTCCGAAGGAAGGCAAAAGCAAAGCAGGCCACATTTTCGATTTAAGCACATCAAGTGGCTACTAGTTAGTGATGAAGACCGACAAAAGCGTTGAACGAGCGCCGCACAGCAGCAATTTGAGAGACACCAAGGAGCTTGGAACTTGCCGAAACCACTACATAAAAGCTCGTACACCTTTCATTAGGTGCCTACAATGCCATTACTTTACTCAGCGCTCAGCTTCTTGTGTGCATATTGGTGAAGAAACTTGAAGCATAGCGTGGATTGAGTTTTTTCCGCACAGATATATATGTATATATGCTAGTATACTATATATTATATAAACTTATGTATATACTATATATATATCCACTTCATACACTTATATATACTATACATACATACATGTGTTGTTATTCTTACATCTCCTTTGCTTCGCTTCGCTGGCTCAAAATATTTACACAAGCGTTAGCTAAAAATAAATATTGTTCTTTTTTACAATTTTATTTAAATATACTTTTGCGCATAAGAGCATTAAGGATAGTAAGTGTATCCGAAGAGCAGGCAGATTGCGGAAATTAAACCAAGTTTGTGTGTTGCTGTGCAAGAACTAACATTTTTGCTGCATTTTAAAAGATTTTTGGTTGGAGATGTTAAAGCTTTACGAGGAATATGTTGGATGGTAAGAGTTTTAATTTGTGTATCCTAAAGTCCAGCAACGACTTGAAGACGTAACCATCAGCGGTTAACTTGTCCCAGAAAATCCTACCCAAAACTACCTTTTCTGTTTAGTTCACGTAACATACTTCATAAGGAGATAATTTGGGTATTCTTCCTAGGAACGAATGCACGTAGAAGGGTCACTGAAATGTCGCGCTCGACAAACATATACATACCGAGCCAAGATAGCTTTTAATTGGTCTCCAGGTTAGTCTCGTCAAGAATAGTCCAATAGAGTTTAGTAAAAACAACAATCTTTACAAAAGAGTGATCCATTTCGAGGTTCCATACTTTTTTAAAGAAACGACACATAGACTTTAAATTTAATGGGGAATGTTTAATATCATTCGAAAGAACATTCTTTGGCATTTATTTTTTGAAAATTAATTCTTTCCAATATTGGCCGCAGCCAATGATGGTCTCGTAGAGTCCAATTTTCGATGACTCGTTCGACCATTTTGACTGGTAACTGGCAAATGATACGCGAGATGTCTTGCTCCAAGGCCTGAAACGAATCAGGATTGTCCGCATACATTTTAGACTTTACATATCCCCACAGGAAAAAGTCTAACGGTGTGATCTCACACGATTTTGGTGGCCAATCGACCTTCCCAAAAGTGAAATTATGTGCTAACCGAAGTTTTCTCTCAATAAATCCATTGATTGATGCGATGTTTAAGAAGTGGCTCCGTCTTGTTGTAACCAAATGTCGCCGAGATAACGAGCTTCAATTTCAGGCATCAAATAGTCGGTTATCATGGCGTGATAACGGTCGCCGGTTCACACCGACATCATTTTTGAAGAAATATGGACCGATGATTTCATCGGCCTACAAACTACACCAAACTGTTGTTTTTTCTGGATGAAATGGCAGCTCTTGAATCTCTTCAGGTTGCTCTTCGTCCCAAATGGGATAATTTTGTTTGTTTACCAACCTATTGAGCCATAAATGGGCCTCACCGCTGAACAAACGTCGAATCTTTTTGGAACTTTTCAAGAGCCCATAGAGCGAAGCATTGTCGCTTGGGAAGGATTTCTGGAGGTTTTATGTTAAGTACTCTGAGGATTTATGGATTTAAAAAAAACGTGCTTGGAACCCGGTGAAGGATTTCGGCAAAACCGCTTGGCAGCCAATATGTTAATATTTTATACATTATAATAAATTAAAAAAAGTTCTGCTTCAATTGATTTAAAATTTTTGTAAAACGCAGTAAATTTTTTTAATAAAAACTATAAATATTTTTCGTGTTACGCACGATCTTTGATGGCAGTAAAGTTCTCCAGTGTTACCATTATTCCGGTCTTCTTCATGAATGAAACCTAGATAGAAGATAAAAAATAATTGAGGCTTTGCACTGCGACCTATAGTCTACTGTGCCCTCTCCTATATCACTTATGCTCACAAAGGTCCAGCACTCTGACTCCAAGGACTTGCTGGGCGCGATTGGGGTGATGTGATCCCTGTCCACGTAGATGGAATCCAGTGCCTTGAGCCTGCTTCTACAAATTTCTGGGTAATTTAGAATGAGGTGCTCTATTGAAACCTTAAAGAAGAAACTATTGACGAGAATACATTTTTTCACAATTTCACACTTAGTACCCCCCTTTATCGCAGAAGTATTCTCCAAAGTTTGGTGACTTATTTATTTTCTGCACTAGCCTTTTTTGGATTCAGCACCGAGCTTTTATCTATGTACCTATATGAAACAAGTACCACTCTGAATATGCGAAAAAATAAAAAGCGATTGTTTTGAACTCCCAAGGTGGAAAATTTCTTGTTTTATTGATTTATAAGACATATTTTTCCGCAACTTTATTCCGACGCCTACTCTTCGTGATGTGCGCTTGATGCATTATGCTCAATGTGTTATTAAATTTGGGCTCCCGCATTCACATAATGTCGGTAAAGCAGTTACATGCACTTCTTATACTTTTCTGTTGCATACCTGCAAGGCGCTGGAGGAAAAAAGTACAAATCTTCGCCGATAACTAGACGTTTAATCTGCTACAGTATTCAGAACGAAGCTGGGCAAGGGTCATTCTCGCTTCTCGCGGCAACTTGAGCTAGTAGGCTGCGTCGGGTGGTGGTTTGACTCCAAGTACGCCATTCACTGAGAAGGAGACGGTGAAGGTGTTAATGGAACTGTGAATGGCGGTCAGTGCATGTCTCAAAATTTGTTTCGTCCGAAATCTGGTTGGTGTATTATTGTATGCGATCGACGTAGCTGAGGAAGGACCTCTTGACGCTCCTAACAGGCGATGCCGATACAAGTAGATGACGGCAGGTAAGATTTTTGCGAAAGCACAGCGGCATAAACTGCTTGGAAAGGTGTTCATTATGCTCCTTAACTGGGAGCACACGGGGCTCACCATGCTGGTGCTCGAGGGGAGACATCAAGACGCATCCCGTTGTAGTCCGGAGTGCAGTGTTCTGACATGTCTGTAGCTTCCTCTTCTGCATTTCAAATATTTTAAATAACAAATTATTTACTTGCAACATTTATGTCTATAAAATATTTCTCCATATGCAATACAAACTAACAATTATTAGTTCAACTCCACTACATTTGTTTGTTTGTATATTTCCTTTCAGACACCATCATTGGCATTTGTGGCAGCGCGCTCCCCGCAGGCATGTCATATCATCAACTGCAGCATCACAGCTTGCCGCGTCACCACACCACAACACTGCAACAACACCTCACAGCCAACGCAACAGGGCAGCAACATGTTGCGCAACATCACCAAACCTACATGGACGCCACAATGTTGCCACCACCACCAACAATCGTATCGATAAGCAGCGGCCTGCCGCTACCCACTACCATGAATTATGCGAAAAGCAGCGTCGAAGCGGCAGCAACAACACCACAACAGCAACCACAAACGCCGCCGACAACACTCACCAGCATTATCAGTACAACAACGGCGACAACGCAAACACCAAAAGCGCAAAAGCGCGTCACCATCATGGAACCCACCACGCACACCTTCGATCCACTGCTGCCCACAATGGTGGCCGTTTCCGGTGTGGCGGCGACGCCTGCGGCACATCATCGCCTGGTGACCGCAACACCAACGCCCATCATAACGATTACCAGCAACACAGCGGCGGCGGCGATAACGGTAAGCGATTGCCACGCCAGCAACCTTAGTGCGAGCGATTCGACGCAGAGCGGCAGTGGCGACGCCTCAAAAGCAGCGGAAAGCAACTCATCGCCCGAAGATGAGAACTCGATGACCGGCATGTTGGATCGCATCACGCACGATTTGGATTATCTGTTGAATCGCACGAATGATGTGCCACCATCAGATGCAACCTTAGGCGATGCTGAAGTGTTGGCGGTGGGCGTGGCCGCACCGGCAGTGGCGACGAGTGCTTCCACAGCAGCGGCACCCACCATAACCATGAGCCAGGATACTTTGGACCAGTTGTAAGGTAGCTAATATGTATGGTTAGATAAGCTGGCAGATCTTTGGCACTATTTTTAGAAGTAAATACTAATTTATTGAAGTAAATACTAATATTAAGCGTGTTTAGTTGCCACTAAGCATTTTGTTCCTGTCACTTTTTTGAATATTTACTGTACAGTAGACCTTAATGCATAGCTGTAATCTATTATATATTTTATAAGCATTAATATTAATGGTGGTCTTTGTAAATATGGTAAAAGAAATGGTATTTAGAATTTTAAGATTAAAATTCTTTTTTATATAGCTATCCATTTAATAAAAAAATGGCTCTAAGGAGGGCTTTCGAATTTATTGCAGATAAAAATAGTAAAATAGCATAATTTTAGATTAATTGTTGTATATATTATTAATAAAAATTAATTAGCTTAGAATTATTAATACATATTGACAAAAAGAAAGAAACTAAATAATAATGTTTTTGAAATTTTTTCGAAACATTTGGGTGACTTTGCAAGGCAGCTATGAACAAAAATTACAATAAATTAAATTTTTGTAACTACCTCTTGCTTTTCCCATGCCCTCAGATTACATTTTGTTCCTCTGTAGTTAGTTTTCACATGTTTGCAAATATATATTTCAATTCATTGAAGTTTGCTGATAAAGCATACGATAAAAAATTTCTCTAATGTCTTAAGAAATTAAAAAATTATATTTTCACGGTATTTCTAGCGCGTACTAAATGGCTCTTAAAGTTGAGGCCACTGACTCCGATTTTCGGTAGTAAATTTTAATAATTTCGACTCTTTGTTGGATCGTATATATTTCCATGATGAAACGTCAAACCTTACTGAAGAGAAATGTCAAAAGAGGGGGAAAAATATGGCGTCGCTTGCTGTCCCTATCGGTCTACTTTTGTAGCTCCCTATTGAAAAACCATATACTTCAAATGTGTGACTGAAAATAGTTAGTATTATTATTAGATTTTGAATTTTGAATTTTTAAAATTTCTTAATTTTTTTAAGACTAAATACCACATCTAAAAAGGGTGAATAATAATAAATCTATCGAATAAAATACGTGGGTGGGTCAAAAAATTTTGTAAAAAAAATTTAAATGAAGACATTATACCAAAATCATTCTTTGAGTCATTGATAGGAGAGTTGTGTTCCAAAAATAATACGAATTTTCGTTGCAAACACCAAAAGATTTTTTCATTAATCTAAATTAGTGTCGAGGACTGCAAAAGTCCCCACTCGACATCATGCACTTATGTCCTTAATATTGTCGCTTTCAAAATAGTCCTTATTCGATATAGTGCACTTATGCCAGCACTTCTTCCAATCAACTCTTCTTAAACTAGATTTTTGACATAGACTTTAGCTCCTTCAACAATACGCGAAAAGTCACGAAGCCATATCTGGCGAATGTTAAGGCTGTGTGCTTACTGTATTGCTTATGGCCAAGAGATTCACGAACTCGCAACGAGGTATGAACTTATTCACAAACAAAAATCGCCAACCTCTAGCCTTAGCGGCTCCTAGAAACGAAATAAGCAATGAATACAACTGGAAATTGTATCGTTTTTCAGGGGCATGTAAACAAACTATGAGCAAAAAATAGTAAGACTTTGTTCATAATTTTAAAATTCTAGGATTATTCTTCCAAATCTATATCGTCCTCCTCAAAGTAATTCCCCTTGGCCCCAATACACTTGTGCCAACATTTTTCCAAGCATCGTAACACTTGTTAAAATAATTTCTGAACCGGAATAGCCGTCAATGCGCGTAGCGATTCCTGTTTAATGTCTTCAATTGACTCAAAACAGTTTGTCCGGAGCGGTCGTTAGAGTTTGCTGAGAAGCCAGACGTAACACAGAGCCAAATCAGGCGAATACGGTGCGGTTGTGGCACGTTATTGGTTTAAATGTATATGACGGTACATTATTGCGGTGCAAAAACCAAGAGTTGTCGGCCCATAATTCCGGTCTCTACTTACGAATAGCTTCATGAAAACAACACATAACACTCAAATATTATTCATTGTTAACAATTTGGCCGGTTGGAAGGAATTCAGAGAGCTGTCCACGTAACCTTAATTTTTGACACTTCACTCGTGGGTTTTTCGGCTTCGGCTCACTTTTGCCACGATATTCGGCCAATTTGCGTTTCCGAGTCGTAAGTCGAAATAGTTGAGCGATTTTGAAACCAATCATTCTTTCACTTGTTTTAGGCCCAAATGTTTCTTCAAAATGGTTTTCACTAATCCTTCCGATATTCCCACGATGCCAGTAAAATCTCTGACTGTCGATTCTCAAGCACCAATTTCTTTATTTTGTTGACGTGTTAATCATCAGGTCATGTTGTTGGCCGCGTTGGATGTGGCTCGTCGTCAACGCGTTCTCGAGCCTCATTTTTCGCATTCTGAACGTTTCGGCAACAGAAATTTTATTTCGCACACTACATTTAATGGAACTTCTTTGTTGAATAATTTCACTCATCTTTGACATTTGGCACGGGTGTAAAAATTGTACAATGAAATGAAAAAATTAAAAAACGGTCAATTTGTGAGACCTATGATTGAAATTCGGGAAGAATATTTTTGTGACGACAGCATGCCCTTGTGCCAAAACTGAGTAAAAGCGGGTCAATAATTTCCTTAGGCCACATATAATATTTCATTGTATACTTATTTGTCTATCGGTCAATATGTGAGAAATCTTAATGAAATTCAGAAAGACTATATTTTTAATAACAGTGTATTATCTTGCCTAAAATGGACTTCTACTGTGGCCTCATATATACAGAAAGATTATTTGTCTCAGAGAAATCACATACCTAGGTAAATGTTGTTTCGTGAAAAGGGAATTAGAGATAAACTGATGGAGCTGATTGCACTGGGCGACTACTCTTTAGAAGGCTATAATTCAAAAATTATTTAAGATATTGATTACATTTTTTTCGATAGATCGGTCTCATAATGAAAAAAAATATGAAAAAGAATTTTAATTTTATATTAGTTGTGATCCTGAAAGAAGAATGAAATACTGAAGTTCAGAAACTTTTCTCCTGTTTTTTGTTTTATTTCTCCACTAGTAGAGAAGCTCTAAACAATAATTTGGTTTTTTGTCATTTCAACCCTGCAAATGCTTACAGCTAAAGACAGTTATTAGCTATTAGTTGTAATGAACTTATGACTAAGTCTTTTCAGTTGAGTTCATACTTCTTTGGGTTAAATATTTTGATATAATAATATAAAAACAAAATTTAGATTTTAACTGCATGTATATACATATGTATGTATTTTTCCAATGAAATTGTGTACTCTCAATCAAAAATAAAAAATCATAGACGCCAACCATTGCTGGCGAGAAATTTATAAGAGCAAAAGTCATAAAAATATGTGATAACATTGATAGAAGAATGGATAAAATATTGCGTAAGACACAAAAAAATAATAAATAGCAGTTAAAATCTGCATATCGTCACTTAAAATGCAAAATAACGTAGTATTATCAAAAAATTTGAAATTGAGTTTTTTATTGCTTATGATTCGTTACATCATCATATGTGTCATTACATATATGTATGTAGCATAAAATTTTCAGCTTTCACTGTCAGATATAACCAATAAATAACCAATAGATAACCAATTTATAACTATTATATAACCAATTGATACCCAATTTATAACCAAAACTCAAATTTTGTTTCAACATGAGTGGTTTCTGTTATATCCTTTTTCCTTCACTTGTAAACTTATGAAAAGTGATGTTACGTTATTTTGCATTTCAGGTGACGATATATACATACATTATAGATGTAAAAAAATAAATCTGAAAAATATATATAAATCTGTAGAAAATATCTGTACATAAAAGAAGAAAAATAATGCTAAACAAAAGTATTTATAAGAAAATATTGCTAAACATTAATTTCTAAAAAATTCCAAAAACCAAAAAACTTAACAAAAATCAGTAAAACAGCGTAGGTTAAGCTGAAAATTCAAAATTAGTGGAGTTGGCTACCTGTTAGGCTTAACTACACGCACCCTGTACATAAGTAGCCACACTAACATTGTAAGTATGTACTTCTGAGTCATACAACAACAGCAAAGAATTTATTAAGAGTTTTGCAAAATCCGCAAACAATGCATTTTACACCCAACTAAGATTAGCGACTAACTTCTAGCGAATAGATTGTGCAAAATGTGTTAACTCAAGAAAGGGTTAAGAAAATGAGAGAAAAAAATCAAGAATAATAATGGAAAGTAGTAAAGCGAAATCAAAGCATTTGAGCGCTGCATTTAATGTAATTCTTACAATTTAGTGTTAGACTTTCGTATAAAACAACAACAACAAACAAAGTAGCACGTAGTTAGTATAACAATTTGTAAATAATCATTAAACTAATTAAGCAAAAATGCAATAAAAATGATTAGAAGATGAAAACTATTCCAGTAATTAGTAAATATTGAGTCATTGCATGGAAAATTAGAGTACATACAAACATACATATGTACATATTTAAGCGTTTGATTAGTAATTGTTATAATACGACGAATTTCATTCATTTCACTATGACAGCAACTTGTGGCATTAGGTGAAGAAACCACATGTCGATGAGTAATAGGTAAATCAATAGTAATAATAACTGTACTTTTTTCATAGACACTAAAAATTAAAGCAAAAAAATAAAATAAATAAATAAAAAATAAATTAATTAATAAAAAAAGAAAGTGAATCAAAATAGAAAAACTTCAAATAACAAATCGGAGCTGTAGAAATATCAAGAAAATATGAAAATTATAAGTAAACCGAAAATGGTGAGACAAAATGAAGTAGCAATAGAAATTGGTCACTAAAAGCGTGAATGACAAAGTGATAAGTGCATTTCCGAAATTTCGCACTCATGCAAAATTGGTCTCAAATACAATAAAAAATTTAAAAATTAAAAAAAAAATTTTTTTTGAGTCATGTCTTAAATATGACAAAAACCAATTTTTTGACTTACGTTGTTTTAAGAAGAACGGCGTGAAAATCATCAATAGATGTAGTTCAGAAATAAATTTTTTAGGGTTAAACAGACTAGTGATCAAACTCGAAAGCAGTCCAATTTACATATTATCCCCTTCTCGATCTCGATTTTCAACAACATAACCTTAAACTAGAAAAAACAATGTTTAAACATTGCGCTGAAAGGCATGTGCCAACGTTTTTTTCAAATTTTCGAAACCGTTGTTAAAGTCAATTCCCGGAATAGCCTTCAATACGCGTAGGCAGTCACGTTTAATGTCTTCAATTGACTCAAAATTGATTCCCCGGCGCGGTCGTTTGAATTTGTTGAATAGCCGGAGGTCACACGAAGCTTAATCAGGCGAATACGGTGGTTGCGGCACGATATTGATTGAAAATTTGGCGAAAAACTCATGAAGAATCAATGCAGTATGCGACGATGCATTATTGTGGTGCAAAAACCAAGAGTTGTCGGCCCATAATTCCTGCCTCTTTTTACGAATCGCTTCGTGCAAACGGCACATAACACTCAAATAATATTACTTGTTGACAGTTTGGTCGGTTGGAAGGAATTCGGAGTGCACCACACCTCGATAATCGAAAAAAACTATCAATATAAACTTTGATTTTTGAACTGCTTTTATGGAGTTTTTTCGACTTCGGCTCACCTTTGCCGCTATATCAAGTCAATAGATCGCCAGTTTCCGGGTCTTAAGCATAGATCCAAAACTCAACGCCAATAATAGTACGTTTAATGACATCCTTGTAGTCGGGAAACATTGTTTCACAGACGCTAACGCTACGCTGTTCTTCGAAAAAATTGAGTGATTATGAAACCAATCGTTGTTTAACTTTTCTAGGCCCAAACGATCTTTCAAAATGTTTTCAACGATGCCATTAAGATCTCTGATTGTTAATCGTCGGTTCTCAAGCACCAATTACTTTATTAACGTCTTGATCATCAGTTGATGTTGATGGCCGTCCTGGGCATGATTCGTCGCGTTCTTGGCGAGCACATTAGCGAATAGTCAAGCAAACTCCAAAATTGTAAAATCATGGTTGTTGTCTGCACTTTCAATCCTTCGAGTCACAGCGGTGATTTTTTATGCCAAGCTCTTGACAATTTATTTTAGCAGCAAATATTTCGTTGATATAAATACTGGCTCTATAGAAGTGGACTCCTTATACCCTTAAAGGAACATAGGGTTTATTATTGATTTAAAACTTAGAAGAGAAGAACCTAACAAACAAAGAGAGGGAGATCTATTTACTAAGCCACATGAAATTATTGAGAATTTCTTATAAGTAAAGTGACGAAGGAATACAAAATTTCTTTCAAAAAAGTCTTGCGGTATTTTCGCTAGTTGGCGCTGAAAGCGCGTAGTTCTAGTTTTATTCGTCGCATCGAGTCACGCTATACCTTTTTGGAAAGCTCATTTCACGCACTAACACGTGTTTGATTGATTGTCATTTCTTTTAAGTCGTTCGTGATTTACAGCGTCGCAAACATGGAGCAAAATAAAGAGAAAATACGGCATATTTTACAGTACTACTACGATAAGGGCAAAAATGCATCTCAAGCCGCCAATAAAATTTGTGCAGTTTATGGACCCGATACAGTTTCCATTTCCACCGCACAACGATGATTTCAACGTTTTCGTTCTGATTTGATTTCAGCGAAGATGCGCCACGCTCCGGAAGGCCTGTCGTCGAGAATTGCGATAAAATCGCTGAATGGTCGAGACTGGCATAGTAACAGCCGTAGCATCGGTCAAGAGCTGGGCATGAGTCATCAAAAATTCATTTCAATTTCAATAAAAAAAAAATTCAAAAAAAATACCGCAAGACTTTTTTGACAACCCATTATATGCCAATATATATTTCTTATATATGTCAATCCTTTCTATAACAAACCAGCACTTATCACTTTGAAACCAGAACAGGCACGGCTCCCAATAACAAGAACAACCCAATAGTAAAAGTTTGTAAAACTAAAAATAGAATAATCTATAAAATAAGCTGAAAAAAACTACAACTAAAATTGTAAAATCTAAACTCTAATCATTAAATAAACATTTTCGAGACTCTTTGTTATAAAAAATCAAAAATATTAAAAGCAAATGAAGGTTTTATTTAACATAGTTTATTTATAAACGGAGTGAGAATTGCTGGTTATTCAATCATTCAGCGCACTTAGCTTTAATCTCTGGCATTGCTTACGTAACAGTATTATTTTATGAGCATTCTAAAACAACAAAACCGCTATATAAAGCGAAAACATACATATACAGATATTTACATAGAAGACTTCACGTGAGTATTACTATAGACTTAAATTAGAAATATTATAAGCTTTGGACTAGCAAAGAAGAACACCGCTCAAAATTTTGTGACATGACCCACAAAATAGGTGGCTGCTCGACTTCGTATGGCGAAGTAGAAGGGATGATCGGCACGAAAGAATTTCTTGCGGGAATCAATCGAATTGCTAATCACAATTGGTTTGTAGGCTGAAAGAGAAGAGAGAGAAAATAACGGCGGTTAAAGTTAACGGCAGAAACGAGATGAAGTTCAATAGAATGAATGTGATGAAGGTCGATGAAATAATGATGCGAACAGTGTACTTTTGAATGATTTTAAAAATGTGTGGTGAATGATGCCAGTAGTTTCTAAAGAATATTTTTTTTTTTTTTTTGAAGATCCAACTTTGACCTTATACTCGTATTAGCAAGTATATCATATAAGCTTGACAGAAAAGTATTATACACCATCGAAATAAGAGGAAAACATAGTTGATGGGCATTACTTCCAGTAACTAACCTACTATAATTATTAATGATTTTTTCAATAAGCTCAATTTCGAACTTCAAATGCAAATACTTCGATTTTGGATACTATCTTCGAAAAACAGAAAACTTACTTCATTACTTATGAATCAATCTCATAAAAAACTTAGTTTCCTACTCAGAAAAAATGTCGATTTTACCGCACAATGTAAAGATATTGCTAAGTTTTAACAATAGACGAGGCTTTGATTGGCAATAGATACCAAGAAAATTTACAACAACATATCAACAGTAGATTTTATTAAAACAGGGCCAGAAACCTTTAAGTTTATGAGTCTAATTCCTGAAACAAATTCCATGCATCCGAAGCATCTGCTGTTAAGTTGCCACTACTTCTAAACGTCATACGTTTCAGATATGTTTCCCACTGAAATTTCACTTAACTATCTGTGTTTAAAAAAAAAATTCATCAACTTTTCCGTGAACGGAGAAGAGGCAGAATATATCCAGTTTAAGATAAAGAGCCTGATATGGATGGCGTAGCGCTCACAACTGTCAGCTCACATAAACGTGAAAATAAGCGTTAGAGAATCGGAAGATTTCCTCAAAATTACTTTGAAATATTTTTTGTTACCCATCCCACTATTGGTCGAAACTCAGACGGAAGGTTACAAGGGAGTTTTATGTAAGGAGCTCTACCTCAAGCATAGCTTTAGGCTACTAGATCATTGTAGTATTTTTCATGCAGAGGCGGCTGCTACTAAAATAAGTAAGTGTTTTACTCCAAAAAGCAACCTTCTTCAGAGAGATTACCATTCACTCCTTCAGCAGAGCGACAATACCAGCTTTGACCTCTTTCACTGTACGCGCAAAGTTAGTTAAGCAATGACCGACCTCACTATCGGTAGCATCAGGCTGACTCCTTTATTAACATACTCCTTTGGATGTCTGGTCATAGCGAAATCGCATTCGTTCTTACGGTAGTCGGGTCTACGTAACCGGAACGGACGCGGATTTTGATGCGCTCAAGGACTATCAACTCGGTAGAATTCTGCCACTACAACAACAATAACAGAGGGTACCCTGGTCATCACTGTCTTCTTCGATGAGCTCGAAAGAAGAGGTACCTAAACTCGATTACATCGGATTGTGATCGCACCGCTGTCTTCTTGCGCTCTATCGCAAGACCTGAGGACTTCGGCTGAGCTTAGCAAGTAGTGTTTAAGTACTAGCTTCTCTGCGACTGTAAATTCCTTCTGGCCTAGTGCGGAATAAAGGAGATCCAGTGAACTACTCTCAGCAAATTTTATCTTGGCGCTATTTTAGAAGTTATTACTGGTTATTGTACAAGAGTCGTGCATGCAATAAGCTGAACATTGTTTCGAATGCTAACTCTCAAAGTTGTATTAGGAAGACCCTCACAACCAAGCACTTTCTCCTCATTGTCCAGCTTTTTCAAACTGAGGTTGAAACATATCGACAGATATATCTTCAGACAAACTAGTGAAATAGCCACAGTTAATATCAGACGACTCAATTGACTAGTAATAGTATATGACAATAGGCGGACATTTTCCGCTGTCCAAACGGGTTCCGTTTTTGGATCGACCTCAACTACTTCAACTACCGTTTTCATAAGCCCATTGACATTTATGTGAATGATGAGATATGAAACATATAATATTTGTGACAATTTTTGTACTCACCAACACTACTTGCACCTTCCGTGCCCGACTCATTGACCTCTATGCAGACTTTGTGTAGAATATCCGAAATTATTAGTGGATCTGTGCTATTATCACGCAGCATATTCTTAAAGTTGGCAGCTTTCGAGAAAATCGTTGTGATGCCCAGCTGAAGGGTAACATATAGAAGAGTTTCAGTTAGTTTATGAAATCAAGCGCTTCAAGCGCTTACACAAACAGCTCACCTGTTCCAAAGTACGCCGCAGGCTGCATTCAAAATCGATTTTAAATTTCGGCAAAAGCACCTGCACGCTCTCCATCTGCATGCGCTCCGCCAACACGTTGAGATCCAGCGTTTCTAACTGCTTTTCCAACGCCGCCAGGCCATCGCGCTGATTCGGCAACACCACCAGCATAGCGAGCTCATCATCATGCTCATAAGGCAACTCAATGATACGCGCGTCCAACTCACGCAATTCCGCGAACTTCACAAACATATCATCGTCGAAGAGCATCGGCACAGGCACAACTGTAGGTGGCGCCTGCTGTGGCACGTCTTGCGCTGCTGGCGCTTCCATGGCGCACTGCTGAAAGTCGTACAGCCCCGTCCGATAGGCGCTAAACGGCAGAAACCATTTGCTTTGGAAATGCACAGCTGCCAACACGATGGCCGTTGACGCCGCCTCAGGCGCTGTGATCGTGGACAATAAGGCATCGCCGATAGACCAGGCATAGCCAGCGGCCGCCTTCGTCAAATCCTCACCGAGTTGTGCGCGCAATTTCGCAATGCTGCTGCAATCTCGCTGCAACGCCGCTGTGTGAAAATATTTCTGCGCTATTTTACGAAATTCATCACCGACTTCCACCTCCACCGGCAGCAGCAACTCACTGCACAGCTGCATGTGTGTGTCGGCCGCGGTGTCGGTGCTCAATTGCAGTTCCGTCGCGAAGTGGTTGGCCATTTTGGCATTGCTGGCGAAACGCTTCAGCTTTAGCACGCGCTGCAGCTCCTCTGCGGTGCCGCCATCGCTGCCGAGATAGAGCAACGTGAGCAGCGCTTCCAGCTGTAGCGGCGATATGATAATGTTGTCTGTGTCGTGCGTGGTCACGATGACGCGCAGCAGCTCGTTGCTGAGGTCCGTTGCGACACATGTGGCTCCATTGCCATTCGCCGCTGTGCTATTATTGCTCGCCATTTGATTGCTCGCGCTTTTCTGCTTAATTATTTGCTTTTGTTTTCAGAGCGTGTGCGCTTTTGCTTTTGCTATGTTTTGTTTGTGGCGTGCGTGGGCGCGGTAGCGTTGGCGTTGTGCCGGAAAAGTCTCAATTGTTGCAGTTCAGGCAAGTGGTGGCGGCGGTAGTGGTCGGTGTACGGTGTCGCTGTTGTTGTGCGATTACAAAATTAGGCATCAAATTAGCAAACATAAAAATTAAGCTGACCTGGTGCATAGATATATCTATTGGAATTGTATATATGTACGATGTGTGTGTGTGTAGCTAAGTGGCGCACGAGTGGGTTATATTGTCTTGAAGAATTACAGCTGTTTATCAAAACTGTCAACGCGCGCAAAGAAAACAAAAAAAGTTGTCGTACTTCTTTCTGATGTAACATAAACATTAATATTTCGCCATTACATGCTGATGACTTTATCCGTTTATCCGTTAGACGGCAGCTCTTGTAGACTAAGTATTTGTTTTCTTATGGTAATAATGATTAAAGGTTTTAAGTTAGATTTTCAAACACAAATTCTATTTAAGTTGTATTGTAAGAATTTTGCAATATTTTCTTTTTCAAAACACACCTACTTTTGAGTGTGTTGTCATTATTGAGTTTTGAAATGTATAACGCACACATTTCGAAGAATAACAGTGAAATTTAACAATTTCTTGAAGAAATGCAGTTTTTGGATTTCTGGATAGTGGAAATTAAGACAACTCAACTTTAAAACCACTAAACTCTCCTATGGAATTGCAAAGCACAAAGAATTTCAGTTAAAATCGTATGTTCAAAATTCAATTAAAAATTGTTTGGTACGTTGAATTGTTTCGATTTCAACTAAAGTTGAGTTGAGTTGAAAGCGCCAAATAGAGAAAATCAAGATGAATATGGCTCTATAGACTTAGCTTACGGTAATAATTTGAATTTGAAGCCAATCTAAATACTATTTTCGTTCTCAAACATGATAATACCATGGGAAAGTTGATGCATGTTCATTATTCAACTAAACATTTTTTGACAGGTTGAGTTGTCTTCGATGACACCGAACTGGGATATTTCAATTGAAGTTGAGTTGGGTTGCGGGCACCAAATAAAGGAAATCAAGACGTATATACTTTTATAGAAATAATTGGAATTTGAAGGCAATTTAAATACTATTTTCGTTCTCAATCCTCACTGAGTAGTTGACGTGAGTGTAGCTATCTAACAGTTTCCTTCGAATTTATTATCAAAGCTAGCACTATCGAATCTAATTCGCTTATCCAAATCGCAGCACGCATATACGAAGGGCAGTTCAGTAGAGACTGCACTCCATACGCTGATATTTAATAACGAAAGAGCTCTTGAATATACGGAATACGCTCTTGAAGCATTAATGGACATTTTTGGAGCGTTCTACAACGTCTCTACTAATCTATTCTGAATAGTATCCATTCAATAAGTATTGATCCTGCTATACAATGCTGGATCAGAAGCCTTTTGACCTCTAGACGCATAGCAGCAGAATGGAACGACGCTAAAATGCCAAGGAAGTCTGTAGATGTGCTCCGCAATGTAGAGTACTATATCCGCTTCTATGGACATTAGTGGTGAATAAACTGCTAAGGAACTTGGAAGGCAAAGGCCGTAAGATAGTGGCAGATACGGACGACATTGCTACCTTCGTATCGGGAAGGTGTTTACAGACCATTAACAGTATTATGACCACCTCTCTCAATACAGTCCGAAATTGGGTATCGTAAGCAGGTCTGGGGTTGAAGCACGAGAAAACGGATCTGCTTGTGTTCATATTCATAAGAAAGCACAAAATTCATACTCGTATATGGACGTTTCCTTCGATAAATGGGACATAACTCTCTCTTAAAAACCGCACTATGTACCTTGGGGTAGTCTTGGACAGCAAACTGCTGTGAAAGCACAATGTAGAAAAAGGAGTGAGTATGATACACTGAAGGAGGTATCAACACTAAAGCCACAGAGTCTGTTAAAATTCGCGTCAAGCGCAGGCATCCTAAATGATGACTTGGACGACGGAAGCGAAAAAATATTAGTTTACATGAAATTTTGTGTTTCCAATGGCTTAATAGCTACGGAAAAGTTACAAAAAGATAGCAAAATATTGCAGTTGTTTTGGGAAATCTACTTTATCATGAACGAATATTTGACTTGCTCAAAGTATTCTTTTACGGGTGTGAAGTCATTTCAATTAGTAACGTTAACATCGAAAAAGTTGCAGAAATAGTGCATGGAAATTGTCGTACTGATATCAGAAAGGCAGCAGAGGATCTCAACATTTCTTTCAGATCGATTCAACACATTTTGTTAGTGTTTCGTGGTCCCAAAAGAGATGCTTGACAATGTGACTAACGATCCTATATTCTTCAAACGCATTACTGACGACGACACGTGGATTTATGAATATGACATTGAAACTGTCCAACAATTTAGCGAATGTCAAGTTGACGTTTGCTACAGTGCCGTTTTGTTGAAATTATTTCCAGCAAAGTTTTCAGTATTTTTCTTCGAATTAAAAATAAGATATTAGTTTCGTGCCTTGTTAGAACAGTAATGAAGTTAGAAATATGTATCTATCTCTTGTTTGTCTGGCAGTAACAATCGGTTTTCTCTTGGAACTTGTAAGTACCTTGTACATTATTATGTACAATTTTTAGTACATCAGGGATCATTTTTACGGCAAATCTTTGAAGAAAGATGTAATTGCTTAAAACAGTTTGACTCCAGTGGCGCCATTAGCTGTTTTTTTTTTAAGAAATGGACACATCGAAGCCATTTTTCTTGTCGTCTATTGAAACTATTGTTGAAGGAACCATATTTAATTCAAATTTTTTATGCGGTACAAAAAAACAAAACACCCAAAGAAGTGAGTTCTCTGCATTTCTTGGCATCAACGTCCTTATGGGTTACTAGCACGATTAAAAAATCCCGGAAAACAACAGAGATCGGCTATTCAAAATACAACCTATGATTGATGCTGTGAACAAACGCTTTCAGCAGGTGTATCAGGAAACCAAGCAACTATTAGTTGACTAATCTACGATTATTTTTAAGGGCAGAAGCTCCATGTATACGAAACGAATATAAGAAAACTACTAAGCATGGTTATAAATTGTAGTGTTTGTTGGATCAATATGGCTATATTAAAAAGTTCCAAATATACCAAGGAAAAGATAAAACTTTGGAAGCAAAGTACGAAGAATTTGGTCTCGGGGAGATAGTGGGTTTGTCCCTCATAGAAGATGAGTAAGGCAAGAACAAGTATATCGTCACCTGAAATGCAAAATAACGTAACAACATTTTCGGAATTTTACAGTGGCATGAATGAAAAACGAAATAAAATGGAACATGAGTGAAAAAAAAATTAATATTGGTTAAAACTGGTTTATATCTGAGGGCAGAACGTGAAAATGTTGGACACATGTAATATTATGAATGCAATTTGAAGTAGTGAATCATAATCAATAAGACACTCAATTTCGAATTTTTTGATGATACGTTATTCATATTCAGGTGACGATATGTACTTTCATAATTATTTTACCGCCTTTAGACTCCTAGAGTTCCTCTAAATCAGAATGTGTTTGCATATGGAACAATTAGAGGCAATCGAAAAGGACTCCTTCAAACATGAAGCCAGGCAAGTAAATGAAAAGAGGCGAGTTTGATTCACGATCAACAACGAATGGAGTAATTTTTTCCAAATGGATAGATAATAAATCAATATTATCTAATTTTCATGGCACTGAGCAAACTACAATCAGGAAAAGTGATTGAAAAGGCCAGAAAATACATGTTCAATGTCCAACTGCCGTTAAAATTACAACTCATTCATGGGTGGAATAGACCAATGCAGATCAACTGCGAAGTACCTACGGGATAGTAGGCGATCTAAAAGATGTTGGTATAGATAGTTTTGGGGTATTTTGGAAATAACGTTCGTAAATAACGCCATTACTGTCAAACACATGAAAACGTCACTCTGCTGGAGGACCGACGGTCCGTTGCTCAAGGCCTAATGACGCAAAAGCATATTTAGTGCCATTAAACGAAGCTTGAGAAGATGGCTTCATCTCTTAAAATATAAGAAAATATACCCAACACAAGTAACATAAATCGGAAATTGAAGTTGATACATCTACCAAATATATCATTCACCCAAAAATCACTAGTCAGAATCTTGAAAATAATATTTACTCTTAGGTATATAGATATCGAAACGCGACAAAATACTGCTCTAATAATTAGCAAAATACACGCGCACAACAACAATCCAAACAAAAACAATATTACTCACAAACTTAAGAAGCTAATATTTGTGGTTTCCAGAAAATTACACGCGCTTGCCAAATTTTTTCTACTCCCAAGTGTGTGTGGGTGCATAAATTCCGAAAAACAAACCACAAAATTCTGATTGCACTTACTTAAATTCAACAGTATTTAGTGAAAGCGAATAGTTTTATTTTATATGCCATCAAGATTTTTATAGCTACAGTGGTCGTCATATTAATACAATAACATGATATGAAAGTGGATTGAAATGTATGCTAAAATAGGAACATGTTTGTTATTTAAGTGCGTTATTCTACAGACTTAGATTATACAGTAGATGGTATTTATAGCCGCTAAACAGCTACAGGTTGGGTATTTTCATAAGTTCCATTTCACAGGAATTTTGGAAGTCAATTTGCGTGTCATAAACTCATAAAGTGCTGATATTTATGCTAATATTTATGCTAAATGTTAGCTGAGCTACGATACCTACTTTAGAAGCTATTCGAAAACAGAAAAGAAAATTCTTCAAAGTTTTAAGACGCTTCCAAGCAGGTGATGGATTTTATGAGAAACGTTTTTACTGGCCTGTCATTGAATTGAGTCTATGCTGCTTCTAGTCACTATGGGAAAATATATATTATATACATATCGTCTTATAAAATGCAAAACAACCTACCGTCAAAAAAATATTGAAATTGAGTTGTTTATTGCTTATAATTCACTACATCATATAACATTATATAGCATAATATTTTAAGCTTCCCTCTGTCATATATAACCAATATACAAGTTATATATAACCAACATATTACCAATATATAACTTATATATAACCAATGTATAACCATTTTATAACCGAAACTCAAATTTTGTTTCAACATGAATGGTTTCTATTATATTGTTTTTTCTTAGCCTGTAAACTTATGAAAAGTGATGATACGGTATTTTGCATTTCAGATGCCGATATGCATATGCCCTCAAAGAAATATATACCTACAAAATTCCATTAATATGCACACAACCGTATATGCTTTCAAGTGCTGATACTTCTTGTTTTTTTTTAATAGCTTCAAGTGTATACAAAGACTAAATGCACAAATTCTTCTACGTGCTGACGATTGTGTTACTTTTGCAGAATAGAATTAAATCTATATTTCCACAATATTATTTTTTTGCAACGCCTCAAAATAGTATGCAGCGCACCCACAGATTATTGTGGGAAGGCAAGTAGGCATGTGCACAAATGAGTGTTTATAAATTATTTTTAAGCACAACAACATTTTCGGCGGCAAATTAAAAATTAAAAGCAAAAGATTTACGTCAAACCGAAGACACTTCACTACAGAATTTACTTAATGCAATAAAATAATATTTTTTGTTGTTTTTTTATCTCATTTAATTAAGCGCAAAAATAGTGCTGTGAGAAGAACGAGCGCAACAGCACTTAACAGCATACATTACATCATAATTATTTAAGTAATTTCTGCGGCATAAAAGGCACTACGAATTTTTTAATCAGTTTCTTGAGAGTTTTTATGTCATGAGTTTTTTTTAATGCAAGAAAGATTTTCTATAGCTTGAGTGAATTTATTTACTTTTAATTTTTTTAAGTTTCTTGAGTTTTTTTAACACATGTAACTTTTTTCTCATGACATTTTTTTACAGAAAGTATCTTTTTATTTATTGAGTGAAATTTTTTACTTTTAATTTTTTTATTACATGCAACTTTTATCTTATTTTGTATTACATCCAACTTTTATCTCATGCGATTTTTTATCGCTTTGTGGTTTTTACTTTTTTTGTTTTGTAACTGCGACCTTCTGATGTTTTTAATTGTTTTTTTTTTTTGGTTTTTCATGAGAACTTTTTATTTCATCAGAGTTTTTTATTCGCTTTACTCTAAAACTTTTTTTCTGCAATATATTGTATTTGGAAATTTGAAATTTTTCGTCGAATTTTTTGAGATTTACTCCAGGAATTTATTTCACGAATTTTTATTTATCTCTCAAGTGAAACTTTTTACTTTTAATTTTTTATTTGCATTATTAGGCACTTTGGATTTTTTGAAGTTTATTGAGACTTTTTATTTCATGAGATTTTTTTATTTCATGTTTTCTTTTTTTAATTTTGTGAGTGAAATTATTTATTTTAATTTTTTTCTGTACTATATTCTTAAGCACTACAAATGAATTCTTTAAAAAGTTTCATGAGATTTTTCTATTTCATGATATTTTTTTCCTTACTGAAATGCTTTACTTTTACTTTTATTATTTTTTTGTTTTATAATTTTAAGCACTACATATGAATTTTTTATAAAGTTTCATGCGACATTTTATTATTTCATGATATTTTTGTCTTTACTGAAATGTTTTACTTTTACATTTATTATATTTTTGCTTTGTGTTTTCCACTATTTCCGCTAAACCACACTGATTTATGCCACTTTGCTACATTTTACACACTCGCACCCAAACCCATATCCCCAATCCCCTTAATCTCTCTCGCTTAAAGTTTAGCCAAATTTATGCTAATACCTCTTACTCAATACACTTGTTGCTTGGTCTCAATAGTATAATTTTCGAACGTTTCATAAACAATTTCAGAATCGTTTAATATACACTTAAGTAGTTCTTCACATGAAAACACGCGAAAACAAAACACTTTCGTTGCCGTTACCGCTTCGCTGACGACTGACCGTCCAATCATACCAAATAGATCGAGTTCACGCTGCTCGATTAAATTTTGCAGCTCTGTTTTTGCTTTTCTTGTTTTGTTATTTACTCACAAATTAAAATTTTCTGAAAATTGTTCGCATTTTCTACAACATTTTCTCCGATATTTTTCCGCTGCTCACTCGCATTCAATATTGCCATTGCTATTTTTATTATGAATGATCATAGATGGCCACCACACATAAGCGTATACATATCTACAAATTTAGATATACAATTGCTTTGGTGAGCTGCGCTGATCGTGCGCTAGATTATGCTCAGCGTGAGCATCGTTCTAGCGTTCTAGCATACATTCTAGCACAGCTGAGGCACGATATGATCAACGTGTGTTGCTGCAGCTCTTTGTTTCAATACGGAGCGAATTTACACCCGCAAACAAACATATGTACATACATAGATTCAAGTAGCTAATATTTTATTTGCTATGTTATACATACATACATATGTATGACTGATTGTTGAGTGTTCAATTAAACGCTTAACTGGGTGATTTTTGTTGATCTTGTCCAAGCTTTTGCCTAGCGCCAAACGGCTGCGAAAAATTACCAGCAACATAGTCTGATTGATCGTTAGAAATGCAGCCGTAGGAACACCCCTCACACGCCAGTGCGTATAATGAATATTAATGAAGAGAATTGTGGATGAGATATGTTCAGAGTTCTACATGTTCAGCACATTATGAATTTTATAATCTTAATATTACACCATTGCATCTAAATGTTTTATATTACTTCATTTTCCATAAATTTCGTTCAGCCTTGAAATAAAAATTTATAATTCTCAACAGATTTATACAAAAAACTCTTTTATTGGTTGGTTTAGAGAATCAAATTTTTGCCACTGCTGTACAGTAATAAATTAAAAATAATGCTCACTAAGATCCGCTTAAAGAATTATATCTAAACTTGAAAATCTCCAAAAAGTTTAAAATTGTTCCCAAACCGTTGGACCGATCGCTTTGTAATTATCACATGTCCTTCTTAGATGTACTCGTATATGGTATGTCAGATAGTGATAAAAAGGAATAAGATTTTTGATATAAGTTCAAGAAACGATTTTTTTCTTGGAAGCTGCCATTTTGTCCAGCTAGGTAGAAATTATGGCGAAAATGCTTCATGTATGTGTAAGATTTGATGGAAAAATGATTTTTCTTTTGTATAAATAGAAGAAATATGCGCTGTCGTTTACCTTAGCTGCCGTGAAAAATTTTCAGAGCAATGGGTTTCTAAGTAAAAAAACATTTTCTAGTGAGGATCGGCAAGTAGAACGTATTAGCCTACAGGATCAATTCAAAACTACTGAGAATATCAGGTTGGAGATCATAGAAGATTTTGGAACCAATAGCATTGCTAGAACTATGCGAAACTGGCTCCGTGATGCTGGTTTGAACGCTCGACGACCCGCAAAAGACCCACTTTTGACTAACCTTCAACAGCTGCTTGTATAAATTTGACAGCTGTCGCCTCCATATTTTTTAATTCATATAATTTCAAGTGAAGCAACTTTTTTATTGTGAAAAAAATGGATGGAAAAAAGTTTCACGTGTTGATAAAAATTTGTTTCCTGGAGGAAAAAAAATATAGTTGAAGACCACCTCTTTAAAACAATTAGCTTGGTGAAGAGTCTTCGCGGCAAAATCAACCATCAAAGCTTGGTATGCTAAGTTGACCCCCAAAAGAGGTTGTTACAGACGAAAACATCCAAGAAGTCCACAAAATAATTTGGATGACCGTAAAGTGAAGTTTTTTGAGATAGCAGGCATTCTAAAGATATCAACTGAACGTGTGCATCATATCATTCACGAATTTTTGGGTATGAGAAAACGCTGTGCAAAGTGGGTGGCGCGCGAGCTCTCTTTCGACCAAAAACAATGATGAGTAGATGATTCGGAACAGTGTTTGGAGATGTTCAACCTTAATAAACCCGATTTTTTACATCGATATGTGACAATGGATGAAAGACGGCTCCATTATTTCACTCGGAAAAACAAGAAAAGGAAACAGGCAACAAGGCTGACTAGGTTATAGCGTCTGTGCACACGGAATAATTGTTATCAATTACCTTGAAAAAGGAAGGACCATCAACAGCGAATATTACAAAGTGGCAAAGTGACTTGAGATTTGGATTTTAAACAGTTTTTTTTCACCAAAATAAATAATATAATGGTATATAATTGCTCCAAATAATAAAAGTAAATACAATCCTATCTAAATATGTAACTGTATTTCGTATCTGCATGTTTATACACACATTTACCCAAATTTATTTGCTCCATTAGTTTTGTGGAACGGAAAATAAGTCTGCAGAATGCGAAAAAGTAGCAAAATAAAACCAACAAAATAGTTTTGAAAATATCAACAAAAGAATTGGAACAGCAAAAACAATAACAAATGCGGCGAACGCTGGAAGAGACCAAGAGCGATCAAGCGTGTGAGATCAACTATAATAATAACAGAAGGTAAATTGGAATGAGAGCTGGTACTTGTAGGCTGATGTACATACCATATGTAGTTTGTATTCTAAATATTTGTTTGTAATTGGCAAAAATTTAAGCACATGTGGAGCATAACAACAACAATACAGAAAAAACTGGGTGTGGTGCGAAAAGCTGCTTTGGGAGAGAACCGTAAGTACAAAACATAAGAAATGTAAACATCTGACAGGGAAGAGTGCTAGAATTTCGTTGTAGTCTTTGTATGGCTAAGTGTAAAATGTAAGTTCTTTGGCGGAACTGAATCATGGAAAGATCGCCACTTAAACTTGATGACCTAGAGGCTGTCGCACACATTTTTCACGTACTACTTTTTGCAAACCTTCTACTATAATTTTTGTCTGGTTTTTTTCTGTAAATTTTTAAAAAACCCATAGATCGTACCAAGCCATCAGATTACCATACATCAAATAAAAATATGAACAAGAATTCTAAGATATCTGCAAATATTAAGGTGTTCTAGACATCAATAGTTAAAATCACAAGTGATGTTAATAAGCTACGCCTCTTATAAATATTCACAGACGTCCCCTTAGATAGAGAGGTAGACCCGAACTAAATGAGACGTTTTCACTGTTCAAAAAATAGTCCAACTTATCAGAGCAAAGCCAATAAAACCGATAGCTAGTGGATAAATCAAACATCTTTAGCGGAAATCAATTTAAGTGTACTATCCTTACATAAATCTCAAAATCAACCGAATTTTTTTAATTTATAGACACCAGGTCCGAGAGAACGATATTCTGAAATCCTCTCTCAGTGCGAGTCCAACATTGATAATCTGGACCACTGCGTCGCGGAGCCTACTCCTGATGGAATCTTCAAAACTCAGAAGAAGTTGAAAGCAGCTTCTATTAGGAATACCTTTCAAGCAGAAGATGGCTGCAGGGATGTGCTTCTCCAAAATGCAGCTTATGCCAGGAAAATGTGCATTCATGCCGATAGCAGAGCTGAAATACTGGCCTTAAGCTCTTTGACAGTGCGCTGGAATCTATTCAAGGACGTCATTAAACTGAAAAGTCGATGAGCTGATGAGAAAAGGCATCCCTACCCAGATCCCATTAGGATAGAAACGAGTCGGTGTTCCCGTCTTTTCACACTGTGGCGTTGGATCTATGAACCTTACGCGAGCTCTGTAGGCGTTATATAACAAACCACTTGTTAACAGCATAAAAATTCAGATCCTTTCCCGTTACGTAGATCTGATTGTGTGGGAACACAGCCATTTGTACTATAGAATGATCAATTTCGAGGTTCCCTACTTTTTTAAAGAAAAAACACAGACACTTCCCATTTAATGGGGAATGTTTATTATCATTCGAAAGAACATTCTTTGGCATTTATTTTTGAAGATTATCTCCTTTAAATGATCCAGCCATTGAGTCCACTTTTCGCTGACTCGTTCGAGTATTTCGGCTGGTAACTGGCGGATGACAGGCGTGATGTTTTTCTCCAAGGCCTGAATATAAGCGGGATTGTCCGCATGGACTTTAGACTATACATATCCCCAGAGGAAAAAGTCTAACGGTGTAATATCACACGACCTTGATGGCCAATCGGCCGGCCCAAAACGTAAAATTATCTGCTCACCGAAGTGTTCTCTCAATAAACCCATTGATTGATGCAATGTGTGGGAAGACGGCGCGTCTTATTGAAATTAAATGTCGCCGAGATTCAATTTCAGACATCAAATAGTCGGTTATCATGGTGCGACAACGGTCGCCATTAACGGTTACCTTCTCACCGACATCTTTTTTGAAGAAATATGGACCGATGATTCCACCGGACCCCCCTTTTTCTGAATGAAATGGCAGCTTTCGTCCCAAATGCAGCAGTTTTGCTTGTTCGCATACTGATTTTGCTAGAAATGGGCTTCATCGCTGAACAAAATTTGGGTCGATAACGTTGAAACTTCTTGTAAATTTTCAAGCGCACATATAGAGTTATAAATGACAATTCAACCATTCCACGTGGAATACCAAACGTTCATAAAAGTTCGTCCCGGACCGTTAATCATGTGAAGGAAACACTTTCAGACTCGGTTAACCACGAATTACATTTTCACAAAATTTCAGATTTCTTTTTCACCACATTTGGTTACGGGAAAAGACTTTTCCTCCGCAACTCTAGTGGCACTTATTTTTACAACTCCCTTGATATTTATACTTTGTTTATTACACCGCTTTTGTTGTTGTATACATAAACATATATTAAAGTGGTTATTTTTATATATGCTGCCACACTTCGCCACTTGTTTGCGCGCATTGACATTGATTTACATTTCGTTTCATTTTTATTTTCGTGCCCACACATGTGTTCACCTTTATAGTACTGTTATTACACGCTCATTATTGCGCCCAGGCTTCGTATGCATGCGCTCTCCCACTGCGGCCATGTCGTGTTTAACCCATTCATTTTGGCATTTGTTTATTTTGTTGCTGTTGTTGGCTCCGACATATAGCACAATAGCCGAAGTGTCCTTAAAAGTAACGATAATGATTTTGACAGACAACAAACGCCACACACCCACGAGGGAATTGCGAAGATGCTTTGAGTGAGAAAAGTTTGTATTTTTTATTTCACTTGTTGTTGTTGCGTAATTTCAACCACCTGGCGCTTGCTGTTACCTGCCGTTTGCGTATTTCTTGTGGCACATTGTGTTTTTCGAAGAAATAGAACGATGAGATCCGTTAGCTTGTTTTATCTAATTTTATTTTATTTTGTTTTCTTAATAGATGACACCATATGGAATACCAGGGGCAACCTGAAGAGATTCAAAAGCTGCTATTTCATCTAAAAATCACAACGGTTTGTTGTGGTTTTTGCGCTGGAGGAATCATCGGTCCATATTTTTTCGTGTGATTGCCTGTTAAATTATTTTCTGTGGTGATATGTAAGGTCCAAAGTCTTTGCGAACAATCCCGCTTAGATTCAGGCCAAGGAGCAAAACATCACGCTTGCATTATTCAATATTTACCATACGAAATGCTCCAACGAGTCATCGAAAATTGGACTCCATGGATGGACCATCTAAGACGTAGCCGCGTCCATCATTTTAAAGAGATAGTTCTCCAAACACAAATGCCAAAGAAGTTCTTTCGAATGATGATAAGCATTCTTCATTAAATTTGAACATCACGGTTTTTTATTTAAAAAAGCTAGGGAACCTCGAAATGAATCATGAACTTTAAATCGAGGAAACCTGCTCTATATAGATTTAAAATCTTAACGTAAAGTTTTGTAAAAACATGAAAACTGGTTCGTGGAAGACTGGAAAAAGGTTATCTGGTCGGATGAAATGAAAATCAATCGCTTCAAATCAGTGGCCAAACAGTACTACTCGCGTCGCTCACAAGGAAATCTACAACGACATCATGTGCGATAGACTGTAAAATAAGGTGGAGGCAGTCTCATAGTATGGGGGTTTTTCACTTGATGGAATATTGGTCCGTTCGACATGAGCACTGAAATTATGAGAAAAGAAGACTATTTGAATATTTTGCAGTCAAATTTATCGTACCTTAGGGACAAGTGAAGCTTATCCAGAGGAAGAGATAGTCTTTCAGCTGCATCGAACCGAAACACAATACCAAAATTTGGTGAGGTTAAAGAATTAGCCATAAGCAAGCCCGAAAAAATGTTCTCTTTATAATAATTTTTTATCTTGGCTTTGAGTTTCCTCGACTCCTTGGCATTCTCAAATGCGGAAATGTCAACAAATTTTAGATAGCTTCATATCTCCAGCGAATGGCTTTCGAAAAAGTAAGGACAACCCCCTAAGAATGATTAAGAATACTTGAACATTTGGAACCTCAGGATATCAGAAAAAGCTGGAACACAAAAACCAATGTTGGTTCAAACACTACAAATCAAGTGATGATGAATTCAATTGAAATTTAAAAGCCGAACTTGCGTTATATAATCATCAAGTATACATACATAAGTATATATTTCATAAACCAGCGAACACACTTCAAAAGTACAGACGAGTATAGATTGACATATTTGTATTAAGATTAATGCTGAAACATCAACGCAACCAGTTACGAACACAAACTAGTACGTTTAAAAGAATTTTCTAGCAGAACCGATAAAGAATCCCGGACCATTACCCTGCCGCACCTCATCATCGAACCATTGTTTCATCGCCTCTATGTAACCATGCTCGTTGGAACGTCCCATATAGTAGCTTATCTTGTTATTCAAAAGCATTTGCGTGTCACGTGCCGTCTCCAAATTATTATTCAACATCGCATTCCAAATGGCCCAACCCAAGTCGGGGCGTATATTTAAGACTGTCATCAAAGCCGATTCGAAACCCACCAATAAGCCGCAGGCCAGCAGACGACTGTTGCCCAATATAATGACGCGTCCTTCACGCAAACACGCTTCGCCATCGTCCAGATCGTTGCTGGCAAAATGTATGCCATAGAAATTCGGTATGGTCTCTTCGGCCAGTTTGCAAAAGTCGCGCATGTTAACTAGAAAAAATATTCAGACAGAAAATGTTAATTAAAACGTGAAGGCATAACTGTGTGCCTACATACGGTAGACGCCCGTGCTCAGCGGTAAATGATAGTAGAAGAACGGCAGTGCGGCACAACGTCGAGCGACCAACCGCATATAGCTGACCAGCTGTTCGATTGTGGTGGGCTTGTAGAAGAGCTCGGGTAGGCAGAGCACTGCATGTACGCCCAAGTCATGCGCATGATCGGCCATTACCAGTACATCGGGCAAGGGTGCGCCGCCGACTTGCAGAAACATAACCAATTCGTATTTTTGTGCCGCTTCCCACCAAGCCTCGGCATTCCGCATGCGCTCCGACAAACCCAAGGCGGGACCCTCACCCGACATGCCATTAACTGTTCATAGAATGAAGGAATATTGTGTTGATCAAATGATTGTAGAAAATATATGGACTCACTTAAGTACCTAAAACACCACTTATACGATTACTTTTCAGCCATTCCGCGTAACGATCGATATGCTGGACTTCCAACGATTGTTCTCTAATACAAATTGAATTAGATTTTAACTCGCATTTGCCAAAATAGATTTTTAGGTTCAAATATACTCATTATTTTTGAAGGCAGTGAAGACAGGCGCCATTAGTCCCTTGAAGTCGAAGAATTTTACACGTTTACTCTCCGTTTGTAATTTAGTGTTCCGAGCTCGGATCGCGCGCATTGAGGTCGCATGAACTTCTTCGTCATAACGGGCCGCTATATATTGCTCCATCGCCTTATCTGGTGGTATAACTATTGGCCGACTTTTCTTGTTACCCAGCGTGATGTTATTGAAATGGAAATTCAAAAAAGAATAAAAAAGTAAACTAAAACGTCTTACGTTCTCATTTGTGAATCTTTGTAATGTTATGACAAGCAATATTCTTCGCTACACACGAACGTACATACGAGTATGTATGTACATAGTTCTAGAAGGGAACGATGTGTGAACGATTTCATTCAATCGATTACAAGAAATTATTGCTGTGTATTTCAATCAAGCAGAGGGAGTTTTCGCCTTCGCAAAAGAACACTTAACCTCCCGCGGGAGTCGAGTTTATATAACCGGAACGAACCCGGACTTATATCCAGCCAAGGATATCCAGCTAAAAAACAAATTACTAAGCGGTTCTGGCGAATATGCGAAGTGTAAACTGAGTCCAGCTATTCGCTTAGTTAGTTTGTGCGCTGGATTTGGGACCTGCGACGTGGAAACCACTCGCAAAACTAAGACACCGCAGCCTCGGATGAAAGACGACCACAGCAAACATGATGAATAGATCAAAGCAATGCGTTGATCAGCGCCTCAAAGAATACAAGAACTATTTGGTTCCAATTAGTCAGGAGGATGTGACCCCTTTCCACCTTGGTCGGGTTAAAGACCGACATAAACGCTGCCGTACTGTAGGTCCAACACCCGACCGGAGTGCGACGCTACACTGAACTGAATTTTCAAATTCTACTTGTCTTTAGATTTAAACCACAGCCACCATCAGTCTCCTTAAAAGCCGAGACCATTGAACAGGTTAGAGAAAACTCGAAGGAATTGCTCCCCGTGGTACCAGATTTAAGTCTCCGGTCAGACTTTGTAACTTTTGCTACTACCAGTTGAGCACCCATCAAATGCAATAACTTGAACTTATAGCACTATTTCTGACAAGATTATGCTGAAATCTCGAGGAAACCCATATAACAGACGTAGTGCATATTGTACATATTTCAGTCACCTCTAACGACAGGCATACCTTTCCAGGCGTTTTCAGTACCAATTGGCAATTTGGAATGGACATGGACAATGAATGTTTCAGATAGATTTCTTCTATGCAAGAATGCATTCAAAGGCCATGCGCAGTAAATAGGAAGCCCGAGCTCAAACAGAATCCGAAGTCGGGGTTTCCTTCCACAAACCTGACATCCTGAATGTACTGGTAAGTTACTCGACCGTTTCGGCTTTATCCCAACGGTTTTGCCACTTATTACTAAGCCTTTCATCTAGAAGCCTACTGCTTCCTAGATAATCCTCCCTTTCCACATCATCGTCAGAAATCCAATCATTCTGCAACAATAACACACTCAAGCCTCTCCTTAACCGGAATGCAATAGCTCACAGATCAAGAGGGGGTGCTCTTAACAGCACCGTTGGATCCGTTGAGATGGTGCAACATACAGGCAAGCATAATAAAACGCTGTATGGAGAGGAGTTTTTGACGCTTCAAGACAGTAGTGGCTGCTTTCCACCGTACAGTGACTCCATAAGTGGCACAGGCCACAAATAAGTCACGATATATGGTGCCGTCATGGTTGAAAATCATAACTTTGATGTTGTACATAGGTGATGTTCTCCGGATGGATGAGAAAACTCCAGCTTATTCAACTCAGTACCAATTCAGTTGGAGAGGTCATCTGAGGAAGGACGTGTCCATACTTGGCATCTGGCTTTGGCGCCAAATAGCGAAGAAGACTACCGCACTGTTGTTAACATGACTTGTCTACGCCAGTAAGGAAGAAGAAGAGGAGTCCAGTTAAACCACTAATTGGCGACAAAGGAATCTAAAACACTTTCAGTGTATTTTCGGTACATTTTCATTAAAGATAAAGATGACGATGCGCGGAGACCAGAGGGCCGTTTTCCAATACCACATTTTACATGCCAGGCATAGTTTCCCGCGCGAGAATAACATCTTTCGACTAATTTTTAATCACCAGAACTTTTAAAGAGTAAAATTTCACCACACTTGCTTCAAAATCGAAAGACACCCTGAAAGCATTGTAAAGCAAAATGTGTTTTTTTTTTTTTCAAAAAGCAAAAACGTTTCGTAAGTTCCTCACATAACAAAAATAATGCAATCTTTTTTTAGGTCCTCGGTATCTGCAAAAAAGCCTGTGCCGTCGGACTTTAAGGGTATATTCGCGTCCGTTTTCACAAGCTTCCAATCCGATGAGTAAGTAGGGGTTTTAGGAAACACGAAGAAGATAAAAAATTTCAAAAAATACAAATATTGTTTTCCTTAAAATTTGAACACAAGGAATCAAACATTGCAGTTGAGTTACATTGAAGAATATGCCGTATGGCTCAAGGAACGCCATATAAAAGGTGTGCTAGGTAAGTTTGAGATTTTGTTAAAATATTTGCTAGATTTCACAAATATTCGGCGCATTTGCTCAGTTAACAGCACAGCTGGAGAGGGTCCGGTTTTGGGTTTAATCGAACGCAAATTGAATGCCGAAGCTTGGAGTCGAGCTTGTAAGAAGTGTTCGTTATTGATGATGTTGCAAATTGGCGGTGCGCCGTTGCCCGACGTTTTGGACTTGGCGCGTCACGCCAACGATTTGCATATACACGCTGTGGTCTGTATAGGCGAACTATTTTATGTACCCACCAAAATGGAACAGCTGGTTGGTTACTGTAAAATCGTGGCTGAGAAATGCGCAAATCACTTCTTCTTATACTATCATCTGCCGGAGTTGACGAAAGTCAAATGTAAGTGAAGCGTTCTTTTAGTATTTATTTTAATGTGTTCTTCTTAAACCCAGTCAACCCCGAGGAGTTCTTTAGTAGCGCCGAAATGGTCATACCGACTTTCGCGGGCTTGGTTTGTACACAAACCGAATTGATGACGGCCATCAAATGCTTGAGCGAGGATCGTATTATCCTAATGGGCGATTCGAAAATGCTCGCCAGCGGCATGTTAATGGGTTTCGATGCGGCCATTATGACGGTGGCGAACATGGAGCCCATATTAATGAAGGAGATCTATGACGCAATGTTGCGAAAGGATTTGAAGACAGCTAAAACTAAACAACACTATTTAAATCAACTTATTAGAAATCATGTAACGAAGGGAAAGTCTAGTTGGATTTCGGATATGAAAAAGTGGTTCAATGAGAGAATGCGTTCAAGTGACGGTTGTGGTATTTATGTTGGTACACCGAGAAAATTTGGTGTATACGAATTGTAATAATTGAAGGGGTCTCGTTATTATTGTTTAATGTTCAGCGTTTCTCAGATTAATATATTGATTATGATTATTTGCGTTGTAGTCTTTATTTCAAGTTCTATTTGAAGGAAATGTTAGTCCAATTCATAGACTGGTAAACTCAGTAAGGTGTTTTGACGGATTCAGACCAAAAGGAAAAATGATAATGAAGAGTTCCGATTGTCTTAGGAACTGTATGATGGTAGAATCTAGACAGTGTTTTGACGGGTGTTAGATGAGTTGGGTTGGTTGGGATATCGTAACTTTGCATGTAACCGCCTTTAGTAGGAGATCCCTTGGACTTTCGGATCTAAAAATCCTTGCGTCAAGAGCCATCTTTCAATTAAGAGTTCAGTGGCTGCAAAGCACAATAGAGAACTCTATATTTTTGTAGACAACCGTAACTTCGTTATCTTTAATAAAGCTACATAAATGGGCTGACTTCAAAGAAATTACCGAAAGCACCTTCACCACACTACCCACTCATACGGACGTAATCGTTAGCGAACTGACACAAAGGTGATCGAAACTGCTAGCATGCCGACTGGAAGAATCGCGGAACTCCGCCCCAATTTCCCAGCCGAAGCAGCTATTTTAACTTACACCACGCCGATCCCTGTGATGCGCGAATAAGAGATCTCAGTTTGAAGATTCGGCAAAAGGTAAATCGATACAAGCGGACACAAGCACCTGAAGTCTTGCAACCTATCCACCGGCGTGAGTATGCTTAATTGACATCATGACCGAGTTGAAATTCAATCCAATGGTCATGCCTCTTCGGACCCGAAGAAGTGCGCGAGCTATTTTAGCCGGCAATTCACACGGCATCCTTTGATAGACAAATCCAAACGATGGGTTACCCGACGGCTGCGTAAAGTGCCAAAAGACTGCGCACCACTTACTTTCACCGATGAGGACATTCACAGTGTCATCAATAAGGCAAAATGTTCCATGCTGAAGCACCTAAGCACAACGAGAGTAAGCTTCCTCAATGTGTGGAAAATCGGAAGAGTGGTCCCACTACTGAAGGTCCCCCTACAAAAGGGAGTCCTATCGTTCGATAATTCTCTTCTTCCCAGCAGTAAAGACACTTGAGACATTGCTACTACCGACATTCACACACCACCTGAGTCTAGCAAACCACCAGCATGGCTTCCGAAAAGTGCACAGCACCACCAAAAAACTTAGCGTCATAAACGCCCCGATAATTCATGACCTTAACCAAAAACCACGCAACGCTACTGGAGGACATCGAACAATCCATACTCCCTCCAGGGTTGAATAGTCGGAACAAGCACTACCTGAACGGACGGCAATCATCCGTACTGTTTCGAGGTAAAAATTCCAAATTAAGAAGAATTAAGCAGGGGGTTCCGCAGGGTGGTGTCCTCTTCCCTTTGCTGTTTAATTCGAACGATGGCGTTAAAATTCCGACGGTCAATAACCATAAGATTTTAGGAGACACCCTCTCACAATGGTCCGACTCCGTTTCCTGGGCCTACCGTTGGATGACCTCGATGACAACTTATCTGAAACTTACCACCCTAACGGGGACTAGATGACCCTTACAACAATAATAATACGATCCTCTATCTTATTCAATTCACATTTTCATTGTGCTTTGACTTTGATAACTTTGACAAAAAAAAAGTTTTAAGATGCCTCAATTTTAAATGTAAATTTTGACAAGCCAGACATTGCTGAATAATAAAATAGTGTAGAAAAAGAACGAACCATTTCGGCAATTGAAAGCTTTTAAGAACGCTTAATTATGGACCCAGCAGAATTGAAATCTTTTGAGGGTTTCTTGGCGCCAGTATTCACATGCTTTGAAACTAATGAGTAAGCTCTGTAGTTAACAGTTAAATTTACTTTGAGACCAGCAACAATTTTGCAGAGAGAAAACCTTAAATTTGGCACATATTGACGACTATGCGGAGTGGCTACAAAGGAATGGAGCCGTAGGCGTTTTAGGTGAGTTGACATAGGCACAAATATGGCTCTACCAAAGTCTAAAAGACCAATATACCAACGATAGTCAATAGCATTACCGGCGAAGGTCCCGTTTTGGGAAAAGTCGAACGTCAATTGAATGCGGAAGCTTGGAGCAACGCTTGTAAAAAGTACGAACTAAAAATGCTGATACAAATTGGCGGCGCACCAATGCCCGATGTGCTGGATCTGGCAAGGCATGCGAGTAATTTGAATATAAATGGTGTAGTCTGCATACCAGAGCTCTTCTATAAGCCAAGCGATGTCAAGCAATTGGTGGGCTATTGTAAAATCGTCGCCAAGAATTGTGGGCGGCATCCATTCTTTTACTACCACTTGCCACACTACACAGATGTGTTTCGTAAGTGCAGCATTTAAAACAAATTTCTTGTGCGTCAGAATTTCTTTAACTGTATATTTGTTATTAGTTGACATGCCAGAGTTTTGTGAACTTGCGGAACGGACCATACCAAACTTCGCGGGCATCGAATATTCCCATAGTGATCTAGCCATGGCGGCGAAATGTTTGGCTCCAAATCGCATCATCATACTTAGCGATTCGCGCATGCTCTCCAGCGGTCTGCTGCTCGGTTTCAAAACATTTTGCATGGCCGCATTCAATATGGTGCCGGATACCATGTGTGATATTTACGATTACATGAAAACTGGCAGAATTAATTTAGCAAAGAGAGAGCAAAAACTTTTAAATAGTTCCATACGGGAACATATGACGCGGGAAAATAAGGGTAACTGGGTAAAGGCCATGAAACGTTGGTTTAACGAGGAGTTGAAGAAGCCACAGAATGAGACACCATTTACAGCAGGTCACACACGTAAACTCCACTAGAATTCGTTCTTTTTCCATTATTTTTTTAGTTTTGTTTGTAGTTTCTATTTTTGAGATTCCAATTACTGAAATAAAGAAAACTTTGAAGGATGGGACTTCAAGTAATGTTTTTTAAGAGGCAGACAGATGAAATTCCTCAACTCGCATCACCATAATCCATAATCTACAAAACAAACTTCGAGTTTGCGAGACTTCGATTTATGGAAGGGAATTTTTTTGAAATTGGAGTCTAACGCCAATTCAAGAGTTCGAGTTATGGAGGACTTCCGAGTACTGTAACTACTTTCTTATTTTTTCAAAATAGAAATCAAAATCTCAGAAATCGAAAAGATGCTACAGGAGTTTCCCGACAAGCTCTTTGTTGGAACTCCCAAGAAAGTCGGAAGAGAGGCAGTCTTAAGACCACGTGGAGGAGAGGATTTTAGATCTCATCCAGATAAAGACCGAGCAATGGAAGACCGTTTTTTAGCGATGTCGGCGATCGCATGTACCAAAAACTGACCGATCCAAACGAGATTAGATCTCCGAAAATACAGCACTTTGCCGGATAAAACCCGGTAACGTAGAACCGGCTGTTATGGGAATGGGACCTCAGGCCCGCATGATAGTAACCCCTCTTTGCATGCCCTGCTAACCCTGCACATCTTACATCCCTCTCCATATGGTCCGACCCCGTCGAAACAGCACGTTTCCTGACCCTACCGTTGGATAAGCTCGATGACAACTTATCTAATTCTTACCATCCTAACGGGGATTAGGTACGTCTACGTAACCGGCACGGACACGGATTTTTTATCCGGTCAAGGATTGTCGATTCGGCAGAATTCCGTAAACTAAATTATTCATGATTTATTTTGCAATAGCAGGAAAATTTTCAGTAACAATTTAGAGAACGGAAAAAAAACTAACGAAAATTTTTTTGAAAAAAAGATAATAAGAATAAATTTATTTAAAAAAAAGGTTACTTAATTACGAAAATAATTTGAAATATTAATGTTGATAAAAAATTATTTAAAGATTAAAAAAAAAATAATTATTATTATTTAAAAATTAAAACATTAATATAAATAAAAAGTGGTGAACATTTTAAAAAGATATATTTACTTAAAACAAAAATTTAAGGGATTAAAAAAGTAAGAATAAAAATTAAAAAATTAAGTAAACTGTAAAAACAAAAGTCAAACACCCACTGATGGTAAAAGCGTTAAAATATGTACATGTACATATTTACATACATATATAGAAATGTTTAAGGTTAAATTATGCAATAATTAGTAAAATAAATAACTCAATATTTAAAACTAGTTACCTGAATTTAAAATTAATTACTGAATTTTTTTAATTAAGACAAAATAAAATTAAAATGAAATAATCAAAAATATAATAGTTATACATACATATGTATATGTACATGTGTATGTATATAACATAATTAAAAAAATAATAACTAAATAAAAAATTAACAAAAATTAAAAAAAAGTAAAATATAAATAGTTTTTATAAAAACAAAAAAAAAAATAGATTTATAAACATAATTAAAAAAAGTAAATAAAATTAAAAAACAATATTAAAAATTTAAAATGAAATAATAAAAAATATCATAATTGTAAACAATAAAAAAAATATCATTGAAAAATAAAAAAAAATTATGTATAAGAAATATAATTGAAATAAAAAATTACCGAATACAAAATATAATTAAATAATAAACTGACCGACAATTAAAAGAAAATAAAAATAATTATAAAATAAATAATTATTATAAAATAAAAAACAATAATAAAAATTGGAATGGAAACAAAAAATTACCAAATATACATATAAAAAAAATAATTATAATGAAATTGAAAAAAGTGGCATGGCGAGTTCAAAAGCTTTATTATTTCGCTATAACCAAGTAATCGTAATGAATTAAGCAACTGAAGAATGTAGAAATGTTTATAATATTTTTATAACCCTTTCTAGGTTTTATGAGACCTCTGCAGGCAAAAACAAAAACCAATAAATTTTGTTATATATTTCCTGCTAAATGATTTATTAGATGCATGTGCGTTAATACAAATGTAATTTTACAATATTATGTGCCAGTTCAACCCAATATTTGGCACAATAACCATAATGTTCAATGCAAACTTAAATGATTAATAAAAAAATATCTATCTTATTGGAATAAAAGTGAAATTTGTTTAAAAAATATATATCATATGTATTCATACAAACTTTAATCAGACTTACAAATGTGTTAAAAAGAAAAAGAAATAAAAAATCTGAATAAAATTAGTATGTGCGCGTAACTATTAAAAATGAATATAAAATGTAAATCGAATTGATGAGAGCATGCATGGCGACGGTGGGGATTTGGTAAGCAAAGGGGCAAAAAAAAACTTAATTACAAATTATGGAGATGCGTATGACAGTACAAGCAGCTGCAAGAATCATTAGGAACGTTTATGATTCCTTGTGCTCGCATGTGTTACTTGTATTGAAGGAAAAATAAAAAACGACGATTATATGCAATAACAAGTAATGCGCCGCACAAATATGCGATGAACAATACAGCACACATACAAACACTTTACACAATGATTCAGCCGGCTGGCAGGTTGCACACACGCACACCACACAATACACCTTACGCTGGTGTGACGTCCAGGCAACTAAAACGTGTAACCACCCTCGGGTGCATTCGAATGGCCCGCATTAAATTCGAGCGCACCATTAACCTCTTGTGGCGCCAGCTCCGCTTCAGCATCCTCGCCGCTATTGAAGTATGTATCCACCAGTGCGAAGGCCTTCTTGTATATTTCCTCGTTTTCGTGCTCCTGCAGCTTCTCCAGTTTATCCAAACCGCCCATCTCCTCGACCATCAGGCATAGATTCTCGGTGCCGCCCAACTTTTCGGCCAAAACAAACAAATTACCGAGTCCCATGAGTACCACTTTAACGGTGCGCGGATCCTTGGCGTCGAGTAAATCACAGAATGGCTTCAATATTTGATATTTTTCAATCAGATCGATTATTTGTTCGGGTGTGCCACTCGTTGTGGTATTTGTAACGGCCCAAGCGGCTTCTTTTTGCGATTTGAAATCGCCCTTCTCCAACACATTTCGTATAGGTGTGAAAAGACCTGGAGTTATTTGGAAAAAAATTTAATTTACTGTTTTGCTAATTAAAATAAGATATTTTTAGAAAAACTTTACTGTTTTGTTTTACAAAGCGAGTGTATGATAAAGTATAAGAAAATAAAAAGGCAGTACAAGACAAAATCACAAATTTTAAATTAAACATATAGATTAACATGATTGAGTATAGGTAACAAGCTATGAAAAATAAATATTAGAAAACTTTTGAGAACTATTCCGTACAGAACAAGCCCTTCACAAAAGAAAGTTCAATAGTAACGCATATAGACTCCAAATACATGCATTAGAATATATTTAAAAAAAAAAAAAAATTTATATATATTTCCAAATTCAAGGCTTGTAATTCTTAGTGAAATTCCTACAATTATCCTCTCGTGGTTTTTATATTAAGGTAACATTTTAGTTGAAGTTTGGGAGTGTCCATCACTTTTATGCAATACAAGCAATAATACACATATGTATGTATGTATATATCACAGACTCATTTTAGAGTATACATATTAGTTTTGACCTGATTACCTACATTAAAGCAAGTTATGAAAAGTATTCCCAAATTCATAAAATATTGCCAAATGCGATGATGCCCTACTTTAGAAAATCCACGTTGAATGCCGCCATATTTGTGATAATTTCGCACCACTCTGTTAAAATTTTCTTTTCCTTTTTAATTAGCGATATAGAGCACTCTTTTTCGCATATTTAAAATTGTATTAGCAAAAAAAATTAAATTACTTAATTAAATTCTTGTCTACGCCGCAACTATTCATTAACGTTGATGTGCTCTATTTTCTTTCATACAAATATTTAGACACAACTATGACCAAGTTTATTTTTCATTACTCTTCCTTCCCAAATTAACCGGTAAGCAGGCCGCGCAAACTTGTTCAAATGTATGTATGTGTGTATGTGTATACTTCAAGAGTTTACAAACCATTTGGGCAACAGCCGTAACTAACAGTTTGATGAAATCAACAATTCCTCATCTGCTATTCAGCTAAGCAACTAACCACCCACTAGAATGGCAAATAAAAGCCTCACAATCAAGTCCCTCACTCCATAAAAGCGCTTACAAACACAACATAAATAAGAAAAGTAGCAAAAAACAAAGCAAAGCGTAAACAGAGGAGAAAGAAATATAAAATGCAAACACAAACACAAACTTACCAGCATCGATAACGGCCTGAATCTGCTTCGGATTTCCGGCTGTGATATTACTAACCGTCCAGGCGGCCTCCTTTACAATATTACATTTTGAATGTTGCAACAGAACACCCAATCGGGGTAAACCGCCAGCAGCAATGACTGCGTCCGTCTAGAGGGTTGAGTCGTTGGTGACAGGGCAGTTGGAATTAAATTTCACGCAGGTATTGGCAGGCGACCAAAAATAAAAAAAAAACAGGAAATGAAAATAAAAAAAATAAGGCGAGGAAAATTAAATTGTGTATGCGTATGTGTGAATGTATACTTATATTTTTAGTACAAATATAGTAGCAAATATGCAAATGGAATTTGGTGAAACCAAAAAAAAAAGGTACGCAAATAAATAAAAATTAAGATAAAAATGTTGCTGTGAATTGGAGGCTTAAAACAACAGCGCCAGAAAAGTTACAATGCGGCGTAAATAAGCAATGAGCAAAGTAATTTTTGCAAATTGAAAGGCCGAAGTGACACTTTAGCTCGGGGCATAATTTTTGTGGAAAAAATTAAGTGGGGTGAATGAGTGGTATATAAAAAGCATTGCTTAATAAGTCTTTACCGGATATATCTCGTTGTAAGGTTTTGTAATATTATATTTAGGGATAATTTTTGTTAAAACTGAATTTGAGCCGCTCTATGCATAAAACGTGTATACAGAATAAAAATAATAAATTAGTTTTCTAATAAAAACATTATTTCTACGTGCACTACTCGTATACAATTCTTATATGATGGATTGAGTAAACACCGAAAGAACGGCTGCGGTACTTTCTCTAAACCGCTTTCGCAGTACAATTCCAGTAGCCAAGCAACCAATTCCATCGGTATAGCCGCTAACCTGTGCACCACAGTTAGTACTACCTTCATCAACATGCTAATCCCGGAATCCAAAGTGGAAATTCGTAAATATTCATTTTCCATTTGTGAAATGTGCAGATTATGCAGCAGCGGAAGCAACATCAATGGCAAACATACACAAACACAGCTAATAGCAAGAACTCATGGCACACAGACGCAACACCACCACCACGCCTTCATTAGCTAGTTAAGTACTAGCAGGTTGCCTGACTGCCACCCTCTCTTTTATACGCTCCAGCTTACTTTCTCGCAATTTTAATGCGGATCTGTGTCAAGTAATCGACGCCAGCTTTGAATTCATATGCAAATTTACACATAGTTATGCAAAAACTCGGCGTCCAAGCTTTAAGAGGCTAAAGGGAGCGAAGGTAAGTTGTGGCGTGCATAACAGCAAGTGATTGCGACCAACCAACAGACGCGTATTATTCTCAACTACACAAATGGTGTTTGTTACCGAAAATTTTATATGTGCATAAGATCAGTGCTGTAGAGAGGGAAACAAATATAAATGTAGCTAAAGTCAGCTTAACTGGCACACGGAGGCTAGCACTTATTGTTGGTGCAGCCGTTTCGTTTTGCATTTTAATCCTAAATCACACGTTGTTTTGTTTAGCTGCATTTCCGAATGTGCATTAATGTTTAACGAATGGATTCACATTGAAGTTCTCGGCATGTACATACATACATACTCGTATATGGTGCATGATAAACCTAACACTTATAATTGCACTCACCTGCAGATCAGTGCCGGTTACGATATTTCCCACGCTGCGTAGTGCTGGCACAATTATAGAAGGCTCGTCAGTACCAAGCAGTTTTACTAGATGCGTCACTGCGCCTGTGTCGACGACCGCTTGGATTTTCAAATTTTCATCATCCGTCACATATGAGAGTGCCCAACAGGCATCAGCTAACACTTGTGAATCATCACCTAACAGTAATTGCGATATCACGGGCAACAAACGTTTAATTTCATCAAATGGTGGTGATGGATTTTTGTTGCGACACAAATTCGACATCAACCAAACAATGTTGCGCAAAAAGGAAAGTGGTGTTTCAAAATTTATCAAACCAAGTATACCATCCACAACATTATGTTGTATGACGATGTCACGTGCGGCTGCTCCGTCTCCGGCTATATTACCCAGAGCCCAAACCGCCTGCTCGGCAAGATTAATGGACTTGGATTTCAACAACGCAACAAAATGTGGCACAGCATTTTGCTCGATAACGCAACGTGTTTGCTCCGAAGTGCCAGAAGCGATGTTGGTAAGCGCCCAGGCAGCTTCAAATTGTAGCAAAGGACTATAAACAGAACACGAGATATGTAAAAGGAAATAAGTAAAATTGCTACGCATATGGTTAACGTGAGTTTGCCTACTTCTCGTGATTTTGTAGAAAACGTATGCAAATGGGAACAATGCCATGTCCTATCATCAAATCAATAGGCGGATTACGTTCGCGACTTAGCATTTTACGTGCTGATTGCATGCCTACGAATTGACGATCGACATCTTGACCATTCATAGCGGCAACCATTTCGTCGATGCTCATTTGCACGGGCGATTGGCTATTATTCTCTTTCAGAGGAGATACAATATCCTCTTCGTTGATGTTGCGACGTTTGAAAAGTTGATCCTCTTTCTTTGATTTGCGCAACTCCACAGTAACTTCATGGCGACGCATGCGAGAATCCTATGTATAAAAAGTATTAATTATTTCATAGTTTAAAAATCCAGTGTGAGATACTAACCTGTGAGTTAATCGAGTTCGATTTGTACGAATTTAAACGTGTTGTATCTGATTTACTCATTTTGTTGCTGATGTATAATAATGCAGGAAATAAAGAATAATGCAGCGATGCTAAAGTTTTGATGAAACAAGTATAATATATATTTGGGAGATGTAAAATTTTTGATTTTCTAAATAATAATATTTCCTGTCAATATTCATACATAACTAAATACAGCAGAAATATATTTTAAATTTTTTCTAGCACTCAATAATATTCAAATTGATCCTGAACTCCCACAACAGCCGGTTCTACGTACCGGAATTGACACGGATTTTATCCGTTCGGATCGGTGAGCATTTTATTAATTCAAATTGATCCTGTTACTCAAAATGGCAGACCACGCAGAGGATAAGTTTTACATCACAAAGGTAGCAGGCATTTTATCGTTTCCAACCCGAAATGTAAGTACACATTCTGAGGTCTTATACAAATATGTACATGAAATCCATAGCCACATTGTTTACAATTTTCTAGAAATTTTGCGAACCTTTTACAAATGAAAACCTACCTGTCTTTATTTTAGCCCAATGAACTAGGTTTCAGTTAAAAATAACGTAACTTCACAAAAATTTGCTTAATAAGTTCAAGACAGGTTATTCTCACCTTAATTTTCCACCTTTGACACAATAATATTTCCAATAATTGCAATGCAAGTTTTATTTTAAAAATTAAATAAATTTGTAGGGAAAATAATAAAAATTCATGCAATGAAATAACTTGTTAATTCTTTCTATTCGACTGTCTGCTCGGCAATAAAATGCCGTTTGAAAATTCAAAATTTCCCCTGCAATTCACGCAGACTTGACGGGAGACTTTTCAACGTTGATTTTTGTTTTTGTATAAAACGTGCATATGCAGCGAAATGGCAAAACACATGCAATGAAAAGGCGCAAATTTGATCTTCGCGCAATAACCATTGTGGGTTAAAGCGTGTAAACAGCTGTGCCGCTGCAGTGTAGAGAAATAGTTCACTTTTTTGCAAACAATTAGTTTTTGTTGTAAACGGCCACTTTTTGCAGTGTGTGTTGATTTGTTCTCTTACTCTAGCCTGTGCTCAATGCTAAGATCGGTATGTAACAAGCGTAAAAGTCTCCAAAAGTGGTGTTGCCTGGATTTGAGATCAACTCAGGGTTGCATTATGATGTACTACTTTTATAATTGGAGAAACACAGGGCGTCGGAAAGCAATATGTTTCGTATTTTGTAGAAAACTTTAATTTGCTGCAAAAGAAACAGTGACAGTAACTGATGAAAACTTCAGCTGATATCAAAAAAAAAATTGTAGTTCGATATTTTATTGATTCAAACTTAAAAATATTTGGATTAACCAATTTTAAATGCTTTAAAAGCCTGCTTTAAAAGCCTGCATATTCTTTGTATACTCCCAGCGCTACATAAGTCATTCGCTGTTGACCTCTGCAATGTGAATACGCGAAACGCCACGTTGTGGTAGGCTTAAAAGCATTTATTATCAACATAATCAAGGACGTCTTATCAAAATCAAGCTAGCAGGGGTCTAACATGGCATCCACAATTCATTTGAGTAGCGCGTCCTGTTTGCAGAGATGAATAATGCTGAGCACATAACAGCCACGAAATGCTCTATTCAGCATTGTTAACATTTACTCTCGCTGTATGCTTTGCGCTCTCTATCTCTTATTAAACACTGGTATGTGGAGCCCTTTTCAGTTTTCGCTCCACAAAGCGCCCTTTGCTCGAATAAAAATTAATTTTACAGCACCAGAGAGTGGGTGTGTGTCCAACAGCCGTTAACTAATACGAAATGTACGAAGCGGCAGTCGCCAGCAGCAACAGCATCAGCTACGACGTTGGTGCAATTTGATTTCATGCGTCAGTTCACACCTAAAAATTGTTTGGGGTGCTCCAACAGAGCAATTCCTATGCAATGCAATTTGCCTTGCTGTGAGTTTACAATATTCGTAAGTATATAGCTGCACGAGAGGGGAGAAAAAACGAAGAAAAGTTTGTTGCAAGTGAAAATTTACGAAAGTGTAGTACGTCTTTAAGCGCGCGCCGCACCTTTGTAACATACTCCTTTCGGCAACTACTTGTGGACCTAAATATAAGTATACTTTCTTTGCCGTTTATTCTCGTTTATTACTTCGTCTGCGCTACCCTGCCCCGAGAACTATGCAAGCAAACTCATTAAATGTCAACACAAAAATTTAAGTGATACTTTGAAAATTACTTCATTATACGGCACACTCTACTGTAGTCGCTTTCTAGGCGCACCAGCCAGTCGTCCCCCATATTGGACACTTCAAATTTGCCCGTAAACATAATTTCTTTTTAGTCGCCTGTGTGTACATAGGTCTCTGTTGCTGTTTGTGAACTGAACTACCCTCTTACACTTTTGTGGTTGCGCTTGGTTTACCCATTATTCACACGCGGTATACGCCCGAAAGTATGCTCTACAAAGTGTTATGTGTTGGCGTTGGCGTTCGCTTTGGCTTTGAAGGTCAACGAAGTAGACGAAGGCGACGATTTATGCAATATCCAGCGCTCGCTTTTAAGTGAAAACATTATTAAATGTACTTTGATAGCGGTTTTTCGTATGTAGAAAGGGACTAAGAGCAATAGGTGTTGGTTTAAAGAAGGACCAGTGACGCACTATACCTGTTTTGACGATTCTTGAACCAGAAAAATAATTTTTTATATTGATTTCTTATGAAGAATGCTGAATCTAACATTCTTCTTCTTATTTATTTCTTTTGCTGTTTGGTCCCAATCGGAGATTCCAAGTATAGCCAGGTCCTTGTACCTGGTTCCTCCAAAGGAGTGAAGGTTTTCTTCTTCCTAGGATCTTAATAATCACTACGATGACGTCTTAAGTCTGTCCTTATATGATCTAAAAACTCGCAAAATATCAATGATGATGTCGAGAGTAGTTTTATTTAAGAGCTCACCATCATGAACTGAAAGATTTTCGGAAGAAAATGAACTAAAAGAAACCGGGCTCTATGAAATATGTACAAATTATATCTTGTCTTGAACTATCGAAATATTTTATGGGGTATTTGGATGACAAAACTGGTTGATTACCTAAATCATGAGTTTGAGCTGCTGATACAGGTATCATTCCGGATGAAAGTTCGAAGTCTCCACAACCATATCAACATGAGAAATTGAACATGTGACAAGTTGGGCTGAATATCATTCCATAGGAAAGTCCAATCTCTATATCCACATCTACTAGGCAAATTGGACAAGTGACGGATTGACCTAATTTTTTATAGCAAAGATCCGCACAGTTTAAAGAGGTCAATTAATCAGTCCATAAAATACTGTCGATTTCTTAATAGCGAAAAATGGAAAGATTGAAAACTTGAGAGCTTAAAAACTTACCCGCTTGTAACTAGTTCTGCACCATTCTCAAACCAGTCTTAATCATTGTCTGTAATGACACGTGACTTCACTGGTTGTTGAGTGTAAATTTTGTTTTCACTTGTATTGCCCACATGAATTTGTTTATTTAGGTATATTTGGCACTGTCTACCTACTTTGACAGTTTTGACAAAAATGCTGTCTGGTACTTCTTTCTTTAATGTCGGCTAGTTAAGTGTATATGACAATTTGAGTATAGCGGTTTACTTGTACAGCTGTCATATGTCAATAGAAAGTAAGAAGCTGGTGAGAATTATATGAAAATAAAAAGCGAATAAATGAAAATATTCACGTAGGACAAATGTATACATATGTATAAGAGATTAAAGGTTTTTTAGATAGAGAACTTTCCAATTTAGAGATGTGGTCGAAAGTATAATTGGAGGATATCTTGACAGCAGATAATCATTCAAGATTACTTCATTAATGCATTTCATATGATGAAGCCAGACTAAAAGGTCTCATATAGGCATGACAGAACCGTCTGTCGTCTCAAAATGTTTGCGTGTCATCGGCCTTTCCAGGCAAGGAAACAAAAAAAAGTCCGGGAGGGCCGGCCTTGGATAGGTAGCTGTTCACAAGAATGGCGGTGTGAGCCGAGGCGTTGTCGTGTGCAACTTCCAATCGGCTACGATGTCTTGTCGACCCGATTGACCCTTCGTTTGAGTCTCTTGAAGACTTCCACGTAAAACTTGGCGTTGACGGATTGTCAGGAGGAACAAATTCATGGTGAACGATGCCTTTGATATCAAAAAAGGCAATGATTTGCTCATTCTTTAGGTCTTCATCAGCGATTTCTTCCCGGCCCTCCAAAAAGGCTTTGTGCCACCATAAAACACTACTTCTTGCTAAAGTAACATCTGGGTAAGCCTGCTTGATCATATAAAACGTCTCTGTCGCAAATTTACCGAGTCTCACACAGAATTTAATCGCGTACCTTTTCTATTGGGCTTGCACCACTCACAGAAACACGTCGAGCGAAAATGTTTGTCCTGACTCTCCAGGTGCTCGTAGACAACTGACCGGTCGCTCGTTCGTAAGCTAGGAACGCCCTCTACCGAATTCAGTCGGTGCGCATGCGCTCCAAAGTACAGTCGGGATGGAAGACAATCAGTCCTATTACTTTCCGGAAAAATCCTGTACTCCTCAGTTGTTTTATCGTTTTGATTGATATCAAGTGAGAACAAAAATAGCTACTGGGATTGGTAGTTGTAAATGAAAGATCGATATCATAGGACATTAGTAATCGCCGGGGGAAGGAGAAGAAGAGGAAGACCTCGAATCCGTTGCAAACACAACCAAATGGAGAAGGATCGCCAAGCAGCAAAAAGGAAGGGCGACTGGAGCGCTATTGTAAACTCAGCTATAACCGCGTAAGCGTAAGAAGAAGCTACTTATTACTGACATTGAGCTCCGCTTTACAGCTTTTATTGTATCTCAGTAGACTCTTGAATGCGGTCCACTTGTTACACTCATCGACTTCCATTAAATACAATGCGAATGGAACTCTTGCGAGCTTATTAAAACTATATTTGCGCCTTTCTTTCAATTTCAAAAGTTCGTAAATGATATTATTAGAGTAGACCCTATACGGCTAGGGGCTTCCCGACTGCCTGCTTCGCTGGCAACTTATCACCTCATGCTGTTCATTACGCAGTTAATAAGAAAGCGCACAAAGGACCACCTCCGACAAATGACACAGAACAAATGAGCGACAAAAGTTAGTTAAGTTCCGAGAAGAAAGCAAAAAAGACAAAAAACAACAGAGTTGCACAGCACAGTAGTTGTGAGAAGTCAATGGACAATTGAAATTGTCTGCACTACATGGGCAAAGTCAATGTTCAAAGTCATTACATTTATACATTTGTCCTTGCCTGCATTATCCTTAGCCGCCATTTGCACTTTACGGTCGACTCTTGTTGGTAATTGTCGGCAAACGGACACAGGCACAGAGAAAGCAGGCGGAGGAGCAGCGCAGAGGCAAACAAATAAGCTGACATAATGTTATATATGTACATTAAACGGGTGATCCCAGTAGAGGTACGGTGGACATTTGATTCGGCGCCGCTCGCAGTAACTCGGACTGACATATGGAACGACTTGACGCATTTTACGTCGAGATCTTAAATTGAAAGCGTACAAAATACAGCTTCTGAAAAAACTCAAACCGCTCGGCCTACGCAAGCGACATCGCTTCTCTCTTCTTCTTTTCCAAGAAGATCCTGACGTTTTCGAGCTAAATTTTGTTCAGCGATGAGTCCCATACCAAACCATAGTCGATCTCCAGAAGGACCTCCGAAAAAAGATGTTTGTCGGTGACGAAGATTCTTCGCTTAAAATTATCTAAAATCCCAGAATCAGAAATATTTTTATTAAGTTGTATTTTTAGGTCTAAAAGACATGTGGTTTTCGATGAGAAAATACCTTTTTCGAAGTAGGCCTTTTTGACAGCTATTATCTGCTTTAAACTCAGTTTAGTTTCCCACTTTCATAATGAACAGACTTTTTCTAGAACAACGTTTGCAAACTGTGCGAATTTACTATCAAAAAATGGTTCAGATCGAGTTACGCATATTCCAATATTCGGACGATATTATCCTGCAGCAAAGTGGGTAATTTCAGCAGCCATGGATCGCCTTTATACCACGTTTAGTCTAGTGGGTAATGTGTATCCTCAAAGACGATCCTAATGAGTCTATCCGTCATTTCTGAAGCAGTGCCCATCCTTTTTATGTAAAATTTTGTGGAGGGATCTTTCTTTGTGGGCTTACAAAATCCAACTCGTGTAAGAAATGAAACCGAACTAACGTCAATCGCGTCAAGTCGTCGATGAATGGGCCCAAAACGAGTTGACCACCGATCCCGATTTCCAAAAGAAAATTCCGCTCAGCGACGAAGCTCACATATTTGGTTGAATGGATACGTGAATAAACAAAAAAATTGTCGCATTTGAAGTAATGATAAGCCACAAGCCATTTTTTGAGACGTCGTTAAATCCTTAAAAAATTTCTGTTTTGTGAGCTTTATGGTTGGAGGGAATCATTAGTCCATTTTTCTTCAGAAATGAAGTCGACCGTCATTAGTAAACCCTACAGAACCCTGTTTAATTACCCTTTCGTGCCTGAATTGGATGGAATTGGATTGATGGAAATTTTTTGATGAACGCCTTATCTCTCGCCGTGAGCCTGTGTCGTAGGCTCCAATTTTATGTGTGTATGGAAAGTCGCTGTCTACGCAGATAAGCCCGAGACGATTGGCGGCTTAGAAGAGAATATTAGACGCGGCCTCAGTTACTACGAAAATGGTTGGAATTATTAGCAAATTCTTTATTATTCTTATTCTTTCGATCATCAAATATATCACAAATACTCTAAAAAGGTTCTGTGAAAATTCAAAAGGTCAGTCGTTCAAGCCGATCTTCGGTCTCTTTCGAGAAAGTTAGGTTAGGTTACGTTGAATTAGTAGGCATAGCGCAGGTTAGGTCCTTTGCAATACCAGATGGAGTTCAGTTCTTAGGTAGGTTCCTTTAAAATGCCTGCGCTTGCCCGAGCTATGTCTCAAGCTCATATCTCCGAAAATATGTTCCGGATGAACTCCAAATTTTCGTAGAATATTCTCAAATATATTTACATTCGATATGTAGTATATACAAAAATTCGAACTCTCGAAATATAACCCCTCACAGTAATTGAAAAGTGGTTTGCTGTCCTGTTGGGTACTGCCCTGCCAAAGAAGTCAGCCAACCTGCTCCTTTTGCTTTCTTACTTTTCTCACGCTGCGGCGTAAGCGTGTTAAAACCAATTACAGCCCTTTTATCTACATACAAACACCTTTCAGGCACACACACACACACACATGCACAGCGGAGATACGCACATTCTTTCACACGCTTGGTGTTTTCTTAGCGCGTGCTGTAGCACAGCAAAGTGTGGATAAGCGATAAACACCCTGTTGTTGCACTCACGCACCCATACTGACGCGCTTTTCTTGCATCACACACACACATATGTATATACGTATCTGCATGCACTTATTTGCACACTTCCAACTTTTCGACCCCACCAACTTCGGTTCAATCCAGTCGAGAGTCCCCAGCAACACTTGTAGATTTTTAATGATTTTATCTTTACTTCGAGTAAATTGCTGCTGTCGTTCGTACCCCTCATCCCCCCCATTTTTCACTGTTCCAACCCATTCATAAGCGTAAATCGCCTTTTCACTTGCGTTTACATATACGTGAACAAGTGTCCAGGGTGAACGGTGGAAAATGCTGCGTCCAAGTGCATTTGTCGTGAGCGAGGGCATGTATGTGTGCATGTGTGTATGTGTGTTTGTCGGCAATTGCAAATAAATAAGGTCAAGAAGGTGTGCCGTTTGCATGATCTTTGTTTGTACTTTTATTTCCGCTGTTTATCTGTTGCCTTCTCATTGTCCTTTCATGGCGAATTTCTTGAACTTTCTTCTTGCAGGATTAAAGTACTTTTGCCAAAGAAGCTTCATAATAAGGAATACAAAAGGATAAACAAAATACAAATTACAAGAAAATTGAACATTGAAAGGCGTATGAATAAATTAGCTTTAATAAAGGAAAGTAAACGAATAAGAAACACGCTTCACTTTGAAGGAAGATCTAATGTACAGAAAGGCCAAGGCGGCGAAAGTGATGAAACATTGACTGAGAGCCAGGAGTTTATGGCATATTTTATAAAAAATATATAAATCACTCAATTGCGAGCCTTCAAACATGCATTCTAGAGTAAATTACTTGTGAGAGAGTGACATCTGGCGTCGAAACTCCGTTGCATGTGAACCAGGAATCTTACCAGTTAGTAAGTCTTATCTTGACAAACACTGCTGTTTTTGGTCGACAATTTATTGAATATTCAGACTTCGTATATCAGGACTATTTCCGCAGCAGTCAGAGCTACATAATTTATTGATTGATAAACGAGGAATGCACAGCGACCTTAGGTCTATTGTGCCCTCTTCTAAATTACAAAGACTCACGTAGACCCAGTATATTGATAAAGTCTAATATTTTACTGGATGCTAATGAAACGATGAGATTCCTATTTGGAAACATGAATTCAAGGGCCTTTGACCTGCGTCTGCAGACTGCTGTGCAGTCTTCTGGTGTTTCAAGCTCCCTTTCACAGGACCGACAATTTACGCAAGAAGCTAGGTCCATGTTGTGTAAGTGCTTCTTTAGCTTGCAGTGGCCAGTGTAAAATGCGACCAGTAGTCTGATTTTATCCCTAGTGAGGTCGATTACATATTTCAACCTGCTGAGGTTATAAACCGCTAAGTATGGTTATACGTTCATTGCGATAGTTGTGTTGGAGATTTATCTCCATGCATCGACTTATGGCAAAGGCTCCTGCCTGAAAAATGCTCGGAAAGTTTCCCATTGGTATGGAGAGTTTGGTGCGTGATTCTGCGACCCTTGCACCGATTCTCTCCGACGTTTTCGAGCCGTCAGTGTAGCACTTGATCGTACTATCCCTAAGCAGTAGTTCGATAGTCGAGTCATTCCATTCAGCCTTCCTGCCAATGGTAACCTTGAACATCTTGGTGAAGTTAACCCCCTTTGGAAATGCCGTCTCTTGGGAGAAGGGCCAATAGCATAGTAGCACTTAACTCTTTCATCCACTGGAACGAGATTGCCTTACCTCTGCCATACCTTTCTGCTGTCATTTGTAGCAGTGTGTGCTTGGCTACTTGACCGATCTCTAGATGAAGTGTTGTGAGCTCAAGCATCACTTCAAGTGATGCCGTCGGACAAGTACGCATTGCAGTAGTATGTTTGGTTTGGGTCGCTAACGGAGAGTTTCTGAAACGTAAACCATAAATATAGTTCAACCATTGAAAGAAACCTCTTCTAGAACCACTACAGGATTTTTTGCTTTACATTTTATGAGTAAACTTCATCACAAACACAAGTGTTTGGGTAGCAGATTCCTAAATAAACATCTGAATATTCTGTAAGAATAGAGAACGCAAAGGAGATACTTGACAACGTAGTAGCATTCAACAGTCGCATCATTACTGGTGACTAGATGCGGGTTTAGGAATATGACGTCGAAGCTGTCAAATAATCTAGCAAATGGCGTTTCGAAAATGAGCCGAATCCGAAGAAACCGGATTTCGCTGTGGGCACAGAAGGCCATCATAGCCGAGGTCCTAAGCGTTGGCGCTTTTATTGGTTTAGAAGCCTATTTTCCGTGGCTCTAATAAAGCTTTGTATTAAAATACGTAATTATGTATCTCTTTGTGTCAGTCTGGGTCAATTTTGAGTGGTGAACTATAGATCAAGGAAAAGAGTTTTATAAAACTGGAGCTTTGAAAGATCGTTAGAACACATCCAAAGTGGTTTTAGTAATGTAGACATCGCTGTCTTAAAGTCTTTTAAGTACAAGTAGTACCTTTTTCCCCCTAATATTTGAACATGATATTTAAATTCTTACCGAGCACCCGAAGACACAAACATTCACATTTTATTTTTCATTATTTCGTTCGTTTTTATTAATTTAAATCTTTAAACCAGCTAACAATGCGTTTATCTTCAGTTTAATGTTTTGCGCGAGGGAAAACGAAAATCTCAACAAATCACCCGCGTTATCACATTTTACCCCGCTTAAGCTTCTTTCGCCGCTTCGGTCACAGGCGCTGGAGCTGCGGTGCTGGATGGTTCGGCATTGTCGCTGCTATTGGCTGAGCGCACATCCACGACATCGGAGTCATCGCCCTCGGATTGGGGGTAGGGTGGGAAGTGTTGATCTTGTGGGTATTGTGGCTGCTCGGGTTGCTGTTGCTCGGGCTCTGGCTGTTCTTGTTCCGGGTATTCGACAGGTGCAGGTTCGGCTGCTGGCTCTTCGGCGGGCTGTTGTTCGACAGCAACTGGAGCGGGTTGTACAAAGTGTTGTTGTTGTTGTGGCAAGTATTGCAAGTACTGTTGTTGGACTGGCACAACGGGCTGTGCGGCAACAACTTGTTGCACAGCTGGTGCAGCAACAGCAGCAACGGCAGCAACCTTGGCGGCGACAATTGGTTCACGTTGTACAACCGCATTGAAACCATTCACATCGTCAGCGGTATAGGTAACGGTACGCTTATAGCCATCAGCATCGATAACGCTGTACGAACCGGCAACATTGCCACCATCACGGCTCTCCACCTGGCTCTTGATGTCACCGGTCAAGGAATCATGTACGCCATAAGAGAAATCATAACGTGGAGCGGATTCGATTTCGACTTGCTTGACAATGGGTGCAGGTGCGGCAGCGACGACGGTCTTGGTAACAACTGGTGCGGGAGCGGCAACTTGCACGGCTGGTGCGACGGTCTTAACAACTGGTGCAGCGGCGACAACGGGCGCGGCGGCTAGGTAAGACTTGGTGTAGACGGGCGCGTGATGGTAGACGGCGGCAGCTGGTGCGGCATGTTGGTACACGACCTGGTGGGCGGGGCTAGCATAAGTAGTCACGGCGGCGGGCAGGTGATGGTAGGCGGCATAAGGGTTGTAGGCGTAGGTGGCAACGCCAGCCAAGCCGGAGCCGGCCAAGGCGAAGACGGTTAAGACGCTCAAGAACTGTAACGTAGAGTGAGGTTAGATTTGGGTTTTGACAAAATATTAAAAAATATATTACAAAAATAAGTAAAAGTCAAAACATTGTAAAATTTTGGAATTATTTCAGTTAATTTCAATTTTTTTGAAAAAATTTGGCAATTTTTTAAAAATCTTTTGGATGTAATTTTTAATAAAAAATAAGTAAAAATTCACTACACTGTAAGATATTAAAACATTTTCCTTTATACAAGTATTTTTTAAAACTATTTTTGAAATTTTTTCAATATTTTTGCATTATTTTCAAATTTTTTCGAAAAAAAAATTTAAGCAGATTTAATAAATCTTTTATAAAGTATTAAGAACAAAATTATGAAGATATGACAGAAACGTTTTTAGTTAAAAATTGGTTTTAAACATTTTCGAATATTTTTTGAAAAATGTTGTAAAATATCTTTACTATTTTGTAATAAAATGTTATATGTAAGAAGTTTTCATAAATTACATCTATTTATGTATATTGTAATATTAAAATAAAAGAAAAGACAAAACAAAATTAAATTCTGAAACTTTTTCAGTTAATCTGATTGAAATATTTTTGAAAAAAAAGGGAAATTTTTTGAAGTTTAAGAGTTAAATTATTTCTTAGTTCAAAACAGATTTTCTAAAATTTTTGAAAAATTTAAATTTCGAGGATGTTTTCAAAATGTAAAGGTATTTTAAAAGTTTTCGAAAAAATGTGTACAAATTTTATAAAAAGAATTTCTAATTTTGTAAAACGATAATAAGTGAACTGTAAATTTTTTTTAATTAAAAGTTTCAAAGAGTATTACAGGTTTTAAGTTACAAAACAAATTAAAAAAAAAAAATTAAAAAAAATTAATTTTACTGCAAAATTTGTAAAAATAATTAAAAATCGAATTAAAATTAAAAATGTTGTGAAAAATTACACTGTTGTAGTTTAAAAAAATGTTTGGATTTTTTTTTAATTCTAATAAAAAATTTTGAAAAAATCTCAAAATTTTATAAAAAATTTTATGCAGTTCAAGAAATACATTTTTTTGGTTCCAAAATACTTAACTGATATTTTGAAAAAAAAAAATTGAGAAATTTTTGAAAATATAAATTTTTTTAAAAATTTTCCAAAAAATGTGTACAATTTTTATAAAAAAACATTTTAATTTTGTAAATTTCTTTTTGTAAAACGATAACAAGCGAACTGTAAGACATTTTTCTTATTAACTTAATTAGCTTTATAGAATATTGCAAGTTTTGAGTTACAAAAAAATAAAAAAAAAATTGAATTATCCTGCAAAATTATTAAAAATTATTAAGAATCAAATTAAAATTTAAAATGTTATACAATATTACACTTTATAAGTTAAAAAACCAGTTTTTGATTTTTATTTTTTTTTATAAAAAAATTTAAAATTTTGAAAGAAATCTGCAAATTTTATAAAAATTATTAAACATTTTATTAAGTTTAAGAATTATTTTTTTTAGTTCAAGATTTATTTTCTAATATTTTGGAAAAAAATTACGAATAATTTTTGATAATACACATTTTTTAAAAGTTTTCGAAAAATAAATTCTATAAAAAAATGTCTAACTTTGTAAATCTATTTTTGTAAAGCGATAACATGCGAACTGTAAGCAAATGTTTAAAATAAATAGTTTTTTAGAACATTACAGGTTTCGAGTTAAAACATAAAGTTTTTTAAAAATATTTAGAAAAAAATTTCAAATTTTTGGCAAAGTGCTTAAAAATTATTTTATTAAAAAAAATTTTATTTTTAGTTTTTTTAGTCAAAAAATTCAAAATTAAAAAAAAGTTAAAAATTTTATAAAAATTATTTAAAGTATCAATAAGAAAAATAATAAAATTCAAATATTTAAATTTTTTTGAAAATACAAAAAATTGAGAAAAAAATTTCAAATTAAAGATTTTTCAGTTTTTTTTACTTTTTTGTACAATCTTATCAGAAAAAATCATTTTAAGTTCTGCACTTCAAAGAAAAGCCTTATTAATCCTTCCTAGAAATCACTGTTGTTGCCTTACAAGCTTTGTCTACTTGCGCTCAAACGGCGCTATCTTTAATCTCATTTATGCTTTCTTCAAAATTAGTTGACCATGGTAAATAAAACAATTTGCTGTGCCGAAAAAAATGCTGCGCGCGCTAATGAATTCCTATTCTTTGTGATAATCAACGCTGCTTTGTGCCGTTTCCGCTTTCATAATCCTTTTCTCAGCAACTTAAGCTGCCGCTGACAGCCGCGCCAAGCACAAATACATACAAACAAACAAGGCGATTTAATATGCATTTCACAGGATGTTGATTCTTAGCTGAATATTTTTTTAAATTATTTATTTTGTGAGTCTTTATTAATTTTATTTTTGGTCCGTTTCGACACTTAATTAATTTTTCTATATTTTGTATTTTTTTTGTTTAGTATTTGCTATTTGCCTTTTCCTTTGAGCAAAATGCGTTAACACCAAATTGCACTTACTTTGCTTGCCATCGCTGCTGAAGATTATTAGAAATTTTGTTAAATAAAACACGCCACGAAAAGTAAATTTAACGAGGATACGCAAATTTCTTTACTATGACCAAAGCAACGCTGCTTGCACTGTTGCACGGTGAACTAACGACGGTGTTGTGATGCTGTCAACAGGCGGTGACAACTATTTTATATGCTGCGCCGCATAGGAAGGCAGCAACAAAGGCGAGCAGCAAAGGTAATTTTAGTAAAAAAAAACAAGAAAAAGGTATGAAAAACAAAAGAGTGTCGAAAAACTGTAGCGATTTGAATAAAAGAATCGGCAAAGAAGCCGAAATGGCGCGCAAGCCAATAATCAGCAGCTTAAGAAATACGAAAAAAATTAAAAACTAAAAAAAGTGTTTGTTTTCATGCCTCGACGCATGTGTATTGTAAGTACATACATACATTTATGTATGTGTGTGAAGCATTGATTTGTATGCCAATTACTCACGGCTGCTCGAGCAAGTGTCGATACAATTTTCGGCATCAATTGAACTGTTTCGAAAAAATGTCGAACCGGATGACGAGCGCAAGCGAAAAACTGGTTGACATGCGATTGCGAGCACTTGGATGCGAGTGTGGGAGGAAAAAATATTGAAAAAAAGCAAAAAAATATATTTAAAAAATAAAAACATAATGTATAAAAATTAGAAAAAAAAATTTAATAAAAAACTAAAAATAAAGAAATATATTTAAATAAATAAAAAATATAAAAATATTAAAAAATAATATTTAAAACAAGAAGTAAAAACAAGAACTAAAAAATCGCACCAATTATACGAAAATTTATTACTTCAATTTATTTATTATAAAAAAATTTAAATTTATTTATATACAAAAATAAAATAATTTAATAAAATTTGAAAAAAAAATCAAAAATAAAAAAATGTATATAAAAGAAATATAAAATTGCGTTTCAAATAATTAAAAAATATTAGAAAAAAATATTGATTTTTACATTATTAAATTAAAAATAACAAATATGTATTTAAAAAAAAAAATAAGGCAAAAATACATAGAAAATAATTTGAAAAAGCAAAACAAAATTAAGAAAAATTGAAAACAAAAACTTAAAATTAAATTAATTTTATTTAAATAATAAAAAAAAAAATAATTAAAAAAAATAAAAATTAAAACGAAACAAATAAAAAAATGCATATAAACTATTTACAAAAAAGAAAAAATTAAAAAAAAATTAAAAGAAAAATTACTTAAAAAAGAAATAAAAAAGAAATGAAATTTTTTTTAAATAAATAAGGAGGGGCTAAGTTCGTGTGCAACCGAAAATTTTATACTCTTGAAACTCGTAAGAATCAAAGACAGGGAAATACCTGGAAGTACATAAGGCTTGTTAGTTATATTGGGTCTAGGCCGAGTTTTCACCCGATTTAATTCATTCTAAGCACAAAGTTGGATCGTTATAAGAAAAACACGCTCTCTCACTGTAACATAAAAATGTCAGAGGAATGCCACATACCAAATTTAGTTGAAATCGATAGGACGGGTCTCGAAAAATGTGTTTTCACCTAAAAGTAGGCGGCCTATTATGGGACGGCATTTCAAGCTCCTTACGTACAGCTGCAAACAAAACCATTGGTTTTCGGAAGAGGCAAAATAACTGCTGGTACGATGAAAAGTGCTGTGTCGCAGCTGAGAGAAAACAGACTACATACTTCGCAACCTTACAATCGACTACAACACGTGCGGAATGTGATAGATACCGAGAGTTGAAGAGGAAATCGATACGCATTTGCAGACAAAAAACAGCGAGACCGAAATGCGTGAGTATGAAGAGCGTGACGAGCTGGCCAACAGGGGTAATGCTCGAAAATTCTACGAATCTGCGCCAACTACCGTGGGATAAGTCTCCTCAACATCGCATATAAGGTTCTATCGAGCGTATTCTGTGAAAGATTAAAGCCCATCGTCAATAATTTGATTGGACCTTATCAGTGTGTCTTTAGGCCTCGAAAATCTGTAACTGACCAGATATTCACCATGCGTCAAATCTTGGAAAGAGCCGTGAAAAGAGAATCGATACACACCACCTATTCGTCGATTTCAAAACTGCTTTTGACAGCACGAAAAGGAACTGCCTTTATGCCGCGATGTATGTCTGAATTTAGTATCCCCTAAAAACTAATACGGCAGTGTAAACTGACGTTGAGCATTTACCAAAAGCTCCATCAGGATGGGGAAGAACATCTCCGAGCCGTTCGATACGAGGTGTTAGAGGTGTTAGACACTCCCTATCGTGCGACTTCTTCAATCTAGTTCTGGAGAAAATATTTCAAGCTACAGAGCTGAATTGAAAAGGTATAGTTCTCTATAAGAGTGTACAGCTGCTGTCGTCCGCCGATGATATGGATATCATTGGCCTTAACAATCGCGCCGTTAGTTCTGCTTTCTCCAGAATGGATAAGGCAGCGAAGTAAACGGTAGTGAACGAGGGCAAGACGAAATATCTATTTAAAAATATACTAAAAAAATTTGCATCAAAAATCCCCACAAATCTACAAAAATCGGCAAATTGTAACATTTTCGAAATGCAAAATATAAAAAAAGTATAAAAATAACTGCAAAATTGTTACACCAGTGCAAAAATAAAAAAATATAACAACAAGAGCGCAAATTTGTCAAATCATGCTGATCGATCACTGGATTTCAATTTTCGTTAGCGACGCACAATTTGATTACTACAATCACCAGGTAGTGCACAGGCATATATTTTATTTTATTTCTACATTTTTTTGATTTCTGTACATTTTAAAATTATTTGTTTTTGTCAATTTTATCACGCTTCAATTGCTTGGCGGCTGCTGTGACAGTTGTGGCGCCAAAACCGGTTCCATATTGATTTTTAAAGGGCAATAGTGTTTGTTGTCAATTGTCACATTGACACTTAATCCGCTTAGCGGTCAAATGCCAGACGCATGCACTAACACTAACAGCAGACAGTTTGACATATACATATGTATATATATACACCCCCACATGCAAAGTCGCCAATACACATACAAACATGCATTTGGCTTAAACGGAAGAAAAACCACATAAATTGATTGCTATCAGTTGGCTTTTTATTAAAGCCTAATATAGACCTAAAAATGTTTGAAGAAAAAAAAATTGTGAAAAAAATTTAGGAAAAAATTTATGAAAAAAAATTAAAAAAGAAAATTAAAGAAGAAATTTGATAACAACATTGAAAAAAGAATTAAAAAAAAATTGAAAAAATTAATGAAAAAAATTTGAAAAAAAAATTGCAGAAATGTTAAAATCTGCCAAACAGCACGCCAAGTTTAATTAAAAGCGCAGTTTGACATTTATTAATTGCTAAAAAGCAATTACACGCTTAATTGTTGCCGAAATTTTTAGCATAAAAAAGTTTGTCGAAATCACTAAATGTATGCGGCAAGTTTAGTGACATTCCAAAAAATCGAAAACGGACAAGCAAAAACGTTATTTTCGGCTGCACGAAAGCTGTAATACCCTTCACAAGTGCATTTCTTATAGCAACAAAGGGCATACAAAGATTTTTATCTTCATATCGATATGTCAGTTTGTATGGCAGGTATATGCTATGGTTGTCCGATCTGAACAATTTCTATGGAGATTATATCATAGCTTAAGGTAATATTCCATGCAAAATTTCGTGGGGATATCTCGTCAAATAAAAAAGTTTTCCATAGAAAGACGTGATTTTGATGGATCAGTTTGTATGGCAGCTATATTCTATAGTGATCCGATCTGAATAATTTTCTCGGATATTACATCATTTCTTATGGCACTACTCCGTGCCAAAATTTCGTGAAGATATCTCTTCAACTAAAAAATTTTTACATACAAGAGCTTTATTTTGATAGATCTCATTGTATGGCAGCTATACGCTATAGTGATCCGATCTGAATAATTTCTTTAGAGATTGTAGCTATGCTTTAGATCATCAGCTCTGCTAAATTTCGTAAAGATACTTTGGTAAATAAAAAAGTTTCCCATACAAGGACTTTATTATGATCGTTCAATTGGTATAACAGCTAAATGATATAGTGATCCGATTTCAACAATTTCTTCGGAGATTACATTATTGTCTAAGGCAATAATCCATGCCAAATATTGTGAAGATATCTTGTCAAATAAAAAAAATTTCCATACAATTGCTTGATTTTGAGCGTTCAGTTTGTATAGTCGTAGATATCGGCGGTTCCGACAAATGAGTAGTCTCTTTGGAAGAAAGGAAATTGATTCTGCTCTTAGCTGATCCTTTATACATATGTATATGTATATATACATTTTAGAGTCTCCTACGTTTTCTTCTGGATGTCACAAGCTTCGTGGTAAACCCAATATACTCCGTTCAGGGTATAAAAATTATGAGAAATCAGCGACAGACTTTTTTCGAAAGACAGTACTTTTGTCAGTTAATCGTACCAATCACCTCAGCATTGCATTTTTAGTTGTCATGCACTGTTGCTGTAGTATTATAGAGTCAATCTGTGCTTTACTGACCTACAAGTGAAAACACATACACATACACACGTTTGGTTTACGAGTATGACATTTACTTTCTGCACTTGAACTAAAAAATTGGCCAACTTTCGCAGATTACAATGTAAAATTTGCAATCAGAGCTTAGCAACCTAACAACAAGGGAATTGTTGTTGCTCATTAATTGTTATCGCAATACAATCATCCAATTATATTAATGTAAATAGGATAATTGAGAAATTTTATGAGAAAAACCATGTGATAATGCATTTGTTGAAATATTGTCAGTCCAGTCGGCGAACTTCAATGTTTGTGAATATTTTTTAAACAGAAATTAAATTCAAAAAGACATTAATTTTGTTGATGGATATTTGTTCATTCACGAAACTTGGTGTAAACTTACATTTTTATGTCCCTAGCATCTTGTCGGAAGCTATTCGTTAGAGTTGTATGGAGGAGGTTGAGGTGGAAATATTCATTATCCAGCCTTGAAATACTGAAGCTGAAACATCCTTCGACGAACCAGAAGACATAATCGAACCTGGCATCTCAACAAATTTCTAATAAGCAGAAAGTGCTTTATCGGTCTGCAAGGGGTCTTATGATCCAGGATATAGGGGGGCTTAGGTATCACAATGGGCCGCCGTTCTAAGCTTTCGAAGTGAGTTCCCCCTTAGGATCGACCCCTTAAAATAAGCTAGTACACTGCTATTTTCTTTTATTTAAAAAATTTAGTTTTCCACCTTATTTTGACTTAATATCGAGAAAGACTCTTTATTTCAAACAAAAACACTTACGCCTAAATATATTTTTGTATGGAAGCCGCTGGGTTTTCTGTTCGTTAAAGTTTTTACTTTCTCTTATTGTAAAAAATGTACATTTTTCTTCTTTGGCACTACAACCGTAGGTCGGACTAGACCGAGCACACAAAACTTCGGCAGTTTCTTCAATACTTTGCAAGGTCACGCTAGTTGTACATTCCAAGTGCAGACAGGTCGCTTTCTATTTGGTCCTTCCATTCCCTCTTCAACTCTCGGTATCTAGCCCATCCCGCAATTGTTGTGGTCGATTGTAACGTTGCGAGGTAGGCAGTCCGCTTTCTCTGCACTACACCACGGCAATCCTCATCGCACCAGTTCTTTTGCCTTTTCCGAAAACCAATGGTTTCATTTGCAGCTGCACGTAAGGAGCTTGAAATGCCCTCCAACATTCCCTTATACCGAGTTGCTGATGAGTGCTCTCAGAGAGCAGGAGTGCAAGTCGAGTAGAAAATCGTTCGGCTGTCTGTTGTGATTGCAGCTTATCGACGTCGAACCTTCCTTGTGTTTGTTGGCGTGCGTTTTTTGCTGCACAGAGGGTGGTGCGTATCTTGGCTGCAACATGATAGTGGTCCGAGTCGATGTTAGTATCTCGGAGCATACGCACATCTAAAATACTGGATACGTGTCCACCGTCTATTAAAAATTTCCGATCGATCTGGTTGGTGGCTTTTCGATCCGGGGACAGCTAGGTAACTTGATGAATTTTTCTTTGCTAGAATCTAATACTAATGTCAAATAACAATATTTCGGGCCCCGTCGAAGTCGATCAGCCTCAACCCATTTGGGGATGTTTCATCATGGAGGCAGAATTTACCGACCGTTGTGCCAAAGATACCTTCTTTGTCCACGATTTTGATATCGTGGCGGGAGCAGCTCTCATATGTGCGCTCCAAGCGCTCATAGAAGGCATCTTTGGTCACATCGCTCTTCTCTTCCGTCGTTCGCAAATCGGCGATATGTTGAAGAACTTCGCTTTGATGCGGATTGTTTCTAGACGTTCATCCACCGGGGTGAATGCCAGTACTCAGCGACGCAGTAGCCATATAAAGGAGCGCGAATTGCGTAGTAGGTAAATGCCATAAGGACCTACTCGCCTTAGACCTTGCCCCGTCTATCGCATTTCTTGCACGGCGGTGATGTTATCCTTCATTCTTTAAAATTAAGGGACCGGGCATTCCAGGGGTCGTCATCAAAAGAGGGTTTCTCTTCCGAGGCTTTTGGTAATTTTCATTGGTAGGTTTTTTTACGTGGCGGGTCCGAAACCCGTCGCACAACCGAGGGAGAGGATGTTTCGTTTTGTCACTTTAGCTCGCCCTGAAACGATTTTTTTGGCTACCTAGAGAATACTTGGTTTAAGACCGGAAGTCGTGAGCTGCTTAAGCCATATGTAAAAGAATCGTTTCTGACCACTCTCAAGTGAATGGCGATCAGAGAACTTTCCTCACTTCCTTGAGCCTTTTGTTAGCAATCTTTTATAGTTAAACAAACTGTTTTCAAGACTGGCCAAGCCTTTGACATTGAGATAAGGCAAATTTGAGTATTTTTTATCTAACCTATACATCTATATGTCAAATTTATATTGAAATCGACAAATCCGCACAATCGCAATCAATTTTATTTACTTAATTCAACTGTAAAGCCTCAGCATGAGATCGCACTTATCAACTCTGCCTGCAGGCATATACATTTGGCGACATAATTGGTTTTGCATTGTTGAAATTATTATTATTTAATTAAGCTTAATTTCATCATGCAAATTTACAAAATTTGTACAACAGTTTGCATATTCAAGGGCAGTTTTATGATCAAATAACTTACTCTTTTTTGTAAAACTAGTGTTACTACAATCGCTTATTTAAAGGTTGCTGTCACTGAGATTGAAAGATTAAGAAAGAAATTTCGCCTAAAATAAAAAACCGTTTTGCCTTACAAACAATAACCGTAGTATTAGACGGTCCAGACACCACTCAAGAGGATAAGCACGCCTGCAAACCTGAGCAACAAGACGTTGAAAGGACTCTGACTAATTCAATGCGTTTCAATGCATTTGTGGATTGAGGATCTGGTTATAGCAGTGCAATTGCAGTCACTCCTGCTTATTCGGCTATGTATAGTATATACGGATATGTGGTTGTATAAATTAGTGTTCAACAGAGTGAACATGCCACTGACAATGACATTGATTCCATAATCACAGCAAACAGCTGAAACTATCCATCATCTGTGCGAAGGCGAGCTACTAATTGCTGTTGCATTGCGGTTGTCGGTTGCGGTCATTCAACTAATGTTGTGCGGCAGTGTTGCCAACTGCACTGCATATTGGTCAGTGTGTTATAGAGTGCTTTATGGTAGAGTTCTACAGTCTCAATTCACAAGTTTTAAAATAATGTTAATTCTTAAGTTCCAGTCAACATTAAGCTTGCTTTTATGTCTTTAAAAATTTGCAATATGCGACACATGGCAACACTGTTTACACTAGAACAATGGTCTAGTCAGTAAAGAGGTTATATATTACCCGAATTTTTGATTGTTCTCCTCCTCATTGTATTGTCTTACAATTACCCACAACTAACTGCGGCTAACAATTCAGCACTAAATTGCGTTCCCAGCTCCTTGGGAGCCTAATCAACAGTTTTGTGCGTGTGTACAGTAGTGCTAATTAATTTATGGCACTAATAATATTCTACAGCAATATACATATTGTCAAAAAAGTCTTGCGGTATTTTCGCTAGTTGGCGCTGAAAGCGCGTAGTTCTAGTCTTATTCGTCGCATCGGGTCATGCTATACCTTTTTGGAAACCTCATTTCACGCGCTAACACGTGTTTGATTGATTGTCATTTATTTTAAGTCGTTCGTGAGTTATAGCGTCGCAAACATGGAGCAAAATAAAGAGAAAATACGGCATATTTTACAGTACTACTACGATAAAGGCATTTCCACACCACAACGATGGTTTCAACGTTTTCGTTCTGGTGTAGAGGTGGTCGAAGATGCGCCACGCTCCGGAAGGCCTGTCGTCGAAAATTGCGATAAAATGCTGAATTGGTCGAAAGAGACCGGCATAGTAGCAGCCGTAGCATCGGTCAAGAGCTGGACATGAGTCATCAAAAATTCATTTTAATTTCTATTAAAAAAAAAAACATCATTTAGCTGAACACTTACATGATATACTAGAAGGTGAAGGAATCAAGGAAGGAGACGTAGTTGTAGTCGTATTTCGCCAGTTTTTGCACTGTAACATAAGAATGTTAAGAGACTATTACGTACGGAATTTAGTTGAAATCGGTCTAGCAAGTTCTAAGATATGAGATTTTAGTTCAAGAAGGGCGGGGACATGCCCGTCGTCCAATTTTCACACCGGCTCCCAAAAACTCTCTCAGACCATCTCGAGTTTATGTCTCTAGGGTATTTAGTTATTGATCGCACTTTTAATAATCTCGAAAAACGCTTTAAATTCCCCGACTTGCTCAGAGTTGTGGAGCGGAGCTACCTTAGTAACAGAAAACTGCTGTACCAAACTAGGGAGGGATCACAATAGATAGCGGTCATATCAGGAGCAGCACAAGAATCCATTGTAGGCTCAGACTTGTGAAACATCAGCTACGACGCTATACTAAATGGTGGCAAAACTCGAAATGCCAAACGAATGGTACCTAATTGGAATGATACGGAAGCATGCATGGCTTGACAACCTCCAGCTCGCTACGAAAAAAACAGAGCTGCTACTGCTAACAAATAAGCAGCCACCCCTCGAAATAAGTATGCAAACAACTAAGACGAAAAAATCAGTAAACTATCCAGCCGTAAGACTGGACTCCAGACTAATCTTCTGGGTACAAATCCAGCACGCCACAGGAAGGCAGCCTCCCAACTCAGCAGACTAATAGCCAACGTAGGAGGCCCCATCCAAGAAAAGCGGAAGCTCCTTATGTCGACAACAATCAGCGTCATATTATAGCAGAAATTTGGGCAGATCTGCCTCAAAGGAAACCCTGCGCAAGGTTTGGCCAGAGTGAACCGCACCGCAGTCCTCAGAGTTGCATCAGCCTACTAAATTGTCTCAGGAGATGCAATATTAGTTATAAGCGGTAATGCCCCAATTGATCTTTTAGTATACGAAAAGACACACCTGTGGGAGCTAAAGAAAACATCCGAAAATAACAAGAGCGTAATAAAACAAATAAAGAAAGATACAATAGCAATATGGCCACGAAGATGGGAGAATGAGAGTCGCGGCAAATGGACGGCGAGACTAATAAAAGATCTAAACTTATGGACAAAAGCCGTAAATTTGTAGAAGTCGAGTTTTGCATAACCCAGCTGTTATTCGGCCACATATACTTCAAAAAGTACTTACACAGGATGGGAAAAGTCGAAGAGCCGTTATGCCTATACAACGACGCGACAGAAGACCAAGCTGAACACACTCGTTGAATGTGTGTGGTGGCAATGGAATGCACCGCCGTAGAAGACCTGATTGGTCCAATAAACGCGGTTCAGCGTCCTGCTGGAGAGTGAAGCAAACTGTGGGATTTTGCTAAAAGGGACCTTGTCGCAGGAGCGCAGATGTAAGTCTCTCAATGAGAAAAATGGAACGCTACCCTAAAGTAATGTAAATGTGGTTCCAGGGTGGGTGACGGTACCTTAGAGGAGGGGTTTTAGTGACCTGCAAATGGCACATACCGTTGCTGTGACGATAGCACTGATCATGCGGAAGGCATTTTCCACCCCCTCTCCAGCAAACAAAAACTATTTATTTCTCTCTTAGTTTAAGTTCCTTAAAATTTTCTTCTATTTTAATAAATCGACATGGGTCCTGGAGCGTGGGCTGGAAAATACCACGATTCAAAGAAACCTCATAAGAGGTTGCATGTCCAATTGGCCTGAGATCTACGAACAGACAGAATTTTTGTCCAGTTGGTTGGAGGTCCATTAACAGACTGAAGTGTTATTCACTTAAGACTCAAATATCAAGAAAATGAGTTAGTCCACTGCTGCGTTTCTGAATGTTTATGATGAGTTCATTTGGTTGGTGAGATTTTCCTAAAACAAATCAGAACTGTCTCCGAATTGCTTAGCTAGTCAAACTCTATCATACTTAATGATCATGTGACATATTCTGCTAATTTATATTTTGAAACATTTTCCTCGGGAAGCCCTCTCTACAGTTAGCTAATAACGTCTACACGTACAAGCTCAGGAATCGCCTTGATGGAATTGCCTTTTCATTACCTTAACATTTTTCTTCTTTGCAGAAACTTTAATTTAGAACAACTTAATAAATCATTTACTAGCACTACTCATAACATTTGTCTCATAATTAGCTAAAATTGTCAAAAACTGTGACAAACGCTTGACAAATGTTTTCACAATTTCGAACGCCTCCAAATTCAATTGTATTCAAAGTGCTTTTAGGTCATAATCTTTTTCTTCCGGTACACAAAGGTGGCCAGTTACCAAGCGAGGCAAATTCAGAACTCGTTCTTTTTTCTCAACTTCTTTCCAAACTGAATTGCTGGCATTTCTTTGTATGGGCTTTTTACAAATGCGCTTTGGTTCTGTGACTGGTTTCGTAATTCTGCGTGGGTCATTGACGTATTTCAACTGTTCGGGAAAATTTGTTAATGACACATTGTCGCTTGAAAGTCAATTAACATTGGAATTAATTAATTATATTATGTTGGTGTTAAAGTCCATTACCGGATATTGTATTTCAATTTGAAATTCATAAAGAGCCAATTAAGACTTAAGTACAGACAGACATTTATGTGTACATATTTATTGTAATATTTCATAATTGACATTTATATTAAGTGTAAGATTGTTTTTTCGGACAGTACTCATCTTACAGACGTCACATCAAATCTCACAAATTCGAGATGGGGCTTAAGTATTGATTGTTTTCTAACCTTTTATATTTTAGAGACTGAGTATATATTCAGTATTGTTGCCGTAATTTACTATGGCTACTTTTGGGGCAACATTTTCTAATCTTTCTAGCGATTTGTGGTTTCCTTCCGTAAAGAACTGCGCTAGCTCGGTAACCAAGCATAAATCAAGATTTTTTTTTGATACCCTGTGTTATTGAGGGCCTTCTGCAAAACTTCCCGGCCACTATTTTTCAAATAGTTTTCAACCGGTCTTGCAACGTGAGACCGCGCATTGTCATGATGGAATATTAAAGCTTTGTGCTTAGTCGCGAATTCCGAGCGTTCTATGACAACCGTTCGCTTTAACTTGATGAGTAGTTGCCGGTAGCATTCCCTATTAATAGTTTCATCCGGGCTTAGAAGCTCATAATGCAGCAAGCTTTTCTGATTCCACCAAATACAGACAGTAACCTTGACGTCAGGAATATTTCTCTCGCAATTATTTCGCGTTCGCACACCACTCTAAAGATCTAAATGCCCGATTCCATTCGAGTCAAGTCTTTATTTCGAGGTATGCATACTACAATCTAATCCTTGATGCTTAAATGTAACTGTAAAGTATTAAAATGAAAGTAGTTTTCTCCCCTCTTTGTAATAAGGTCTAGCGTCCATCAACAGAAAAGTAGTACAATTGAATTGAGATGAGAAAAAAAAATAGAACCGCCGATGATTAGAGAAAGGGGCAGAAAAAACATACTTCATATTTGTGATGTGAGTCTCTCTCTTGATATTCTCCTTTTCATACACAAAAGTGGCATTTGGTCGACAGAGTTCTGTGAAAGGTTGGCTGGAAAACTTCACATTTCAAAAATACTTTATATGAGGGGTCATGTCCATTTTGGCTCCATCATATTATCTTTTACACACTTATGTTATTCGATTATCATACGAAGTTGACAGGGGTCTGAGAAAGGTTGGCTGGAATATTCCAAAAGGGCTCGATCTTGAAGTATATTAACGGACTTGAATATCTTCATCCATAATACACCGAAGTAAATGGGTTTGGTAGTGAAACAAAGAAACAGTTGTCGCATTCGCGACTTGGCTCCTACTTCACTGTTTACAGACAAAACTTTGAAGTCGTAGACAATTTCGTCTTTCTTGGAACCAGCATTAACCCCAAACACAACTTCAGCCACGAAATTCAATGCAGAATAACTCTTGCCACCAGGTGCTATTTCGGACTGAGTCGTCAATTGAAAAAAAAGTCCTCTCTCGATAAACAAAGATCAAACTCTATAAGCCGCTTATGATCCCCGTCTTATACAGAGCAAATACGTGGACGATGACAACTTCTGATGAGTCGGCGTTATCAGGTTTCGAGAGAAAGGTTCTGCGGAAGATTTATGGTCTATTGCGCATTGACCACGGCGAATATCGTATTCAATGGATTGATGAGCTGTACGAGATTCACGACGACATTGATCTGGTTCAGCGAATTAAGAGGCAGAGGCTACGCTGGCTAGCTCGTGTCGTCCGAATGAATGAAAAGACTCCAGATCTGAGAGTACTCGACGCAGTACTAGCCAGGGAAAGAAGAGGAAGATATCCACTTCGTTAGAAAGATCAGGTAGATAAAGACCTGGCTACACTTAGAATCAAACATCGAAAAGGAAGAACAACTTGTGCGCTGCTGTAAACTCGGCTATAACCGCGTAAGCTGTGTCTACGCCAATAAAGAAGAAGAAGATAATACAACGATTATAATTCAAAGTTTGTCTGTGGAACATTGTATGAAAAAATACTACGATCCAAAGAGCTGTATGTGATGGCTTGATGACCAATTAGGTTCGAACATGAGGTCTATTGACGGACTGAATTGCGGCCTTCAGGAATGCTCACGGAGTACTTAGAACGACTTGGAGTCAATATCAACGGATTAGATCTGGTTTGTTTCACTGATTCAGTTCCGAAGTAAAGAATTATGATTACAGTTAGAGACATCAGTAACTAATTATAGGGAACTTAATGCTGTTGAATGAAGTGGTTTTCACAGTACCTCATAGAAACAAATTTAATTTCCGACTTCGTCTACCTTTTCTCCTAAACAAAAGTAAGTTTGGTCTCTCAGAGTTACACTTTCATTTAGAACCAATAATAAATATGTCACTGCACCATTAATGGCACCGCAGTGACACCACAATTGACCTAATGCCATCACTACTCGCACCATCTAAGACCAACAAAACGTGAAGGACTTCGTTAGGGCCACTCGTGCTGCGCTGGTCGCTCGGTGGCTGTCAACCTTAAGTGGAGCTGACACTTAACACAAATCCAGTGACACGACATAAATGTCTTAATTACATCAAATTGCATTTAATTAAAGTCAAAGTGAGTCAAAGTGAGCCAAACTCAAGGTCAATAAGAGCCCCTCGGCGCAAGCGACGCCAAAATAGACCAAAAATCACAGACACACAAAGCAAAGTAAAGAAAAGAAAACAAACAAACCAAAGTCAAAGGCAAACAAATGAATTCTAGGCTTTTCGACCGAACGCTATGACAACAACAACAATAATAACAATAGCAATAATAATAACAATAATATAAGTGTGACCAAACGAAAATGTTGTTTGTATGTGTGTGTGTAAGTGTGGGTGTACTGCGCTGAATGCTGAAGAATAATAAATATGCTGATGTTGACAAACGTGATAACGAAAATCGTAACAAAATGTTACAACAACAACAACAGCAACAACACATGGTCGCACGCATGTATTTTCTTGACGCGAAGATTTATGCCACCGAAAATCAGTTAGAAGAATGCCTTGATAAATGATTTCTAATCACTGAAATAATAAATATAATACACAACAACAACAATGCGACGCATTATTCACACAAAGCACAACAACAATTTTGTCTAGCGTTCTAAAATGTCAACTCATCCAAGCAATGAGCCGGCAATGACAAACGGAAAAAAGTAGCAACCAACAGATCGCAGACAAGAATTTCCGAGGCGCAGGAATTGTATTATGAAAAATACAAAAATAACAGCAACAACAAAAAAATGTTGGACAAAATTTAGTAAACCGTGATTTGAAATGTTAAGCGATTTTTTTATAATTTTTTTTACCACCATAAATGGAAACTAATGAGCCGTTAGTGGCGGAAAAAATTTACAAAAATAAAAGCAACGTAAAACCGCTTGACTGGTGGTCCGGCTGTCCGTCTGTGCGCTAATGAAATCGAAATTTGTAAAGTGCGTAAACTAAAAGCTTTAATGCAGACACACACAAACATGCACATACATACACACTTCCATTTACATACATATGTACATACAAACATGCATAGCTCTCTGGGTACTTGCATTCAATTGGTATTGACTTTTGAAATACTTTGGCTGGCTCATGAAATATTTAACAGACGCGTGTTGTTGCCTACCAAAAACAGGCCTAAATAAAATGTTTCTTGTCTTCTGAGCTGCCTTTGGTGTGCTTGTCTGTTAGACAAGGGGAGGCAGTTGCAGCTCATTCTAGCGCCAAATCACGTATTAGACAGACAACGCATTGAACTTGAACGCCGATTTGATAAATGACTGAATCGTGTGCAAGGATTGCCAGTTTTTGGTATTTTCTTTCTTATTTTTTGGTATTTCAGTTATTTTATGTGTGTTTCAAGCCAATGGTTGGAAGGGATATCTCGTACTTAAAAAACCAAATTTGTTTTGATTATTTTGGAATTTGAACTAAGCAAGTTATGAACATGTGTCTAAACACAGTTTTGAATTATTTTGTAAGAAGATTTGTTTCCAAATATTTAATATTATGTCATTTGCCAATGTACATAGCTTAAGTTGAATTTTCTAGTAAATATTTGGACATTTCATAGCATTTTTTTCTACAAAACACCCTCTACTAGATGTAATACACTCATACCGACGACTTTTCCAGTGCTCGAAACACTTTTCATAACTTTTTGCGGTTTTGGCTTTCGGTCACAATCGTGGCTCGATGTGATTAACATCGTGTGAAATCCATGCATTGTTCTTCCGCAATTCCGGTCGTGTTCGACGCATGTTCTCACGCAAACGCCTCAGTACGGCCAAATAGAATTCCTTATTGAGCGTCTGCCCCTGCGGAATAAATTCATGATGCACCAAAGAATAAGCATCACCTTGATTTTTCAGCGGCTTTGCCGTTGTTTTTTGGATTACAGAACGTTTTTTCTCTCCATTCCAATGATTGTTGACTTGTTTCAGGCTCATAAGCGCATGTCTTATCGGCAGTTATAATACTCTCCATGAATGTGGGATCGGAATTGGCACGATGAAGCATGTCCATAGAGACCTGTTTAAGATACTCTTTTTGAAAAAAATTCAGCTTTATCGGGACGAGTATAGTAAGAACACATTTCATACCCAAAATATTCATAAAAATCATTCAAACGAACTCACGAGAGATGTCGAGCTTTCCTTTCATCTCTCCGTCACTTGCTAAACGATTTTAAAGCACCACATTCTTTACTTCTTTAATATGATCATCAGTTGAAGAGAACGTCCGGAACGAGGCATGTTCTCAGAAGTTTTTCGACCCTCTATGAAGGCTTTGCATCTCTCGTAGGCTTGTATTTTTGATAAAACTGAATCACCATAAGCCTTTCTTAAGATTCGCAACGATTTCGCACACAAAATAAAAAAAAGTATATTTTATTGAAATGACAATTACCTGGGAATTCAATTACAATTTCCGGGTGCTTTTTTGTCACAATGCATGCTACAGTGGTCCGATCTAAACCGATCGTTTGATACTGTTGACTGCGTCAAATTAGACTAGACCCGTGACTTTGGGTCGTTCATTTCCGAAGGTCAGTAAAAGCTGTAATACCAATGCTAAGGACTTCAGGCATATCAGTTTCTTCTGGTTTCTATTGAAAATATTACAGAAAGCCATTAACATGTACATATATTAGCGGTCGAAATCCAATGAATAAGCTGGAGAAAACTCTTATACAAAAATGGTAATAGGTATCTTCCACGAAATCTTCAACAACGTACTGCCATAGGCGGTTATTGGAGCTCTCAATAAGTTTGAGGTCGAAGGTAATCTCAAGCATATCAGCTAGGGTCAGCTTTGCAATAGAACAATCCTTCCCACTCTGGATCCTAGTGGTGAACGACCTTTTGAAGGAACTTAAGGAAAGAGGCTGCTACGTGGTTGCTTACGCGGACGATGTAGCTCTTTTGGAAAGAGGAAAATTACGAAACATCGTTTTTGATCTCTCCCAAGGGTATCTGAGAGTGGTAGCTAAGTGGGCAATAGAAATGTATGAGCCATAACTCCAAAGAAAACTGAGCTAGCTTTATTTACTAGGGGATAAAGAATAACTGATGTTACTCTCCTCACGTTTGGTAAGCTATATTCTTCAATCAGTGGAATGAAGTACTTGAAGTTTTTTCTGAAAAGAAAGCTCTCATGGAAGCAAAACATTCTGAAAGGAGTGAGTGGAAGGCATCGGTCGCCTTATATTATTGTATCCATAAAACCGCAGTTAATCAAATAATGTTTTATGGAGTCGATGTCTGGTGAAGAGCTCTCGAAAAAACTACACTAGCTAAGAAGTTGGATCTCTCATCGGCATTTGTAATACACTACGCATAATACTCGTTCCAACAATGGCACTCAATGTCATTCTACCTGTAGACTTTTGGAAAAGACTTAGGGTATATGACTGGACTCTGGCAGGGATATATTGAAATTCTCCGATTTTTCGGATTTGTTTCGATTGCATTTCTTATAATCTAGACCACTGCATTGCAGAACCTTCACCCAGCGGTTCTTTTTCCGCTCTAAAACGTGGGATTTAATCCGATAGCCGGATGGCAATACCGGCTTTGGCCTCGCATGTTTGTGCGCTCAAAACTAAGGAGCTACACTTGTATGGGTATTCAGCTATGACAATCGCCGGAAAAAGCTGTAAGAAGAAAGGCGAGGTGGAATCATTTTATTACTTTCTCCTTTATTTTTTCCAGGTAGCACGAACTTCTGGAATCACCAACTAAAGCTTTATTTCAGAATTAAGTTTCGTTAATGTTAAGATCTGAATGTAGCAGTTAGCTTTGTTGGTATATGTTTCTTGGTGGCTAGATAGAATTCTGTCTGTACAATTTTTTGTTGTAATAGAATCTCAGCTTTTCGAAAACATCGCGAGTTTGGTTAGAAATGAGATCTCGTAAAAATATCTAAGCCTGACAAACAAAACACAATTCAGGTTTGGTCTGTGCTGCATTATCTCAAATATTAGGTTGTCAAAAAAATATCTAAGCCTGTCAAACAAAAAACAATTCAGGTTTGGTCTGCATATTTTACAGCTGCATTATCAGCACAAATCAATTAGAGATGGTCGAAGATGCACCACGCTCTGGAAGCTTTGTAAGCATTTCAAGAGCTGGGCATGAGTCATCAAAAATTCATTTCAATTTCAATAAAAAAAAATTCAATTAATTACAAATTCTTAATCTCAAATGAATTCCTTTGATTCAATCAAATCATTAATTCAATCCAACTCAAACCTGTGTTATTTTTTGTGAATTTGCGAACTCCTAAATCTTGTTTCAATCATAATTGAGCCGATTATACAGCACAAGCTTTGCATACACATTTGAAAAAGTGGTTCAATAAACTGGCTTAAGCCACAAAGGGACACAGGGTGCTATTTGGAATTGGAAAAGACACATTTAAGAAAAAAAGATATTTAAAACGGATAAAACGGAACCTAAATTTTATGAATTTGAATATGTCAAAAAAAGTCGTGTCTACTCTTTAATAAACGCTACCTTGTGGAGAACAAGATTTTCGAAAGCAATATTTCCGGAGTTAAGTGCGGATATACAGAACACTCATGGTCTACTTGTATTACAGTGAAATTTTCCAAAACGAGCAGTGCTTATAACCGGACACCTCTCATAACTGGACATCTCTTATAACGGGACACCTCCATTAACTGGACATATTCCTTAACTGAACACCTCCCATAATGTTTTCATATAGAACTGTTACCTATAACCGGACATGAAAACGTTCTAATGACCGGACACGGACAATATTTAGGTAATTTTTGAGAATATTTATAGGGTATATTAAGTTTGTCACGAAGTTTGTATCATTCAGAAGGAAGGGTCGGAGACCCTATAAAGTATATATATAAATGATCAGTGTGTCGAGCTGAGTCGATTTAGCCATGTCCGTCTGTCTGTATATATACGAACTAGTCCCTCAATTTTTAGGATATCGTTTAGAAATTTTGCAAACGTCATTTTCTTTTCAAGAAGCTGCTCATTTGTCAGAACTGCCGACCAGTATAACATATAGCTGCCATACAAACTGAATGATCGGAATCAAGTTCTTGAATGGAAAACTTTCACATTTCAGAATGTATTTTCACAAAAGTTGGCACAGGTTATTTTCTAAGGCAACAATGTAATCTCCGAAAAAATTGTTCAGATCAGTTAACTATAGCATATAGCTGCCATTCAAACTGAATGATCGGAATCAAGCTTTTGTATGGAAAACTTTCACATTTGACAAGATATATTCACGAAATTTAGTATAGATTATTTTTTAACAACAACAATGTAATCTCCGAAGAAATTGTTCAGATCGGATTACTATAGCATATAGCTGCTATACAAACTGAATGATCGGAATCAAATGCTTGCATGGTAAAACTAAGCCAAAATATCTCATTTGTAGTTTCTGTTTTTCTCAACCAAAACTAACTGTAAATATTTCGCATACTCTCCCATTTTTCTTAACCGAAACTAATCTTAAATATCTCATACATAATTATCATGTTTTCTAACCGAAACTGAACTTTACTATCTCATATGTCATTACCCTTTTTCTTAACCGAAACTAACCTTAAAGATCTCCGTCTTCCAAAATGCTTACCCGTATAGAAAATTTTTATTTCAGCATTATACGAGTATCAGCCCACTTGTAGCACCCTGTAAAACTTCTTTAAAAAATAATTTCTAATAATTCACCACCCACATACCTACCGAATTATCGTTACACATTTCCTGAAATAACACGTTTCTTTAACTGCTTTTGCTTGCGCTTAACGCGAAAGCACGAAATCGTTATATAATTCTTCATTGCATAACACTTATTGGCAGATTAATTCATTGAAAAGCAATTTGCAAACAAACGGGGATCTTATCAATGCATAATGCTGTTGGTACTGGGGATTTGCGCGACACACACAAAAAAACGCAAAGAATCGAAGAAAAACGAAGGCGACTGCGCTAATTAAATTCCTATTCATATCAATTTCATTTCATTCTTTGTTATGCTTCATGACAATTATGCCATTATAGCTGTCATTCTGCCGTTGATTCTTTAGCCATTTATCCACACTTCAGCTTTTTGCTATTATGCTCGCTTTAATGGTGTTTTATTTGCGCTCCTCGCTTGCCTTTATGGCTATCAGTGGTTTTTAATCTTTAGCGCTCGAATTAACGTATTTTTCCGCGTTGCCAAAGCCCGCGGCTGCAGCTTCAAGGAACTACTGTCAACGCGAGAAATACACAGAGTTATACTTAGCAGCATACACTCACCTATACAAATATATTTAGCAAAATAGTCGTGCTGTGGGAGAGATTTGTCAACAGTCTATCTAGCGCCCGCTTAAAGCATATGGATGTGTGTCTGTCCTATATACCATACATATACATATATAGTAAGTATTGGTTTGCATACCCGCCTTGTAATAGATGAGGCGTAACGAACGCGCAATCGATAAGTCATCCCGCAGTAGCTTGTGTTGTCGGTCAGTTTGCTTGTCAAAGTCGTGGAATTTAAGCCACCACGAGTCAGGCAGTCAATCAATGAAACCGATGATGTAGACGTAGCGTTTAGCTAGGAAACAAACGTTCACGAGCCATGCCGCGGGCTAACTCGCACTTGCCCACGAAACGGGTAGTTGGCAAACAAGTTTCCATTTCGTTAAAAAATAAAAGTGGGAATATTATTATTTTAACTGAGAATTTCTTTATCTCTAAAATCTTATTTTATTATTTAAAGTATGTACATATTTAGTTAATTAAACCGTTATTTATTTTATCTTCAAAAAATTCCAACCATCATTTAAGGTATGTGACTTCACTAAATATTTGCTAATCTGATGAGTTGGAGTTACAAGTTTTTAAGAGAAAGGTTCTCGGAAGATTTATGGTCCCTTGCGCATTGGCAACGGCTAATACCGTAGGTGATGGAACTATACAAGATATACGACGACATTGACAGGGTTGAGAGAATTAAGAGACAGCAGCTGCGCTGGCAAGGTCATGTCGTCCGAATGGATGAAAACATTTCTCCTCAGAGTGTATTCGACGCAGTACCCGTCGAGGGAAGCAGAGGTAGAGGAAGACTTCCACTCTGTTGGAAAGACCAGGTGGATAAGCCAAATAGCTAAACGCAAGAACGACTGAAATTGGCCTTTTGTTGCTGATTGTGTGATAGCGGCGTCATCGGACCTTATTTCTTTCGAAATACAGAAGAAAACTTCGTTATCACAAGTAGCGAGCATTTTAACACGATGTTGACCGATCTCTATTTCAAACAAGACAGGGCACCGCCTCTTGTTTCACGTTTAAACATGGACACATTACACTGCAAGGCTTAGTAATTCGAGAAATGACCCAAAATAATGCGATTTAATGCCTTTAGATTATTTTCTATTTTTCTAAAACAGGGAAATATCTACGGCTCATCCTGAATAGGAAGCTTTCATGGAAGCCGAATATCGAAGAAAGAGAAAAAAGGCATCGATTGCCTTATACTGCTATAGATAAGCTATTGACAAAAGTACGTACAGGTTGGCAAAAGGTGGGGTTTCTCATCGAAAGTAGTCCTCTGGCTCTACGACAAAGCCATGTTCTATGGAGTCCTACTGTAAGAGCTCTTCACTTGCAAAAAATAGAGGTTCAACGGGCTCATCAGATGTGTGGGCACTAATGTCTGACTCCAACCAATGGACTTTACGCCATTAACAAAACATAATTGTCGGAAATTGTATGGGGTTGCTATGAGACTCTGAGAATCTCGTCTTAAAAGAACACGTATCTGAAAATTCGGCTATTTCATCATGTGGGTCGACAAAACCAACTCTGGCGGCTCCTTCTCGACCCGTATTCCAACGAGGGAGTTATGGAGGAAGAAGCCGTTGATGGACCATTGCACTTTACGCCATCTTACACAAAGTGTCCGTAGACATTGTTGGAGATTGTATGGCGGCTATCAGACTCAGAAAATCTTTACACACTTTAGTCTCATACCGGATCGCTTGGATAATGGAGTCACAAAACGAACTCTGGCGGCTCCTTCTCTGCCCATATTCCGACGTGGGAGTTATGGGTGGGAAGAAGCCGTTGGAGGAGGGGGGCAGTGAGCTTCTTTACGAAGGGGTCAAAGCTAGACATCCTCGGTTTATGTTTTATTGTATGGCTACGAAAGTTGCTATCAGACTCAGACAATCTGGCTTCTTAAAAGAACACGCATCTGTTGCAGTGTTCCAAGCCGAGATTGCAGCCATAAGATAGCAGTAGATCTGTTGTTCCGAAGTCTAGCCTCCTTTAGAGAAGTGTCAATTCACTCAGATAGCAGACGGCGATATTAGCATTCAACTCATTTACAGTGCGTTCAGGATTGGTATGGGTAGCGGGCCATATCGGAATAACAAAAATTTCAAAGCTGATAGCAGTAGGTCGGTGTTCGATGCTTTACCGAGTCTTCTACTACTAGATAGCTGGGCTTCGCGGAAGCTAGGCCAGTGCTGGGCCGCCATGCCGATCGATGTCAAGAATCTAGTGATCTCTTTGCCCTCAGTAAGTCTAGCCTCTCCCTAGTTTTGGGGAGAGAGAGAGAGAGAATGAGAGAGAGAGAGAGAGAGCGAAGAAAAGACCATAAACCAGTAGTGACCGAACACTTATCACATCAACAAGTTAAGCATCGTTAGCCGCCTCAAACCCTGCAGGATTATTGTATGAAACTTCATTAACCAAATCACTGATTACATATTGTTGAAATCAGTGTAACCCTGTAGTTTAGTTTGCATATCTATTTCAGCAATTATTTACAGAAACCTAACGGCAGCACGGGCAAATAGCTTCGTCAAACGCTTCAAGATATATTCACACCCACACACCGGCACTGGCACAGCCGCAAACACAAATATTGCGCGAGCAAGTGCAGTCACTGGAAGCAAGGATGGCATATGTATTGATAGAAATGTGTGTATGTATGTGTTTGTCATCATTTGTATGCGCGCAAGCATCTCAATGACCCCGCTGTGGCTGGCGTCCTCAAAGTGTCACATGCCATTTAATCTATCAAAAGCCAACGGGCAACCATAGATCTCAAAGCGTCTGCAGTTGCTAGACGGACTGATATATATACATAAATGTACATGTGTTTGTGTGTTGCTGCGCAAACTAATGCGCAAATATGCATATGTTGGCTGGCTGCTGGCTTCATTCTAATCCTTTAAAGACTGCGCATTAGTGGTGGCGACCGAAATGGCGTGACTAAGAAATGAATTCCATGCAAACTGTTGCGCGCGATTGCGATGTGCTGGCGGTCGGTCTTATACACATTATACAAGTATAAGCGCAGATGTAAATATATGACCATAATATCTATTGCATAGAATAACAAAAACATATATTTTTATGCTTGCTTGTGTCAATATACTTGTACATATATTGCAGCTACATACATTTGTATATGTATTGATGGCAAAATGTTGCTGTTGCCCACGCGCCGCCTGTCATCTGAGCCTAAACCACAAGCCATCAGCGTCAATGTACACAGTAATTGGTTTAATTTTCGTTTCATTTGCGTTGCAAGCTGTGCAAATAAATCCACACCTTCTTGCCCTCATATACACACATACATGCATACATATATACATGCATGTATAATATGTATATGTGTGTTGATAAATTTGTCCATCTGTGGTAGTAATTGCAAGTCATTAATTCGAAAACAACTCGGTACGGCACGAGGTTTGTCTGTGTGTTTTAGTGTTGATTATTTGGTGGCTTTGTGGCTTATGGTAAATACTTGAAGGTCTTCCCGTGTTTCTTAGCGAAAATTGAAGGCTTTAATGACATAAAGCAGGTATGCTTTAAGGGCTTGCGAATTTTGAAGAAAATAATTCTTCATATCATTTCTATCACTTTTTATAAAATTAAAAGCGAAGGACTTAAGCCACTAACAACAGAAACCACTAATATTGAAATATATACTGATTATATCTGAGAGCGGAAGTTTCAACTTTACGAAATTACATACATAATTGTAAGCAGTAAAAAAACTCAATTTCGATTTTTTGTTTATACGTTAATTTTGATTTTATGTAACGATATACATATTTGAGAATACTCTTCAAGAATTTGAAGTTGACCAGGCAAATAGGTTTAAAGAAATGAATGTATTTGTAGGAAATTTTTAACTCAGTGCAATCGATCCCCAAAACTTAAAACGCGTTCTTTGTTCTCGAAACGCAGTTTTCAGAGCCAATAAGGCAAATTTTTTCAAAACTTTCGACTTAAACTTTTCGCAAAACCTTGTTAGGTACCATAGGAATAAGATTTTTCATAATAATTTCGATTTTTTGCATCATTCTGAAAAGAATTTTTTCACAAAACACGAGTCTCTTTATGAGAAGCCACCATTTTACCAAACACCAAAATTTTATCTAATCCCTTGATGGTTATCTGATTATACTTCAGCTATAGTATTAATAGGTCTTTTTAATTTTTGTTTCCGAAAAATCGATTTTTGTATTTTTTTTTTTATTTTTCCCTGTCTGATGAACATATTTTGGGAAGTCTTCCTCGAGATCGGCTAAGAGATCTCAATGAAATGAAAATTTTTTAAAAATATATAGCCCAATATTAAACTACATAAAATTATGTAAGTATATATTTTTTGCTTAATTATTGAATAAAATACTTTTCCAAAAAAAGTAAAATAAAAAACATTTTACTTGACTTCCAAGTTTTTATAACCAATTAAAGAATATAGGTAGTCCACGCAAATCATACCTACTGAATACCAGAATACGATGTTTATCAACATTTTAGATAGCATTCCCTTTCTTTGGAACAGATTCGCCGGTGGATGTCCTCTGTTTCGACAGTTTCTTAGTCTCTGTTCTGCTCGGTGGATCCGTATTTCCTTGATGCTCACAAAACAACGTAGAAACTTCTTCCTTCCCAGAATACAGTGACCATCAGCTTTCTCGCCGATGAAAAAATCTTCGCCTTTTTCATATCAGATTCACGCTTTCGACTATTTCATGGTCTCTGGTAAGTATCAGTGGATCCAGGTCTCGTCGTCCATCACTAAACCATGCAGAAGCCCCTTCGGATTGTTTTTGAAGCATCAGATAATGCTGTGAGAAGGTTTCACGCTTTCTCTTGAACGCCTGGAGTGACCAAATCCACCAACTACCAACGTCAAGAACTTTTAACAATCCTAACATTTCATGCAGGCTATAATTCACGCGGTTCTTGGACATACCAGCTGTCTCAGATTTCTCGAGCACCATCATTTGGCGGACTGCCAATATGAGCTTGTGAACTGTTGTCACGATCTTGCGAGCTAAAAATTTTCGGGACACAAGAGGTGGATCATTAAAACAAAGCCATTTTTGGATCACAAAAGGTGGCTCGTTAAATTAAAAACTTGGGAATAGTCATCGAAGGAAGAGAAACGCCACATACAACATCTTACCAATCTTTGGTCCCAGTGCCCAAACTCCTTTCCAAAAACAAGTATCTAGTCACCGACCGATATGGTCTAGGAAGTATAGTTATCTGTATTTTAATGAGAAAGCTTTAAGATACTAAGGCAGTTATGACAATACTGAAAACCACGAAATGTGTAGCAATCCTATTAAGCACAAGTCAGGAAGATATGAAGCAATCCTGCTGCAAGGCATTGCTTCAGTGATGACAATCTTGGAATTTTTCTGCGTCTGCGCTAAAAGACCAAACTCCGCCCAATTACATCTTGCCCTACAGAATATCACCCGCACATATGTGCGCTACTTCATGATTAAAACCGATTGGTATTAGGCGACTTTAATGCGCCCCACGACCTTTGGCATTTCCGCCTGTCATCCGATAGTAGGGAGATGAAGCTGGCGGAACAGTTAGAATATCCGACATTCTACACAATGAATGACGAAGCTCCCAACAAAATTATGGGCAACTATAATTGCTCCACCGATATTACAATTACTAGTGGTGGTCTGATAAATAGCATAACATGGCGACCTATGCCAACTCTCGCATCAGACCATCCGCCCATAATTATCTCGATCGAGAAACCTCCCGACTATAGTTCTGAACTATGAACTACCTGAGCGGTCGTCAATTATTCATACATTTCGAGGTAAAAGCTCCAAATTAATCAAGCGGTTCTGCAGAGTTTTGTCCTCTTCCCATTACTTTTTAACTTCTACATCTCGAAATCCCAGCAACCACTAGAGGGTGTACAGAATCGCAACAAAATCCTCAATTCGCTAGGCGGCAGCATATGGAAAAAAGACAAAAAAAACTACTCCGCTCCAATATGGTCGCCAGAATGCAGTGAAAAGCAGACGAAAAAGCTGCAAACTTGTCAGAACACTGCATTCCGGACTACGATAGGATGAATCTTGTGTGAGGCCCATATGTTCCCACATTTCCTGGGCCTATCGTTGGATGAAGTCGATAACATCTTAACTAATCCTTACGATCCTAATGGTATTCGGCACGGCTATTAAGTAAATATATAAATGATGAGCGTGAGCTGAGTCGATTTAACCATGCCAGTCTGTCCATCTGTCTGTGTGTACATATGTATGGGTAAGCGAACCATTCTCTAAATTTCAGAGACATTGATATAAATTTCGCAGACATCTTTTTCTCTCTAAGAAGCTGCTTATCTGTCGGAAACGCCGATATCGGACCATTATGCTACATATGTGCTATACATAAAACCGTAACGACCAAGATCAAGTTCTTGTATTGAAAACTTTTCCTATTTTACCAAATATCTTCACGAAATTTGACATGCATTAAGATTTCTTCATGTAATGACCAAACGCTGTACAAATTATTTTTGTTCCTAAGCCAGATTGCTTATCCACGCTAAAAAGTGTACTTCAAAGTATTAAAAAAATCTGTGGACGTGCTAAAATACCGAAGAAGAAGTAGATTATTTTTAAAGTTGAAAAATATAACTTGTAAAACATATGTTAAAAGATCTTGAATCAATAAAGTGAAATCAGTTTCATGAAATTTGTGAAAGTTTAAGAACTTACGCCTAATGACTTTTCAATTTCACAGCTTAAACATGAATATCCTTGCAAATGTCTACTCAATGGCACAACATGAAAGGATATCAAAGGAAAAGGAAAAGTATGTATGATTAAGCATAAGGCAACTTTTATTACTCGACGTCACTACAGCTTGCTGTTGCACATTTCCCTCCCATTCAATGAGACTTTAAATAAACATTAGGCAATGTAAAAAGAAGAAAAAAAGAATGAAATCCCTTTAGCCACTCAATACAAATACGCCATCACTTTCTGTGCACTAAATGAACGTCTCAATATCAAGTGCAGTTTCATTAAATACAAAATCGTCTCTTAATACCTGCAGGCCTTCAAGTTCACTACGCAGTTCTGCAATATGCCACTCACTGCTGTGGAAATTCCATACTCAAGGTCACACACAACGCCCACCACTCACCGGCGACCCTCGTTATTGAGGCTCATTGTGCCTCGTACAGCCTACGAATTACAAAATAAGTAAGTAATTTGCGCTTTCCTTTCACTCATTCATTCTTAGTTACTTTATTTATATTGCATTGTTGGCTTTCTACTGCACTTTGCCATTTCAGTAGAAATGAAGATTGGCAGGAAAAGTTCGCCAAAGACCATTTGCTGCAGTCAAGGAAATTCATTAAAATGCCAATTTGTCGATATTTATTCCATTTAACTGTGAGCAGCAGCATCGTTTCCGCAATTTATGTCACAGCATTCCAAAGAAAAGCGACTAAGAGCGTCGTAAGTAAGTGCCTTATAGACTCGCTCAATTAATGAGTATTTGATGTATTGTTGCGTTGCTGTGTTTGTGTGTATGTAGTGGTGTTAGCTCATATTTAATATACTGAGTGTCTTAAAGTAGTAGTTTTGTTGAAAAAATAATTAAAAATATTTTTGTGTTTCTTAGTGTACGGGAATTTGAAAGAAAAATCGTTGCATATCCACAGGCGTGGCCTTTTAAAGCAATTTTTGGCTTTTAAGGATGGCAAAAGGTATTACAATATAAATTTGAAAGAGTGAGTTCAAGATAGATGCTTGGTTGTATGGTGTCATATAGAGGCGTATAGAGACCCTCGACAAGAGACCTAAGACAGAACTTTTCTTGCGTCAGTCGGGCCTACGTAAACGGAACGGACCCGACTTTATCTCTAGCCAAGGTCAATAGCATTCGTACAAATTACTTCAGGAATGTTTTCTGCTGCTATAACAACAACCCAAGATATGAAATAACAAACAGTTTATATGGTAATTGTATAGCATATAGCAAGTATAGTAAAATATATAATATTGGTCCGATCTAAACAATATGTTCCCAGCTCCTAACGTGGTCTTGACCAAATGATGTATGTCAATTTTCAAAAAGATAACTTAAAAATAGTCCATACAAGAATTTGATTTTGATCGGTCAGTTTGTATGGCAGCTATATGTTATAGTGGTCCGTTCTGTGAAATATATGCGGAGATTGTAGCGTTGCTTTGGACAACAAAGTATGTTAAATATATTGTGAAAATATATTGTGAAATAAAAAAGTTTTCCATACGATAACTTGAGTTTGATGGTTCAGTTGATATGGCAGCTATATGCTATAATGATCCGATATCGGCAATCCGACAAATGAGCAGCTTCTTAGCAAGAAAGGAACATGTGCCAAATTTCAGATAGAAATCTCTAAATCTGAGGCACTAGTTCGCATATATACGGACACAAGGACCGACGGATGTGACTTAATTCAGGTCAGTTCGTTACAATGATCTTTTATATATACACAATATAGTGTCTCCGACGTTTCTTTCTGGATATTGCAAACTTCGCGGCAAACCAAATATACCCAGGGCACGTTTAGCATATGGAAATGTAAGATATGGGGACAAAAAAGTTATGGAAGCTCCTCGATATCTGAAGCTTTGAACTCGTAAGCATGGCAAAACAATTTCCACCTAACGGTAGTTAGTTTTGAAATATCAGATATGTATTTTGTCTATTCGTATACATCGAAGTCGATATTAAAATATTTACTTAGGCTTTGGAGGAATCTTTCAATCTCTTCCACGGTTTATATGTTCTTCAATACATTTATTGGTTTCAGACAAGGGATCTGGAAAAAATTGGTAGATAGGCTCGCTGCGCTTTGCATAAAAGGAGCTTTAAGAACAACTCCAACGGCGGCTGTGGAACTGACACTAAACCTGCCACCTATAGACCTCCTGCCTGAAAACTGCGCAGCAAATTTGGCGAGACGACTACTGGCTGCAGGAGAATTTACATGTAGAACCTTCGGGCATAGCTCGGTGCGCAATGGCGGTTGAGCAAACACCAACCACATGATCCTACTTTTCAACTGGGAAAGAAGATTCAAAGCAAACATAGAAAAAGATGGTTGGCTACTACGCACAACCTCTAAACATCTATACGGATGGCTCGAAAATGGACGATGGAGTTGGTGGAGAGATATACTGTCCAAAGTTAGGCATTAGACAACCTTTTAAGTTGACGGGCTACTGCAGTATATTTCAAGCAGAGGTCTTTGCTATTGCCTAAGACCTGGATCTGATCTCTAATGCACATGCATGCAATTCCAGAGTCAATATCTACGTAGACAGCCAAGCAGCAATCAAGGCGGCTCGAATCGCATATCGGCCAGAAGTGTCTTGGCAAGCAGGGCAGCAGTGGAAAGTGTTGCCAGCAGTAACCGACTTCACTACAACCGGGTGCCAGGCCACAAATGCATCGAGGACAATGAAAAAGTGGACGAGATTGCCAAGAATGGTGTGCGACCAAACCTCTAAAACGAGATCAACGTTAGGAAACCCATGCATTGTCTATACGACGATCTGGATATAAGCTTGGTTCAGAAAATCAAAAACCGATGGAACAAGCTACAAAATTCCTATTGTCCCTCATTAGAAGAGACTGTCGGAAAATGATGGGAATACTAACTGCGACACACGTCCGCAGGGCGGATCTGATGGAACGAGAAAAATGCAGGAAATGTTTAGAATACGGCACCAGGGTAAACAATGGGGCATATATTGTGCACTTGTACCGCATTGGCAGACTACGCTATAAGCATCTGGAGTCCCCACGGTAACTCCAGTGTATCATGGAAGGGACTACTCCTCTTAGACCTACCGACTGAATTCCATCTGGCATCGCAAAGGTCCAAAATTGGTCTCTGCGTGGCTTATTGGCCTACCAGATTAACCGTACCTAACCTAAATACTACAGAGTTAATTGATGACTGTTAGGCAATGATTTTCAATTGGCTGAAGAATGAGAATTTCTGCAAGTAAATACTGAAAAGCTAATTGATGAAAATATCCGTCTAAGTTTTAGGATTTTAGTTTGGGAAAAAGTACAAAAGGGCAAAAATTCAAAAAAAAAAATTTACAAATATTTTATATAGTATTTCATATGAAAAGGTAATGATAATACTTTTACCACTTTACCACAGAAATTCGACAGCAAAAAAGTAAACCAATAAAATAAGCCTCTTAAATAGTCAAATATAAAAGAATAAATGTAAAATATAAATGTTCAATTCTACTCCGAAGTAAGAAAACATACAAACAACTTTCTCCCACAACTCAAAATAAGTTTCAAAGTATCATACATTACTCAACGCACAAGCTTCTTCAGCAGCAGCCACAGATGTAACAACTCAAGTTATCCGCATTTTTATGTGCGCTCGATGAGCCAAGTTATATACTATGCATAAGCGCATATGGAATGCCGCAATCTATGCAATAGTTGTTGTATGAAAAATTGCATAAAAGATTTTCGACACGAATAATATGACTTTTTTCGCACAGTTTGATGATTTTTTTCGCTTTCATTCTTTTATTTTCATTTCGCTGCGTTGAGGCAATCATGCTGATAATCCCAATGTCAGAAGAATATAAGAAGTGTCTAACAGTAGTTCGCGATTATAGTGTGGTAAACATAAAAAATATGAAAGCGCTGGCGCATATTTCAAGTGAATTGATGCTGAAGTGAGCTAAGGCTGACAGGCTTGATGGCTTCGATTGGCTGTGCCTGGTGCAGCAGCAAATAGTGATGACTACCGCTGATGCTATGAAATTGCTCGAGTTGACGCATAGTAATTTCTAAAAGTGAAGTGGCGCCTAGAAACAGAAAATTGTTGTAAAATTTGTTCCAATTTAAGATAAAATGAATGAGGAGAGTAGTTAGAAAGGCAAATTTAAGAGGAATGGTAAGTTAGGTTGTTATAAACAAGCAAAGAAAATCGTTCATTTAAGGTCAGTAATACATTTGTGTGATAATTTTGTAGAAATATAGTTTCTTACGGCTTTTAATAATGCCAATTTTAGTTTAGTTGTTATTCTTAGATTTTAAAGAATCCAAAACATTCCTAGATTAAACAGTATACAATATACACCTAGATTTATAAATCTCCAAACAGTACTAGATTATTGAGTCTCCAATATATTCTTAGACCCTTAAGTGCCCATTAGATTCATAATTCTACATTATATACCTAGTTTCTTAGTCTCCAATATATGTCCAGATTCTTTAATTTCCCAAATATCCTTTGATTCTCAAGTCTCCATATCATTCCTCGATTCTTAAATCTTCCCAAGTATTTCTTGAGCTTTATTTTAATATCTAAAATATTCTTAGATTCTTAAGTCTCCAAATTATTTCTAGATTTTTAAATCTCCTAAATATTCCTGGACTCTTAAAATTCCGAAATTGTTCTAAATTCTCAAGTCTCCAAAATATTTGCAAATTCTTAAGTTTCCAAAAATATTCCAGATTTTTAGTTTCCGTAATATTCCTAGACTACCAAGTCTCCAAAATATATCTACATTCATATGTATCCGCTAAATTCAAATTTCTTAAATCTCCAAAAAAAAAATGTATTTTATTTATTCCTAGATTCTTAAATCTCCTAAATATTTCTGGGTTCTTAAATCTCCAAAATATTGGATATTCTCCAATATATTCTCACTCAATTAAGTGCCCATTATAGTCTTAAGTCTCCACATATTTTTACATTGTTAAGTCTCCATGTATTCCTCGATTCTCAAGTCTCCAAAATAGACTGTTAAGTCTCCAATATTAAATTATTTTCGAAAGTAGCGAAATATTCCAAAATTTTTAGGTCTCCAAAATTATCGAAGATTCTAAAGTCTCCAAACTATTTCTAGATTCTTAAGCCTACAAATTGTTCCTACATTTTTAAGTATCCAAAATATTTTTAGATTCATACATCACCGAATCTAGGTACTTTTATGTGATCTTGACTCAAATTTAATAAGAAACTTTCCTGCTCTCTCTTTCAATCTACACTGCGATGATGACAGATTGCGTTGCACATAGATCATGCTCCACCTCATTTTATCTACTCAATTTATGTCGATTAGTGCAGCGACAAAAAAAGTAAATAAAGCGGCTCATTAAGCAGGTGCATCGACCGAGTTTATAAATCGTTTAAGTCTATTTTTAAAAATATTTAAATTTAAGTTCGGTAAGCGCAAATCTGCTTCAACTAATTTTAGCGCATAATAATTGCACGGTGTTCATAGTTAATTATAGCTCGTTAACACAAGGCATATTCCTCGGCGTGCAGCAACTACGAACACACACGCCCACATATATGTATACCGTTATATCTGGTATCTGGCATCAACGACGGAGCTTATTAGGCGCTTATTCGTGCGAGCAGTTCATTGCAAGCAATTTGAGGAGCTTTTCGTTGTCACGCCTTTGTACATTGTTGCGGCAGCACGCTGACAGTTACACGAGTCAAGTGTCAACAACATTTCGTCATCAACGTCATCAGCATAATTACAAGGGCTGGCGAAATACAAAACTCGACGCTTATACGTATCCTCAGGTTGCAAGAACGCTCAACAACACGAAGGCAGGCGCGACGGCAGTGCGAACAAAGAATGCGGCGGAGTGTGTGTGGATAATGAGGCGGAGTACGAGGTGCAGTTGTTCTGAAGGAAATAAATACTTGCAACAGGCTACATATATGTACACATATACACACACTCAGAGGTTTGTGGGAGTGTGTTCGTGTGGCTTCTTGTGCAGTCACATGAGCCGACGCTTGCCTGGCATATTTACAATTCAATTATGCCGGTCGCACGTGTGCTGCATAATTAAGTGGCGGCACAATTAAAGGGTCAAACAAACTGAATTTCATCCTTAGACGGACACGCAGGCACACATATGATATTATGAGCGGGATACACAAATGCCCGTGGGCCCGTGCATGGTGTGTGCGTGGAACGCACCGGGAATGATCGTAGTGATGCAGGAGGGCAAAAAAAAAATTATATGGAATATGGGTTATAGGTATGTACAAATGTATTTCTTGTTTATTATTAATAAACAGTTCAATAGTTAATATTTTTATTGTTTTTTTTATAGTCTGAACAAGTCTTGTTGAGTTTGTCATGAAGTAAAAACCAGAAGGAATCATCGGAGACTCTATGAAATATATAGTCTGAGTCGATTTAGCCATGTCCGTCTGTCAGTCCACCTATCTGTATATACGCCCAACTAGTCCCCCAGTTTTTTAAAACAATTAGCTGTGGTTCCTCATTTTTGGATCATAAATCCAACAGATCGTTTCTGAGGACAATATGGAACCGATGAAACGAAATAATTACGATTTTCAGTGTCGATATGATAGTAGCGAGTGAAATTGGATGAAGCATAGATTTCTCGGTAAAGATCGTCCAAAGCGCATGGCGGAATTACTGGCAATTGGTCGGAATGGGATCGGGTTGGATCTCTGTTGGCACCTTGCGTTGTAGCACTTGACCAATGGATCTCGCATGCTCTCAGCAGACGCTTGCCAGTTCATGTGCGACTGCGACGTCCTTCCGGCCTGAAATAAAGCGGTTTGCCTTCATAAGCTGGAATCGCCTTCAATGCCGATTGACTATCGCTAAGTATAATAATATGCTGGTTGCGATAGTTGCGGTGGAAATAGATTTCTGCACACTGACTTATAGCAAAGAAATCTGCTTGAAAGATGCTCGGAAAACGTCCCCTTGGTATGGATAGTCTAGTATGCGGTCCAGTAATGTCTGCTCCAATACCTTCCGGCCAGTGGTGTGTCTTCCTCTAGGGCCTTTATTTGTTGAGACGACACTATCTTCCCTTTGACAAGCTACTTTTCGCTACTTACTTGATGTTTAGATGCAGTAAAGCGAACTCCAGCATGACTTCGAGTTCTGCGGTTGGGCAAGTGTGCATTAGCCCTGAAGCGCAGACACAGGCAAACCTTTGCAGCTTCGATAGGCCTACCGAAGGCTGTGTTGCCTTTGATATGCAAGCAACCGCTCTATAAGTGAAAATAGACCTTACGATCATGGTATATAGCCGTCTTATGGTACCTGGCTTGCAGCCACAAGTTCTGCCGGCCAGGCGTCGGCATATCATGAATGCCTTGGTGGCTTTGGACAGTGTTAATTCCACGTGCCTATTCCACCGTAAGGTTGAGTCTAATGTGAGGGCAAGGAACTTGACATCTTTAGGCACCTCCAACTGCCTGCCACTGAGTGTTAGGGGCCTCAAGATGAGATCTTCGCTTTGTAAAGGAGACAATCATTTCATAATATAAAAATGTATGGAAAAGTGAAAAAGAAAACATATTTCATATTATTTGTCACTTAATCTCGCATGTCTCCTAACTTGATCTCATTTGACCTCAATTGACTCCTAGCTTGATATCCCTTGACCTGACCTAAACTCTCTGGCCATGCCCACTAACTTGAAAACATTTGAAGACCGGCTTGTCCAACTGTGATTCAAGCTTGCATTCGTTACTTTCTTAATTGACCACAAGTGATCACTGTACCTTCTGTAGCTCACTGTTCGATTGCGCTTAACCTCACTTAATAACAAAATTAATTTTAAGTACAAGTCTTACTAAAAATATGTTAAGCAGTCATGACAACAACTATGTTCCTACAAACGAGTTCTATGTATAAGTCAAAGGTCAAAGTCCCCAAACACCATAGTAACCCTACCAGCACAGCGGCTGTCAGGCGCAACTACATTTTTTGCAATTTCATATTTTTGCTTTCAAATTGAATTTTTCATAACTTTATTTTATGCCTTTAATTTTCTCGCTTGCTCAGGCCCAACATCCAGCGTCCGTCATCAACGCGCTGTGTTGACTTTTCACAAGCAAAATCATAAAAAGAGTGAAGCGTTTTAATTAAAAAATAGCTAAACGCGTAAATTAAAATATAATCACAATCGACAAATAAAAATACACAATTGAGTAGCGCGGAAAATCACCGGCTCCCTGTTGGCCATGCGACAGAGGAAGCGACTGCAAATTAATAACGGAGAAAATTAAAATTGCAAGCGCTTTAAGCTTAAATTCGATGATAATGTGATGATGAGAGTCGATAAAGTGCATCAAAATAATTGAAGAGGTATAATTTTTATTGTTGAGGATAATTTTTAAAGTCGTCACGTTAAGTATCTCAAACCAATGCTGTCTGTTCAATGTCGCACATTGAAATTTATGATAATTGAGCATGTTATTAGAGATACTTGAACTCTTTCAAAGAGCTAGAGCTTTTTAAAACTATCAATCACTTAATTTAGGCACTTTTTGGCTAACAACAAATACAGTATGCTAACTATAAGAAGTAGAAGTTAAAAAATTAGTACGTTCTGGAACAAATATATCTACATCTATATTTTGACAAGTTGGTTTTGGTTATGCGAATCTATGTTGCAAAGTATTCATTATATTTCGAAGACAGATCATTGCCAGCACCTACTAAGATAAAAGAGAGAGTTTCGCGGACGAATAGACTATGTTCAACGTTTCAAACACTGCTCCAAGGTTTTTGAGAACATTCTCAACCAGACTTTAACTATCTTACAGGCAGTGATCTTGAAAATTAAAATCTGCAAACTACATCGCCTATATTGTTAAATTTTTTTGGTAGCCTTATAGTTTCAATACTTGTTGGACGTAAATTGCAAAGTTGTATGGAGGAAGATGAGGTAGAAACTCCGAAGTCCGTTCTCCTACATTGTATAGCATTTGCAAAACTAAGATTGAAACATCTTAGTAGTCTTAGCTTCAGCGAAAAAGGAGACTTAGCCGAAAATGATATTAGCCATCGCTACAAATTTGTGATCTACTCAAAACGCTTTGACGATTTGTAAGGGCCTTATGATCTATTAAATAGGTGTTTTAGGTACCATAACTGTTTTAGGTACCATAACTGGCGTTCTAAGCTGTCCTGTTCTTAACCTATTATAACCTTACCTTTTGTTTCTTCGTAAGCCTATGATATAATACGAGTATCTAATATGGTAAATGAAGTTAAAAGTATGTAATTGAGGTTAGTTAAATATATTCCAAGCAAATAGTAGAAGTGAGTAACGATCACTTGATTCTAATGGCTCACCTCTAGAGTCTATATATAAAGGAATGGAAGTTTACTAGGTACATATGTGATAGGATTGCAGAAACTCTGAGGTATTATTTAAACGAGTGCCTCCTCTTCAACCTATTAGTACGGGATCAAATCGATCAGAAGCATAATCTCACTGAAGTCTGATTTCGGGGTTGAAGCAACGTCAAATCTTTACTTAAGTCCATCGCACTTAACTAGTGTTTCACTGATTTTTTCATTCTTGATTTTTTCATTCTTGATTCTTCAGTACACTGATGGCTTATGTGAAGTCAACCATTCATTATAAAACCTGCAAATCGTCGGATTGGCAACCGAGAGATAACAAAGGAACTCCACATCTCTTATAAGTCGACTTTACACTTTTTGGTTAACGTTTTGAGTAAGCGTTTTAGGAATGAAGCGTATCAAGGCTCGACTTGTACCAAAAGACTTGGCAACTTTTGCAAACACGACGCTAAGAAGAGATCGCAAACGAGATGCTTGACAACATAGCTGACGAGCCAACAACCATCAAATCCATTGTGAAAAAAGTATTATAAATAGGTTATAAATAATCATATATTGAGTCGAGAGATTTGATCGGAAAAAGAGAAAATAAAAAACAATATCGGACTTTCTTCAAAACAACGAGTCTCAGGCAAAATGTACGTGGGTTGTCTTTTACATTTCAGGATTTGAAAAGCCTAGTAGGGCAATCTGAATATTAAAAACTTTATCGTAAATTGAGATGATTTACCTACTTAGAACGTTGTGACAGTGCTCAATGTTTTGTCTTGAGTAACTTGAAACATTCATCTCTTCCAAAAAATAAAATTCAATCGTGAAGATTTCCGCGCGATTATTTTTTACAACTACATCGTTGAACTTAATTCCTTATAGATGGTATGGTAAATTCAGACGAAGTCGAAGAACCAACACAATTTTTGAATCCTTCAAAAAAGGAAGTCTATGACAACGTGGTAGGTGATGAATCGTGGATTTACACGAATTAGTCCAAAACTAAAACGCAGTCGACTGTATGCTTTTTCCAGATGAGCAAAAAAAGTTGCAAATTCAGCAAATGATTTTCCATAACTCAAAGCGAATAACTCAAAGTACGTAGTTTTAAAAACGGAAAAAGTTACAGCAAGATAATATTATCGAATATGGTGACTGAGCGATGACTCTAACATCGTACTAGGTCAAAAATTCTGTCACAATCATACTAGGATGTAAGGGGGTATTATCGTTGTGAAAAACCCATGACGTTTTTGGAACCAATCGTGTTTTTACTTTTCTTAGATCCAAATGATTTTTAAAGACGTTTTCGGCCCATATTCCACGGAATAGCTTCGCGCATAATAGTCAAATAGTATCCCTGTTGACGGTTTGGCTGGTCGGAAAGAGTTCGGACTGCACCACACCATGATAACACTGGTAAAGACTGTTTTTGTCACATGAACTTCGTTATGATTTTTATTTATGTTGGTGTACCCTCATTAAAAATATATAACAGTTTTGTTTCTATCACATCCAGTTTTCTTGTGACAGCTACATATTCATTTCTGACCTCATATGCGTTTCTTTGTTTACATAACTGCATTTAGTCGACTGTGTAACTATTGTGTTTGCTAAATTACATTTTATTTACACTAGTTAGATCGTAAATATGCCACGAAAGGGTTTGAACATCCGGAAAATTTTTGTTATGTGTTTGGAGAATTAACTTTTACATCTCAGCGTTGAAATTTCATATCACTAATTGAACAGTGCTATTTAGACCATTTTGGTTTTCCTGTGAGGAATCAAGACAAATCCTGGGTTCTACATAAATATTGTGTAACGTGTGTGAGGCTCCTTTTAGGTTGTGCTAAATAAGAACCTAGACATTTGTCGCTTGTCATTTGCTATACCAATGATTTGGACGGAACCAAAGGATCATGTAAGTGATTGTTATTTTTGTTTGACTCAAACCAAATCCAAACACACTATCCAGTATCCAAACAAAAAATAAATTACAAATTTGTTGACCAGTGTAATCGAAGAAAACTGTCAACATAACATTAATTTTTGATTTGTTTGGCGTGATTTTTTCGGCTTCGGCTCACCTTTGTCACGAAATTCGGCCAATCGATCCTCTGTTTTCGAGTCGTAACCATATATTCAAGACTCATCGCCAGCAAAAATAAGTTTCATGACATCCTGACAGTCGTAAACTATTGTTTTATAGGCGTTTATGCGACGCTATTTTTCGAAAAAGTTGAGCGTTTTTGGAACCAATCGTGTTTTTACTTTTCGTAGATCCAAATGATCTTTAAACATCATTTTCACTGATCCTTCCGATATTCCAACGATGCAAGTAAGGTCTGTTCTGATCTGTTAAGTGTCGATTCTCAAGTACTGATTTCTTTACTTAATTTATTTTATGGACGTGTCGATCATCAGTTGATGTTGATGTTGATGGCCGTCTTGGACCTGGTTCTTTGAATAATTTGTATCAATAAAAACATAATGTGGCACAGATGTCACTGATAGTCATACCAACCTAAAAAAGAAAATATTTCGACGAAATTTAAATAAAAAAGTCTACTATTTTTTGGCCACAGTAGTATTATATCATTAAGCAATAATGAAAAAATTTCATAAAATCTTTATTAAAGAGCTTGAAGAAGACAAATTACATGAAAATTTTATAAACACATTCATGTAACTGTCCAGAATACTTAGCTTTCAGTCAGCTCAAATTTAATATGGAACCCCCCAAGGACCACTTCATAATATAAAACGCAATTGGTTACCTTGTCACAGCAACAAGAACAATAGCAACGAATTTTTCGCTTAAAAGCGCAACGCACCTGACAATGCCATCAACAATGGCCAACTAACAAAAACAACAAATGGCGTAAGCAAACAACCGGAAATGTTTGTCATTGCAAGCGGTTAGTTGGCGCGGTTACCACTACTGTGCTGCCAATGACTCTGCAACGCTGGTGCAAGCACATGCATGAGATGGAGAGTGAGTGTGTGTTTGTGCGGCCGTTGCACCGGCGCGCCGCATCGCTTGGTGCATAGCCATTTTGCTGCCGGAAAGTTAATTTTATTGTTGACGTTCACCTCAAGGGCGGCATTAACACGTGAAATTATGAAAGCCATGAGACACTACAACAACAACAATGCAACATTACATGCAACACATGCCGCGCACGTTAGTCGCTTACATAAACAATGCAGCTATGACAAAAACAACAACTTGTACTCGTACTATGACAGCATAGAATTTCGGTAATGTTTTGGCAGTTGCCTTTTTCCGTTTTTGTTGGTTTTTTGTTTTGGCGGTAACCACAAAGTTCGAGTGAATATTTTGTAGGCAACATGCTGACCAAACAATTCAGACGCGCCAGGAAATTTTGTGCCTAACAAACATTTTGAAGGGAGAACAACAACAACATGTTTAGCAGACTGCATTTTTGCGCGTTGCCTGTACTTGGTAACTACTTTTGTGGGGTTGCGTGGGAAGCAGACGAAATTTAAGCTGTTAAGCTTTAGTTGTAGGGCATATAAACTTTAATGGGAATGTTTATTATCATTCGAATAGAGGTTTATCTCTACGCAACGACTTATGGCAAAGACTTCTGCTTGAAAAGTGCGCGGAAAACTTCCCATAGGTATGGAGAGTTTGGTGCGTGGTCCTGCAACTCCTGAACGTTTTCGAGCCATCGGTGTACCACTTGATTGTACTATCCATAAGTAGTAGCTCGAGATTGGAGTCATTCCAATCGGTCACTTTTGGTAATACTTTCACCCCACTAGTGCTTTAGACGCTTTGACCATGGTCAGATCAACATGCAGCTTCCACCGCAGAGTGGAATCCAGCATGAGACTAAGAAATTTGACCATGTTTGTCATCTCATTGTCAGTTAGCAAAACTAGTAAGTTATCAACGACAAGGCTCCATAACGGAGCGAAAGCATTCCACCCTATGGGCAGGTTCTTGTAATGTCGAGACTACTCCTGGTATCCTCTATTCGGGAGCGCAGTCCGTCCTCAATGCCCTGGCTACGCTTTTGTGAGACGTGTTGTCAACAGCACCTTCGATGTACAGAGCAGTATCTGTTGATCTGTCTGTCCTTTAAGTAAGCTGGTTCAGGCGCAACGTTCAGCGCCTTTGACATTATTTCATGATCCACGATCTTTCTCATACTTTTTATTAAGACTTGAATTTCCGAAGTCATAGTATATTTGATTAGATCTGCAGTAAACAGTTGCCGTGCGACTGCCCAATCTAAGGTAGACATTAGTCTTTTCAAATTGTTTCCGGGAAATGCGCCTGTAGAAGTGCCATAACACTTTCGCGGAGGTCGTATAAGTTCCGACGCATCTTTTGATTGCCAACACTGTGTCAATCTTGCCTCTGGCAACAGCCTTGTGCAGCCTAGGTGCTTCTGTGGTAGATGTGACACTGAACTTCCTAAAGGTTGGCTGTTTGCAGATTTAATCTCTTTATTATAGGAGAGTAGGTTCCAATTATATTCCTCCTAGATCCCCTTACGTTTCGCCTTATTGAAGAGCCTACGTATCTTTTTCTTAAGGTCTGAGAGTTTGCTTGACCACCAGGGGCAGTTGCGCCTGTTGATGATCGCCTTTAGGTGGTAGCTGCAGTGGTACGCGTCTATGAAGGACTGGTTTAGCACAGACAAGCTGCTTTCCAGCCCTGAAGCCGTACCACTTATATCATGCTGCCCTCCTCACTCACATTCGTTTTTAGCGTATTTCGGAAGGTATCCCAGTTTGTGTTGGAGGGAATACATTTGGGGAGGAGTTGCTCGAACTCTACTTTTAGCGTGAACCTTACGATTCTATGACCCGACAAGGAGGGTCCTGATGACACCTTCCATTGTGAGATAATTTTGTTCATTAGCTCGTTGCTCAAAGTGATGTCATACACCTCCCTCCTACTTATAGTAACGAAAATTGGTTCAGAACCCACATTTTCTGTTGTTAAGTTACTAAATAATAAATCTTAGTAAGAGGGACTCACCTCCAGTGTTGCAGTCCTTACTGCCCCATTCCGAGTAATACGTGTTCGCATCACATCCCAGAATCAAGGGCAGCTTGTTCCCCCTCCAGTAACCCACCAGTCTAACCATAGCCTCTGGGGGTGCTGTGGTTGCTTCTCTCGGGAAATAAGCTGCTGCCAAGACGAAGTCTGCCCCTTCACTGTCCCTGATTTACGCAGCAACTAGGTCATGTGTCAAGAACTCTGAAATACAAAAAAACATATCAATATTATTTCCTGTTCCTTGGCGTCCCTCTTGATGCCTATTACTTACCCTTTGGAGACCCTTGGTACTTGGATCAGCAAGATGTCCAGATTAGCCGATGTGAACCTTCGCGCGATGACATTTATGCTCATATGACCTCATGACCATCGATTGAACCTGTAGTTCAGGTGGAAGCTTTCTCTCCGAATGTATTTTTATGACTCATCGTTTAATGTAGTAGTGGCAGTAGTTGGCTTCGGCACCAAATATTGTTGAAAACGATTGGGCGGGTCCGAGATATATGATTTCACCTAAGAGTGGGCGGTGCCACTGTCGGATTGGAGGTAAAAACACCAGAGTTTTATTTTTTTAGTAATTTCTAACAGTACCGTTATATGGGAAGTGGAAGAAGTTATCATTCGATTTCATCCATTTTGACAGCGTCGTTAAGAGTTCATATAATATTTACGCTACGTTGTTATATATAATGGTGATTTGTGGGCGTGGCAATGGTTCGATTATGCCCATCTACGTACCCTTATTTTTGTTTTGCCAAGGAACGTGTATACCAAGTTTCACTAAGACATCCTAAATTTGTACTCAAGTTATGAACTGCATGAACGAACGGACAGACAGCCACCCGAATTTCAACTCGTCTCGTCAGCCTGATCTTTTATATATCTATTTCGTTTAGTTTTATGTGATACGTACAACCGTTAGGTTAACAAAACTATAAACTCTGTAGCAACATAAAAATGATAACGAATAAGTTTTTATTCATTTTTAAATTACTGTCGACTCTTAATTTTATAATTAGAATTTTTAATAAAAAAATGCTAATGCAGCTTTTTTGCCCCTCCAGCTTTTTCCAATAAAATGACACCACTTTTTGCCAGCAGAAATTACGGTCAGAAAATACAGCTGACCAACTGCTAGGCCTTGCCTACATTCAGGCTAAAACCCACAACTATTTCATGCCACAAAATATACAATGGAACGGAAGCGTGCAAACAACGGCCACACTTTTATGCGAAGAGTAGAAGGGTGAACAGTATATGCCTGCAGTTATGAGTGCGTTACGCACAATTGCGAGCAAATGTGTGTACCTAAGCGAGTCACCCGGTTAATGCATACACTTTGGCGCACTGGCGCGCAACTAACGCACTCAAATGGCATGGCGGCAGTGCGAATTTCCGGCGTAGGAGTTGACAACAGGCTTGTTTGGCGAATTATTTTCCATGATTTTTTTTTTGTTTGTGCCGCTTTTGTTTTCAAAGCGCTTCCCAGTTCACTTAGCAACGCACACGCTAAGAGCTAAGCAAACGCTCCCGTATGCACTTTTTCGTTACCTATCCACAGGGGCGGGCTATACGCTGAACGCAGCAACGCCATGTGAAGTCATGCCAGATATTTGCTTTGCAATTCTCGCTCGCTGCGCACTCCTAAGATTAGTTCTCATGGCACATTGTCGCATTTGTTTCTTCCTTCGTTGCCCTGCGTTCGGGCCTTATGTGCACGCCGCTTCGCATTCATTTTTCATATCCCATTTTGCAGGCAGCTTTGGTTGTTGTTGCTTTCGGACGTTTTTTTTTTTTGGTGCTTTGCTGCCTGCTTTTGCGCATTTGCTGTGAGATTTATACCGTCATCATAATAAATTCATGTGATTTATCTCGAGGGCAAATGCATGTGAAATGCACAAAAGCAAGCGCAAGCCAGCGCACGCACACAAGTATATACATATATACATACATATATACATATTTACACTAACTCAGGCTACTTTGTTCCTGTTAGCGTGTTGCTTTGCGACAGTTGCCTTACGCTTGCTGAGCCCTGTCTTACACACCCATCTACACTAACTAACACTAAGCAGTATAAAGGCTCACACGCATACACTCGCACACACAAATATGTATGTATATATTTTTGTGCCTTTGCAACAAAAACCGGAATTAGGCAAATATTTTATGCGTTATGTATTTTTGTAGAATTACCACTGACGGTCCAAGGCGTTGCATGCCAAAATAATACTGTGCGGCTTAAAAATTATGCTCCAGCACATTTGCATCCACACATACATACTCATATATGTATACACATACATTCTATATATATGTGTATATACCCAGCACCAAATGTAATTGCCTTAAAATGTTACTGTAGCGAAACTTTCCTGCTTGTAATTTGTCCATTATCACCTTGGTAGGTCTGAAGAAAATGCGGTCACTGGCTTGTATATTTCAAAATGTGCAGACTAAATTATTTTTCTGTGACAGTTAGGAATATAGTTTCACTTTCCATAGTCGAATTTATGAGCGTACTTTAATTAATCAAGTTCTAGTTGGAGCGAAAATTGGTGGCTGTAAATTTACGCTTTAGCCATTGGAGTCACGAAATTGTACTTCATCCCACTTTGGCTCATATTTTTGTAATGTACATATTAGCAAAGAAAAGGCAACTGCATAAAAATACTCCGCTAGATGGTGCTTTTTTATCGCAGGGTTTAGGCAATATTTGAGATAATGACAAATAAAAGGGATTCACGCCTAATAAAATTTGTCTCCACGCGCCACAAAAGTCAAATTATTAGCTAGAAGCTTATATGTACTGTGACAAAAAACACCCGGAAATTGCAGTTGAATACGCCGGGTTGATGATATTTCAAAAAAATGTATTTCGCTCAGTTAGTAGGCCTGTCCTTAATTACCAAGGGCGGATCCAAAAATAGTTTTTGGGGAGGAAATAAACATTTACTTGAAGCATGAAGATTATTATATTAAATGTTGTAGTCTTTATACAGCTTAATATCATGGCGGAAAAACTGTGTGAAAACTATGAAATATGGGCTATTGGTCATTGGTTGGTTTCCAATGCAATAGTCGGTAACTTGTTGTCTTTTGACTTTTGCTCCTGCCCCTAATGCCACTGTTAGTGATCAAGTGCACCTTTGAGCTTCAAACGTTGATGACGTTGTCATTATCCAAAAGGTCTTTGAATCTACCCATCAGGCAGTCAATAAGACTTTCCATTTATTTGGTTTTCAAAGCACATACTTTTTCTGGAAGCCGCAAACTCAGTTGAAATCCATCTAATACTTCTCTAGAAAAGCGTGTCTTTAAATCTTTACCGATGGTATTCAACAGAGGAATGTACACTGAGACCCTATTGTATCCTTCGCATGTTCTTACGAAGCAATTTTCGCGTGCTATTTCTCGACCGCAGATTCCTAGTTTTTCTTCGTCAACTTTTAGTTCTGCCGCTATTTTTTTCGTTTCTGAATGTATGGATCAAACATGTTCCTCAACTTTTTGTCTTCGTTTTCGGAACATTGCAAGCAGCGTATCTATCATATTTGATGCCTTCGCCAGATTGATTGTTTCTTTCTGAAAAATCACACTGAGTGAATGAGTTAGAGGTAGAATATCACATAGGCAAAAAAATCCAATTATAAATTGAAATTTGCACACGGGTGCGATAAGTATCGCTGCTTTTCCCGCTGTTTCCTTATTTTTCTAGTTAATATTTTTTATTTGTGACAAATTGGATAACTGCATCGTGCCGTTGAACCCATCTTGTTTCACATAACTGGATAAGTTGTTTGCCAAGTATTTTTTCCAATGCGGTATTGGATACCAGGGATAAGTCTTTTTCTATTTTCTTGTTTTCCAGAAGCATAGTTTTCGTCAAGAAGATGAAGCAAAGAAGATGATGCACATTAAGGATTGTGTTAGTTCTTCAGAAAGTATTTTCCTACAGCCATTGCATTCTTATGATTGGCATTTTGGGCGTGAAATTCTAAAACGCATTTTGTTCCTTCCAATTTCTTAAAGTTGGCTGAGTTGCAAGTACGCCAAGAGAAACATGGGAAGACATTGAACCCCTGTGAATCCACCACTGTAATTACTATGCCAAATATGAGCGCAATCTGTCAAACAAGTTTGTTGACAGCAGCTGCTTAAGTCGGTCAACCTTAGTAATGCACAATCGAATAAGGAATTTGTTTCAAATTTTGTGTTTCTAACCAATTTCCGTGTGCGGAATCGTTGAGAGTGTTGAAAAAGGCTTACGGCGATGGAGTTTTATCAAAAACACAAGCCTACGGGAGCTGCAAAACTTTCAAATACTTATGATCAAGAGATCTAGACGCTTTTCAACCTCTTCAACTGATGAAAATATTAAAACAAAAATGATATTGTGTTTGAAAATCATGAGGCAAGTATTAGAGAGATGAACAGAGAGCTCGGCATCTCTCGCGAGTCCGTTCGAATGCGTTTGATGAATATTTTGGGCATGAAACGCGTTCTTGCTCTAATCGTCCCAACAACTTTTTTTTTCAAAAGAGTACCGTAAACAGATGTCTTTCGACATGCTTGATCGTGCGAATTCCGATTGCACATTCATGGAGTACGTTATATATGACGACGGGACATGGGTTTATGAGATTAATACATATGCAAACTAGTGAACAATCAAGGTATGGAAGGAAAAAACGAGCCGAAGCCAAAAAAAAAATATAAAAAAAAACAAAAAAAAAATAAAAAAAAAAAAATAAAAAAAAAAAACAAAAGCCGCTCAAAAATCAAGGATGGCTTAGTGCAACATGAATTTTTTCCGAAGGGACAGACGGTCAATAAAGGGTTCTATTTGGCCGTATTGAGGTGTTTGCGTGAGAACATCCGTCGAAAACGGCCGGAATTTTGAAAGAACAATTCATGGATTTTACACAATGATAATGCACCATCGCATCGACACGTTTTATTTATAATTTCCAGGTCCTTTTTGTTTCCATTTTTATGCAAAAGGAGATGATTGAATGCTGTACCAGCTGAAATCCAACAATCGACTACGCAGTGAACATTCCACATGGTTAAAGTATGGATTCACATTCAAAACAGTTGGCACATAAATATATATTTTTTGCTAGTAGAAGCGCCCCAAAATATGCTACATATTGTTAATCTGTATGTCACTAGTAAGGTGTGTGAATTAGCTTTTAATCGCCGAAGCATTTAATCATGCAACGACATGCTTACAATGGTACATACATAAGTTTGCATTCATGTCAGCCACTCATATTTATTTCGACCATTTCATGCAATATTTATCAGTTATTATAACTTACATTCAATATTGTTTTAGCTGCAGCTTTTGCTTTTTTGGTGTGTTAACAAATCCCTACTGCATTAAAGATAATCTGTGTTTATTTTAAAATTTACGAAAACAAATAAACAGTTACGCCGAAAAAAGCGGATGAAGCTCCTGGCCACATCAGCTCATAAATTCTATATACACCTCAGTGTGCTGACTGCGAGCCGAAAGTTAATTTAAAGCAAAACAATAACAAAGCGAATATTAACGGTCAGTGCTGCAATGACAAACAGCAACAAAGCAGTGTGCAGTTAAAACTTCCAACAACAATAATGTAATCTATGTAAACAATTGTCAAAACTGTCTGTAAAATTTTGGCAATAATCGAGTAAAATAATATTTACAATGTGAAGATAAACATTGTAACGATGTAAGCGTGAGTTAGTGATAGTGCGGAGTGTGTTTTATGCATTGATAGATGCTGCCTGTGTGTCATGAGGTAGAGATGTGTAGTAAAAAAATATTTTTTTTCGGAAATTGAAGTTTAATTAATTTACGGTAATTTTTTGTTATTTGATAAATTTTATAATTTGCGAACACAAGGAGATATTTCGTCTTGTCCTCGTTCACAACCAGCCTATACGCTTGCTTATCCAGTTTTGAGGATGGAGAACTAACCAACTGGCGCGTTTAAGATCATAATATGTTCTCTATTTAGCTCTGCAGATCGTATTTTTTTCTCCAAAAATAGATTGAAGAAGTCACAGAAAAAGGAATTGCCTTGTCTGAAACTTCGTGTGGTATCGAACAGCTGGGAGAGGTCTTTCCCGATCCTGACGGAGCTTTTGGTATTGCTCAACGTCAGTTTACACAGCCGTATCAGCTTTGCTGGGATACTAAGTTCAGACATAGCGGCATAGAGGCAGTTGCTTTTCGTGCTATCGGAGGTTGTAAAATCGACGAAGAAGTGGTGTGTGTCGACCTTTCACGGGCCTTTTTCAAGACGGTGAAAATATGGTCGATTGTAGGGTTTCCAGGTCTAAAGCCACACTGATAAGGTCTTCAGGCGAGTAATTGGTGAAGCGTTGCTCAGTTCCTCCTTCAGTATATTCTGAACATCAGCCACTAGATCACCACTTCGGGTCCTACAAAAGTATGCTTCGCTGTTTTTGTCGATTTGCTGAGCATTACTCTTGTAGGCCCGCTTTTCAAGCTCTTCAAACTTACGCATTTCGGCCTCTTTCTTTTTTTGTCTGCATATGCGTCTCCCTTTCCTTTTTTCGTTATCTATCCCATGCCACTGCGACGCGACAGTCCTAATCGTACCAGCGTTATTTCGACCTTTACGAAAACCAATCACTTTCAGTTGTACGTAAAAGGCTTGAAATGCCGTCCCACAGCTCTTATATACCGAGTTGTCTATTAGTGCTTTCAGAGAGCAGGTGTGCAAGCCAAGTAGAAAACCGTTTCGCTGTCGGTTGTGATAGCAGCTTCTCGACGTCGTATCTTCCCTGTGTTTGTTGGCGGGCACGCTTTACTATACAGAGGCGGTTGCGCCTTCGGTACAACAAGATAGTGCTCCGAGTGGGTACGTACGCTCGTCAAAGACATTTGTATCGTGTCGTTTATCTATCACAACATGATCTATTGGTTACGAACTCTTCGATCCGGAGGCAGCCAAGTAGCTTGATGAATTTTCTTGTACTGGAATCTAGTACTACAGACAACCATATTTCGGGCCCCTGCGAAGTCGATTAGCCTCAACTCATTTGGAGAGGTTTCGCTATGGAGACTGAATTTTAATACTGTTGTACCAAGCATGCCTTCTTTGCCTACCCTGGCGGTATAATTTGTCAAGTACAACAAAAGGCAGCTTTAGTTATATTCTTCTTCAGTATTATGTTGAAAAATTTTGTACTGATGCGGATTTTGACTAGATAATTATCCACCGAAGTTAATTCCTGGACTCGACGATTAAGTCTTTCTCCCATACCCAATTTGCGATCCTTTATATGGCCGCTGTAATAAGCCACAGAGAGACCTACTCATCTCTGTCCTTAACCCGTCCATCGCATTTCTTGGACGGCGATGACGCCAGCCGTTACATTTACGAAAACATCAACCAGCTGGGCATCGGCACCTTCGCAATTTAGGGACCGAAGATTCCAAGTGAATGCCTTTAAATAATAGTCTTTATTACCTTTGCTGTGGTCGTCATCAAAAGTGGTTTCTTTCATCCGAGGCTGTTGTTTCTTTTTCATTGGCAGTGGGTTCTATATGGCAGATTCCAAACCCAGCGCACAACCTCTCTAGGCGACTAGTATCTAGTATTTCATATACATTTATGTATTTAGCGAACCACTTGTTTCAAGACTGACGCTCGCTCGCAGCCGCACCTCTGATGAACAGACGCTGCAATTAGACTTCAGCGAACTTTTGAACTTCAGCTCTTCCGAAGCTGCGCCTCTTTGTGCGGTGACCCCAGGCTGCACTTGGGGTGGCTTCCGCATCTTACACAAGAGTTACTCACGTTTCCTGGGTGCGCGACGAGGACGCAAGTGTAGGAATTGGTTTCAGCTCTACGATTGTAACTGCTTATCCAAAAGCATTAAATTAATCATTAACTCAAATTAACTCATTTAAATACCCCATTACACCTTTTTATAAATATGATGTTGAAATTGTCCAACATTCTAGCGAATGCCAGTCCAAAAATGACTCGAAACTGAAAAAACCAAAATTCACTGGAGGCACGGAAAGCCATCTCCGCCGAATCTCATAAGAAGTGTGTAGAAAATTGGATTATGTGTTTTATCAGTCCGGGTCAAATTTGATCATGGTACATAAAAACTTTTAAATATTGTAAATTAATCAGAACCGAGTTTGAGTTAGGTGAAAAACATTCATTTAGTGAGTAGTATAATATAGATCTTGAGGTCTTGTCTTACTAAGTGTCGAAAGCCCTGAGTTGAGATAAAAGAAATCGGAGGCGGGAGGTTTCTAGGTTTCCCATTTCCCCTGCTTAGTAATTGAACCACTTTTGCTGACTTGCAGTATGAATCAATTTTGCTTGTATCCAATATGGATTAAAAACAGTTTGAAGTGTTTTAAACTCCCAAGTATCTCTTTGAGTACCCTTAATTTCTTTCGTTTAACTAAATATTCAAATCTAATTACTAACTGTAAACATATGTACATTCTTGTTCTCAGCCAGTTGCAAACAGTGCTCATCTACGACTTCCCCTTCCTCCTTCATTACCAAAAATTAATGACTTCTAGTTTATGCCGCTACAAAAGAACAAAGTAAAATATGCAGTTTAGCGGTCACTTCTCCTCTGTGAGAATATGTAGAATCTCCGCTTACAACTTCGCTCACATAAACTTATTTCACATATATGTACAACCCTCACCCGTAGATTAGTAAGCATATAAGCCGCCTCACTATATTCCGAAATTCTAAGTTCATTTTGTTTTCCATTCAACTTCATTAGGAGCGCTTCCTCTTTTCGAGCTACCAAATTCTCCTCCTCCAAATCTGCAGCACACTAATCACTCTTGCTGACAATGATCGCCAGCCAGTAAAACAGTAGTTTGCCTGTCTGCTTTGTTAGCTTCCTATGCTCTTGCTTCCCCCTTGTTATGTGCATGCTTTTACGAGCTTATTTGTTTAACGGTAATTATGTGTGGCCGCATTGTAGTTGTTGTTGTTCGGTAGTCGCAATTCTTTTGCAGTTTGTCAGTTTTGTGATCGTAATCGTTTATCAGTGTAGTTCATTTATAATTACATTGCAATTTACAATTATTGTTGTGGATTTATATTTGTATGTGTGTATGTGTATGTGTGCATACAAAATGAATGCTTGTTTTGGTATTTGTGCGGTTTTGTTGTACATATTGTTGGCAATATTTTATAGTTGTTGTGTGGCATTGTTTAAAATTTGCTACATTTTAACGATGTGGTGATTACTTGTTGATGTATGGCAATTACAAGCGACTGCCATTCTATGAAGTGTGCGTTTTTTGTACTAAAAATAGAACTGTGATTTAAATAGTGAACCTGGTCATGCAAATTTTATGCGTTTTTTCTACTAAATAAGTTTGAAAATGAAAAACTGCGAGCAATTAATGTGGTATTCTTTTGTATTTGAGGAATCGTAATCTTTCAGTAGTTACTTTAATTTTGTCAATATAATTATCGATGTGGATTTATATTTGTATGTGTGTGTGTGTAACTCACAAAAAATTTTCAAATATATTTTTATATTGCTCAATTTTATAGTTGTTGTGCGGCATTGTTTAAAATTTGCTACAAAAACGTGATTTTTGATTAAATTACAAGCGACTGTTATATAAAGTGTCGTTTTTTGTACTAAAAATAAGCTTCATATGAATAGTGTTCGCTGGTCATATTTGATGTCTACTAAATAAGTCTGAAAATGAGAAATATGAGCAATTAATGTTTTACTTTGTGTATTTAAGGTTAGAGTCTATTTGAAAACTTTTACTTTGATTTTCAATATAAATCGATTTTTTTGAACAAATACTGCCATGGTCTTGCAGCAAAAAATGAGCGATATTACATATGTAATATTTCATTCAATGTAAATTTCTTTCACAAAAAAAGCCCAATCAACTCTTTTAGAGGCCTTTATGGCACTTTTATAAACTCAAATAAGAGTCATGTGTCGAGAAAGTAGATATTTCTCGACTTATTAGAGCTTGATTCCCAGAAAAGGACTGCTTTAAAACGTAGAGATGTGCTTTTGTCTTCCGCTCTTTCATTGTATCAAATTAGAGCGGACATATATTTTTCTCTCTCTCAATCAATCGTAATAAATTAAGTGTGGACCCGATAATTTTCATAAACATTGGGTTGTTCTTGGATACTTGCCTATAACTCAGGTGCACCTAAAGCTATATAATAACAAGTCCGTTCTTTTCGAATGTCGTTTTATTAATAACACAAATTCACAATCCTTACAACATAGAGTATAGTGGCTAACCTTAATGAGCTAAAAACAAGAAAAACGTTAACTTCGGTTGCACCGAAGCTAAATACTCTTCACAGGTGCATTTCTGTTAGTAACTATGTGTTCAGTTTGTATGGAAGCTATATGCTATAGTAATCCGTTCTAAACAAGTTTTTTAGAGATTACATTGTTGCCTTAAAAAATAACATATACCAAATTTCGTGAATATATCTTGTCAAATGTGAAAGTTTTCCATACAAGCATTTGATTCCGATCGTTCAGTTTGTATGGCAGCTATATGTTATAGTGGCCCGATAACGGCCGTTCCGACAAATGAGCAGCTTCTTGAAGAGAAAATGACGTTTGCAAAATTTCAAAAGGATATTTTAAAAACTGAGGGACTAGTTCGTATATATACAGACAGACGGACAGACGGACAGACAGACAGACGGACATGGCTAAATCGACTCAGCTCGACATACTGATCATTTATATATATACTTTATTGGGTCTCCGATAATTCCTTCTGGGTGTTACAAACTTTGTGACAAACTTAATATACCCTGTTCAGGGTATAATTAAATAGATGAATGAAAATGTTTATTGATGTTTTTTTTTTTTTTTGTTATTAAAGGGAAAGGTAGGATTTAGTTTAAAGAAAGATTAAAGGAAAGATCATTTAGCAACTGAAAAATTTATGAAATGAGAAATAAAGATATGAAAATAAAAGTGGGGCAGTTAAGGGAAGAATGAAAAGTGAATTTGTGGGATTATTGCTAGATGTCTACATCATATCAGAGCCGGATTCAGAGGGTGGAAATGGTGGACATTTCCCCTCCCAAGGGTTAAATGGCTTATTAATAATTTTACTATTCTAAAAAAATATAAAGTAATAAAGTAACAGAAATATAATTCAGAAATTCGCCATTTTATTTCAGAAACAAAATTAAAGGCTGTCTCCATTTTTTGAATATAATAAATAATGCTAAGATAGCAGTGAGGTTACAAATTGTAGTAACGCATGCAGATTAAATTTTCAATAAATCCATCCTAAATTTCTTTTTATTCAAAAAATTGTGTCGTAACACATCAAGTTTTGGTTTAGAATGTGGTAAAAATTTATTGGACTTCTTTATTTGATTAATTTTGGCGTAGTGGTTAGTTTAGTTGCTTCATATATAAATCTGTTAAGATACAATTAATCAAGATGGTATGCAATATCTTAAAAAGGCTGCATAAGTTGTTCAAGAACACGTATCCCAAGCGTTCAACCGCTTTAGGAAAATTATAGTTATAATTGAACTGGCAAAGGCATCAAATATGATAGACACGTTTCTTGTAACGTTCTGAAATCGAAAACAAGAAGCTAAGAAATGTTTTCGACGTTATTCAGACGAAACAAAATGGCGGCAGAACTGAATTGACAAAGGAAAACCTGCGGCCGACATACAGAACGCGAAAAATTTGCCAAGAATACTACAGGGTCTCAGTGTACATTCCTCTGTTGAACACCATCGGCAAAGATTTAAAGACGCGCTTTTCTAGAGAAGTATTGGATGGATTTCAACTAAGTTTGCTGCTTTCAGAAAAAGTATGTGCTTTGAAAACCAAAGAAATCGAAAATCTTATTGATTGCTTGATAGATAGATTCAAAGGCCTTTTGAGTAATGACAACGTCGTAGGACGTTTGAAGCTCAAAGGGGAACTTGATCACTGGCAATGCCATTTGGAGCAAAAGCAAAAGTCAAAAGACAACAAGTAACCTTTCGGGGCGATTACTTGTTTCAGACGGTGCAACTGTTGACTCAGAGCATATTCAAATCAAGAGTGTGGTGGTAAGGCAAGAACTCATAGAAGATGAAACTTTAGACTTTCACCGATTTCTGTTGACGTTTTCGTAAGAGACCTACTTTTCTTCACCAGCAATCAGCCACCTCAGAAATGAGTCGGTTTAAGCAGCTATTAATATAGGGAAATTTGGTCCATGGATTTCTTTTAACCGGTCTTTATATATTTATATACCTAAGACTCTGATGTTGTTTTTTTTAATTCAAATAACGACGAACAAGTCCCTCAGTTTTAAATACATCGATCTGAAAATTTCTAAACGTTCTTTTCTCTTTAATAAGCTGCTCTTTTGTCTGAACCGTCGTATAGGACTACTAGAGGCTACCGTTGATCAATGAAAATTAAGTTTCTGTATGTAAAACTCTTTAAGTTGGCATTATATCTTCATGAAATTACCTAAGATACGCTATGAAGTAAAAAAAAAAAACAAAAAATATTAGTTTTCCATATTTAAAGGCTTTATAACTTTTCGTGATAAAACACTTTATAGTTACTAAGCCTCAATAAAAGCTAATTTACTGTCACACTTTATGTGCTAATTAGCTGACAGAGGCATTCAAGCAGAAATGTTGCGCTTGTGTGCACTTGCTCCACAACAACAACGCAGCGTGAAAGATTTGAAGATATTTATATGTATATGTATATGTATATATGTATGTATATATATATGTATATGTGTGCTTTCTTGAATTTATTACGAGAATAATGCACAAGCGCTTTTTATAAACACCAAAAATAAGTGTTTCTGGTATTTTTTTCTTGAGTTGAGTTGAAAAATTATTAAGAGCCAGCTGTACTGGCAAACAACTGTATATAATGCAAGCTAATGCTTTACTACAAACAAAAAATTTATATGCATGATGCCGGCCAAAAAGTAAAAGTAGTAAATTAGTAAAACATGCCTTGCTCAAAAAAGTCAAAAAAACCAAGCAGCACAAATCACGCAGAAAAGTTCATCATACGCCCTGTTGGCTTGCATGTTGCATTGATTATGACGCTTGCCAAATAGTATTTGATAGAATTAACCCATTTCTGCGGATGTAATATAGTTGTTTACGCTTCTTAGCAAATTTATTTTCACAAAATTATTTTCTTTTCAAAAAAGATTACGTAATTAAATTGCAATTTGAGTTTATTTGTAAGTGATTTTTGAAGACAAAAATTTGCAAATTTATTCTTGTGTCTATTGACTGAGCAAATGAGTGGAGTTTCTTCTACTTATATGGAATTTAAAAAATGTGTCTTTTCAAATTTGTGCAAAAACAACATATTAACAAAAACGTATTTGTCTAATTTCTCATGCATATACCCTAAAATTGAAGTCTTGAGATTTAAGAAATCGTAAGTATTCTGGATATAGCTTTTAACCAGCAAAATTCGGTATTCCTGTTAAAAATGGGTATTTTTGGGATTCCGAAATTTTTAAAATCGACATAATTTCGGGATTTCATTGCAAAAATCTGAAGTGATTTCAGTTACTTACATGTACATATGTAGAACTAGCAAATGATCGCTTTAAATAACATTCTATATTAATAAAAAATGCATATCATACTCGTACTATGTATTGACTAATTTCACGTGTGTGATTTCATTTCAAGGTCTTAAAATTTCAGAAATCTCAAGCATGCAGAACATAACTTTTAAATGACAATAATCGGGGTCGCAAATATAAATACAAATATTTCGGGATCCCGAAAATTAAAAAAAATCAGGATTATTCGAAATAATTTCAGGACATAACTTTTAAATGACAATAATCGGGAATAAAAGTAAAAATTAATATATCTCGGGATCCCGAAAATTAAAAAATCGGGATTATTCGAAATTGTTTAGGAATTTCTTATAAAATTAAATTACATATACATACATTTGTAAATATTTAGAACTAGCGATGATTGCTTTGAATGGTTAAAACAATACTCTCTATTATTAGTATATCCCATATCAATATTCGGAAAATTCTTCATATTTTCTATAATTTGAAGGCATTGTGATTTCAGAGTCGAATTGTCATATTTTATCTTTTTATCGGAGCGTTAGTTTCTACGTTTAGCAATATATGGTATTTAGTTAAAAATTGTGATTTTCCGGGATCCCGAAATTTTTAAAATATTTATTATTTGAAGTTTTTCTATTTATCGTTTGCATTTCTTGCAACAATTTAATGAACGCTTTGTTTTCACAAAAAGCTAAGTAAGTGACACACGCATATGAATTATTTCAAGATTTTTAATTATTACAAATTATTAGTTTTCTAGTTATTTTGAGCTATTCAATATTTTCATATTTTATATAATTTTTTATTTCGGAATACCGCAATAAATTAATTTTTATGATTAGTATTATTTTTTTAATTACTTTTGAAGTTTTCGAATTCTGCGTATGAAATTAGTATAAAATTTTTTTTTTCGGGATACCGAAAAAATTTGATTATTATTATTTTTAATTCCTTTATATGATTACAATTTTTTTTTCGGGATCCTGAAATTTGATTTTTAAATGATTTGCATTATTTTTTTAATTACTTTGAGTTTTCGCTATTCTACGCCTGAAATTCTCAAAATTTTTTCGGGATCCCGAAATTTGATTTTTGTGAGATTAGTATTATATTTTTATTTCCTTTGTGTGTTTGGTATTCTTTTTCTGAAATTCTCAAAAAATTTTTTTGGGATCCTGAAATTTGATTTTTGTGTGATTTTAAATTAAAGGTGAAATAAACATATGGCTACAAAACAGAATATATTTTTTAACAAATAACAAAAAAATTCAATAGTTTCTAAAAAATTTTCCATACCAAAAATTCAAAATTAAATGAGAAACAATATGCAGCTCATGAAATGACAGGCAATTTAAGTGAAAAGGACACGCACATTTTGATGTCGTTAAACATAAACAAAAAAAGAAAGAACTGATATAATCCAAGAAAAAACTGAAAATAAAAGGGAAAGAAATGCGATAATCTAAGAAAAAAATGGCAAACCCACAAAACAAAATGACACTGAAAGCTGTTTTCGGCAAAACTGGAAAGCAAATTTTTGCAAAATAAATAAAATAAAATAGCAAATGAGCGCAAAAATTTCGACTAAACTAAAGCAAAAATGCAGGAGAACAGCGAAAATGTGAAAAGCGAAGCAGCGTGAAACGAAATAAATAAAAATCGCTCGAGAACGCGCTGATGAGGGCAATGAGATGCGACGCAATGACTGTAACATTGCCACTGCCACAATGACAAGCAGCTTGAATTTGACTTCAATTTGGTTATAGTATCTCTGCTGCTTTTGTCGACGTCTACAGTATTTGTTGTGCAGTGTTGTTGTACTCGACATTTTCATCACTTTTTTGGCTGCAATTCAATTCAATTGCATTTAGCAGTGGCAATGACGTTTGTGTGGCAAGTGAAGCAGCCAAACGCGGCCGGAAAAGGGAAGGCAAGAGAGCGCGAGTAAGGGAAATTCAACAAACAGGAGATCGAAGTGAGGAAGCAGCAAAGACGTTGCAACTTCGTTGAGTAAGTTTGCTGTTAAAAAACCAAAAACCGCAAATGCTTGCGTTTGCAGCGCGGAAATTGAAAATAGCTCTCGCAAGCAGTTCTGCTAAGCGGTTGCTTACTTTTAATTTTCACTTATTTTATTTGTGTTTCGCGAAGATAAATGTGGAAAATATAAGAGCCTAACTTTAAAGAATTTATTTATGTATTTTATTAGTTGAGATTGAAGTGTCAGAGATAAAAATATTTTTTAACATTATTTGCTAAAGAATATAATTAACTTTTTTTAAACTTGCAAGAAAGGCTCCAAATCAACCAAGATCTATGGCTTGAAATACATGGATAATAGTAGGCGTTTGAGACCGTCTTCTCGTTTCCACATTTCTGATTTTTTCTGACCTCAAAGTCATCTTTACTCAATATTTTAAATGTTATGCGAAATAACTGAATTTTTTGCTTCAAACTTTTTACGTGCTCGTCCTGTAATTATATGCTGTGGCTGATTGATGGTACAAGGAAAATATTAATTTCCGGCAAAAATTCTTACTTTATATTGACACAGGGCAGGGCTGACCAATCAACAAATGTTTAGCTGCAGAACCGTAGAGAGAAAACCGAGGTCTTGGAACGATTTTAGTAAATTGTTGGTGAAAAAATCTACAAAAACTGTTGCAGGGCACCGGGTCTCTTAAAGGAAACTCTTTCACTGTTTATACTACTATTGTTTTATTTCTCAGCATATTCTTATTTTAGCAACTCCTTTGACCCGTCTGAAAAATACTTTTTCTGGAAAGTAGTCATCCGTGGTGACTCTTCATTCGATCTAAATTTCTACCCGGAAAGTGACCTTTTCAAATATAGAATTAAAGAAAGTCACGCAGTGTCGAAACTGGAGAAGATCATGACCTACATGATAGTTTATAACATGATCGTAAATCGACTGATTTGGCAGTGGCGACAGGAGAGAAGTGAGCCGGACCATTGTAACGTTAGAAGAAATATATTTCCTTTGCAAAATAGTGCCGTTTTCTGCAATTTGACATCGAATGCGACCAATAATTCGGCATAATAGAGCGTTGTGACGATTTGCGTTCTCCTAGTAGTCGATGTAGATCATCCCTTAGGAATCCTAGTGTTTATCAGCTTTCCGGCCGCTAGAACAATTTCGTTTTTAGTCTTCTATGTGTCCGAATGCATCCATCTTACATGTTGATGTTCACGAAACAACGAAACTACTTCGGTTCGCAATTAAAACCGGAGAGCATTCCAACTTACACTTGTTGACAAATCAAAACTACGAGTTCGATTCGACTTGACAGTATCCATTTGCGAAAAAAAGTGCTCTTGCGATAGTGGCGCCAACGGGTGGTGAGTTTTAAAGGAAACACTTCGAGTGAACTTTCGAAAAAAATAATTTGCCTCTTTTTCGTAAATTTCGATATAAGATAAATATTTTTAAAAATAAATACTTCATATATTTTATAGCCTCATAAAGTGTAGACGGTTCAGTTTTCCGCTTTTTTTCCAAACTTCATTTTTCAAATTCGCTCGGAAGTAAATGATCGGATCACTATCAAATTTTTCCGCTTTTTCTGTAGTCCATGGTTAAGTTCTTCACCGAATTTTGGCACACTTATTTTCTTCTATACTTTTATTTTAAAGATGCTTTTTCGTCAATTATTGACCATTTTTCCAACCGAAAGTCCTTCTATCTACTAAATTTTTTTTAAGTTCTATTCACGGAGAAGACCGGGATTATACAGAGCACGGAAGCAAAAAGAATATTAGGGCGCATTCGAGTCTAGAAATAAGAAAAAATAGATTTTTTTATGTGTCGTATGTTAAACTATTCAAGAATATGGCTACAAGAGGATATTTGAAGATTCAAATTAATTTCGGAGATATACTTTTGCTGACCCGGCATCTAAATTGGTCCGGCGAAAAAATAATTCTCACGATTTCTTAGAATCTTTTTGTGTTAAATTTGTTCGGGACTTGTGCGCTGTCTTTAATCAATGCGACGGGCATTTATTCGACTCATTTTTCTATATTTATATTATAAGCAGCAGCGTCATCTAACGGTAAACGTAGCCTAAAGCATTTTCGACCCTCTCTTTGCTGTATCTGTAGAAATTAATCCCAAATAATTTTGAGCTTTGCTGTCAGATTGACAGTTTTGATTTTTTTCAGTGTTTCTGTTAAAAGTTTTAATTAGTTTAATATCGCTTTAGCTTTTATTCCATAGAAATTATTTCAATAGAATAAATGTATGTTATGCTAATAAACGAGCAGAAGAAATTCATTTGTAGAAATTTCAGTAAATGTGTGATGGAAACTGAATAAAAGTATGCAAAATTTATGTTTAACAAAAACAAATTTTGTTTGTATTTTCACAATTTGATTAAAGGAATTATAATTCTTTATAATTATAAATGTTTTAAAATTTAATTTTTTTAAAATTAGTGTCGATATACGGGGCGGCGAGCTGGCGATCGATTTTTTACCAATGGAGGTCAAAAAAGTATAATTGCGGTAGAGTAGAGGTGCTGACGCGGCGCAATGTCTCAGCGAATGTCTTGTAAATGAAGAAGAATGTCCCATCACGAAGTCCATCCTTTTTGTTGAGTGGGTACAGGTGTGGTGAGTTGTGTTGGTATGGTGTGGCGATGTAAGTGTATGGTGCCATCGGATGTGGTGTATTAAGGTCTTTTGCTAGGGTGCGCCAGTTTTCCCCAGGTAGAGTGGGGGGAGGCTTAACTCATTTAAACAGAAACAATGTTCAAAAATAAAGAGAAATTAATAAACATTTTTCAAAAGTAATATATTGCATTTGTGAAGATACACTTTTTAAGATATCGTTTTGAAATTTTGTAAACGTCATTTTCTCTTCAAGAAGCTGCTCATTTGTCGGAACTGCCGATATCGGGCCACTATAACATATAGCTGCCATACAAACTGAACGTTCGGAATCAAGTTCTTGTAATATACGAAGAAATTGTTCAGATCGGCTTACTATAGCATATAGCTGCCATACAAACTGAACGATCGGAATCAATTCTTGTATGGAAAACTTTTGCTTTTGACAAGATATATTCACGAAATTTGTTATAGATTATTTTCTAAGGCATCTGTGCAATCTCCGAAGAAATTATTCAGATCGGTTAACTATATCATGCAGCTACCATACAAACTGGACGCATAGTTACAAAAGCAAATGCACCTGTGAAGGGTATATTAGCTGCGGTGCAGCCGAAGTTAACGCTTTTTCTTGTTTTTCCAAAATTTCACTATGATATTTTCAAACATGATTAACTTTTCTGCCTTGTGCACGCATTTGTTGGCAATGAATTTATTTTTCTCTATGCCATTGATCTGGAGAAAGTTGTAGATCAATTTTATTTACCCAAAACGCAATAAATTCAATCGAATCTTACTTATCTCATTTGAAAAAGATGTCCCTTTCAGACACCGAACACAATCAACAAAAGTAAGCGATGAAATATGATGAACCTTAAAAGAACTAAAGTTTCTCAAATAAACTTTACGCAGTCACAAAACTTTATACAGCCTACCGCGATTTAAAATAAACACCTTTCGACATAATTTCCAACACGCACACGGACTCAAACACACACAATTTTATGATTACAGAAGTAAATAATTCGTTTCTGCATTACAAAAGCGACGGCAATCAATTTTTAGCATTAAGTCAGGCAAATAACACGCGTGTACATATATGTGTGTGTGTTTTTATGTTGAATGTGTGCATGTAAGTTTATGTTTTTTGTTTGTGTGAGTGCAGTGCATAAAAGCAGTTGAGTACTGTGCTCATAATACACTCGCGCTGGCGGAGCGTTGCAGTTGAATGCGGCTGGCACGTAAAAATTTAATTTCCAACAAATTGCATGTCACTCATACGCCATGTGTGGCGGCTGTGGCGGCGTTGGCAGCGCCGGCAATTGCAGCGCGAATTTCCAATCAAGCCAGCATACAAACGTCCAGATGCTTTATGCTTTAATATATTTCGCTTAATAATATGCGCGGCATGTGAGTGTGTATATTTTCATTTATATATGTATGTGTGTGCGTTTAAGTGTGTTTCCGTGCATTTTTCACTTTTACGCGTTTCATTATTTACCTTTTATGTTGATTTACAGCGCTGTAATAATAATAATAATAATAATATGTTGCATAATGCACACGCATACGCAAAAATAAAACTTCAACACGCAAAAAAAGTAAATTAGTTTGCACACGAGTGTGAATATTGTGAGAAAATATGCTGACGAGTTTTTGCTTGCATACTTACCGGCGCTTTAAATGATTTATAAAGTGTGCATATGCTAAAAAACCAATACATATGCATGTGTGTATGTGTGTGACAATTTACCACTACCATGCACTAGTTGACTAACTGTACTGCGGCATGATTGTTGATTTGCGATATTTTCGTGGTTTTTTTCACGTGTAAAACAAGTTAACTTTTTGCAAATATTTTACCACTTTTTTGTTGTTTTTGTTAGCTAACGTTTTTTAGTAACTCCGCACATGCAAAAACTAACGGTTATCGGTGTAGAAAAACTTAAGCCTATAAATAACTATCAGGCACACGTAAGTACCCGCCCGCAATGGCGCGAAAAAATTCTAATGAATTGCATCCATACAAATGAATGGGAGAGCGCAGTTCGCTGGGCATTGAACCGTGAATTGCCGCAATTTATCAAACCAACTCGCCGTTTTAATTTTTGGCAGTTTTGTGCGGCTGGCGGTCGGCGGTTGGCGTTGGTTTGTCGCCGCTGGCAGCAGGTGCAGCGCGTTTTCGGTAAAAGTCTAGACAATTTTGGGCGCATGAATCAGGCGCTGCGTGACAAACAGCCGATTAATGCAGAAAAAACGCGTATGAATTGATTGAGAGAATTATTAATATGCATATGCATGAGTTTTGCACGCGTTTGCCGCAATTTTGTTTACTTTTCACTTTTATTTTGTAATTTTGCAGTTGAAGTCGCACAAGTGGCAGCAATTTGAAATGCTCACGAAAGCATATGTAGCTATGAATTGGAGTGAATTTATACTTAATTTTATTAATTGAGACAAAAGCTGAAAATGAAAATCATAACCATATACAAGGTCTGTCGCAAAAGAAACAGGACTGTTAGAAAAAACAACAAAAGATTAATATTTTTCAAAAGTTATATTTTTTTATTCAAAGTAGTTTCCTTGTGCTTCGATACAGCGTTTAGCCCGGTCAATTAACATTTCAAATGAGTGTTTAAAGTCATTTTTCGGAATGCTCTTGAGAATATCGGTCGTCGCCTTTTGGATAGCGGAAATGTTCGGAAACCAGTGCCCTTTCATGGGCAAATGAAGTTTTCCAAATAGGTAAAAATCACAGGGTGCCAGATCAGGTGAGTAGGGTGAGTGATTAATGGTAAATATGGAGTTTTTTGTCAAAAAAATCAGTGACAAGCGTCGACCGATGACACGGCGCATTATCGTGCAACAGGCGCCAGGACCCTGCCTCACGGTATTGTGGTCGAGCACGACGAATGCGTGACAAAAGACGCTTCATAACGCCAAGGTAAAACTCAGCATCAATCGTTTGGCCAGGTGGGACGAACTCTCGGTGTACAATACCCTCGGAATCGTAAAAACAAATCAGCATTGTCTTTATTTTTGACTTCTGAAGACGACCGACTTCTGATCGTCACAGAGGTCCTCACGACCTTCTTGGAATCGCTTAAACCACTCATGCACATTACTACGGGATAGACACTGATCACCATAAACTTTTTTTCATCATTTGAAATGTTTCAGTAAACGTTTTCCCAAGTTTAAAACAAAATTTAATATTTGCTCTTTGTTCAAAATGCATTTTACGACCGATGACCAAAAGCTGCTGTCACTTTTTGATCGATAACATCGATTGTAGTTATCCAATTGTCTTAAAATTTTTACGAAATGTCAACAAGAGATCAAACTTTTATTTCATATATACTCACCCAGAAACAGTTATATTTAAAAAGTTCTGTTTCTTTTGCGACAGACTTTGTATTTAACAAAAAATAAATTAATTAAACTAAAATAAAAGCAAAAGAAAATGATTTTGATTGAACAGTTTGTATGGCAACTGTAGGGTTGAGGGATTCGATCCAAATCATATATTTGGAAATTGTACTTTTACTTTGCACAAAATTCATTTCGAATTTTGTAAAGATAGCTGCTCAATTAAAAAAGTGTTCCATACCACAAATTGATTTTATTCGATCAATTTATATGACATCTACATATATGCCATAGAATTGAGATCATTTTATTCTTAGAATGTTGCTTTGTTGTGTACGTTATGGATATTAATATATGTCAAATTTCATGCAGATATATTTTCAAACAACGAAGTTTTCCTTACAATTACTACAAGTTCGCCCATCAAGCTCTGTTTACATGAAAGCTATGGTTTATGATCTAAGCGCGCTTCGATATACTTGTGGTCAACATAATCGGCTTACTGAGCGTATTATTTCTCAAGACTATCACCCATTTAAAGACCCAGAATTTATTATTGTATAATATTCAACCGAAAAGACCACGTACAGCATGAGGTGAAGAAAATAAAGCAGCTGTAGCTGAAAGTGTACACGAAGAACGTGAAAAGTCGATTTGGCGTCGTTCGCAGCAACTCGGACCGTCGCGACGTATGGAACGACTTGGCGCATTTACATTGAGATCTTAAATTGAAAGTGTACAAAATATAGCTTGTGCAAAACTGAAGCCGCTCGACTTTCCCAAGCAGCATTCGCTTTGTGGGTTCTCGAATAGTTGTAAGATGGTCCGATTTTTTCGAGCCAAATGTTGCTCAGCGATGAGGCTCATTCCTAGCTCAATGGGTATGTAAATAGGATAAATTGCCACGGTGGAATCATCGGTCCATATTTCTTCAAAAATGATGCCGGTGAGTAGGTAACCGTCAATGGCGATCGTTAACGCGCCATAATAACCGACTATTTGATGCCTGAAATTGAAGCTCGTAATCTCGGCGAAATTTGGTTTCAACAAGACGGTGCTACTTCCCAATCAATGGATTTATTGAGAGAACACTTCAGTGAGCAGATAATTTCACGTTTTGTGCCATTCGAAATGCTCGAACAAGTCATCGATAGTTGGACTCAATTGATGGACTATCTAAGATGTAGCTACGGCCAATATTTGAAAAAGATAATTTTCAAAAATAAATCACAGAGAATATTCTTTCGAACGATAATAAACATTCCAAACTAAATCTGAAGAAGAGGAGAGAGGTCTGAGTTTCAACCTTGTTGGCCTAAAGACCTGCTGTTTTCTTGTAATTGTTTTCAATTTTCGCACAGTCATCGGAAAAAGTTCATTGAAGCTTTAGAAATGTATTTTTGATGATCCAAGTAAAGGACAGGAATGGGATTACCGAACAATGCTGGCAGGTGGGCAGCTACTCGTTCGAACATAAAATCTGAAAGGCAAACTAAAAATATTTTCTTAGTCTGTTTTTCAACAATTTTCAATATTTTTCCACAGACGCACCAATTACTGATGATTATGTGTAAGATGGCGATCAATTTTCGCGTCCTGTAGGACTTCCATTAACTCGAAAAAATTGGTTTTGATAAAAACGCGTTAAAAAAAGCGGTTCGATGTCAAACGAGGTTTCAGACAAGGCGACTCTCTATCGTGCGGCTTCTTCAATCTACTGCTAGGGAAAATAATTCGAGCTGCAAAACTAAACAGAGAAGGTATCATCTTCTATAAAAGTGTACAGCTGCTGGCATACGCCGATAATATTAAAATCATTGGCCGTAAGTTCTGATATCTCGTCCTTTGCGCATTGGCAACGGCGAATGATGGAACGATGAGCTGTACGAGATATACGACGACATTGACATAGTTCAGCGAATTAAAAGCCAACGGCTACGCTAGCTAGGTCATGTCGTCCGAATGAACGAAAACACTCCACCTCTGAGAGTATTCGACGCAGTACCCGTCGGGGGAAGCAGAGGAAGCACTACACTCCATTGGAAAGACCAAGTAGAGAATCAGCTGGCTTCGCTTAGAATCTCCAATTGGCGCCACGTAGCGAAAAGAAGAAATTACTGGCTATAACCGCGTAAGTGGTGTCTACGCCAGTAAAGAAGAAGACGATCCATCTATAATATACAAAAAAACCGATTTTCTTGAGTTCAGAAGCTAGAAACCGTTCTTAATGTAGCCAGTTTAGAACTTCCTTTCGAAATGTACTCAAAATCTTACTCGTATTTTAGACATTCACTTTTCAAACAGATAATAATGCGAACCATAAAAATATTTTAATGCTTGTACCATTGGCTCAAAATTACTTAAACTGGAAAATTATTCCACACAAAAATATTCCAATTCGTTTTGCATGCATATTGCTTTCATTTAAAATCGTCATCAAGTCATTATTACAGCAAAGCCAACTTTAATAACTTTTGAAAAGACATTGCAAAACAGCACTTCAATCGGACAAAGAGGTCAAACTGCCGCTTAATGTAATCACTGCAGCTTCTACATATGTAAATATGCATTTATGTATGTATGTATGTATATATCGTCGCCTAAAATTCAAAATAACGTAACATCACTTTTCATAAGTTTACAGGCTAAGGAAAAACGATTGGTTATATATTGGTTATAAAATGGTTATGAATTGGTTATAAATTAGTTATATATAGGTTATATATTGGTTATCTCTGATAGCGGACGCTGAAAATTTTGCGCTAGCTATCATAGAAAAAAAATTTGAGTTTTGGTTATAAAATGGTTATGAATTGGTTATAAATTGGTTATATATTTGTTATATACTGGTTATATCTGATAGCGGAAGCTGAAAATTACATACCTATCATAGAAACAAAATTTCAGTATTAGAAACAAAAATTGGTTATATATTTGGTATATAATATCTGATAGCGGAAGTTATGAAAATTTTGCTAGCTATAGAAACAAAAAGTTTTGGTTTTTGGTTATAAATTGGTTATATATTATATACTGGTTATATCTGATATATGGTTATAAAATGGTTATAAACTGGATATATATTAGTTATATACTGGTTAAATACTGGTTATATCTGATAGCGGAAGCTGAAAATTTTATGCTACTTATATGTGATGTGATCTAGTGAATCATAAGCAATAAAAAACTCAATTTCGATTTTTTAGATGATACGTTATTTCGTATTTTAGGTGACGATATGTATGTGACTAAATACATATGTATGTATGTATGTGTGTGCGCGTTTACACTTTCATAAAGTCAAAAGAGTGCAGTCAATGCCTTAAATATTTAGTCATAGCCGCTTTGAAGGACCTTTTGCACTCCACACATATGTACAGACACAAACACAAGTAACTAAAAATGCACACAGACACATATACACTCATACACATAAATGCACCCATATGCAATTTGCATATATTCACCATATTCATGCGTTCATTTTCTGCCTTTGTTCCAACTACTTACACTTCAATTGCTCTTAACTACTACTGATGGCTTTGTCTGCGCACTAGTGAAATGCACAAGCACAGTGCATACACATAGTGACGTGCGTGTGTGTGTGTGCGAAGAAATTTTGTATGCATTGGCTAAAATGACAAAAATGGCACTGATGTCAGCTAATTGAATTGGCATAGCGTAAGTGAACGCATTTGGCAAGAAGTATGAAAAAGCAAATGCATGACACACACATACACATACATGCAAATATACATCCATATGTGCTATTTAAGTGTATGTGTATGTGCGTTAAAAATCAGTGTAAGCAGACTTAGTCAAATAATGCGATGTGCAAATTACTGGGAGACACAATGTACTTGGCTATATTTGCGTGTATGTATGTAAGTGCGCATACATTCACATACATACATGCATATATTTAGTATGATACATGCATTTGCATGTATGTCTGTGCGCTTGTGCTTGTTGTAATTTGCGTAAAACTGTCGAGTTTGCATAATTCCAAGTCTGAATCACGTTCATTTAGCGCAAATAAATTGAGTTTTCTCGTAGTTTCAAGGTTATGTCGACACACTTGTATTTATATACATATGTATATGACAAACGAGCAGGGCTATCAGCGCACAAGTACTGCTGTACATGTTGCTGCGTAGACAAGAAAACTTCATTGCGATAAAATGTGCCAGTCGGGACCAGAGCGTATTCACATGTGCACCGCTGTTGGGGCAACTGAAAGTTTCCTAACATTCATGTACGTATGCATGCTTTTCATTTAGGTGAATATACTATGTGAGATGAGATATAGTCTGTTCAGTAAAAATACTACCAAATAATTTTATTTTATATCAAATTCGATGATATTCTTTAATACACCCCAGGTGATGGCTAATGTCTTGCCAGTGATATCTTATAAGACTCAGAAATACTTCTTCTTCTTAATTGGCGTAGACACCGCTTACGCGATTATAGCCGAGTTAACAACAGCGCGCCAGTCGTTTCTCCTTTTCGCTACGTGGCGCCAATTGGATATTCCAAGCGAAGCTAGGTCCTTCTCCACTTGGTCCTTCCAACGGAGTGGAGGTCTTCCTCTTCCTCTGCTTCCCCCGGCGGGTACTGCGTCGAATATTTTCAGAGCTGGAGTGTTTTCGTCCATCCGGACAACATGACCTAGCCAGCGTAGCCGCTGTCTTTTAATTCGCTGAACTATGTCGATGTCGTCGTATATCTCGTACAGCTCATCGTTCCATCGAATGCGATATTCGCCGTGGCCAATGCGCAAAGGACCATAAATCTTTCGCAGAACTTTTCTCTCGAAAACTTGCAACGTCGACTCATCCGTTGTTGACATCGTCCAAGACTCTGCACCATACAGCAGGACGGGAATTATGAGTGACTTATAGAGTTTGGTTTTTGTTTGTCGAGAGAGGACTTTGCTTCTCAATTGCCTACTCAGTCCGAAGTAGCACCTATTGGCAAGAGTTATCCTGCGTTGGATTTCTAGGCTGACATTGTTGGTGGTGTTTACGCTGGTTCCAAGATAGACGAAATTATCTACGACTTCAAAGTTATGACTGTCAACAGTGACATGAGAGCCAAGTCGCGAATGCGACGACTGTTTGTTTGATGACAGGAGATATTTCGTCTTGCCCTCGTTCACTGCCAGACCCATTTTCTGTGCTTCCTTGTCCAGCCTGGAGAAAGCAGAACTAACGGCGCGGGTGTTGAGGCCGATGATATCAATATCATCGGCATACGCCAGCAGCTGTACACTCTTATAGAAGATGGTACCTTCTCTGTTTAGTTCTGCAGCTCGTACTATTTTCTCCAGAAGCAGGTTGAAGAAGTCGCACGATAGGGAATCGCCTTGTCTGAAACCTCGTTTGGTATCGAACGGCTCGGAGAGGTCCTTCCCGATTCTGACGGAGCTTTTCGTGTTGCTCAGCGTCAGTTTACACAGCCGTATTAGTTTTGCGGGGATACCAAATTCAGACATCGCGGCATAGAGGCAGCTCCTTTTCGTGCTGTCGAAAGCAGCTTTGAAATCGACGAAGAGGTGGTGTGTGTCGATTCTCCTTTCACGGGTCTTTTCCAAGATTTGACGCATGGTGAATATCTGGTCGGTTGTTGATTTTCCAGGTCTGAAGCCACACTGATAAGGTCCAATCAGTTTGTTGACGGTGGGCTTTAATCTTTCACACAATACGCTCGATAGAACCTTATATGCGATGTTGAGGAGGCTAATCCCACGGTAGTTGGCGCAGATTGTGGGGTCTCCTTTTTTATGTATTGGGCATAGCACACTTAAATTCCAATCGTTGGGCATGCTCTCGTCCGACCATATTTTACAAAGAAGCTGATGCATGCTCCCTATTAGTTCTTCGCCGCCGTGTTTGAATAGCTCGGCCGGTAGTCCGTCGGCCCCTGCCGCTTTGTTGTTCTTGAGGCGGGCAATTGCTATTCGAACTTCTTCATGGTCGGGTAATGGAACGTCTGCTCCATCGTCATCGATTGGGGAATCGGGTTCTCCTTCTCCTGGTGTTGTGCGTTCACTGCCATTCAGCAGGCTGGAGAAGTGTTCCCTCCATAATTTAAGTATGCTCTGGGCATCAGTGACTAGATCACCTTTGGGGGTTCTACAGGAGTACGCTCCGGTCTTGAAACCTTCCGTAAGCCGCCGCATTTTTTCGTAGAATTTTCGAGCATTACCCCTGTCGGCCAGCTTATCAAGCTCTTCATACTCACGCATTTCAGCCTCTTTCTTCTTCTGTCTACAAATGCGTCTCGCTTCCCTCTTCAACTCTCGGTATCTATCCCATCCCGCACGTGTAGTGGTCGATCGTAACGTTGCGAGGTAGGCAGCCTGTTTTCTCTCCGCTGCGACACGGCAGCTGTTCTTTTGCACTTTCCGAAAACCAATGGTTTCGGTTCCAGCTGTACGTAAGGAGCTTGAAATGCCGTCCCACAGTTCCCTTATACCGAGTTGTTGACGAGTGCTCTCAGAGAGCAGGAGTGCAAGCCGAGTAGAAAATCGTTCGGCTGTCTGTTGTGATTGCAGCTTCTCGACGTCGAACCTTCCTTGTGTTTGGTGGCGCGCGTTTTTTGCTGCACAGAGGCGGGTGCGAATCTTAGCTGCAACAAGATAGTGATCCGAGTCGATGTTAGGACCTCGGAGCACACGCACATCTAAAACACTGGAGACGTGTCTTCCGTCTATCACAACATGATCGATCTGGTTGGTAGTTTTTCGATCCGGAGACAGCCAGGTAGCTTGATGGATCTTCTTATGCTGGAATCTAGTACTACAGATAACCATATTTCGGGCCCCGGCGAAGTCAATCAGCCTCAACCCATTAGGGGATGTTTCGTCGTGGAGGCTGAATTTACCGACCGTAGTGCCAAATATACCTTCTTTGCCCACCCTGGCGTTAAAGTCGCCAAGCACGATTTTGACATCGTGGCGGGGGCAGCTCTCATAAGCGCGCTCCAAGCGCTCATAGAAGGCATCTTTGGTCACATCGTCCTTCTCTTCCGTCGGGGCGTGGGCGCAAATCAGCGATATGTTGAAGAACCTCGCTTTGATGCGGATTGTGGCTAGACGTTCATTCACCGCAGTGAATGATAGTACTCGGCGACGGAGTCTCTCTCCCACCACGAATCCTACACCAAACTTGCGCTCCTTTATATGGCCACTGTAGTAAATGTCACAAGGACCTACTCGTCTCTGTCCTTGTCCCGTCCATCGCATTTCTTGGACGGCGGTGATGTCAGCCTTTGTCTTTACGAGGACATCAACCAGCTGGGCAGCGGCACCTTCCCAATTAAGGGACCGGACATTCCAGGTGCATGCCCTCTTGGCGACTTTAACGCCAGGGTGGGCAAAGAAGGTATATTTGGCACTACGGTCGGTAAATTCAGCCTCCACGACGAAACATCCCCTAATGGGTTGAGGCTGATTGACTTCGCCGGGGCCCGAAATATGGTTATCTGTAGTACTAGATTCCAGCATAAGAAGATCCATCAAGCTACCTGGCTGTCTCCGGATCGAAAAACTACCAACCAGATCGATCATGTTGTGATAGACGGAAGACACGTCTCCAGTGTTTTAGATGTGCGTGTGCTCCGAGGTCCTAACATCGACTCGGACCACTATCTTGTTGCAGCTAAGATTCGCACCCGCCTCTGTGCAGCAAAAAAAGGGGGGTTTCTCATCCGAGGCTGGTTGTAGCTCTTCACTGGGGGTGTTTTTTACGTGGCGGGTCCCAAACCCAGCGCACAACCCTTGTAGGGAATGTTTCGCCTTCTCACTTTAGCTCGTCTTCGAACGGATGTTCTTAGGCTACCCAGAGGATACTTGGTCAAAGACCGGAAGTAGTGAGCTGCTTGAGCCATGTGTAAAAGAATCGTTTCTGGCCACTCCCAAGTGAATGGCGATCAGAGAACTTTCCTCACTTGCGTGAACTTCTACACATGACCCCATCCTCCAATACTACTAAATACTTATTTCTTATGTGGTCAGTAATAGTAGTAGTAGACATTATAATTAGTAAGGCATAGGTTTAAGAAATTTTATCGAAAGACCCAATGAAGATCGCACTAATGGTTGACAGCCTAGGCTGCAGACCATTGAACATCGATGATTCAATAAATATGTTATTAAATACTCATTTCTCACGGTCGGACGCGAGACATTTCCAGCCTGTCATACTACTCAGTCAAGATGACGGTCTCGTGTTCAAGAAATGGTAACAAAAGCGTTTACTAGTTTCGAACCATCTAAAGCAGCCGATAAGTATGCTATAACATGTCAATTGAAAAATTCCCTGCGTACCATAGTAAAAATTTTTAAATTTTTTTTTGGCGAAATTCATGTTTCGTTTGTGTTCAATATATCGGGTGATTTTTTAAGAGCTTGATAACTTTTTTTTAAAAAAAAAACGCATAAAATTTGCAAAATCTCATCGGTTCTTTATTTGAAACGTTAGATTGGTTCATGACATTTACTTTTTGAAGATAATTTCATTTAAATGTTGACCGCGGCTGCGTCTTAGGTGGTCCATTCGGAAAGTCCAATTTTGGGCAACTTTTCGAGCATTTCGGCCGGAAGAGCCCGAATTTCTTCGGAAATGTTGTCTTCCAAAGCTGGAATAGTTGCTGGCTTATTTCTGTAGACTTTAGACTTGACGTAGCCCCACAAAAAATAGTCTAAAGGCGTTAAATCGCATGATCTTGGTGGCCAACTTACGGGTCCATTTCTTGAGATGAATTGTTCTCCGAAGTTTTCCCTCAAAATGGCCATAGAATCGCGAGCTGTGTGGCATGTAGCGCCATCTTGTTGAAACCACATGTCAACCAAGAAGCTAACAAACTTTTTGTTGCCAAAAATGGAAGAACTGAACTTGGTTGACGTGTGGTTTCAACAAGATGGCGCTACATGCCACACAGCTCGCGATTCTATGGCCATTTTGAGGGAAAACTTCGGAGAACAATTCATCTCAAGAAATGGACCCGTAAGTTGGCCACCAAGATCATGCGATTTAACGCCTTTAGACTATTTTTTGTGGGGCTACGTCAAGTCTAAAGTCTACAGAAATAAGCCAGCAACTATTCCAGCTTTGGAAGACAACATTTCCGAAGAAATTCGGGCTATTCCGGCCGAAATTCGAAAAAGTTGCCCAAAATTGGACTTTCCGAATGGACCCCCTAAGACGCAGCCGCGGTCAACATTTAAATGAAATTATCTTCAAAAAGTAAATGTCATGAACCAATCTAACGTTTCAAATAAAGAACCGATGAGATTTTGCAAATTTTATGCGTTTTTTTTTTTAAAAAAGTTATCAAGCTCTTAAAAAATCACCCGATATATTCCTTCAATGGTCATCCACTGCTTATAGCAATCCACCAATTTTTCGTTACCATTTTTGTAGCTCTATTTGTCCTTTGATTCAAAACAAGCCTCAGTTTCGGCGATCACCTCTTCATTCGATGAAAATTTCTTTCCAGCAAGCATTCTTTTGATATCTGAGAACAGAACAATACAAATACTGCAATTTCTCAACGATATGCTCTCCTCCAAACGAACCAATAATGCTATGTAATAATCACTATTGATGATCTTCCCTCTTTCAATACAGACGCCATAACCTTGCCAGCCGACTGTTGCGTTTTTCCACGCTTTAGAGCGGGTTCATCATGTGTAGTCCATTTGGATGACAGTCGATTTGACTTCGGAGTGAAATAACGAAGTCAAGTTCCTTACACTGAAACATATCGAATCAAAAACTCGGATATATTACGCTTGAAAACCTCCAAACACTGCTCTGAATCATCAACTCATCCTTGTTTTTGGTCAAAAGTGAGCTTGCGCGGCTCCCACTTGACACTGAACTTTCTCATACTTAAATATTCGTGAATGATATAATGCACGCGTTCAATTCAATATCACTTTATGGCCATCTAAAATTATTTTGTGGACTTTTTTTTTATATTTTCGTAGGTAACAACCTCTTATGGGGGTCCCCTGCTTTCACTCTCTTCGGTGCTCATTTCACTACGCCAAAACTTAGCACACCAACCTTGGATGGTTGATTTTCTTGGGGCTGTGCCCGGTAACTCCTCATCAGACTAAGTTTTTGCTTCAACTGCCTGTCAATATCTGTGTCCTTTTAGCTAAATTTATCTTTATAACAAAACCGAGAGAGCAAGACTAGTCATTGCTAATATATTAAAGACCGATCAGTCTAATATTCTTCCTTCTAGAAAGTACGGAAAGGTTCTGTGATTGTCTCATCATACAAATTCCAGCCAACCATTTGGAGTTCAGGCAGCAAGCGTACCTTAAAGGGAAATCGGTTGATAACGCCCTACATGTGGTAGTTGGGACAATCGAAAGTTCCTCAGAATTCACCCTACGAAAGTATCAATATCAGGCGACTGTACTGATATCGGCTATTGCATTTTTTGACATTAATGAGCACCTACTGGCCTGGTTAAGTCATATGCTAAGCAATAGACAATTACTTGTGACACTCCGATGAAGGCATCCTATCCCCTTTTCTTTGGGTAAACTTGATAAAATAATTAATATTTCTACTGGGGAATTTCTATTTGGAACAATTTAAGGGCCTCTGTTACGCGGATGACATCGCTGTACTCTGCTGAGGCATGAATCTTAATCGCCTATCGCAGGAAGAGGCTTTAAAATCCTCGCCAACTGGGCAAATGGTCGCGGCCTAACTGTCAATCTGGAGAAACATAAATCTGTCTTTCCACAAGAAGGACACAAATTTCGCAATTCAATATTCACTCTTTAAAGGTCAAGACTATTATACTCACAAGTTCTGTCAACTATCTTGGAGTTATACTAAATAAAAAACTAAGCTGAAGAGAACATATGAGAGCAGGGATATAGATAAGAATGAACCAATGGTTGGTTTTGTTAGGGTCCGACCATCAGAAATTTGGAAAACGGAAATTGATTAACTGAAGCACACGGGCATAGGATGAGATGCTTGAACATTACTTATGCGAATGCTCAGCCTTCAGCCGGATGAAACCACGGCTCCCAATGCTCCAAAGACACATTGCAATGTTGGGGTACATAAATGAGGTATTTTATCAAATCCATTGAGTTGCTGGTTAAGGCTTAATTTGGTTGCCAGTCGGGAATTCACAATGGACTTAATGATGACCTAATTGTGGCCGCCGGCGTTCTATCCGATTTTTTTATTATTCATAAATTCCAGCAAGAATTCTCTTACATATAAGAATAGGTAGAAGAGAGCCATATGACATTTTGTAAAAAAAGAAAAAAATCCAGAGAGTTTGTGCAACAAAAAAAAAAATTTCCAGTGAAGCTTTGAAATCGGTTTCTTGAGTTATCATATTCCTTAACAAATAAGAAATATTTTTAGTCACACATTTTTACGAGCAAACTGTGCCATTTCATAGGTTTCATAACAGTGGTATTGCAAGTACATAAAACATAGCATACATAACGTTACTTGGAGCTCATAAAATGCTGATCAATTTGCCAAGCTGTTGAATTGACAATGGAAAAGTCCATATTTAATTCATCCACTGCTATAGTATATGCCTGCGCGGAAAAAACCAAAGGTGAGTGGTGTGTTATGTAACCACCCTTATTGTTAGTTTCCACTTTTGATGTTGTACTTTTGCTTAAGTGAAACTTAGTTGAAAATTGGCAGAAATTGCCAACTCATCATTATTTGAGTGCAGGTGAAACTAAGCGTGTGATGCATACATTTGTAAAGGTATGTACATATACCATATAATATACTGGGTATAACTCAGGTAGCATGTATTGGAGCGTGAGGGTACAGCAAATGTCGAAGTTGTCGAATTATTTTAGTTTGCTTGAATTTCCAATCGAATTTACTTTATGTCAGAAGTGCTTAATATAAGCGTGATTTATTCAAGCAGTGCAGGATTGATATTGAATAAGGCAACAGTGTGTTACTTATACGCCATGTACAAAGAGCAACCTAGTAGTGGAGGCAGCAGTACTTTTGGAAGTATTAAATATGCAAGTGACATTGAGATGTATGTAAAAAGTAGTATTATGAAATTTTTTATATTTCTTCACATTTAACTTTTTCTTTTATCAAGATCGTCTAAAGTGACGTCATAAACACATTATTATGCAGTATTGAGCTGAGAAACAAGAACAAATTCTTACGTTTTTCGCTTTGAAATTTTATATTCCAGTTTGGCCTTAAGATATATACAAACAAAGTTCAAATCATGGGTATATAGATAACAAAAACAAAAACAAAAACAAGAAGAAACGTTAACTTCGGTTGCATCGAAACTATTATATCGTTCATAAATGCAAAAGATAACTTACAAGAACTTTATTTTGATATTTTGAACGACCGGATCATATGGCAAGTATATGCTTTCATTCTCCGACCTCAACAATTTCTTCGAAGATTCCATTATCGCAATAACCCATACTAAATTTCGTGAGGATATCTCGTCAGAACACCCCATAATTTCCACAATGGGGATATGGATGAATCCTAAGCCATGGTATCAAGATATACCTTCTGATGGCTGAATGGTCAGCGGACGGTTAATGGCTGATCGCAAAAGGTCCCTTCCTATACCCGGGCGAGGTTGAAAGTAAGAAATGCCTTCTCGAGAAACTACAAATGGAAACATAAAGCAATCAAAAACAACAGATAATAATACTTTGACAAGTAATGTTTAGAAAACGGCCAATACCATGACTTAAAGGACTCCAGGACCCTTAACGGAGTCCGACGAAGACATCCTCTTCGCCTCCAGAGGAGACGATTAAGAGTATCCTGGTTGTACCAGCCACAGTACGCCGGAGATCGCAACAGGTAATTCAGCTGGCACCAAACAAAGTACTCTTAGCATCAATACTGAATTTCCACTTCTACATGAGTACCAACCAGAAAGTACCAGTCACAGTACGTCGGCCGAAGAACACGCACGAAATACAACGGATACCAACCAAAGTATTCATAGCATCAATACGGAACCTTCCACCTCTAGAGCAGCCATGAGTACCAACCAAAGTACACTGGCGGCTAAAGCAGAGGGTCAACGAAAGAAGAGAAAGAAATTCCTAAATTAGGTTGGAAAAGGCGGAACCAGAGGGCAGTCTTCATAATAGGCAAGACTGCCGAAATCGAGGCTGCCGACACTTCAATTTACGAAGGCGAATTAAAGCGCCAAAGACTTATAGTAGAGGTGTAGGAAAGCTGCCTGAAAAGCAAGTAATCAGAAACTCAACAAACTTGAAGCGTATATTAATCGGGGTAAGAATCTGAGGTCAGAAACTTGACAAATTCGATGAAATGGATATGAAAACGTGAAATAACCTGAGATATATTTTGAACTCCATTGGTCTTCGCCAAATTATGGCAGCAAAATTTACAATGGCGGCTTTGAATAAAACTCTGAAAAAATACAGGTAATAAGCCAATATAACCGTTTCTAACTCACCAGAAAGGCACCGAATATCAGTCCTTTTCCTGTGAAATTCAGTTACACTTTACCAAAATTTACTCAGGTATAAATTCGGGTTCAGTTCGCTTAAGTATAACTGAATTTCCTAGAAAACGGAGTAGGCAGGGCTTTCCATAAACTATTAGATAATTTTTTACATGTCTATAACAACAACAACTATGAGCGAAGTTGTCTGGCTGAAGGCTGATCTAATCAGATATTTTCACGACAATATTGACTGAGGTTCGTATAAGTATTATTAGTATAAATTTCAGACTTTATTCAAGGGGCGTACCGAAATTTTCGCAGGAAAGAAAAGATAGTTTGTGGAAAGTTCCGAAAATTGCTACAATAGACAACTATAAGCTGGTATTTTGACTGCCTAGGATATCTCCATTGATACTTTTATGAACTTTTTAGACGTTGACTTAATTCTGAGCACTCTTTTTTATTCACAAGCACTTTAAATTTGGTATATGAAAGTGTTTAAGCACTTAAGCTGATACATATGTAGGTAAAAGTCGTTTCAGAAAATAATAAAATCACAAAAATGTATGAATTTCTAGATTTCACATGAGTTCAAGCCACAGTGCGTTGCGACTGAATTCTATATTGAACAGTATACCCAAGCGAACTGTAACATCACCTTTTTTCAGTTATTCAAAAGAATTGTGTGTCGCCTGTCGTATAAATCGAAGTCAATAGAGCTCTTTGAAGACCTATTCGATAGAAGGGAACCATATAATGCATGGCGTTCTCCGGAAGTCATACTAAGCCGCACGCGTGCAGTCGGTGCCAGTTGCGTTGGATATTTAAGTACAAAATCACTGAACTGCTGACTGGATCGCCGACTCGTCCGTTTATGGTTGCCTTGTTCCTTTTGATCCAATAAGTGATAACTATATCTCGTACGACTATATACTGGCCAATTTTGATTTGGCACATCTACGACATTGATAGAGCTACCTCTTGATGGAGTGCGTGATCTCCGGCGATAACTGTGTGACCTTCTTCGATTGGAGTAACGCCTAGGCTTGTTACCTCTGCCGAAGAAAGCGCGGTACTCACGCATGGCTTCAGTGGGATTCGGGAATGGGGTTTGTGTCTGTAACGACACATTTGTCTGTCTTTGCTTGAGCTTATCCTCCATGCCGCCCCCCACGGTCGCATACAGTTTATTCAGATCTTTTAAAAAGCTATTATCGCATACTTCATTCGGTTTGTTCGCAGTATCTTTGAAACTGTAGATAGAGCGCTTTAAACGTTCCAGGTAATCACGATAAGTGCGATAACTGTCACCCTTGTGGTGTTGATAATCTCCGAAACTGTCACCCGTGTGGTGTTGGTAATCACGATAGCCGTCGCCCATGTGGTATTGGTATTTACGGTAATTGTCACCCGTGTGATATTGCTCATTGTATGGTGTTTGCTGACATGTCGGACAATACGTTAACGGTATCTCAACCATGCTTTTGTAGCTTTCGTAATCAACATCGAGCCGCTGCAAAATACGCGGCGAGCAACCTGGTATAATTTCGTGCGTGTCACGGCGACTCTTTCGGCAAGTTTTGAGGTTATTACACAAACAGCCACGTCGTTTCCTCTTCGCGCTTGCTTTTTGCTTCGATAGATCATACGAACTGTAGAGATCCGTTACACTCGTGCTTTTCATCTTCAAATAGTGGCCCGTTAGGTGGCGCTTGTAGAGTTTATACTCATCGCTGACACTACTCTTGTTGTTGAGGAATAGTCCACAAACGGAATGGCTTCTGAAGTATTTCTTGCAACAACAAGGGCATGTCCAGCGATGATGTCGGCAACAGCTCTTCACGCTGCTTGGTTCGCATAAATATGAGGATGAGCAACTCGCGCAGCGTCTTCTGGCGTAGCTGTCGCATTGGCTGCAGCTGCGGCAACATTCACACATTTTTGTAATTTTTTATTATAATTTTGTGTAATTTTCAAGAGAAAAGACGTTAGAAGTATAATTTTGTTATTTTTTTTTATTGTTTACCAAGCGCAATGACAGAAGTTTTAAGAATGTTTACATGCTTGTTGTGAAGTTTTAGAGTCGATATGGTTTTTGAACTTCCCAATTAATGAATAATGTATCGAAAATGCTTCGATAAGGTCATTCTTACCTTTTCAGCCGTAGCGATTTGCTTAGAAATGTGTTGGGAATATACTTTCAAAGAACGGTGACTATTAAGTACAGTAAACTCTTCACATCCATCTCTCTACTCATAGCACTTTTCTTATTTATATCTACTTATATACAAGTATATATTCCTGTGGCTATAACTATCCTCTAACTATCGCGAGCTCGAGTTCTACCCGCCTCATATTTATCTCTGGCTCCCAAACTTACAACACCTTATTTAATCTATCGGTTGAAGTCCGACTCCACACAGTATTCTTCATGGAAACACAGTTTTACTTTACCTGAGCTTTACCAATAGACACTGGTGTTCAATAAAAGCCTCATTTTGAAAACATTCATTGTAAACGTACTTTTTTGCTTTGAGGAGCGGGGATTCTCTTTTTCAAATCGACCATCCCAAGATTGTCATTATGTATGACATGTAATGTGATAAATAATCCTTACAAACTGCAAAGTTTTAATTGTATAAGTCCATATTTGTACTCCGAAACTTAGCTAATTCTTCAGATTCTGTGCTTTGACCAAGAAATTAGCTGTATTATAAAAAAAAGGGTCGGTCATTATGTTTAAAAATGATTTCGAGCAAGTGACCGCAGCGGCTCACTCGAATAAATTCCAGCCGAGAGACCCCATTTTAAACTACTTTTTGCGTCATACGGCAACGTCAGCAGTAAGCGTCGAATATTTTCTCCTAATAGCAGAAACAGCTAATTCCTATCCGCCCTTCCTTGGTTGCCGCTCGTAGCGAACAAAACAGAACAGTTTTTATAATTACTACAGTATATCAAGACTGGTAACCCTGCGTTGTGAGAGAGCAATCAGCTGACTCGTTTCTACGGGAAAAATCCAAATCGTGGGAAATTCTACGGTATCGTACGGTAAAGCAGGCGGTAGAAGCGGTGTTGAATAAGATAGATCGTATCAGCTAATTCGGGCTGCGGGCTTACGTTGTGCGCTATTTCAGCTATAAGGTGTCAACCGTCTCGGCCTTATCTGCAATTTTACATAACTCCACAAAAAATAGTCCAATGGTGTTAAAACGCACGTTCCTAGAGACCACTCTACAGGCTCACGCCACGAGATAGAGCGCTCACCAAAAATTTCGTTCAATAAACTCGTATTGTTTCGTGGACAGTAGTGCCGTCTTGTTTGAACCAAAGGTCGACCACATAAATGTTATCCAATTCGTGCACGAAAAAGTCATTAATCATGGTTCTATAGCGTTGCCCATTGACTGTAACCTTGTGGCCGGCTTAAGATTTGAAGAAATAGGGACCAATGATTCCCTCTGCCCATGGAGCTCAGCAAACAGTGACTTTTTGAGGATATAACGGCGTCTCAATAATAAATTGTGGTTTAACATCACAAAGTAACAATATTTGTTATTCTTGTACCCATTCAATCAAAAGTGAACTTCATCGCTGCACAAAGTTTTCCTGTGAAAATCGGGACCTATTTGGAGAATGTGCAACGCACTTCATGGTCGTTCACTTTCAATTCTTTCACGAGTTGTATTTTGTAAGTTCGCCAATGAAGAACCTTTCGCAAAATCGTCCATTAAGTTGATGGGAACAGACCCAATTGTTACGAGCTATGACGGATGTACTCATTCTGGTTCTACGACATGCTAATCCACAGCAGCAATAATGTCTTTGGTGCGCACTGGCGTGGTGTGAAGCCAGTCCATTTTTGCTCGAATCGTATTTACTGGCAATGTCGTACAAACCAAACCATTTTGGTAATACATTTGCATGATTTGCAAACGTCGTTCCGGTGAAAGAATTTTCATTATGAAAAACTTGAATGAATATAATGTCCGAAAGGCCAATAAAAATTTCGATTTTCCGCTAAGTGAGCTCTTCCCAAAAACAGTCTTTGAACTGTCAATGAATTTATTGAAAGAATCCTTCAGTGAGCAGATAATTTCACGTTTTGGGTCGATCTTTTGGCCACCAAAATCGTGTGATATTACACGGTTAGACTTTTTTCTGTGAGGACATATAAAATTTAAAGTCTAATCCGACTCAATTCAAGCCTTGGAGCAAAACATCAAACGTGTCATTCGCCGATTACCAGTTGGACTCAACGGATGGGCATCTAAGGCGTAGCCACGGCCAACGTCTTATAGAGGTAACATTCAAAAAATAAAAGAATGTTCCTTCGAATGATAATAAACATTTTCCTTAAATTTGAGGTTTTTGTGATTTTTCCTTAAAATAAAGTAGGGAACTTTAAAATAGATCATCCTTTGCAAAAAGATATTTTCAACATTAGATTCAGCTATTTATAAAAATAGGTGCACTTGTGGAATGTTTATCCCAAATCACATAGCTAAGGTTTGTATCTTGACTTTTCTGCTTCGGTTTCATATAGCAACCCAAAATGAAAAAAATTCGAAGCTAAGACACACACCCTTCACTTTTCAACTTGAGTACATTTTTTGGCAATATTGAGTGAATTGCTTCTTTGAAACAAATTTCCAAATTAGAATTTTATTGAGTTTACAAAAGTGTACACTTTATCTAGCGCATAAAATAATAAAAATACAAATTTATACATAATACACATATACATATACATAGTGAAGGTGGAAATAGAGAGGAATTTAATGATCGCAATGATGGTCCTACAAATCGTAATTATAATATATGTAAACATACATAATATGTATCGATTGTGTCTGTACATATTATGCATGTTCTCATCTGAGTTCAGCTAAATTTTCTTACTAGCCTTTCGTCGACCCAAATATCTCAGGATCTGTCTCGGTGAAGTTTTGAAATGACGCTTCTTTACCGAGCGAAATTCGGTTGGATATCTAAATGATTGACTGGATGACTCAACGGAAAGCGTATCTCTTAATGACTGGAAATGACTGGAATGGAATGCCGTCATTCTGTGATTAGGGGTTAAGAGGTTCAAGAGAGTACCTCTATCCATAAACAATTTCAAATCGCGTGGCTGAACAAGTTTACTGTGCCTGCGCTGGATATGGGGCGTAACACTGAGGAGTGGCGCAGGCAAAAAACCGAAGAATCCCTCAAATTCATACTGCCTGGCTGCTTCACAAATGTAATCCTTAAAGCCAAACGCAGCGTCCTTGCCACCGCCTACATTAGCATATAATGTATTCAAGCCAGTGAGAAATTCTTTACTCAATAGCTTTTTGACTTTCAGACCACATTGTCCGTCACTGTTGATATATCTGAGAAAATTTGCGATGGAATCATCCCTAACACACGTACAGATATTATCATCAAAATAGCCGCCGCCTGGCCACTTTGGGTAGAAAGTGAGTGGCACATCCGGCAATAGGTCGTACGGATCGCAATTGCATTCGTTAAATACCTGTAATGCTTGTTGCAAGAGCAGCGTGCGCATGCGCTGACAATCGCAGTTTGGCGTTTGGGCGAGCTTGCGCAGGAGGCCGCCTCGGCACTCATTTGGCTGCTCGATTATTACTTCCGCCGGCCGCTTGATTTTTTGTTGCTTTTTCTTGCTGGTTTTTCTTTGCTGCTGGCTTGCTGTTGTTGCGTAGTGCACAGTGTTTTCCTCCTGCAATGGGTTGGCCGTGCTCAAATTCATCATTGAGCCACGCGACTGGCGCGCACGTTTCGCCCGTTGCCACAGCAGCGTGTCAAAATGTTGCTTCAAATTTTGCTTGTAGTGATCCGTTAGGCAGCGACTGTAGCATTTCCACTCATCCTGATTGCTTTGGCGCGGCCAAATGCAGCTCGAGCAGTGGCGTGGCGGCATTGTTGCGGGGCCGCAACAGTTGTTGCACATGCCACGCGATTCGTGACAATATTTATGCATTTTTGCACTTTTATTATTTTAGGCGGTACTTTTTTAGGAATTTGGATTTTGCGAAAATTATAAATTTATTTTGTGTTCGAAAACTGTGAATTTTTAAGCTAATTTGCCAAAAAGCGAATTTTGATTTTGTAACTCTAGAAAAATTAATTTTGTTTACTTGAATACGGAAATGTCAATTACGTTTCTGTTTAAGATCAGAGTTTCTAAACATGCAAAGAAGCGGAAAATTTGTCGGATCGACTTAAGCGCTGGAATATTTCATGGAAAAAAACCTGTATTCATAGCTTATAAGCTAATTACATTAAGGATATACAATATATCTCGGTTATTCAAAGTATACCATACTAATCATGGGAATTGAATTCAGATCTAAACGACCCATATTGTTGAAAAAAGAATATCTCCAAGTTTTTTAATACAAATCTTGTAATGATCCGAAAACTTCCAATCTTGAGTGAGCTTTGGAATACCGTCGTATGATTTTGGGTATAAAATGGGGAGAGGCGTTAAGATAGAGGTTCTTCAGATCAAGTATATATATATAAATATTATTCTAAAGTTTTCATCCTTTATTGTCACTACAACATAGAAAAGTTATACTTATTCGGTTGCTATCGCCTTTTGTACCTTCAGCGAACTTTCTTTGGTTTCGGCATTTATTTAAAGCACCATTCACTAAATTGTTGGACTGTTTCGAAGGTAAAATCATAAAGTTGACGAAGGTACGATCCACAGCAACATTACCAAGCATCACTTTTGCGGCTTCTACTTCAGGTCTTTCGGTGCGAGTTAAGCATTGGCATGCTTAATACCCAAAATATTAACCAAAAGTTTTGAATCCATCAACTCCCATCTCTTTGATCCCCACATGCGATTTTCAAACACTGTTTCTTTAACATTTTCGCTGTAAACGTCATTAACAGAGGTGGATAGACGGCACGCATAAGATAAGTGTTCGATGAATTCATGAACTTCACTTTTGCTTTGTGGCTCTCTAATACTTGTATTCATGATAATGTAGACTTCCCAAAACACTTCTGCAACATTTTCAACAGTTCTGTAGCCATGATTCTATTAGAAATACAAAATTTCAACTATATTCTAGTTGTTTAAAATATTTCCATGGTATTAATCGCCAGATAGACTTTCTGCGCCGTAAATAAAAACTACTAAACACACAGTAATCGACATAAGGAGATCAAAATTTACACGAATAAATGAAGAATTGTACCAAAAAATCAAAAAAAATTTTATCGATTCGGTTTGGCCTGCAGTTAAGATAAACAGTCCGTGTCAAATATGATCAGATGGTAAATCGCTATCTGCACTGTATCTGATATTGACTTTGTTCAATGACGAAATGGAAAACGATTTTTATCCGCACAAATATGTACTGTCAACTTGAAAGCATTGCTCAAAATTATTTGTGGAATGTTTTCTGTTTCTGCAATAACAACTTTTCCTGGTTTTGTGAGCTTTGCCTATATGTGCCTAAAAACTTTTTACTGGATTTCCAAATAAAGCTCTCTCTCTCAAGAATTTGTCAGAAAAAACCTCAGTTATTGTCTCTATTTTAGCGTTTACCATTAACTGTTTGACTCTAAACGAATACTGTGTAATGACCTGTACCGGAAACTTCCAATGTTTGTTCTCATGCTGAGCAAGAATACTGGTAACGCAACAAAGATCTCAGTTTCATAGAAGAAAAAAGAAATTTCAAGGTTCTCTATTTTTTTTAAGAAAAAACACAGAAACTAACTTTAATGTAGAATGTTTTTTATTATTCAAAAGAATATTCTTTGGCATCTATTTTTTAAAGATTGTATCTTCCAAATGTTGGTCATCGCTACGTCTCTGATTTTCAGATTGTCCATCCATTAGTCCAATTTTCGATGACTCGTTCGAGCATTTCGACTGGTAACTGGCGAATGACACGCGTGGTGTTTTGCTCCAAGGCCTGGATCGAAGCGGATAGAATTTAGATTTTTCATATCCTCGCGGGCTTCAATTTCAGGGATCAAATAGTCGGTTATCATGGATAATGGTCGATAACGGTATCATTTTTGAAGAAATATAGACCGATGATTCCACCCAGGTTTCTTCGTCCCAAATGCGGCAAGCTTGTTTTACCCATTGAGTGAGAAATGGGCCTCATCGATGAACAAAATTTGGCTCGAAAACGTCGATGGAACTTTTGCATAGAACCCAGCGATGTTACTTGAGAAGGTCCGGCTTCACCAAACCGTTGTCTTTTAGTATGATGAATAGACGTACGCTCAGTAGGCCGATTATGTTGACCCTAAGTTGAGCGTAGCGCGGCAACACATTCCGTACAGAACGAGAATTTTCGTAATAAAGTTAATTTGTAAACGTTCTTCAGGCGTAAGTCTTTCATCCATGAAATGCAATACAATACTGTACAAAAATAATATGACAGCTGGACACAATTCACTCGTGATCTATCAAAAACAGGATGTTGAAAAATGTACCTCTACTTGGTTCACACGTTATAAATGAATCTAGAGTGAATACCGCATTCTGCATAAGAAATTTTTAAACCTAAATCTTTCCGTATTGCTTAATGGGAGAACCTATATAACAACCAGGGATGATTTTGTTAAGGCGTACGAAACTAAACAGTGACAGGGTGGAATTTCGATACTGAACCATAAGCTGAATTTGCTAGAGTTCAAAAGAGCTAATTCCCTATATTTATCAAAAGATACATTTAAGTATTACAAGAGTTATCATAGATTGAGTACTCCCGGTTTTTAATATCCTCAAAACTACCTAGCAAGCAAATTAGCGCAGATTGAAGGAATATATGAATCCAGTCGCTAAAAGCTGATCTGAGATTTGGTGAAGATATCAAAAAAAGAAGTTTTGTTCAAAACTAGAATACATCGAAGAGTTGGTAGTCTTTACTCAGAGCCCAAACTCATAATACGTATAATATTTAAAGAGAAGAGCTTGGAGACTGCTTTGCTCCAGTGACAGTTTTCGATATATGGAAAGGTTGATAGAGAAGATAAAAAAATTATCTAACCCCAACATTAATTTGATTCATTGTAGAACAAGATAATTAGACACCTTCTTTCTACTTAGAAATTTATCTTTCATTTCCCTCTATTATAGAAATAGGTGACATTCATTACCATTCCAGTTAAAATAACCTTAAAGCTTCTTATTTTAAAATTAACAAACTGCAAAGAGTTGCTTTTATTTCAATATTAAATTTTAGCACAAACAGTATTTACTAATTCAAAAGAACTCCCGGAACCCACACTTAATACTAACAAACAATTTACAAAGATTTTCTTACACGAAATTTTACAAAACTTCAATCAGTCGCCGAGATCGCGCAGTTGTCATTGAGTCTCTCATGCTCATGAACCATATGAGAAATTCAATAATAACCGTTAGATCTAGCCACGAAATACGACATAATTTTGACAAAATCAAAAATTGCGATTATTTTTGTCTCCAAGATGTAGAATAAGGGAATTTGGCGTAAGTAGATCTGACTGTAGTCTTAGGACCATCATCAATTACTTTTCTGCTATAATTCAAAGGACTATGTCTACTTCTATCGGTAAGTTTGACAACGTTTTTAGGACGCTCATCAATTGGTTTTCTGCCATAATTCCAAGCACTACGTGTATTTCTATCAGAAAAGTTAATGACGTTCTTAGGACCCTCATCCAGTGCTTTTCTGCTATAATTCAAAGGGCTACGTGTACTTCTATCGGTAAGATTGATTCCGTTCGCTGCTTTTTGCGACGTGCTGGGTGCTGCGTCCGATTTATCCCAAAGCGTTGGTACACTCATTCCATACTTATTACTATTAACACTGCTCAAACGATTTGATCCACTGGGTTCTTCTTCTTTGCTAGACTCTTTTGCTGTCGGTTCCTGTGCTACAGTTGGTAACTTCGGCTTTTTCATTTTCACTCCCGTGTTCTTACGCAATGACGTTTGTTTCTTCGTTGGTGTTGTTTGTTTTTGACTAGTGCGGTTTAGCTTCTTTGGCGTCTCAGCACGCGCAGCACGCCCAGTCCCAAAGCCAAGTGTCCACTTCATTCTCCCTTTTGGTTTGGACGGTTTTACAATTTTCGTTTTCATTTTCAATTTCGTTTGTGTTTGTTTATTGGTGCGTGTGGTCTTATTGAAGAATACCTCGAATTCGTGTCGTATCTCCGCAAGTTCTTCGGGCGTACAATGCGACACAGAAGATTTCGTTTTGCTGCCCAAACCGCCATTGATGTCGGCGTAAAGTTTATTCAAGTTGTTTATGTATTCGTTGCTCTTCGATGTTTGCGACTCGTCTTGTTCGGGATCGTGTAGTTGACGATCGATATTTTCAAAGAACTCTTTTTCCATGTCATGCCGTTTCTTCGAGGGATAATACGTAAATGGCACATCGGGACTGTCACCACGATTTTGTTCATCACAACATTCGGTTTCCTTCGGCTTGAATAATATGTAGGCTAAACCGCCACCATTGAGATAGACTTTCCTGCCCAGTTTACTGTGTGAATTCTTCATTGTTGTTGTACTGCGTGCTGTCGTACCACTAAATCGACGTTTACGGTTTTTACGTCGTCCCGACTTATTTAACAAAAAGCGTGCACCCTTCTTTAAGAGCTCCGACTGTGCTCCATGCATATCCATTTTGGCAGAGAAGCAATCGATTTTTAGTGACTTCCATAGCGGTGGATCGGCCATGCTACTGGCTTCCTGCTGCAAATAGTGACCAGTTAGGTGTCGTTGATGTAATCTATACTCGCTGTTGGGATCGTTCAGCAGCGGCATGCTCGGCTGATTTGCCGCGTAAAAGTGATGACACGGCGGATATGCTTGTTCGTAATTGTTGTAGCCCGTATACCAGTTCCAATTATTATAAGGACATTGATTGTACCAGGGCGTAGCGTTATAGCCATCATATGACCATTGTCCATACTGTCCATATGTCGAGTGCCCCCAAGAATACTGGTTACCATTGTAACCATCTCCCATACATTCATCAAACATTTTTATGATTTTTTTTAGTTAAATATTTTCACTTTTTAAATTTTTTACAGATAAAGACGATATCGACATTCTTTTTTACAGAAAATTTTCACAAAATGTGTCAATTCAACCATTTCGTTTTACAAATTCCATGAGTTTTTTGTTAGAAAACTCTACACACATGTAATGGGGTGGGTCAAAAATTACAACGAGCTTGTTTCTGAGGAATACAGTGGAAGATAGAACTAAAGTTTTACTTTTTAAAAGGGGTTTACAAAGAAAGCGTTTTGGTTAAGTTCGGTGATAACTCATACTTCAGAGATGACTTAACCATATGAACGAAATACCGCTCCGAGATCTGTATGATTTTATTCGATGGCTCATTAGCTAGAGGTGTTTTTAAAAATCTTATTGAAATTGTCTACCGAGACTGACCCCGAGATAACAGATTCCAGCAGCCACTCCCACGATCGGTTGCAGAACCTTATTGACCTCTGTTTTTCATTCATGACATCAGACGCCTTGGAAAGGCATGCATTTTTCCTAACAATTTAGAACGTGGAATTTAACGGAGAAACTGTAACACAACTTAGGTCTTTTGAATCAGGATAAGTTAACTGTTTCCTGGTTGGTCAAAAGTCAGTTAAGTAGATAGAGGCCCATTGGTACTAAAATCTCCACACTCTTTTTATACTCTCGCAACTAGCAACGGGAGGAGAGTATTATAGTTTGGTTCACATAACGGTTGTTTGTAAGTCCTAAAACTAAAAGAGTCAGATGTAGGGTTATATATACCAAAGTGATCAGGGTGACGAGTAGAGTTGAAATCCGGATGTCTGTCTGTCCGTCCGTCCGTCTGTCCGTCCGTCTGTCCGTCCGTCCGTCCGTCCGTCCGTCCGTGCAAGCTGTAACTTGAGTAAAAATTGAGATATCGTGATGAAACTTGGTACACGTATTCCTTGGCTCCGTAAGAAGGTTAAGTTCGAAGATGGGCAAAATCGGTCAACTGCCACGCCCACAAAATGGCGGAAACCGAAAACCTATAAAGTGTCATAACTAAGCCATAAATAAAGATATTAAAGTGAAATTTGGCACAAAGGATTGCATTAGGGAGGGGCATATTTGGACGTAATTTTTTTGGAAAAGTGGGCGTGGCCCCGCCCCCTACTAAGTTTTTTGTACGTATCTCGGAAACTACTATAGCTATGCCAACCAAACTCTACAGAGTCGTTTTCTTCAGGCATTTCCATATACAGTTCAAAAATGGAAAAAATCGGATAATAACCACGCCCACCTCCCATACAAAGGTTATGTTGAAAATCACTAAAATTGCGTTAACCGACTAACAAAAAACGTCAGAAGCACTAAATTTTACGGAAGAAATGGCAGAAGGAAACTGCACCCAGGCGTTTTTTAAAAATTGAAAATGGGCGTGGCGTCGCTCACTTATGGACCAAAAACCATATCTCAGGAACTACTCGACCGATTTCAATGAAATTCGGTATGTAATATTGTCTTAACACCCTGATAACATGTACGAAATATGGGTGAAATCGGTTCACAACCACGCCTTCTTCCAATATAACGCTATTTTGAATTACATCTGATGCCTTTTCTGTATAATTTATACATTACGAACCAATGATGATGAAAGCGGAATAAAACTTTACACAAATACGGTTTTTGAAAAATATGTAAATGATGGATAATGAAATCTCGATTATCACTTTATCATGCGAGAGTATAAAATGTTCGGTGACACCCGAACTTAGCCATTCCTTACTTGTTTATCTTCTCTGAGCCGTCCCGTACTCCTGATGAAATTTAGCAATACGAAAGGTTTTATATATGCAATATAGCTCACATGAAGAGCTTGAAAAGGACGTGACAGTATTTACGAATGCCTTAAATACAGCTCTTCACTACACATGCACTACTAATTGGCGAGTTCTATGAAACTATTATCCAAAGCCTCGAGTCTAATTCGCAAAAGTAGCGGAGAGTGAACGGACAACTGCCAGGACTCATTGGAAGACCTAGTGAGTGTGCACTTTCCAGGCTGTAAGGATGCGGTATATCCTAGCTACGAAGGGAGTAGTGCGGTAAACGTTTCCGAACACATCTTTACGGAGAATAAAAAGATGTACCTCGCAAGGTGGAATATCTTCGCTTCTAAGGACATTAGTGGTGAATAGGGTATATGCTGGAGACAATGCAATTTTAATAACTTGAGAGAGAGTTGTGTCCCTTTTATCGAAGGGAACCTCCAAAGCGAAATTTCTTGCTTTTATGTGAACACAAGCAGATCCATTTTCTACGGGTTCAACCCCTTCGATAAATGGGACACAACTCTCTCAAGGACCACACTAAGTACCTTGGGGTTGTCTTGGACAGCAAATTGCTGTAGAAGCACAAAGTGGAAGAAAGAGCAAGAAAAGCTAGCAATGCTTTGTACGGAAGATGCTCTCATCACTGGTACTTCACCGCTATTGTACTCGTAAGACCAATTCTGCTCTACCGGAAGCCAATGTGAAGTGTTCACAGTCTCGCTGCGCTTTGCATAACGCGAGCTCTTGGTCTGGTATTAAACCTGCCACCTACAAACCTCTTCGCTGAAAACTAAACGAGGATTCACATATAGAACTTTCAGGCATAGCTCGGTGGGTAATGATGGTTGAGCAAACACCGACTACATAATCCCACATCTCAACTTCGAAAGAAGGTTCAAAGTAAATATAGAAAAAGATGACTGGCGTAAGGGTATGTTAGTTATGCGGAACACTCTAAAAATCTATTTGCATGGCTCTTAAATGGACGATGAAAAGTAGTCCAGAGTTAGGCATAAGGCCACCTTTTCAGTTGTGAACCACTGCAGTAAAATTCAAGCTGAGGGCTTTGCTATTGCGAAAGCCGTGGAGCTGGCCTCTTATGCACCTGCACGCGATTCCAGACTTCCCTTTACGCAGACAGCCAAGCAGGAATCAAGGCAGTAACCTCATATCGCATATCGGCCAGAAGTGTCTTAGGAAACCCATACATTGTCTATACGACGATATCGACTGAAGGATGGTACACTGGAGGAGATATCGGAAGTAAGGCCACAGCGTCTGTTAAAATTCGCGTCAAGCGTAAGCATCCGAAAAAATGATTACTCCTCTTGGACCCAGCAACTTAACTCCATCTGGTATCACAAATTATCAAAACTGGTCTGTGAGTGGCTTATTGGCCTACCAGATTAACTTAATCTATCCTTTATCCATGCAACCTCCAAGACATCGTATTTGACCGATAGTTGAAATTATTTTCCTATATCCATAATCTCTTTCCATATTCTCTTTTTCTTCTAATATATAACTTGACAGCTTGCTTGGGTGAGATGCCTTAAGAATATGCAAGATTGCCAAGATCATGTGCAAGATCTACACATTTTTTTAACTCACACGGTCTTTAAAGACTGCAGGACGGCATTTGGCCTAATGACAGGTCACAACCTACTGGCAACACATGCGAGCTGAATGATTATAAGTAACGACGATGCTTGCAGAAAGTGCCGAGAAGTAAACATGACAGAGCCGCTGAAACGCATCCTATGCTTTTGTCAAGTCTTACCTAGAACTCGTCTTAGTTAACTAGGACACTCGCAGTTCAAGGGACTAGATGAAATAACAAAATTAGTTATCAATAAGCTCTTAAAGTTCAGAGAGACCGCTGACGTTCTGTATGACGAATACTTCAGCTCAAATTAAACTTTGCCTCCGTTTGGGATTACGAAGAACCAGTAGGTCTATACTATATATGGCATGAGAGCCGGCCAGTGTAGCTTAACCTAACCTACGTCATTTTTCTAGTATTAACTTATGTCTAGCTTTTGAAATACTAAAGAAAAAGGGTTTCGGAAACTTTTCCTCTTAGTTTGAAATCAATAAAGCAAAATCTATATTTCCGTTTTAGAGTTTAATGAAAAATATTACTTTATCCTAAAAACCGAATTCGCGAATTTCGACTTATCGAAGGCGCCCTTACCCTACCCACTACCCTTATAATAAACCTGCCAAAGCTGTATTAATATTTTATAAACGCGAATGCAGCATTCAGCAATTGATAATCAAAAAAATATATTGAAAACAAGTAATGGAAAAACATATTAAAATATGGCATATTGAAGAAGATATCAATAATATTGAGAATGATGAAATTTATGATTGCGAATAAAATTGCAATAAAGTTCACACCAATTTACCGCAATAAAAAATAATTGAACAACACGAAAATAATGAAAAAATGTTCTATGTGTATGTGTGTGAGTGCATTTCACAGCGCAATTCATAAACGCGGCTTACTAATAGACCCTGAAAGGCGTTTTTATTTGGCACTTCAACGACGTACAATCGAACAATACACGGCGCATTTAATTGCATAGAAACACAATTCACTTTATAGAAATACTCTGTCGTGCTTTTATTGGCGAATTTCGAACGACGACAAAAGAAACACAAAAAAACTTAAAGCTATGGACGTAGCTGTTGGCTTTAAACGCTAGCTACACCACTACTCCTCCTCGGCCTCCTCTTCAACGTGCGCCGCTTTGGCGGGCTTTCGTCGTGATGGACCGCGTGTGCGCTGTGGTTTCTTGGTTTTCGGTTTCGGGTTCTCCAATTCCTCCAGTTCGGCGTCGGTCAGACGATCCTTGTACCAGTCGGCGCTGTAATGAAAGTGCGTGTGGAATATATAGTATATTAAATCAGTTGTCAATTAGCATTAAATAATTGTTTCAACATACCATTCGGGCACGTTGCGCGACCAGTCGCAGTGCTTCTTCTCCTCGTCGAACACCTGTCCCAGCTTGCAGCCGTTGCGTCGCGGTATCTCACCATTTACACACACATAGAAATATTGACAGTCATCGGGATCGGAATAACGTGGATGTGTGACCGCCACGGACTCATTTACTTTGGGGCATTCGAATTCGAAAATGTCCTGCGAATTGCAACCCTTCACGCCGACCTCATCGGGCCATGTGCAAATGCCGGTTTTGGGATTGAACACCAGACCCAGGGGGCAGGTGATCATATTGAATTGTCCATCGACACAGTAGTAGAATTTATCGCACACACCCTTCTCCTCGTGACCGAAGTAACCGTTCTTGCGTGGACAATGTTGCGAGGGCTGCGGTGTCTCTGTGGAGAGAAAAATAGCGCATATTTAAGTACAAGGCGGTAATTAAAATAGATTATTACTACGACTTTAATATAAATCCTAGTTCTTTATATACAAAGTCGATACAAAATCGCAAAAGTTTATAAAAACTGAGAGTAAATCACATCTTCTGAGAAATATGTATCTGAACCATCTGGTTAGTTAAGTTAAGTTAACCATCTAGTTAGTTACTTTCCAAATAAAATATTGATTAAAATCTATAAGTCAATATTTAAGTTGGAAAGCTGATTAAAGTTTCTTCGAAGAGGAACTGAGATAAGTCCAGCGAAACCGAACTAACTATGGTAGGTGTTGTCTGCTACTCGGGCTTATAGAACATAGAGTGTGGTGAAGCATTTTGAAAACGATCTTAGAAATGAAATTAAGTAAATTAAGTAAGGGAGAGCAAACGGGAAAACAAAAGTCGTCTTGGCACTACGAGGGGCTGCTCACAGGGGGGAGTACTATTTCCCTTGCTATGGAGCCTAGTAGTAGATGAGCTTCTTGAGTTGCTCAGTAGCAATTAGATTCGTTGCCAGGGGTACGCTGCTGACATTGTCATGATAGCGCAAGGCAATTTGAGAACATTCTCTGCGACATAGTTCAAAGGGGCTTAAGTCTAGAAAAGGGATGGTGAAACACGGTGGGGCTAAATATCAATCCAGCAAAACTAACCGTGTTCTCTTTTACTATGTGAAGATCTCTTCCGGGCTTCAGGCCCCTAGCACTCGGTGGCAGAGAGTTGGAGGTGTCTAAAGAGGTCAAATTCTTTGGCCTCAAATTAGTTTCAACCTTACGATGAAGTAGACATGTGGATCTAACGCTTTCTAAAGCCACCTAAGTTCTCATGATATGCAAACCCCCAGCCGGCAGATCCTGGAGCCTCAAGCCAGATATCATAAGGTAGTTGTATACCATGATCGTACGAGTAATGCCTTTGTCACTTCAGTAGGCCTTCAACTATCGAAGCTGCAAAGGCTCACCTGCATCTACGCTTCACTTAAAGTCATGCTGGAGCTCACATCGCTGCATCTAGTGATCAAACAGACAGCGAAACATATCATGCTGATACTGGCAGTAGGGAATTTCGGTAAAGGGAAGATAATGCCGTCCCACCAAATAAAGGCGCTAGACCACCGGCTCTTCTTCCAAGGAACGGCGTTACAAAGAGGATCAACTTTACAAACAAGCAGGCATTGAGGGACCGCTTATCAAACTATCCATACCAGTGGGACGTTTTTCGAGAATTTTTTAAGCAGAAGTTGTGGCTATAAGTCAGAACTCAATCTTCACCGCAACTATTGCAACCAGCGTACCGCCATTCTAAGCGACAGTCAAGCGGCACTAAAAGCGATCTGAGCGTATGAGGTTAGATCGCTTTTAGTGGAGGAGTGTATAGGAAGTCTTAACCGCCTATCAATGTGAAACCAGATACATCTAATGTGAGTGCCGGGGCATAAAGACGTGCTGGATAATGGAAAAGGTAGCAGCAGTTTGGGACCTCTACTTTAAGAGAGTGTCCCATTAACCTCTGTTAATGACGATTAGCTCTAAAATGCACATGGCGAAAAAACGAAGGACCCTTGTTGGCAAGACCGACCGGTCGTTAACTGCGCCGCTCCAATATGGTCGCCTGGACGCAGTGAAACGCAGACGAGGAAGCTACAGACATGTCAGAGCACTGCACTCCGGTCTACAACGGGATTCCTCTTGATGGATGCCTCTTGATCTCTCCCATCGAACATCTGCACAGTGAGGCCCGCATTCTCTCCGTTAAGGAGCATAATGAACACCTCTCCAAGCAGCTTATGCTGCTGTGCTTTCGTAAAAATCATCCCTGCAGTCAGCTTGTAGCGGAATTGCCTCCGTATCAAGAGATCCTTCGTCAACTACGTCGACGACGTAAAATAATACGCCGACCAGACTTCAGACATGCAGTGCCGCCTTTCACAGTGGAACCATGAAAACTTTTACCAACTCCCTCTTTGAAATTGGGTACTTGGAGTCAAACCACGACACATTGCAGAGAACGAGCTCGAGCTGCAGCGAGAATCGAGAGTAACCCTTGCGCAGCTTCGTTCTGGATACTGTAGCAAGGTAAACTCCTACTTATCCAGGGTCGACCCTGACATAACTTATATATGTTCAAGGTACAACGAGTCCCCGCATGACAGTAATCACCTCTCTTTATGACCTACACATCTGACCATCTCCATATGGTCCGACCCTGTCGAAACAGGACGTTTCCTGAGCTTACCATTGGATGACCTCGACGACAGCTTTTATGAACCTTGCCATCCCAACGAGGATTAGATAAACGTTGCAAGAACAAGCACATTAGATCAAAAAAGTTTAGTCCGTAAAGTTTAGTAGTATCGGAGAGACAGTAGTGGATTTCAACATCCCTTATGGCCGACTAAACATAGTTCAGTTGGTTTGGTTGAATTTGGTGAATGTTTTGGGTAAGTATTGTTAAGCTGAGTGTAGTAGTGAAGTGCTATGTTAATTTCTGAGTCTTTTGTAAAACCGATATTCAGTAAAGGTCACGAAATAGATCCTTGACAAGTAGCTGAGATGAGGCTGAGTGAGCTGATGGAACAAACGAATCACTATTGCGAACGAGATGTGGATTTATGAATATGACGTTGAAACTGTCCAACAGTCTAGCGAAAGGCGCTCCACAAATTGGTAGAAACCGAAGAAATAAAAATTCGCATGGAAGACTATATGATTATGTTAAAACAGGTCTATGGAAATTTAGATAAGCATTGGAAAGCATATATTAGTTTATGAGGCTATTTTGAAGGTGATAATAATGATTTGTATTAGAATACTTGAAAAGATTGTTCTCTTTGTCCATCCGCGGCACGTTAATTCAGATAGTATTCTCCTGGAATGTGTGCTGAGAAAGTTTCTGTGAGAACTTGAGAGGTCTGGTTTGCTAAACTTAGAAGCGCTGTCGAGTAGGTCCAAGAGATGTAGTGACGCCTTTAGTACGTTTTTGAGAAGCTTTTCTTATATTGAGAGCCTCATAAGCCGAAGCAAAGGGAGGAATAATCAAATCCAATGGATGGACTTGGTTTTTAGTCGTCATAAAAGAGTACCATGAACTTTTCAGTCTTTTCAAACTGTTTTTGTTACAAATTTTTGTATTACCAAAAAATTTTACAATTTTTTCTACAAACACAGACATATGTAAGTATGTATGTAATGCACCAATTCGTCAAAAATAGAGTCAATGAAAGCTCGCAAAAACCGAAACCCTTAAAAAACGTTAAAAGCAACGACAATTGCTGCGGCAAAAACTGTCAGAAACAACAAGTCATCGCAACCCTTATGAGTGGACCATTAGAAAAGCCTGTGTGACAGCAGTTTTTAATTTTTCATTTTTAAGCAGTAAAACCAACAAAAGCTGGCGCTACGCTTTTGTTCTTTTTGTTGTTGTTATAGCACTTTTTGTTAGTTTATTGCAAATTGGGCTATAAGGCAGTATAACAAAAGCACGACAGACAAGCAATCACTGAAACAACTATAACAAAAAACACAATGCAGACGACGACAACAAAAATTTACCGCTTGTCTGTATTTTCTAACTTTACGCATCAACGTTGCAACCAACAAAAACACGCAAAAACAAAGGAAAACTCAGTAAACTGTAGCATATTTATGGGCGCTCAAAACTTATAACTGTGTATATGTGATACAATAAACCCACACACACACACACGCAACAATATGCGTCACAAGTGAATGACCAAGCAGCTGCAAAAGCGCTCAAATTAGAAGCGATAAAAAAGCGACTGAGAGTCAAGCAGTGAAGCTCAGCTGCGAGCCATGAATCCGCTTTTCAGCTAAAATGCAAAAGTGAGGAGTGTGTAGCATTTTGGCAACTAAATAGCAATAACCGGCTTGGTGAAGAGCACAAACAATAACAGAGTGCATATTCTTTGTAGCTCAATAGATCAAATACACGAAAACAACAACAAGTGCATTTGCAGCGTAAAAAACAATGTAGCCTAGCGTATCGCAGCATCAACGGCGTTTGAGCATAATGCGACGCTAATAAAAGTATTGCAGTAAAAATGTACGAAAGAAGACAAATAACTCAGCACGGCAATAAGCTATGCATTGTGACATACAGCCGCGGAACAGAGTAAATACTGAGAGGTTAATGTATGGCCAATAAAATTTTTTACATAAAATGTATGTTAATCGGTCAGAGCAGGGTAAACTCCCAATACATATATGCAAGGAGAACAACAAAAAGCAGAATATAAATTCTCAAATTTGGAACAATTTAAAGCTACAAATGAATGGAAACGAAATTAGATAAGTTTGGCTGTGACCAGCTCCACTGATTTCGGTTATCTGCCGTTATCACGATACGTAGCCGGAACGGACCCGGATTTTCTAATTATCTGCAGAAGAAACTGGTTAATGCTACGAAAAGAGAGTAGAACAAGTAAGGAAGGGCTAAGTTCGGGTGTCACCGAACATTTTATATACTCTCGCATGATAAAGTGATTATCGAGATTTCATTATACGTCATTTACATATTTTTCAAATACCGCATTTGAGTAAAGTTTTATTCCGCTATCATTATTGGTTCCTAATGTTTATACTCGTATTATACAGAGAAGGCATCAGATGGAATTCAAAATAGCTTTATATTGGAAGAAGGCGTGGTTGTGAACCGATTTCACCCATATTTCGTACATGTCATCAGGGTGTTAACAAAATATTATATACCGAATTTCATTGAAATCGGTTTAGTAGTTTCTTAGATATGGTTTTTGGTCCATAAGCGGGCGACGCCACGCCCATTTTGAATTAAAAAAAGCCTGCGTGCAGCTTCCTTCTGCAATTTCTTCCGAAAAATTTAGTGTTTCTGACGTTTTTTGTTAGTCCGTTAACGTACTTTTAGTGATTTTCAACATAACCTTTGTATGGGAGGTGGGCGTGGTTATTATCCGATTTCTTCGATTTTTGAACTGTATATGAGAATGCCTGAAGAAAACGACTCTGTAGAGTTTGGTTGACATAGCTATAGTAGTTTCCGAGATACGTACAAAAAACTTAGTAGGGGCGGGGCCACGCCCACTTTACCAAAAAAATTGCGTCCAAATATGCCCCTCCCTAATGCGATCCCTTGTGCCAAATTTCACTTTAATATCTTTATTTATGGCTTAGTTATGACACTTTATAGGTTTTCGGTTTCCGCCATTTTGTGGGCGTGGCAGTGGGCCGATTTTGCCCATCTTCGAACTTAACCTTCTGATGGAGCCAAGAAATACGTGTACCAAATTTCATCATGATATCTCAATTTTTACTCAAGTTACAGCTTGCACGGACAGACGGACGGACAGACGGACGGACGGACAGACAAACATCCGGATTTCGACTCTACTCGTTACCCTGATCACTTTGGTATATATGTATAACCCTATATCTGACTCTTTTAGTTTTAGGACTTACAAACAACCGTTATGTGAACAAAACTATAATATTCTCCTTAGCAACTTTGTTGCGAGAGTTTAAAAACACAACTTCACACGATATATAGTATATATTTACAGAACCGTAGAGAATTGTGAATTGTTGGAGTAAGAAATCTGCAAACAATTGTTGCAGAATACCAGACCGTCCTGGGAACTTCGGGCCCGGGCGGAACTGTCCAAGATCTCCGAACTTTTCTCGGTCATTGTGTATATATAGACTTCTACCTTAAATAGATCGAAACAACTTTTTGAAATACTAATATTGAGCCGGAACATTGGACCGAAAATCAAGCATAGAAATATACGATTTTTCTTTTGTTTTTGACAAATTTAGATGATAGGAAAGGGAGAATATTTTATAACTATTTAATTTTTTTTTCATTTAGGTCTTAAGTTTAAGATGATAGTTTAATTATATTTTGATTATTTCACTTTTCAAGGCCTTTAAATATACTTATGTGACCTGGTCTACGAAAAGGGAGCTAACGTGCGAAAACTAGTTTTCTGGGAAACAGCTGTTAAAAATACCATCTTCCATCCGAATCAACTAAAAAGTGAAAATTGACACCTAAGCCCCCTTTCCGTAGACCAGGTCACATATATACAATTTCTTGAATTTTAAAAATCCCTTTTGGTAAATTTTTTTAGAAAATTTTGGGTTCTACAAGAACACGCAATGCCAAAAATTTAGTCCTCCTAAACTGTTCAAAAGTATAGTTTTGAAGGAGTATGACAGCAGTAGCGGTCATAAAATCATGCGCAGACTCAATATTTTTTTTTATTGTGATATAATCACCTATTAACAGAAATAATGAAACACTGATCAAGTTTGAACGTCTAGCTGATGAAAAATTGTTTTATTCAGTTAATTTTGTTGACTATAATAAGCAAATCGTGTGATGTCAGTTTGATCGTATTTGAAGCGTGCCGCGGCCAGACATATAGCATCCACAATCTCGGCTTAGGACAAAATAAAACACGTCGTTAATCAACATGAGAATAACCATGGTAAACTGTCCATAAATAAAGATGTGAATCCCTCGAAATTACCCTACGTACATACTTCTATGCAGAATCCAATCCTAAAAATAATCTCAAAATTTGAAGTCGATAGCATATAAACTTTCAAAGTTATACCAGGGAAACAATGAAGAATCTCTTGTGCACTTGTTCCGCTTTGGAAAGACCACGCTGTAAGCATACAGTGTATCATACCGTGGGGACGGAGGAGGTATCGATAATGAGGCCGCAGAGTCTGTTAAAATTCGCGTCAAGCGCAGGCATCCTAAAGGATGACTACTCCTCTTAAGACCTAGCAACTGAACTCCATCTGGTATCGAAAAGGACTAAAACTGGTCTATGCGTGGCTTATTGGGCTATCAGGTTAAGCCAGATTTAAGTTTTGAGAAAAACACGTTTAAAGTTTCATATATACAAGTAGCTCATGATAAGGCAGTTAAGCAATACTCTTTTCGATGGGGAGCATCCAATCATGATTGACCGAGAAATTTAAATTCCTTAGACAATGCCAATACTAATAAAGACTGAGTGTGTGGCTATTAATCAATGATCGAATCGCTTTGAGCTTGTGTGAAAGCAAACGGTGACCATTCTGAGTAAAATTTTGTACATCCCTCATATATTATATGCATTATTAAATAAAAATAACTTTACTAAATAAATTATTGTAGTTTCGTTTTTTATATGAACTGAACTAGTAACATGAAATATAGCTTGACTAAGTAGTAAATCAGCGCATGACTTAGAAAATATTGTACTTCGAGAAGCCCTTTTGTTTTTTATGATATAAACAATCTTCAAGTCGAATTAAGGTAACTTAATACGGGAAAAATAACATTTACCGTAATATCGGTCATTATGAATAGCTATAAGCTGTAGTGGTCCTATTTGAACAATATCATCGAAGATTGTACGCTGCTTGAAACAATAATTTCTGCCGAGTTTTGCGAAAATAATTTTTCAAATAAAAATATATGTCAAATAATGGTCCGATATTGACGGTTTCAACAAAGAACAACTTTATAGTTCAATATATCAGTTCGTGTGTATAGATGATAGTATGGACCGATAGATGTATGTACATGGTTAAATGGACTCAATGGAAATACTAACTATGCTTTAGTATTACTAAAAGAGAAAGAAAATCTTTAATTCTTAATAGTTATAGTACTCTAACTCGAGATTTAAGACCTTTTTATACCCCGAACGTGGTATATTAGGTTTGCCACGATTTTTAAAACTTCCAGAATGAAACGTCGAAGACCCTATAAAATGTGTATCTACATGATCAGCGTGACCAACTGAGTCGGTATAGTCATATAAATCTGAATTTAGTTAATAAAAGCACTCCGCAAACTAATTCATAATTGATAGCAAACTTTATACTGGGTGTCCCAAAATTAACGCAAGACTTAAAATTTCCATTAAGCTTACATTATTTTTGAAATATTGTTCAATAATGAAGACACGTTGTTCTATCATTTTTGCTAAGACTAAACTATCAGCTGTCGATTTTTTTATGGTTTTCAACACTTTACCATATGCCAATGGCCAATGGCGTAAGTTTTAAATCTTGCGTTATACTTAGGACACCATTGCATTTATTTTAAATGTACGATAACATTTTTTTATATAATTTTATAAATATACATGAGATCGCTCAGGGAAAAACTACAAATCTGTAATCAGCTCAGACCAACATTGTTGCTTTATCCATAGGCAACAAGACAACACACAATAAACTTAATATACGTACACAAAGTGGTATAGCATTCTATATAAATTATTTTGTATTTACGCACAGTAGAATTTATACTAAGTTGGCAGCTTTTAACCTCTTAATTGTTAAGCAAAGAAATATTATATAATTGCAATGAATGCAACAAATTTGCAATAAATTTATTGAAACAAACAAAGGACAGCAAAGAGTAAATATGAAAATATCACTAAATGAAAAATATTAAAAATTTAATTTAACTAACTAACTGCACAATTTTTACATATTTTCAAAGCGTTCCTGTAAACCGCAAATTCTAATATCACAGAATTTTTGAAATACAAAAGCAATGCTGACATGAATTACAATATTTTATATTTTACTATTTATTTAACACAGAAATATTCATGCTAGCAACAAAAAATATGCAGTTTATTTAAACTTTTGCGTTGAAATCAATTTTCTTCAACGATTTGCTAGAAGCGCCTAAGTGTATGCTTGCAATATTAAACAATATGAATATCTATTCATATTTATATCAATATATTGCATTATTTGTGCATTTTATACTCCAAACTTTCGACTGAGTGAGACTAGGCGTTGGTCATTTCTTCACCACTACACCCACACACACACACATAAACATATAAGCAAAATCTCTTTTGTTTACTTGTTCACAGGCTGATACTTGACTGTCAATGTGTTTTGAACAACAAACTGCAAGTGACCACAGTTTTCCAAGGAGCAGCGCCGAGTTGCATGCAAATCGAAAATGCAAATATACAAAGACACACACATACATATATGTATATATCACAGCAAGCCTGTAGCTCAAGTGGTCAAGCATACAGAGCCAGCTGTCAGTGTAAATATATATGTGCGTGCGTGTGCGTGTGTGTTAATAAAGTTTTGTGCAAACATGTAAATATTTGTGCGCCTGTTTGTTTGTTTGTTACATCGCCACGATTCGTTTTTATTGTTGTTGCTTACATCCTGTCATTGCTCATATTGCCGTTGCATGCAATTTTAATTGAGTACTTACGACTATCTAACTGTACTGTATGCTGACAGCTTTCTACTGCTAAACAACAACGCTCTTTGCTCTTTTCAACTGCCGCCTGCATTTTGCGGTTCGCCATGCAAATGTCGTTGCTTAGTACAAGTGTGTGTGTGTGGGTATGTATGTGTATGTGTACGTCTTTAACAAAATTTAAGCAATTTGAATTCTTTGCAGAAATTAAATTTTATAAATTTAATAAAAATGCTGGGGTAATTGGTTATATTCAATTTGGTCAGAATGTATTCGTCATATCAATTTGTAAGCAATTGGTGGACGAATTTAGATTTTCAAGAACTGTATTGGGTGACAAAAGATCAAAACAAGAAAATATATGGTTTTTCAATAGTAGCGTCTCTATTGAAAAATCAATCAAAAATGGACGGATAAGGACAGCAAACGACAGTCATATTTTTCCCGCTCTCTTGACATTTCTCTTCAATAAGGTTTGCCATTTCATCATGGAAATTCAGAGTCAGTGGCCTCAACTTTACGAGCGCTACGCCCAATTTATGGTCGTCATAATCGTTTTTTATTATCAACAATAGAGCGTCTAGTGGAAAAATTTTAATCCACAGGCAGAGTACAAAATATTTCCGAACCAATGAGACAGAAAAGTGCACGTAGAGTAGTGCTGCCGCTAGCGCATCAATTGAGGAAGACCCAAATCAGTACCTCACACATCGCTCTCAAGCGTTGAACATCTCTGTAACGTCGTTGTGGCGAATTTCGCGAAAATATCTTGGCCTACATCCTTACAAGATCAAATTGACGCAAGAACTGAACGCGAATTGAGCTGAGCTGCAATTTGAAAATGGTTCGGAATTTCATGGAAAAATCATCTTCAGCGACGAAGCTTTTTCTAGCTGAATGACTTCATCAATAAGAAAAATATGCGTTATTGCGATTTATGGACCGTACTTCTTCCGTGATGATCTAGACTGACACGTTACAATTGGCCGCCTCGGTCGTGTGATTTGACACCGTTAAACTATTTCCTGTGGGGCTACGTCAAGTCTATGGTTTATGCCAATAAGCCAGCGGATATCAAACGTGAAATGGTAGCCGATTTGTGCTCGAAAACTGTCGAAAATTGGGTTCAGCTTTGCAGAAAGCATCAGAAATGGCAAATGTTCAGAGTTGCATTTCAAACAAAGTCGAAAAGCAATCTGAGTTCGGAGAGATATAATAATAAAGGGTAATCCAGGTGGAAGTACTTTTTCAATAGCCTTTTGTAACAGATAACGTGTGAGTCTTATCAAGCTGTCGTCTTATTTTTGTTCAGTATTGTTTGTGATTTTATCTTGAAAACACAACCGACTGAACAACGTCTACAAATCGTTCAAGTTTATTACGAAAATTCACGTTCTGTTAAAAATGTCTCTCACGCGCTTCGCTCAACTTATGGTCAACATAGTCGGCCTACTGAGCGTACTATTCGCAACACCATCACACAACTTGAGCCCCAGCATTCATTGTTGGATAATATTCGGCCGAATAAACCACGTTCAGCACGCTGTGAGGAAAATATGGCAGTCGTAGCAGAGGGCGTACACGAAAACTGTTGAGAGTCGGTTCCAAGAAGATCCGACCTTCTCTAGTCAAATTTTGTTCAATGATGAGGCCCATTTCTGGGTATGTAAATAAGCAAACTTGCCGCATTTGAAACGAAAAGCAACCTGAAGAGGTTCAAGAGCTGCCATTTCATTCAGAAAAACAACGGTTTGGTGTGGTTTGTTGGCCGGTGGAATCATCAGTACATATTTCTTCAAAAATGATGCCAGTCAATGGCGACAATTATCGCGCCATAATAACCGACTGTGTGGTGCCTAAATTGAAGCTCGTAATCTCGGCGACATTTGGTTTCAACAAATCGGCCCCACTTCACACACATCGCATCAATCAGTGGATTTATTGAGAGAACACTTCGTTGAGCAAATAATTTCACGATTAAAGTAGGTCGATTAGCCACCAAGATCGTATGATAAAACTGTTAAGCTTTTCGTTGTGAGGATACGTAAAGTCTAAAGTCTATGCAGATAATCCCACTTTGATTCAGGCCTTGAAGCAAAACGTGACGCGTGTCATTCACCAGTTAGCAGTCGAAATGCTCGAACGACTCATCGAATATTGGACTCAACGAATGGATCTGTGTCGTAGTTGAGACCAACATTTGGAAAAGATAATCTTTGACGTTTCTGTGCTTTTTCTTTAAAGAAGTAGGGAGCAACGAAATTGATGTAAGTGTCATTTATCGATTTCCCTCTGTAAAAAATCATACTTCACTCGATTATATGACGTAGGAAAGGAAATATAGTATATAGTATATAGTTAAAATATTTCATTTACATAGATAGTATTATTTTCTTATTACGTAGTTCCACATTCCTAGCATTAATCAACAAATTATTACAATATTTAACCCCTACATTTATAATTTATATAGTAAAATTGTTTAGCAAATAAATAGGAAGCTGATAAGGCGTCAAACTTATCTCGCACGACGTCAAATTTCATACAAAACTCAAGTCGCCAGCGACGTTCAAGTGCAGTCGATCGTTTAATCAGCTCACGAGATGTTGCATTTCAGGAAGCAATTGATTTATTCATTGCTGATAACAGCTGCATTACAAACAACAACTAGTTCTGCAAAACAGTTCGAACAAACTGCGAACGATGCGGATTACCTGACCGTCATTGTGGACGAAACCATGCGTAATTTGGTAAAGCAATGCAATAGAAGTAGAAGAGCGGAGGCGCAAACCAGGTGGGCGACGAAAGTTTAGACTTTAATGAAGGCGTTAATAATTTTCGAATTGAAATTATTTGCAGCGAACTGCAGCAGGAGCAACAAGCGCCAGTGACGCTGAAACAGTTGGGCGATCTAATGGAGAAAACGTAAGTTGAGATCAAACAAATATACCATGAAGTAGCTAAAAGAACCCTTTATTTAACACATATTTAGCGTACGTTCGCTAAGCGACTCCTTTACGAAGCGCCTGCTGTTGCGCTTTCCCAAAACCTGCGCGGACATACTACCACCAGGTGTGCGCGACCAAGACGATGTCTATAGCGTACACATTTCCGGCTACACGCCAATCAACGTCTACTGTTTATCCGATGCGGAAGGCGGTTGCCCTTGGACCGTCGTGCATAGACGACAAGATAAGAATACTGAATTCAATCTCAGATGGCCCCAATATAAGGAGGGTTTTGGCGATCCATATAATAGCTTTTTCGTCGGCATGCAACCACTGTTTTGGTTAACCAGCGATGCGCCGCAAGAATTGCGCATTGTCATGCGTCTGAATAGCGATAGTGTGGATGAGATCGCGAACTACGATCATTTTGTTATTGGCGATGAGGGTGATCAGTATGCGTTGAAAATGGTGGGCAAGTTCAGCGGTAATGCTGCGGATGAGCTGACTAAACTGATCGGTTACAAATTTCGTACGAGAGATCGCGTGGGTTATTGTAAGGGTAAGGAGAAGGTCGGCGGCTGGTGGAAGGAGGGTTGCGCCAAGAGGTGAATGGGTTGTAATAATTTCTTTCCTTGCATAAATTTTCAAGCATTTTTCTCTCCTTGCAGTAAGTTAAACGGTATGTATGCGCCTACAAAATGGGAGGAAAAACAGCAAGATGGCATTATATGGGATAATAAGACCGTTGTGGGCATGAATTACTCACTGACGTATGTGCATATGGCGATACGTCCAAAATATTGCTACAAAATTAAAACAGAATTGTGAATTAGTATACAATAATTTGTAGAAGAGTTATCATTGTTTTGATTTACGAAGAATAAACGCAGACAAAATGAAACCCGAGTCAAACACTGAACATCAGGTTGTGCGAAAGTAAGAGAAGATACTAAGAGGTGTACAATTAGGTGACAAAAGTGAGCCTACAGAGAGGACCTAAAAACATGTCTCGCTGGGAAATTCTTGCATAAAGTAGGTACATAAAACGTACAGAGCTCATAAGTGAACTTTTTAGTTAGATCTTAGAAATAAGAAGGTATGAAATAATATATAGTATAAGAGATAGGTATATAGAAGAGACACAGAGAGAGTAATTTTGAGTTTATACGAAAGAGAAAACATCGAATACGAGTGGAGTCGAAGCAAACAGTAGACACAATATAATTACAGAATAAAATATCATATTCTTAATCTAAGAAGGAAAGCTTCAAGTCTTCCTTTGCATACGGTTTTGTTCATTGAGTGCTCAGAAGTTCAATCAAATATAGATAGGAAAACAGAATAAGATATTTATAATCGCGTAATCGGTAGTCAGTGTATACTACTGTGTCAGCTTTGAAAGATGATTGTGGTCAATAGATGCTGAATGAGAAACTATTTTCTAAGAGTTCTTAAATATCTGACAGATTCAAAAAAGAAACTATTTTCTAAGGGTTCGTGAATACTTGAGCGTAAATGCGCGTGTTGCCTAAATGGGAAAATGGAAAAATGCTACCGACTCAACTATAAGCGTCCACTCTGACGACACCCTAAGGTTTGTACCCCTAACTTATGAGAAAAATAACATTTACACTGAGGGTTAGCAGATTGTAATGAGAAAGATATTGAAAGACCCTGGAAGATATCTGAGTGTAGGAAAATACAACAGCATGACAACATGACAGAGGTAGATGAGAGTGAATGAAGGTTTCAAAAAATATTAGAGTAGAATTGAATAAAAGTTCCAGTGCGACAGAGAGAGAAAGATAGATCAAGAAAGTCGGACTAATGTAACAATAATTCGCTGGGCTCAAAATTACTACAGAAATTGTTTAGGCTTGAAACTGAAAGACTGTGGCAAAAGTTGAGAACTCATACAAACTCATACATGATTTACGAAATGACTGTGGGTCATAGATAGATACGAGTGAGAGAAGTAACAGAAAAATAATTTAATATAAACTCAGAGCTTAAGAAAAGTGTTGGAGCAATAAAGACGGGTATATGTTCAAAAGAGAGTATGTGCTGTGGAAGCAAACTCAAAGCGACATGAAACTCATGTGAAATTTTGATCGCTTTTCCCAAACGTGTATGTACAGTTGAAAACAGAGAGAAAAGAGAAGTGTTCCCTTTAAACAGAAAGAAAACCGAAAATTATGACAAAAGAAATTAACATTTCCTCCAGATCAAGACTTATTCGAGATTACAATTAAAACTGTATATCAATATGAAATGCGCAATTAGCAAATTAGGCTCAACCGGTCAAGGTGCAAAATGTTCACCATTTAGCTGCTATATTGGTTCGGTGGGGAGACTTCTGTAAAAGTGTTATACTTCTTCAGTTCTGTCAAGAAAAGGTCAAAACTGGGTCAGAAGTGTAGCAGCAGGTTATTTCAGGAGGGTTGGGAAAGCAGTTAACAATACCTCCTTCGACGAAGCATTGGATCTTCCAGATGTATTCGACTCCAGCATACAAGCCAAAAACTACACTACAGTGGCTTAAAGTAATATTTCTGGTTTCATAGCTACAAATGATAAGCCGTCTGGAAATCCAGATTTGAATTCAGTCGACTATAGTTTGTGGTCAGAGTTGAAGAATATGAATAAAAAATATCACACAGAAATTTGTATAGTCTCAGAAAATCGTTTCTGCGACTTTCGACTAGATCCAGTCGGAAATAACGAGGTTTTCAATAGAAACGCTACAAAAGTAGACCGATAAGGATTGTGCTGTCAGATCAAGAGTTGAGTGTCTAGCGGAAAATTTGAATCCACAGGCACAGTGTAAACTGTTTCCGTGCCAGTGAGACAATGAAGAAACCGTGGTGCCGAGAATATTGCTGCCGCTAGCGCATCAATTGAGGAGAACCCGAATCTGCCTCTCACAAGTCATTCTCAAGCGTTGGTCATCTCTGTGAAGTCGTTGTGACAAATTTTGCAAAAAGATCTTGGCCTACATCCTTACAAGATCAAATTGACGCAAGAACTGAAGCCGCTTGACCACCAGAATCATTGTATGTTCGTGAATTGGGCTGAGCAAAAACTTGAAAATTATCCGGATTTTCATCGATGAGACTCATTTCTGGCTGAATGGCTTCGTCAATATGCAAAATATGCATTGTTGGTCAGGCAGCAATCCACACGTACTCCATGAGTCACCATTGCATCCCAAAAAAATAACAGTTTGGTGCGGTTTATGGGAAGGGGAAATAATTGGCCCGTACTTCTTCCATGATAGTCGAGACCGGCACGTTACTGTGAGTGGGAATCCCTACTGATCAATGATAACCGAATATTTTTGGTCCGAATTGGCTGATATGAACCATTTTTGGTTCCAACAGCACGGCCCCACAAGCCACACAGCGAATGTCACTATCGATTTATTGAAAACCAAGTTTGGGAAACGTGTTATCTCACGAAATGTAATGAAATATTGTGAAGAGATCATAGACTCATAGTTAGAAGAGACATATGTGGTCAATGTTTAAATAATATACGCCTCCATTGGCAACGTTAGCACGAATTCTTTAATACCATAAACCACCAACGCATATGAAACTCGCTCACCTTAAAGCGTATAAAAAAAGCGGTCATGCTTAAAGTTCACGACTTAAGAGCTTAACTTCACCGAGCACAGGTGGTGTTTTAAACAGTTTAACAATATGCAACTATTTAACACTGACATAATAATACGGTGTATATGGCCAATGATACGCATAATCTGCTGCAATCCGCACCACTTTTATGTCGGTGTAAAATATCATTAAATTGCGCCGTTCACGGTCGCGCAGCGAGCGCATTAAAAGATAATCTTCGATAAAGGTTAAGTGCAGGCAAGTGCTAAAGACATGCTTAAGCAAATGTGTTAAGTGATTCCAGCAGCAGCTGTTGAAAATTGCCTCGCAACGAGTGGAACTACATGGAAAGAGGACTGCAGCGCATTTTCGCACACACATACATGGATGTATTTTGGTGTGTGTGTGTGTGTGTGTAGGTAAAAGTGTGTAACCTTTGCAACAATTCGCTGCACATTCAATCAACTTGAAAGCAGCTAACCAGCCAACTTAGCGGTTTAATGTAAACTTCGCCCGCTAATTTATGTTGAATCATACTAACCGTTTTCGTAAGCCACGCACTTAAGCACGATTTTACTGCATTCCTCTTGCGCTGCTTCGCTGCTGACGTTGCAGTTTTGCAGTGAAATTATTTCGAAAATTTTTCAAGTGACTGTGTTGCAAGCTAGAACGTACATTCATACATACATATATACTTTTGTAGGAAAAATCTGCTTACTTTTATACATTTAGTTAGAGAGAATATATGTATGTATGTATATTTGTATATTCCTACATATGTATGTATATAGTACATATCTATGTTTTTTGCTCAGTCCGGTTCAAATTTGATCAGATGGTGTACATGTTTGTACCAAAAAGCTGCTTACTTTTCTACATATATTTAGAGCGTATATACCCACAAATGTATGTATGCATGTTTTTTGATCAATCCGGTTCAAATTTGATCAGATGCTATATGTTTACTGCTTACTTTTGTACATGCATTTAGAGAGTATATATGTCTGTATATACCCACAAATGTATGTATGTATGTTTTTTGGTCAGTCCGGTTCAATTTTGATCAGATGCTATACATGTTTGTACCAAAAAGCTGCATACTTTTGCATATAAGAGTATATATTAGAGTGATTCAAAAAAAAATTTTTTTTTGCGTTTGGTACTCGGAAAAATAGGTTCCTAGACACCTCTAAGAAAGCCTCTCCAAACATGAGTTTTTAATTGTAACGGGAAGGTCTACAGTTTTCTATTTTTTCTTATTATCAGATATAAGAATTTATATCTCGCTTCCAACTACTTGAAAAAATATCTTGTTCCTTGGATTTTGTAGGAAATTGAATGCTCTACAAAAAAGGTCTACGATGATTTTTTCGTAAACCCAAACGTTTAAAAGATATTAACAGTTAAAGTTTGATTATTTTTGGGAAATTTTTTTATTTCTTATGAATTTTATAACTCAATGAAAAAAAGATATTATGAATAAGGTTTTTGTGTATATATATAGTATATGTATATATATATGGTTATGTGTGCCGATAAATGTTCATTGGCTGACCGTCTGCACCGCAATCTATACTACTGTGTGCCGTAATTGATTTTAATTCGACAAAATGACCGCGCAAGTTTCCCACGGCGCACTTTAAAATACTTAACTGTGCACAGAGGTAGAAACATATGCATTTTATGCACAAATTGGGAACATATTTGCAGCTGGCAATAAAGGAAATTATATAATGTGCAATAAGAATATGACACGAACTCGCACATAGGAATGAAACGTAAGAATAATGGAGGAATAGTTTGAAAAATTGTATAATGTGGCAACACTGTTAGAGAAATGGTTAGAATATATCAGAAAACAATAAACCAGAAGCAAGCAAAACAGTGTTAGAAGATAAATAACAGTAATTACTATATACAAGCGCTTAGCAAAATACGTAAAAAACCTAAACTAAGGCTGCACCGAAGCTTAACAAAAAAGTTTTCCATACAAGAAACTGATTTTTAATGGTCAATTTTTATGACTGCTGTATGCTATTGTGGACTCAAAAAATTTTCCATGCAAGAACTTTATTCCCATCGTTCAGTTTGTATGGCAACTATATGCAATAGTGATTCAAGATCTACGGTTCCGGCAAAAGAACAGCTTCTTCAGAAGGCAAGAACGTGTACAAAACCTCAGATCGAACTCAAAAGTTAAGGGACTAGGACCCTAAAATGGCCATGGAAGTCTGTAGAGGTACTTCGCAAGGTGGAATGATATCTCTGCTTCTACACTGGCATTAGTGTGAATAAACTACTAAAGAACTTGGAAAGCAAAGCGTTTAAGATAGTGGCATAGGCGGACGACATTGTCGTCTTCATAACGGAAATGTGTATACAGACCATTAGCAGTATTAAGACCACTACTCTCAATACAGTCCAGAATTGGGCATCGTAAGCGGGTCTGGGGTTGAACTTAGAGAAACGTACATGCTTGTACTCACAAGAAAGCACAAAATTCCTCTATGGAGGTTCCTTTCTATAAAGGTATGTTAGCTACGCGGAACACTGAAATATACTGTGAAGATTTTAGTATTTTAAGCTGTCGGACCACTGCAGTATAATTCAAGCTGAGGTCTTTGCTATTGCGAAAGCCGCAAAGCTGGCTTTTAATGCACCTGCAGACAATTCCAAAGTCAACATCTATGTAGACAGCCAAGCAGCCCTCAAGGCAGTAACCTCGTATCGCATATCAGCCAGAAGTGTCTTGGGAAGCAGGGCGGCAGTGGAAGGAGTTGCCAGAAGCACGCAACTAAACATCTACTGGGTGCCAGGACAAGGATGGTGTACACTGTACAGCCAGCATCCGAAAAAGTGATCAACATTGGGAAACCCATGCTTTGTCTATACGATGATTTGGACAGAAGCATGGTAAAGAAAATCAAAACCCAATGGAACGAGCAACCTGCGTGCAAAGCTGCAAAAGTCATGTGCGGAACGGTAGATCGAAAGGACATATAATCCTTATTGGCACCCGATAGAAGACTGTAGAAACATCATGGGAATACTAACTAGTCACTGTCTGGTGGCGACATATGCCCGCAGTATGGTGCTGACAGATCGAGAAGAATGCAAGAAATGTCAATAATAGGGCACCAGGTAAACACTGGAGCATCTCTTGTGCACTTTCCCCGCATTGGCAAGACCACGCTATAAGCATAAGCAAAGGAGAATGTGCCAAGAAATAGGCGACCTTACTTCCACCGGTTGTCAGGTCACAAAAGACGTCAATGGCAATGAGATAGTGGACGAGATTGCCAAGAGTGGCGTACAATTGTCATGCGGAATCGTGACCGACATTGGCAACACATGCATTGTCTATATGCTAATCTAAATTGAAGTATGGCAAGGAAGGTCTTAGTGCGATGGAATGAACTACACGAGATTCCTACCAACAATTGATAAAAAAAGAACATGGTTACAGTTTGGTGACGGAGCACGAATGAAGAACGAAGCTAACAGATCGAGAAGACTGCAATATGGTAAGAGGGAGGCACAACAAGAAAACAATGGTATGTTTTTTTTGTTGTTGTAGCGACATAAATCATTCCTGAAAATTCGAGGAATAGCGCCGAGTTAACAGACCTTGGACGGATAAAAATTTGGGTCCGTTCCGGTTACTTAGACCCAACTGTAGTGGGAACGGGAAACAAGAGTATCGTCAAGCGCTGGCAAGCGAAAGGAAGACAACTGCTAATGGACTACGTGACGGCAAGTCATCTGGTATTGCTAAGAACCAAAACTGGTCTATGCATGGCGTATTAGACGACCAGAATACCAAATCTAATATGAGTGTAATCTATTCATGTTATACTTTTTTCATATACTGTTGTAACTATTTAGCCTTCGAGCTTAAAGCGCGAAAATTTTTACGATAAAACAGATTTGTGGAAGGCATTTGGAATGGTTTGCATTATTCGACACTTGAATGGGCATCCAATGCTTAGAGAACTTGAAATGCAGTTTTTTCTGCAATTTTTGGTCTGTAGTACACCCCTAGCATACTGGGCTATAATCGCATAAGCGATGACTCTTAAATAAAATTTACTTATTCCAATCATAGCATCTTTCACATTTCACTCTCAACTCTCTTGAGTGGCAGGAGCACTGGCATGTTTTATGCCCAGAATTTTAAAAATTATGCCAAGCATGACCACTTCATTGTGCTCAACTCACTTTATGAACCTATACTCATACATACCTCCAATACATACCAGAACATTAGTACAATAATCATAAATAACCAGCAGCAATACGAGAAATTTCATATTTTCATAAGATTACACTGACACTGCTAATCGAATAAAATCTGTATTCTATTGAAATTGGTCGAAAGAGAACACACCCATAAACCATAAATAAAGCAAAGAACAGAAAAAACAAAGAAAGAGCCATAAGTACGCGAAAGTATGTCAAAGTCTTTTCATGTACCCCCCGTTTTCTATGCGCGGCATGTTACAATTTACGCATTTTACGTTACTTGCATTTTAATGAAATCCCAGCGGACGTGGAGAGGAGCGAAATGTACAGAGGAACAATAAAAGAAATGTTCGCATAGACTACTTAAATGGGGTTCGATTGAAAATCGGTTATACTCGTATACACACGCAGATTTCTTATCTCTTCGACAAGCTCGGAGTCACTCTTTAGTGTAATTTAAAATCACTAAATCGCTGCTGAATGTCAAATGTTGTTGTTCGTTTACATTTATGTGATTTTGACGTTTTATTCCAACTTCGCCGCCGGTTAAACGATAAAGTCGCGATTTGAAAAGTGGTTTTGAAAGAAAACATGTCGACCAGATACGTACGGATATATGTAAGTTCGGTGGTAGACAAAGAGGAATTTGGAGATTATGCGAACTGGATTTTATATGACTTAATTTAATTTCAACAAAACCTCAGCAGGAGTAAGACGAGTACACATTTGACACTACTCAAAAATTTTGCGCTTTGTAAAATGGAAATGAGCGTTACTTTTTGAGGTTATGTAAACGAAAAATAGCATTTCACAATAAATAAGTACCAACAGCAATGGATATATCGGAATAAAACTTTACACATCGGTCTATAGCTTTCAAAGTTCCCAGAGATCGAGTATGAGGACCTCTAAGTCTCCGGTTAGCTTTATGCCAAAAATGTCGGCCACTTAGTAAGATGTTTAAATGACAGTAGGTGACCATATTTTGTTAACAATAATACAGTCTGTTGTAAAAATGGAAAAAATCGTTTTATTACGTCCCCTAGTCTCCATATTAAGGGTTTTTCAATAGAGACGCTAAAAAAGTAGACAGATAGGGACAGCAAACGACGACAATTTTTTCACGCTCTTCATAAAGGTTTGCCCTTTCATCATGGAAAGATATAAGATCCAACAACGTGTCGAAATTATTAAAATTCGCTACCGAAATTCGAAGTCAGTGGGCTCAACTTTAAGAGTTTTACGTCCAATTTATGGTCGTCATAATCGTCCCGTCAGATCAACAATTGAGCGTCTAGTGGAAAAATTTCAATCTGCAGGCACATTACAAACTGTTCCCGTGCCAGTGAGATAAAGAAATGCTCGTAGTGTCGAGGATATTGCTGCCGCTAGCGCATCAATTGAGGAGGACCCAAATCGGGCTCTCACACGTCGTTCTCAAGCGATGGGCTTCTCTGTGACGTCGGTGTGGCGAATTTTGTGAAAATATCTTCACCTGCATCCTTACAAGATCAAGTTGATACAAGAACTGAATCCGTTCGAGAATTGTGCTTAGCAACAGCTTGAAAATGATCCGGATTTTCGTCGGAAAATCATCTTAGCAATGAGGCTCATTTCTAGCTGAATGACTTCGTCAATAAGAAAAATATGCGTTATAGATCAAGCAGCAATCCACACGTACTCCATAACTAACCATTGCATCCCGAAAAAATTACGGTTTGGTGCGGTTTATAGGCTGGCGGCGTCATTGCGCCGTACTTTTTCCATGATGAGCAAACCCTGCATGCTACTGTGAATGGGAATCGCTACCACACAATGATAACCGAATACTTTTGTTCCGAATTGGATGATATGAACTTGGACAATATCTGTTTCTAACCAGACGGCGCCACAAGCCACAGAGCGAATGTCACAATCGATTTTTCGAAAACCAAGTTCGGTGAACGTGTTATCTCACGAAATGGGCCACTCAATTGGCCGCCTCGGTCGTGTGATTTGACTCCGTTAGAATATTTTCTGTGAGGCTTTGTGTGGTCTATGTTCTATGCCAACAAGCCACGATTGATGCACTTCGTACGAATATCGGACGTGAAATTGCAGCAGTATTGGAAAACCGTCGAAATCTGGATTCAGCGTTTGGACTTCTATACTTTCTTGTAGTTAACTATTTCACTGTTTTCAAACTATTAACTGTTAATCACTAATTTTTAACTCCCCAAAATATTACATAATGCTGCAAAACTCTTCTGTGCATTTCGCTGTCAACTTCGGCGCCAGACCCAACAAAGTTATGCAACCATCAAATAGCACCGTCGGACACGTGACCATTGAAAAGTCAAAGTTCACTGGACACCAGTCAACCGGCATGGGCAGTAAAATGGCTAATTATATAGAAATATATGGGTCTAAAAAGCACAGACCGTACCAAACAACAATAAAGACTGTATAAATATGTCCGTAGTCCAAATCAATACAAAAACAACTTTTCATGCTCTTCAACTATGGGCACGCATTGAAGCATGAAAAGCATTTTCTCACACCCCAACAAATAATTTCCTAGCCACTGCGTTAATATTCACACCTATCGGAAAAATCGACACGCATTGTATACATACATACATACATACAGTGCATATATGTATATGTATGAAAAGTGTATAGCCGCTCCTAACTAAACCAGCTGCCGCCACTTGGAGTTCATTAACGAATTCGCTCACGTCTTTTACACGCTTGTTATAAAAATAGCTTGCGGCGGAATATAAGAAAAGGTAAGGTAGGTGTGTTTGTAAGCTGCCTGTTAGCAGGTACATGTACATATACCTATATATGATATATATATATTTATATACAATATATTTGTAAGGCATGCTACATTGTTTAAACCACATTGCTTGTCATTCCTTTCGATTAACTTAAATTCTAAAGCCCTAAAGGTTTCATATTTGTGGCCTAAAAATAAAAAAGTGTGGGATTTTTAAGGATTGTTATCAAACAACTGATTGTGGAACATAAAAAGGTATTATATAAAAACGTAATAGACAATTAATCAATTTTGGATAATATAGAAGCTAGCAGATATAAAATAGATAATTTTAAGGGATAAAAAAAACACTTTTTTATTATGAGTGTGCATTAGAATGATTCAAAAAAGATAGCTGATTCGGAAAAATAGGTTCCTAGACACCTCTAAGAAAGCCTCTCCAATCACAATAATTTTTTCTCATTGAGTTATAAAATTCATATGAATTAAAAAATGTCCCAAAAATAATCAAACTTTAACCGTTAATATCTTTTAAACGTTTGGGTTTACGAAAAAATCATGATAGACCTTTTTTGTAGAGCATTCAATTTCCTACAAAATCTAAGGAACAAGATATTTTTTCAAGTAGTTGGAAGCGAGATATAAATTTTTCTGTCTGATAATAAGAAAAATAGAAAACTGTATGTAGGAGGACCTTCCCGTTACAATTAAAAACTCATGTTTGGAGAGGCTTTTTAGAGGTGTCTAGGAACCTATTTTTCCGAGTACCAAACGAAAAAAAAAAATTTTTTTTGAATCACTCTAATGTGCATTCATTAAAAAGATAAATATAATTTTTATAAAACAGTTGTAGAAATTCCATTAGAAAAAATGAAATATAAATCTTTTGAGACATCGGTTGGACTGATAATAAACTTATAGACATCACCGCTGCTTATTGTTTGGCAATTGCGATACATAAATAAACAAAGATTATTCCAATGATATAGTTAACAGGCAAAATTATCCATAAAGTAATAGAAAATAGAATGAATTATATGTCTATTTCAAGCACAGACCTCTCTGCCTACGCATCTCAATGTGTTTGAATATTATTCTGTGAAGTCTGTTTCAATTACTTTTACTTTGAAGATTGTTGAGGTTAGCGCTCTCTAGCATTAGGCATTCAATATGATAGCTACTCTATCAAAAAACTGACAAAAGTAGAGCAATGGTATCTCAACTCTGTTTTGAATAAAATCGGATTGCTAAGAGCATAGCCTACTTCATAACTCATCTATATAGACCATTGTATTGATAAATTTCGAATGAGATATATCGTAAACAATAAGTTCCGAAAGAATTGTGTGATTTCGTGTCAAATTAGGGCTTAGAGATCTCTACGTCCATTTTTTATCTATTTTCTATGCAACGTTTTTAAGAAAAATGTTTTATATAAAGTCGAACTATATGACCGAAGGTTACGTTAATTTCTTTCTAAAAAATATATTTGCATAAAATCTAAGGTTAGGACAATTCTTTCGGGTCGCAATAGAAATATTTTGTCTTATTCGTATTATGACAACAATAAAGTAGAGATATACTGGAGTGCTTTAAACAGAGATTACCAATCCATAACTGAGTTTTCTAAAACTTAAATTTCTAGAAGATTATTAAGAATAGAGCACTTCTTCAGTAGCTCCTGCGAAAGGTCTAAAGAGAAATAAAAACAAGAAATCTCGTAAATTTCGGTTGCAACTGATCTTTTCATAAATATACCTTTCACAAGTACAACAGATTCTTTGCGGGATTTTTGATATGGTGAGTCGATGTGATTAATTTCTTCGAAGAAATTTGCCAGATTGAAGAAATCTACTCAAAGGAACAAGTTTTTCATATAAGCAATTGATTCCGATCGTTCCGTTTGTATGACAGCTTTATTTTATGGTATCCGATAATGTCTGTTCCGACATATGAGCAGCTTCTTGGTAAGAAAAATACAGCTGCAAAACTTGATATATCGAGATCTCATATCTACAAAGGGTCAGACGAACGGGCATGTTTAAATCGACTTAGCTCATGAAGCTGATCATTTATATGGTCTCCGACGTTTCCTTCTGGTTGTTACAAATTTCGGGGCAAACTTAATAAATAAGTAAACAGATTGACTAGAGGAAAAAACTTAGGTTTTGGAACACTGGCAACACTATGTATATCGAAAAGTAATTTTCTGGTAGTGTTTATGATGGACAAACCAAAAACCAACTAATTTTATGCAAGAGAGAACTTAATAAAGTTGTAGAGCTCAACACAATGCAACCATACCTGAGATTTCAACTTAAAAATTTGGTAAAATGGTTTTAGCGAAATGTAGACGAAAATCGTAGGATGAAGAGACCCTGGAACATTACTGCTACGAACTTCCCGCCTACAGCCGATTAAGTGGTAAGCGGGATAAAAGACATTGGGCAGCTCGATTGGAGAGAATGAGGTATTTTACCAAATCTACTTGGTTGTTGGTTAAGGCTTAATTGATTACCAATCGGGAGAACAATGGGTCTAAAGATGACCTACTATAAAAGCGGCCGACTGTGGTGTGGCGCTCCGGCACTACCCTTTACAACAAACCGATTAACCAATGATATAGATAGACGTAGAAGCCAATAAAGAAGAAGAAGAATCGTAGACGAAAAATAGAGCAGAGGCATTTAAAGAAAGTTAGACTTTATAATTTACATCCCTAGCTAACTCAGCAGGAACAGCTTGTTATTCAAGTAATTAAGTGGTGGAAAAAATGTTCTAAATAGCAAGATCACTAATAAATTATTTCCCAAAATTTAAAAATTAAACAAAAGTGCACAGTCTTCAAACACAAAGTATTGAAACTGCTCTAAAAAGAAATATCAAGTTTATAAATGGAATATTCTTTATTCCAATAGAGAAGACTTTACACTCCATTGCCCAATATTTTGACATTTCTACCCCCACCCATTTTCACACCTCAAAGTAAGGCACAATTTCCTTCTCAACTGCTGCTTACTCAAAATAAATACTTAATAACTGTATATATCATATATACGTATATATGTGTTTACGCCTATTATATTAATCTACTCACGTAATTTGGAGCGCTTGCTGCAATCAATGTTGTATGGCAGATCGCATTTTTCCTCCAGAGGACTGTAATCATTGAAGACCATGCCATCGGCACAGAGGCGTTCAGTCGGCTTGCCCTCGCTGCAATTAATTAATACAAATGTAAGTATATATTATATTATATATTTATCGAAAGGGTGTAGGAAATCAAAGGAAGCAGCAGACATATTAATGGAATTGTTTGTTGTTATTGTTGTGGGTGTAACGAAAAGCATTTATTATTTTTATATGAAATATTGATTATAAATATTGCTGTCGAAAAAACATGGCAGACGGCGATAACGGTGTGACTAAGTGTTGCCACTTAATGTGTTTAGTACAACGGTTGTGGCGGTTAGCTGGTTGACTGAGTGTTTTGGTGTTTATTAATTTGTTAGTGATATTAAATGAGCTGTGTATAATGCGTTCTCGATTCAATTGCTTTCACTAAAATATTTTTTTGTGTGTTAATCGACACAAGTTTATAAAGGGTTGTAAGCACGTAGGAAAATTTGATTGGTTCTCAGTTTTAAATTTTTTCACGCAACATTTTTAGTTTCACTTTCAGTTTCAATTAGAGTTTCAGTTACAGTTTCAGTTAGAGTTTCAGTTAAAGTTTAGGTTAGCTTCTAAAACTTAGTTTTTTTTTGTACTTACTAGCATGAATAGTATTTGTCGCACTGCTCCAAGTCGGGGAAGAAACCATTTGGTTCTGGACATTCGTCCGTTGGCTCGTAGCCCTCTTCGGTTGGTGGTGGATCCGTTGGTCGTTTTGGCAGATGTCGCTGTGAGGCTGGGTGTCCGGCGCCTTTGCGGAAGTTATTACGTTGCGCTAAAGCGGTGCCTGCGTAATAAATTGAGAAGTTAGAAATATAATTTGGCAAAAGTGATATACAGTATTTTATAGCACAGATTTCACATATATTAAAAACTAATATTTATTAAAACAAAAAACGTTAACTTCGGCTGCACCGAAGCTAATATACCCTTCACAGGTGTATTTCTTTTAGTAACTATGTGTCCAGTTTGTATGGAAGCTATATGCTATAGTAATCCGATCTGAACAATTTTTTCGGATACTACGTTATTACCTTAAGCAGTACTCCATGTCAAATTTCGTGAAGATACCACGTCAAATGGGAAAGTTTTCCATACAAGAACTCGATTCCGATCGTTCAGTTTGTATGGCAGCAATATGTTATAGTGGTCCGATATCGGCCGTTCCAACAAATGAGCAGCTTCTTGAAGAGAAAATGACGTTTGCAAAATTTCAAAAGGATATCTTAAAAACTGAGGGACTAGTTCGCATATATACAGAAAGACGCACGGACGGACGAACGGATAGACAGACAGACGGACATGGTCGATTTTTTAATGTGTAAAACATTTTATGAAATTGATCCAATATCTTTTGCCATCTTTCGGGCATCCATTTTTATAAATTTTTCGACCATTGAAGACAAAAACTGATCCAAGCTGATTTGATTTGAAGATTTTCAAATTCAAAAAATTTGCAGAGATAGAAACAAGTAACAGTTCGAAGTGGCCAAGCCTGGTGAAAATAATAGGTGTGGTAGCACATACCAATCACGACGCAAAAGCTTTTAGAGACTAATCAAACTTGTATGAGATCGCTTTATCCCTGCTTTATTCTGGTAGAACAATGCAGCTTGTCTATTGATCAATTCTGTCCTCTTCTGTTTGAGTACATCGCTCAATTTTTCGAGTTCATTACAACACACTTTAGAATTAATTGTGATATTATCGGGCAAACGCTCAAAATAAAAAATCTCTTTGAAATCTCACCAACCAGACAATATAATATTTTGTTGATGACTATCGGCCCTAGATGTCGCTTGAACTGGTTCATCCTTTTTAGACTATTGAGACCTTGCGCTTTGATTCTTGTAAACTACCAAGTCGCCAGTAGAAATTTTGTCTACCAATTTTGACACATCACCCTTTTCATATTGAAACAGTAAAATATACTGAAAATGCTGTTTACGATCTTCCAACGCCAATAGGGCACCAAACAAAAACTGTTCCAAATAATCGACGTAGCTCGTGTATAAACGAACATTTTACACCTTTGCAAATTGCCAGAACCAGAGCTAGGTAATACCTTCAGGTACATAAGACTTGTTAGTAATATGGGGTCTAAGGCGAATTTTCACACGATTTTATTCATTCTAACTTCAATAAGTTTTGTCGTTTGATAAGAAAAACACAATTTTATGATTCAAAATACACTTTATTATTCAGTATAATCTCCTTATACATTAATATACTTGCTCCAACGATCCTACAATCTGTGGAACCCATCTCTGTAGTGAAAATACGGAAGGTCTGCAAAATACGCTTCCACAGCCGTTATGACCTTTTCATTTGATGAAAATCGCTTGCCACGCATACATTTTTTGAGTTCTGGAAACTAATGGAAGTCGCTGGGGGGCCAAGTCTCTAACAATTCGAACTTTAATTCATGGATTTTAGCCATTGTCAAATACTCTGGTGACACGGTGCATTGTCCTGATGAAAAATGATTTTTTTCTTCTGCAAACCGGGTGTTTTTCACGATTTTTTTCCTTCAACTGGTCCAAAATGCTGCAATAATATTCAGAATGAATTGTTTTACCAGTTTGCAAGTAATCCACAAAGAAAATTCCTCTCCCATCCCAAAAAAACCGATGCCATAACCTTCTTGGCGATTTCCGGACACGAACTCGTTTCGAAGCCGAACAACCAGGTTCACACGACTCTTTAGCCTCTTGTTTTGATTCAGCATAATGGTGATATACTCATCCAATGTTGCTCAGAAAGTCGCATTCCAATGTGTTTTTGTTACACTGTTAGCGAATGTGGCAGCCATTGTGCACACAGCTTTCTAAAACCAAAAATTTCACTAAGAATATGGCTCACAAAATCTCTCTCAGTCAATTGACGATCTTCCAAAACCATTTCCTGCATTTTGGTTATTATTTCTGGTGTTGATGCGCTTTTTGGACGTCCTTCATGTGGATCGTCTTCAAGGCTTGTACGACCACGTTTAAATTCAGCAACCCATCTTTCTACTGTTCTAATTGTAGGTAAACAATCATTATACACTTTTAACATTCGTTCGTGAATTTCTTTTGGTGCTACACCTTCCAAAAATAAGAATTTTATACTGCGATATTAAATTTTTTTCATTGTAAAAAATACTGTGACACGGCGACACTGAATGGCTTGTAAACAAAGAATGAATTGACAGATTGAAATGAAACTTCACTTACGTTCATGAAGAGTGTACCAACAAAAATCGAACGACAAAACTTGTTGAACAAGCGTTATAAGAAAACACGGTATATGTAAAGTCAACTGGAAGATCGAAAATATTTATATGGTTATATTAGAGTGATTCAAAAAAAAAAAAAATTTTTTCGTTTGGTACTCGGAAAAATAGGTTCCTAGACACCTCTAAGAAAGCCTCTCCAAAAACCTATTCATAATATTTTTTTAATTGAGTTATAAAATTCCGACTAAACACACACACATACTATTACCAGGAAAGTATTACGAAAAAATCTCTGAAACTTTTTCAATTATATATCTCTCAAAATCGACAAGATATTTTTCTAAAAAATCAGATATAGATATCTGATAATAAGAAAAAAATATTCGGTGCCTAGGAGGCTCGTTACAATTAAAAACAGTTTATTTTGTTGGATTTGAACAATTTCTATTAATTTTTTCCTCAAATACATATTTTTATCACATATATTTTTAATTTTTTTATATTTTAATCCTTTTAATATGCACACTCATTAATAAAAACCACATACTCTCTAACAGGAACGAGTCCACTCTTTGCCAATGGCACTCTCAATAACACACACAAACACCTATAAAGTTGTTATGTTACTTTTTTTTACACAATTTGCCTTTACTAACCATGTTATTCTATCAAACATCACTTGTATACCTGTTGCATGTTGCTGTCAAATGTTCTGCAACATTTTATGTTTCGCTCACATTTTCCATTTTATTTTCATAATTTTTACACCCACAGCCGTCAGTTTTCGATTTCGAACAACCATCGAACAATTTCTCTATTTATTTGTTGCTTTCCATATGTGTGTGTGTGTGTTTATGTTGGTATTTGTTTGCTTATCTGCCTGTCAATCCGTCTGTCTTAAGTAGTTTTACGTGCAGCTGCCACTTTCCACTGGCAACTTGCCACTTTACGTCTTACTGTTATTTACGCAATTACTTGCAACACTGCATGCGCGTATTTGTTGCGCACCACAAAGTTGTTTTCATAGAAAACACTTGTGCAGAATATATATTTATGTATACACAAGCGTTTCTAAGCTTTCTCTTAGAAGTAACTACTTTGTTTCCCTGAATATGAGTTACTAGAAAGTGCTAATCGTGCAGACGAAATGAGAAAAACGCTCAAAGGATGGAAAAATAAATTTAGACTTTTTAGACTAAAAATAAAAGCCGGTTAGTGTAGTTAAGACGAAAGTGTTGGGTGTGTCAAACAACAGCAAGAAGGAATTTTTTACCAGACGCCTTCGAAGAACGAGTAGTTGATTCTTTGATGGTGTATTTTTATCACTTCTTGTCGGCTCTTATATATTATAATACTATATGTATGGCAGGCTTTATTCAAAGCGTCCGCCCACATAGAGTTAATATAAGTTTTATAAAGGTGGTGAGAATTAAATTAAATTATGGACAAACGAACGAAACAAAGCAATTTTGAGGTGCAACGCGATTTCAGCCTTAAAACCCAACGCAGAATCACTCTTGCCAACAGGTACTACTTTGGACTGAATAGACAATTGAAAAGTAAAGACCTCTTCTGACGAACAAAGGCCAAACTCTACAGATCCCGCATCATTCCTGTCCTGCTATATGGTGCAGTGGCATGGATAATGGCATCATCTGATGAGTCGGTCTAGGAGTGTTCGGCAGTTTTGCGGAAGGTTTATGGTCCTTTGCTCATTGGCAAAGGCTAATATCGCAGTCAATGGAAAGATGAGCTGTACGAGATATACAGCGCTACACACATAATTCAGCGAATCAAGAGACAGCGGCTACAGTGGCTAAGTTATGTTGGCCCTATGCAAGAGAACACTCTAGCTTTGAAAGTTTTCGATTCAGTACCCGCCAGTGGAAGCAGAGGAAGAGTAAGACCTTCACTTCGTTGGAGAGATCAGGTGGAGATAGACCTGGATGCACTTGGTATCTCGAATTGGCGCCAAATAGCGAAAAGAAGAAACGACTGTCGCGCTGTTGCTAACTCGGCTGTAACCGCGTAAGCAGTGTCTATGCCAGTAACGAAGAAGAAGAAGAATTATTCGGAGTTTACAGGAAAATGTTGCTTTAGATTGCAGTCGTTAGAGGGTTTCACGTTCATAACAGCTGAATATTTAGATCAGCCTTGGTTTTCCCGGTGAAAAATATAATTTTATAGCACCGTACTAACCTGAATATATAAAATAATATTGAATTAATGTTGTTATCTTTTCTTTCATTCCAAAGTTTATATTATTAGTCACAGCGGAATAGCTGGAAATTGCAAAGCAGATGTGTTTTTGATAGAAAGCGCCCTTACTTCTGTACTCCGCAGTCTGGAACTCTAGCGTTTATCTATGGATCTCCAGGGAGCTTGGAAAGCGCTCGTCAAAAACCAAAACTTGTGCGGTTGCGAGATCTTTCTGGAGCCAAAAGGAACGAAGGAGATACCCTTCAGAGTATCTACTTGCTTTCAGCAAGGTTCATCACGCCGGCCTTGTATCCGTTCTAACTGGACACTCTCAGATAAACTCACAAGCGGTGAGGTTACATATTCTACGTCGCGGTAGACATGTTGGCGATGCTGCTGGGAATAGTATTAGCTGCCTAAACAAGTTTGTGATCCATAAGTGTTCATGTCCAGTGTTTGTCTTTAGTGAGAGGATCATTCCTACGACCTAACCTTATATTAACAAGAATGTTTAGCAAAATAATGAAAGTGGCGTTGCAAAGTTTTTGAATTCGGAACTTTCATATTTCTTGAATTTAATCCCATACTACATATGTATATTGAATTCAAAATGAGATTTTAGGCTTTTGCTGATAGAGCTTTTGTTTTGAAGAACTCACTTAAATACCAATTGATTGAAGCAGAAATTTGTAAACTAACATCAAAACACCCCCCAAAACTCATCATCTCACACTGCATTGGTTATTCGTGATCATTTCGCCACATTTTCAACTAATATCGTGCCGCAACCATCTCATTCGCCTAATTTACCTTCGTGTAACTTCTAGCTATTCAGCAAATTCACATGACCACTCCGAGGACACCGTTTTGATTCAATTAAGGATATAAAAGCTGAATCGAAGAAAGCTCTGATGGCCATCACGACGGAGGATTTTACCAAGTGCTATGATGACTGGAAACTCCTTTGGCATATGTAAGTGTATTGCAGCGGGAGGGGATTACTTTTAAGGCGACAAAATAAGTATTGATGAATAATTAAATATTTTACATCACATAATTTACACTTTCCGGATACTTTTTCACAATATTAATCGAAGGTGCATATATATGTGTATATATATATTTGTGAGAGTTTCTTTAGTTTAGTGTAAGCTCCCTAAACCTTAAACAGGGAAATCGATTCTCATATGACTGAACCGATCCGCTTGAAATTCACACGATCGTCTTAGATATATTTGTCAGGTGATGGACGAAGGAATATATATAGGAATATTTTGATAATATTTTAATAACATTGATGTTGCGTTTCAAGCCCGTCTGAGGTATAAATTTTCTCATAAAAAATATATATTTTTTTTTAAACCGCCATTTTAACTAGTCATTTAAATATTACCCATATTTGAAGCAGAAAAATCTTCCTCACCGCCAAGACAACTTTGTAGAAAAGATATGAGCAAAAATTGCAAAAAAATCGATTTAATTCTTTATCGTTATGCTGTTTAGCCTTTCCGATAAAACGCTCTTCCTACCAGCTCATCTTTACATATTATAGTCAGGCAGTCATGCGGCATTCATAAACTCAACGCTTGAGCAAACTCATTGAACTCTCGCGACCCCTGATTTTGTTTTAGGAGAGCTAGTAAATAATTTTCAAATACAAAAGTGGTTTATCCAAAACATATCAGCTATGATGCAACCAGATAAGAGTAAATTAGCAACTATTCACAGTATTTGAAAGCGCGTTAAATATTCCTAAGCAAGTGGACTAGATGCCAATGCATTGTCTTGGCCCACTTTCGCCCAAACAGAGTCATCATTAATTACAAATTATCGCGGCCTTTGACGCCGACACATGCAAGCGCACACACTTTTACCGCTATGCCAGGCAAATTATACGGATTGCACTTAACCGATTACAAAATTACCGATATGGGAATACTATGTAAGTTATGTGCTTGCTATAATGCCATTACTATTGTATGTAGACGGAAGGCCCAAAGGGGATATCAATGGCATACCGACATATATTATGTATGAACTTATGGTGCATTTGTGTGGCTGTGTGTGGATGCCACCTTATGTATGTAATTAAAATTTTGTGACACAGTTACACACACTCTACACTCACATACACACGTGCGCGCTTCTTTGGCTACATCACTATCTGCTGCATCCGGCAGTCGCTTTTACATTCAATATAGTTTACATAACCTCAAACTCAAGCCGAAGGCGACAAGTGCATGCGCTTAGCAGCGTGTTTGACATTTTCAAGTGGCACTTAATTAATCCCAAAACGCTAATTTCAGCCTCAGCAACATGTCGCGTCGCCAAGCCACCGAGCCACCAAGCAGTTGCAGGCAAGTGCAACTCACTGCGACTGATTGTACATATGTATATAAAATGTAGGTACAAGTATACATATATACATATGTATATGTGAAAGCGCCACGCCCACGCTTGTGCTTAGTTCAACAAGCATCTAGCAGATATGCGAAAAATGTTGTGCTGTAAGCTTTTGATGTTAGCAACTAAAATTGCGACACGCATACTAAATGCTAATTTAGTTGACGCAGGGTTGCATTTCGTCATGACTACATGAGTATGTTGCCTAACGATATTACCAAGTTTACGCATTTCTTCATGGAAATCACTAAGCAGCAAAGTTAGTTCGTTAGGAATGCAACATTATACTTCCATGCGGCGACAACAAGTTTTCTTAGCGTCGATCTAGTTGTTGTCACGAGGCAACCGATGCCTCTCTAGCCTCTCTTGCAATTTTCAGAAGTAAATAGTGAGGTGTTAGCATGCGTGTCGGTGGTGGCAAACATTTAAATTTATTGGAAATAATTTTTAAAATATCTGCCAAAAAGCAGAGAGCCTGTTATCGGCAAAGAGTTTAACTTCCCTTGAGAGAAAGAATGTAGAAGGTTCAGCGAAAGAATAAGACTAGGTGGAGTTTTATGGCATTTGAAAGTCAAGTCTTTGAAATTGGATTCAATATACCACCATAGTGCAAAACCAAGTGCAGAACCAAAGGAAGAGTGAAGATTTGCAGCGTTAAGAATTCGAGGAGATGAACTTACGACTGTCATCTTCGGAAAATTTGGTGAAAAAGGGACGGAAATAGAGATCCAAATAAGTGAGAATATTACAAGTGACTTCAAATTAACCGAAAAATGGCGGACAAACTTACTTTGAGAGAAAAAATGTAGTCCGAAAGGAGTGGGCTCTGGACCAAGACTAGGTAGAGTTCTATGATATTTGAAAGTCAAGTTCTCAAAATTGAACCAAAGTAAGAGCGAAAATTGAGGTATTAGAAATTCGAGGAGATGAACTTACGGCTTTCGTTTTCAAAAATTTGGTGTACAGAGGCTGGAAATGGTAAACCAAATAAGTGAGAATATTAAAAGTGACTTAGTATAAAGCGACAAAGGGCGAGACCAGAGTGAGAAGGTGCGTAGATATCTGAGAAAGTTAACATAAGACTTCGATTTCGGAAATTTGGTCAAAAGGGGGTCGGAAGAAGCTATCTACTTTCGTTTTCGGAGAATTGTTGATCTAAATACATGAGAATATTAAAGGAGACTTAATATAAACCGACAAAGACGAGACGAGATTGAGTGTAAACATTTGAAGTTTTAGAAATTTGAGGAGGTCAATTTCAAACTTTCGATTTCACGAAATTTTACCAAAAGGGGTTCAGAAGGAGCTATACAAATAAGTGGGAATCTTAAAAGGGACTTGACACATCTTTTTTCTTTAATTCGCGAGGACACCAATTAAAGTTTATTCTCTGCTGCTTCGATATAAGCTTAAAAGTGCTGGAAATGAACAATTCATTGAAGAAACTGGGACTATAGACTATGTTTTTCGAAATTCATCATCCTTGATTACGTAGATTGCCTTTTATATTTCGCGATTCGAGAACAAAAACAAATTTTAATCAACGAAAATCGCTTTATTGTTTCTCAAAATATTCTCTATTAGAATGCCTTTTGCATGCGTTTGAACCAATTGCCAAAGCACTTTGACTACTCTGATTGAGGTATCTCCAGGTGTCGAAAAAATTTCATCTCTTAAATAAATAGAAGTCATTCGGTGAAAAGTCAGGACTATACAGAGGATGACTCATCAAATCGATGTTTTGAGTGCTCAAAAATGCAATTGTTTCAGTCGATATGTGAGAGCTCGCACTGTCGTGGTGAAGAGTGATCCGTCTTCGGCGGTTTGTTTTCTTGAAAGACAACTGGCAAACAAATTATTGTATACCATTCAGAATTTTCTGTTCTACATTGGTATAGTTGCGACATGATCAATTTTTTCAAAAAACAATAATTTGCTTGGAAGTGTTTCGTGCGCCAAAAACAATTTTTTGATTCGGCTCATCTTGAAGCACCCATACGCCATACCACATCTTGAAACACCCGTACGCGAAACAATTGCTTTTGTATTCAGCTCATCTTGAAACACCCATACAGTCGTCGGCTCTTCACTTTCGGGCTCATACACAGAAGTCTACGATTCATCAACTGTCGATCAATCGACACGAGCTTTTTTTTTGAGTGATTGACAAATTGTGTGGGATATAATGTGAAAAAATTTGTTTATAATCAAATATTCCTGCAATATTGAGTGTATGCTAGTCTCACCAATAACAATAGTTCCCTCAATCTTTCGATAGTTTAGATGACCATCTTGCAATATCAGTTTGCTTATAGCATCAATAGTTTCCGGAAAAACAATTTATTTTGTACGACCTTCCCGAAATTTATTTTGAAGCTATCTACGACCTCAATTGAATGCACCATACTATCGATAAACAGTGGTCCTTTATGGAGCTTCATCGTTAAAAATTTAAGTGAGTTCATCTACGCACTCTTGATGAGTTAATCCACATCGAAAGTTGTAAAAGATATTGGCGCGAAAATGTTTGCGATTTAATTCCATTTTTTTGTAGAGTAGAATATTTTAACTTACTGTAAATACACACACTTGCTGTAAGTCAAACCGTTCTGAGTATGCATTCCATTCCATTTTTTGGTCGAGAAGAATATTTTAAGTTACTATAAACAACACAAAACCCGCTCGTATTTCAAATCGTTCTGTGTGTGTATACTAGTAAAAATTCTCAAACTTTAAGATACAATTATGAGTTTCAAGATTGCTACACTAGTGTTGTCAAACTCCGAAATAAAAAAGGCAACCTACTTATCTTCGCATGCCACTATAGCAATTCAAAACTCCTTCAGATTTCCTTCTTCTTCTCTATAGAGATTCCCTTAGAAACCCGTTTTTAACTCGAAAGTGAAGCTCGGTAGGTTTCTATGAAATTAGAAAGACAAACTCCTTGTGTTGCCAGGAAACTTTAAAGATAGTATGTTGTACAGACAAAGCGCGAGACTACAGTGAGAGTGAAAATTTTAGGCGGTAGAAATTAGAGGCGTTATAAGTTATGACTTTCAATATCGGTTAATTAATAAAAAAGGGCGGAAAGAAGTGATTCGAAAAGGTAAATAATTCCAGGATATTAATTCCAGACATTTGATTTCAGAAAGTTTGACAAAAATGGGTCAGAAGAAGCTAGCAAAATAAGTGGGCATTTCGAAAGAATACATACATTTTATGTCATTACGATGTCGCGAGATGATAATTTCAAACTTAGCATTTTGCATTTCGAATAATTGATAAAAAAGAGAAAAAAGAAGTGATTCAAATAAGAAAGAAATTTCAGGATGTTAACTTCAGACTTGAGATATCAGGAAATTTGATAAAAAGGAGTCGGAAGCAGCTAGCGAAATAAGTGGGAATCATGAGACGATCAATACATTTTCTCTCCTTGAGATGTCGCGAGGAGATAAATGCAAGTTGTCCATCTTCATTATAACCTGGAAACGGCTTGATTATATACTTAATCTTCCAACGGAGTGATAACATTCAAAAACTCTTTAAGTCTCCTTTAAGATCAACTTTAAAATTGCATTGTTATAGATAGCGATCAATGACACCAGTAAGTTTTCCACTCTAAAATATATTACCGCGATTAGGATGAAGAAATCACAGAAATATTAGGTGCTTATACCATTTATGGTACCTAACCAGCTATTCAAGTTTTTAACTTTCCAATGGTATACAATAAAGAGTGCGACATAAATGCCGCATTACTAAAATGTTGCTCTCAAATTTGCCTTCAATTAAAAAGTATAAAAGTCGCATAGAGGAAACCTCGAATTTAACCTCAGACCAGCACTATTTAATTTACTATTTATACATACATATTGCATAGACCGCCATTTGTCGACAACTAATTTGGTCAAATGATTCAATTAAATCACCGACAAGGTGCATACATGCATATACACATTTAAATGTAAACAAAATAAAGCAGCCAATGCAAATTGTTGCCAATAATTAAGTGAAAACGGACTAAAATCATTTTCTAATTGTTGAATTGCGGTGAAAGAGACCACAGCAAAGCGCATGCATAGCTATTGAAACAGTTATAAAGCACATATGTGGGAATAAACATATACATACATTTATATATACACATATATCTACATAGTATTTGAATTGTATGGACATACTGACATTTAGGTAGTTATTCAGTTATATACAAGTAGATTTAACTGTTTTAGAAACTATAGAAGTGCCGATACATGTTTTATACATAATATATATGTAAACATACATATGTATATCAACTAATATATTTGCGCATATCAATGTGTTTAATATAATGTTTACCCACATCCTTCGTGCGCAACAAGTAAGTTGCACGTAAACTGAAATTAGCGTTCAACAATTAATTAAGCTGACTATTCCCTTTTAGCTAACGCCTTTATACCTGGGTTGAATTGTTGCTATAGTAACCTATAGCTGATTATGGTTTTGACGATTAAATACCCTACAGGAAACTCCAAATTAATTTGAAGTACTTTTTTATAGGTCTAACCTAAGCCAAGATCAAGTACAAGAGCTCCGAAATACACGAAAGATCTTTACTCACACGGTCTCAAAAGGAATGAAGGATAGTTGTTGGCCTAATGACAGGTCTTAGCGTACTGGCATCACATGCGAGCCGGATGGTCATAAGAAATGATGATATTATACATGCACAGGGTGCAGGAAAATAGGCATGAGAGAGACGCTAAAGCACCTGCAACGCTTCTGTCCAGCCTCATCTAGAACACATCTTAGATATCTAGAAGCTTCTCAAGTCAAGTTGCTATTAACCCGCTCTTTAAATTCTATAAAGCCTTGACGTCCTGTATAATGACTCTGCAGCTCAAATTAAACCGAATCTCAACCTTGCACTTTAAAAGTCCAATAGGTCTATATGTATACTTGTATGACGTGACAGCTGATCAGTATGACCTAACATAAGCTTAACACCTTTTACCATCTCATAATATTGAGGTACTTTTTACTGAAACACTAGAAACTACTATAAAGTTTATGCTATTGAAACCATAAGGCTGTGAGCATAGTGAACTTAAGACGAAAAGAAGCTGAGAAACTGATTTAAGCAAGAGAAAAGCACATTGAAAACTTGCTTCATGGGTGCCGTCCTTTCATCAATGTTAATGACGATCACATCGATAAACTTAAAGAAACAGTACTTCAAAGTCGTCGTATTGGCATCAGAGAGATAGCAGAGGATCCCAACATCTGGTATCAACATATTTTGGTTAATGTATTGGTTATTGTATCGGTTAATGCTTTGATTAATGTATTGGTTATTGTAACGGTTAATGTTTTGATTAATGTTTTGGTTAATGTTTTAGCTTATGTTTTCGTTAATGTTTTGGTTAATGTTTTAGTTAATGTTTTCCATAATGTTTTGGTTAAAGTTTTAGTTAATGTTTTGGTTAATGTTTTGATTAATGTTTTTGTTATTGTTTTTGTTAATGTATCGGTTAATGTTTTGGTTAATGTATTGGTTAATATATCGGTTAATGTTTTGGTTAATGTTTTGATTAATGTTTTAGTTATTGTTTTGGTTAATGTTTTAGTTATGAAGTGTGTAATGCTAGATTCGTAACTAAAGAGCTGAATCTTTTGCAATAACGACGCCCGATAGAGTTGGCAAAAGAGATGACAAAATGGCTGAGGACTTTACATTCGTCAAACGCACTATTACTGATGTCGGGACTTGGATTTATGAATATAACGTCGAAGCGGCCCAACAATCTAGCGAATGGCGCTCAAAAATTAACCGAGAAAAGCGAAATTGGTCGAGGGAACTGAAGGCGATTCCAGCCAAATAAATGGAAAATTGGATTAGACGTTGGCATGCATTAATAGTCTGAAGAGCTTATTTCGAAAGCTATACAAAAAATTTTTGTATTCTTCATCAGTCCATGTCAATTTTGATCATACCTTTAAGCAAAGTTATATAAATAATTCCAACTAGGTAGACCTTTAATATATATTTACCATTTAATTAATACAAATACAAGTATACATACTCATACAAACAGCGCTTTGTTAACAAAATATTAGCGTCTAATTGTCTAATCCATATAATTATTATATTTCACAGTCGACAACAATTCCCACTTTTGACCCCAACAACAAACCACTCACTTATCGGTTTAAAGGTATTTAGGTATTTAACTATAAACACAATAGCAAACATTTAGTTACATAATTGAAACTATGCATGCATTTGTTGCGCAATTTAATTTAATTGAATGTTCAGCATGGATTCATGGTTCGGTATGTTTGTGAATTGCGCAATATTTAACACGTCGAACGATTTTAAAGTTTTGGGGCAAATATGTAAATTGTTGCAATTAGGCAAAGTTCACTTAATTGGCAATAATTGATGAAATTAGATTATGCTAAAATACATACGAGTACAAAAATAGACAGGTAAATTTCTAATTTGGAAAAGTATTTGCATGGTAGCGATTATAGCGAGCAATTGCCGCGAGCTGGGCGCTAAATTTGGCAGATGTGATAAAAACAGGCTTTTTTTGGGAAAGTTTTCTAAAATTTAATTCAAATTGGAAGCTGGTAGGGAATGAACGCGCGCCAATTAAAATGTGATCCATTAAAAGGAACAAAACATGCGTTTGATCGGGCTTATTGTTGGATTTAGGTTATCCACTTTGATGACATCCGACCAATGGAGCATCTTAGAACTCCTGCTACCAACCAATCCATTTTATTGATAAGCATTATCTAGAATATCCCTATAGCATATACGATTCTCTACAACTTTCTTGTAATGCTATGGAAATCTTTGATCATAATCACTCAATTTAACTGGTAGAGGTAGTTATTTCAATAGACCTTTTGACAGATAAAGTGTAAGTCGTGCAAAGCTGTCAAATTATTTTTGCTCAGTATTGTTTCGCATTTCATTAAAGAAATACTTATGTCTAAACAATGTTTATTACGAAACTTCACGTTTTGTAAAGAATGTATTTCGCGCACGGCGCTCAACTTATGGTCCACATAATCGGCCTACTGAGCGTACTATTTGCAATACCATTATCACCCATCCTGAGACCCAGCATTCATTATTCGATAAAATTCGACCGAGTAAACCAAGTCCAGCACGCTGTGAAGAAAATATGGCAGCCGCAGCTGAGAGTGTACACAAAGACCATGGAGAGTCGATTTGGAACCGTTCGCAGCAACTCAGACTGACGTGTGGACCGACTTGACACATTTTACGTCGAGATCTTAAATTGAAAGCATACAAAATACAGTTTGTGCATGAACTGAAGCCACTCAACGACATTGCTACGCTCTATGGGCTTTGGAAAAGTTCCAAGAAGATCTGACGTTTTCGAGCCAAATTTTGTTCAGCGATGAAGCCCATTTCTGGATCAATGGGTATGTACACAAAAAAAATTTCCGCATTTGGGACGAAGAGCAACCTGAAGAGATTCAAAAACTGCCATTTCATTCAGAAAAAACAATGGTTTAGTTTGGTTTGTGGGCCAGTGAAATCATCGGTCCATATTTCTTAAAAATGATGCCGGTGAGAACGTAACCGTCAAAGGAGTCCGTTACCGCGCTATGATAACCGATGATTTTATGTTTTAAATTGAATCTGTGATCTCGGCGACATTTGGTTTCAACAAGACGGTGCCACTTCCCACCCATGCCATCTATCAATGTATTTATTGAGAGTGCACTTGGGTGAGCAGAGCCTAAGGCTATACGGACAATCCCGTTTCGATTCAAGCCTTTTAGCAAAACGTCACGCAAGTCATTCGCCAGTTACCAGTCGAAATGCTCGAACGAATCAACGAAAATTGAACTCAGCGGATGGACCGTCTGAAACGCAGCCGCGGCCAACATTTCAAAGAGGTAAATTCAAAAAATAAATGCCAAAAAGTGTTCTTTCGAATTATAATAAACATTCCCCATTAAATTTCTGTACTTTTCCATTAAAATAGTAGGCAACTTCGAAATGGATCACCCTTTAGTTATAGATATACAATAAATATGTGTTTCAAAGGTTATTTAAGGCTTAAATATATGAATATGCGATATGGATACATATCTGTGAAATTCATCGATTTTGGATCAACCTTAGGAGCTAAACTAACCTAAAATAAATATACGACTCTATTATTCAGAGAATTGTGAATGGAGTTCGAAGTCAAGCTCACAGAAAAAAATTATTATTTCAGAAGGCCTGCGTAACCATGATGAGAGAAATTTGCATATTTCTTTTTTTCGCTCACGAATCTATGATGCGATCTGAGTATGTGAGTCAGTAAGATGTGGAGAGTTACAGAATATGTATATGTATATGGCGCTATCATACCGCAAATTTTGATATTATGGCTGAAATTTATTTTGCGCTCGAGTTTGAAATAAAGGCACAGATGTTATGGTCCGCTTTAACCTAAATGCAATACTGGGTGCAGTATACGAAGTAACGGTCTTAACGTCAACTGCCAAATTGGACAAATGTCTAAAAATTGATAATCTAATTCTACTTGACTAGGTTATAAATTAGCCAAACAATGTATATAAAATCGAAGAGGTAAATCGCTCTCTTTAAATGGAAATTCTGTTTGAGAGTCTGTAGATTTTCTGTTCGAAAACGGTTATCGTATAGGTTCGGAAACTATATTGTTGCGGTCTACCAAGAGATGCCATAACTTGATTATTATTCTATTATGTCCATATGAGTATTCTCAACGTCAGTGGAGCGCTATTGTTCTTGTGAGGCTTTTTTAGTATGTTTCATTCATGTTAAGTGTAAACAACAACAAATTTTCCGCCTCAAAATTGTAGAACTTTGTGACTGAAAAGGTGTTTTTGCGGAGAGTTCTTTTTCATTAATTTATTATGAAGAAAACATCAGCCAAAAGTCATTGTATTTTGGTGAAAGCCCTCGATGAAGTTCCTCTGACTCAGCGAACGTAGCAAAAATTGCTTTCATGAACATGAGTAGCTGGAAGCATTACTCTTAAAAAACTAATCAGAAGAAGATCTTCAGGAGTCACTGAAACAGCCATTTCAATATGTTTAAAAGCCAAATCAATGCAAAACTGAATATCCACGAAGCCAAGGTAATCTGTATTTGATGGAATCAGAAATGCATGCTCTTGTATGACCACATGACATCATTAATGGAGGTTACCGTCAAAAATTCATCAAATTAATGCAGCGATTGCTAAAAACGACGAGGTAATACTTTTTCACCGGCTTTGAGTTGCAAAACCTGTTAAAAATTAGTTGGAAAATTGCGGCTGGAGTTTTTATTCACCCTCCTTACAGTTCAGAACTTGCCATTTCTGACTATCATTTCTTTCGATCGATGCAGAAAGCCCTCACTAGAATACAATACGCATCAGAGAAGAATTTCCAACATTGGCTTGATTCATTCTTCGTCAACAAGCCGGCGGAGTTCTTTTGGAATGGAATCCAAAAATTGTCTGAAAGTTGAGAACTGTTATGGTTGCAGATGGACAATACTTTGAATTATACTATTGTACATTATTTTCTTAAATAAACGTTCAAACTTTGAAGAGAATCGCATGCAAACAGTTATAGACCGAATAATTAAATGTTATGAGATCTGTAATGTCCATATCGATGGTCAAAAAGTTTCAGCAGTCCTTTCAACATCGTTTTAAAGCAATTATATCTTCTTATAATCAATATTGCAACAAAAAAAGTTCTGCTGTGTATCAAAAGCTAACTTTCTGCTTTGATCAGCGACAAAAGCCATATTGCTTTTCGACTCATTGCTCATGCTACAAAAGCTTTGACACCATTCATTACCATGAAAGGTACGTATAAACACGAGCAACTTCCGCGAAATTGCACACACAAACACAATCTCAACTGAAGGTTAAAGGCTCTGCCCGCACCACCTGCCCCAAACCAGCCAACAAGCGACAGACAAACTGAAATGAGCGTGCAAAGTATGGCTGCTCAAGGTGAACCGTTGTCAGCCGGAGGCTGTATGTCGTCGCACAAGATAGTGCGCGTAAATGCACATAAAAATTTACTATTTAGCAGAAAAATCAGTAAATACATGCACACACATGCAGGCATATACATGTGTTCAAATATTATATATGGAGCTGGTGGATATGGTGGAGAGCTGTATTGATGTCAATATCAGGTGCAAAATCAGGTTGCTTGTAATTGAACTGACTTTAAGTGCGCTTTTGTTGTTGCTGCTATTTTGTTTTACTTCAACATTGTCGTGTTGTTGCAGCAGGTGCATTTGGCTGCGAGTTTACATACATTTTCATTGCAAGGCTTCAATGAGGCGTCGAACGTTGCCAATAATTAGTGCATGACTCAAGCGCACACACACACACACACATACAAATACAAATACACGCACATGCATGCAGCAAGTCAATAACAGTATTAAACGAACTACTGGCATACAAGTAAATAAATAATAGCAATAATGGACAATGTCAACAGCATTTGCCAACAACAAAGTCACAGCTGAAGAAACTCGAGCCAAGCCTTTCGCCGACACGTCAGCGTGCTGCAAGTATGACATGACAGGCATTAAGCCCGACAATGTTGCAATTTGACAACAATAACAACAAGTGTGATTATTAAAATTATTAAAAATATGAAATAAGTATAACGAGAGAATTAGCAATAATTAATAGAGAGTTTAAAGACATGACATGACTAGCCGTCATTGGTGCAAAAGTTTTTACAACAACAATAAAAACATGCAAAAACGTTAACTTCGGTTGCACGGCAGCGCTAATGACCTTCACGGGTACGTTTTTTATAACAAAAAAGTGTAAAAAAATTATTTTATTTTGATTTTGAATGATCACTTTGTATGGCAGCTATATGCTATAGTGGTCTGATCTAAACAATTTTTTCGGAGATTGTAAAGCTACTTTGGATAATAATCTGTGCCAAATTTCGTGACGATATCTTGTCGAATTAAAAAGTTTTTCATACGAAGACTTGAGTTTTAGCGGTAATTTTGTGTGGCAGCTATATGCTATAGTGATCTGATCTATACAATTTATACGGAGATTACTGCTTTGCCTTGGGCAAAACTCCATGCCGAATTTTGTACTGATACCTTCTCAAATAAAAAAGTTGTCCTTACAACAACTTAATTTGGCTCAATCAGTTCTTATGGTAGCTATCAGCTATAGTGGTCCGACATTGGCGTTTCCAACTAATGACCAGCGTCTTGTGAAGAAAAGGTCTTTCCCTAAGGCCTTCATTTGATGAGGCGACATTATCTTCCCTTTGCCAAAACCCCTCCTGCCATGAGCAGCATGGTGTGTTTCAATGCCTGCTTGATCACTAAATGCAACGTTGTGAGCTCCAGCATGACTTCAAGTGCTGCGGTAGTCGAAGGCCTATCGAAGAAAAGGAAAAAACATACTTTGTTTTAGGAGTTTATAAATTTTTAGCCTAAGCTTGAAAGGATCATAGCTCAAGGGGAATTTTGAAGTTGGATTCTTCTCTCGGGAGCTCTTTCAATCAACTCTTGCTTCAGACTGCAAGACCACTGTTGTGTCTTTCAAGCAGAAGTGGTAATCAACAAGGTGAACTTCTCAGAAATGCAGCTCCTTTCAGAGAGGTATACTTTTCTCCGATAACTGAGCCAATATACAAGCCTTGAACTCGCTGGCAGTGACCTCAAAGCTAGTCAAGGAGGACATGACCTCACTTGCAGTAGCATCCATCTACTTACATATTAAACTTGTCTGGATGCGTGGTTACTGCATATCGTAGTCGATGAACTTTTAAGAGAGGGCACTCTTACCCAAATCCTATGAGGACGCCAACGAGTCGGAGTATCCATGCCTTTGTCACTTCATTTCTTATGGGCTCTACGCGAGCTCAAAAGCATTGATCTGCAACACAGCACTTGTGCCCTTGCGAAATCTTTCTTGAACATAATAGGTCTATTAAATTACTTCTGTTCACATCGCCGCAATGATAATTGTTCTAACTGAATACTGTCCTACTGGTACTCAGGCAGTGAGTGTAAAGATGTTGCAGGACAGAACTTGTCAAGATTGCATGGAGGAAGGTGGGCGCAGACATCTAGATACTTTCTCCTCCACTATCAAGTTTTCGTCAGGCTAAGATTGAAGCTTTGTATGAAACAGCAATCGATATTAACGGTTTCAATAAATTTGTGGCACATTCAAGACTCTTGGTCAATATACGACGATCTTTTTGACCCATACCTATGTATTAGTTGGAGATATTCAAGCCCACAGTCGCCTCTAGCTGTTGAAGTGGACTTATTAGTGGTCTCACGAATATCAGCCTGTTTACCTTAACTAACATTTCCTAACCTAAACCTCAATGGATGCATACATATATGCATATGTAGATCTTGTAAGATCGTACTAAGACTAGATCTTAAGTATTCCGTAGATCAGCTAGACTGAAAAGTCGGTTACAACCAGACTCTCCGGTATATGGACCCCGAATACCTCTAATTTATCAAATTATTTAAAAAAGCATTGAAGAATGTGACAAAAACTAAATCAGCATTTTGATTTCAAGTGAATTATTCCACCACTAGAACCATTTTCAGGTTATTCTTCTTCTTTATTACCGTAGACATCGCTTACGAGTACAAAGCCATGACAGCGCTCCAGTCGGTCTTCCTCTCCGCTGGTTGGCACCAATTGGAGATTCCAAGTGTATCCAGGGTCAGAGTAGCCATTTTCAGATTACATATATTAAAAACATTGCCGAATTTCTTATCCGATGCGGGTCAGGCTTGAAAAATTAAAATATCAATATGAACAAGTTTAAAGAGAAGTTGTTTAAATGGCAATAAGATATAATTAAATATGTGCAAAAATAAAAAAAAAAAATACTTTTTAGTTCCAAGTTCAATAATAAACATTTCTTCTTCTTCTTAATTGGCTTAGACACCGCTTACGCGATTATAGCCGAGTTAACAATAGCGCGCCAGTCGTTTCTTCTTTTGGCTACGTGGCGCCAATTGGATATTCCAAGCGAAGCCAGGTCCTTCTCCACTTGGTCTGCGGGTACTGCGTCGAATACTTTCAGAGCTGGAGTGTTTTTCATCCATCCGGACAACATGACCTAGCCAGCGTAGCCGCTGTCTTTTAATTCGCTGAACTATGTCAATGTCGTCATATATCTCGTACAGCTCATCGTTCCATCGAATGCGATATTCGCCGTGGCCAATGCGCAAAGGACCATAAATCTTTCGCAGAATTTTTCTCTCGAAAACTCGTAACGTCGACTCATCGGTTGCCGTCATCGCCCAAGCCTCTGCACCATATAGCAGGACGGGAATTATGAGCGACTTATAGAGTTTAGCTTTTGTTCGCCGAGATAATAAACATTTACGCCTCGTAAATATCTTACATCTGTTCTTCGTTTTTCGAAGTACATACAAGTTTATTAAGAGAAAAATAATGGCATGATACACACACATGCACAAATCTATCGGCATTTACATTAACATATTGTATGTGCAATGCTTATCGCTCCCAATCAATATTTTCCGTTGACCCATTTTGCAAATTGCCGAGCTCATAAAATCAAAGCAAACGACCTCGATTGCCAATTCAAGTTGAACCAAACTTTACAACTTTTTCGGCAGCCGCTTACACACCCACGGACATATGCTGCCGTTTACATACATTTGCATACCACAGCAGATAGTTTGTATGTGTGTGTGTGTGTGTGTGTAAAGAAATATCATTTGAATGCATCAATAACTCCGGTAAATAGCTGTGCAACGAACCCGAAAGACGTGTAAACCGCTATATTCATAAACCCACATTCGTGTGTGTCTATAAGTGTACATATCTATGGTATATGAATTGGTGTGCTGACCACTACGTGCCGGGGCGTGTGTGGAATTTTAAGTGCGAAAGCGGCGCAGACATTTGCGTTCAGCCGAAAAGTTTCCATTTTGCATGCTCCGATGAATGCATAGTGGCTGCTCGTCTTCGTCTTACCGGACCGCCGGTCTCATTCTATTGACCAATAAGTGTTGCTACCATATGAGGTGTGGTGAATTGATTGCTGTGGAATGCTTTTCGAGCTTCTGATTTACTTAGCACACACAAACATATTTGGTGGTATTCAGTACTAACTTTTTCGATTTTTTTGGTCGAGGGAAAAGTTTGGAGTGTGGATCCAACAGGCTACGATGATTCAAAACTAGATTTTTATAATCTCAGGACAATAAACTTAGTTTTTGAAGATTTGATGATTTGATAAGATGCTTAGCTAGCAGTGAAATGTGCAAACAAACTGTAGACCTCGAAACACTAGCATCGTACTAATGAGTTTTAATTTCCTTCTCTGCCATCCATCTAACGCAGAAACCACAACTTTTGTACAGTGTTTCTCAACGATGAGAGAGAATCTTAGGTTAGATGGCTGATCAAAGATTGCACCTGAACTGCTATATGTAGTCCTTTGTGAAGCCATAGAAAAGAAGAACTCCTGTGTTCAAACTTACAAATTAGCAAAACGCTTAGCAGCCAATACAAATTTAATTTCCACTCCCGCTAGTTCGGTGGTTTGTTTGTAGATATGTGCTCCTCATGGTCTATGTCAGGAATTCCCTAACGTGGGACAGTCAAGAAGGAAGTGTTTAGTTGTTTCCACCTCATCTTCTTCCATACAGCTTCTGTAGATGGCGTCTGGTAAGATTCCCAACTTTACAACATGGACGCTAATAAGACAATGGCCTGTTAAAAGCCCAACACCTAGCGAGAGGCTTGCCTTACTGAGAGCAAAAAGGTCACTAGATCTCTTGCAATAGATCTTGCGCCAAAACGCTTTTGCGACAGCGCATGTACCGATAGGGTCCCAGCGGCTTCCGCGGAGCGCTATTTAGTGGAAGAACCTAGAGAATACGGGAGCACTGAACAGCTCCCATTCTACCGCTGGTTCTAGGTGGCCTTTTCTTGCCAGCTCATCAGCTTTACAGTTTCCAGCGATTCCACTGCGGGCTGACACCCATACCACTCTTAGCACAAAGACCCTGGATGCTATTAGTAGCGAGGTTAGGCACTCTTTGTCCAGCTCTGAATACACTGTTAATGAGTTTAAGGCTAGTATCGACGCTCTGCTATTTGAGTGAATGGTCCCTTCTAAAGGAGGCTACACTTCGGAGCAGTAGATCTTCTGCTATCTTATTGGCTGCAACCTCGACTTGGAAAACACTGCAATAGGCAGGAAGCCTGAAGCTGGAGTTTATATAGAGCTCCTGACAGTTATCCGCTCCACCAACCTTCCCAACAAGCATTGCCCTTCTCCTTCAATGGGTTCTTCCCACCTACAACTCCCTCGCCAGTATATGGGTAGTGAAGGAGCCATGTTCCAAGTGATCCGTGATCCAAGTGTTCAGACACATTTTCTTTTTGGAGCCCAACTTTCGCAGCCATACACCATTCGGCAATATGTGCAAGATGGCGTTAAGTGCCATGATTGGAGTGGACCTTAGTACACCACATGCTGAGGAGCGCCGGCCGTTGAACGTTATCGCTTTTCTTTGCAAGTGTGGTTTTTTCTAAAGCCCTCTACGACATAAAGACTCCATAGAACAAAATGGGCTCTGACTATGCTTTCGTAGAGCCAGAGGACCACTTTGGTTGAGAGACCTCACCTTTTGCCAATGGCTCCTCTACAGCAATCGATGCCTTTTTTTAAGATTTTTTCAAAAGGAATTGAATTTTACGATAAGTATATGAGACATAAATTCCCTTAAGTAATCTAAAAGTCTGTATAACAGTGAGTGACGTTGGTTTGGTAAAGGACTTGAACAAGAAGCATAAAAATCGATCAATCATGCTTCCACAAGAGCTCATATATTCATGTATGATATATTTATCATAGGCTTTTAAGCACATCTGCCAAACCAGCCTTACAGTGACTTACGTAACTTGGTAAACAAGCTCAAAGCTTCATGATATTAAATAAGTAGCAGTGATTTTATCAATATTTACATGTTGTCAACGAATAAAGCGTATAAAACAATATTGATGCCAAACAGGTTCGGATGAGGCAACATAAAAAAGCCTCAAAACCAAAGCCCATAAGTAGCGGCATGCCGCTAGTAACAGCAACAGCAGTAAACACAACAACTGCAAAGACACAGCTAGCTGCGAACAAAAATCACTTTCACTTTTAAGGTCATGCCAACCAGATTTGCTGCTGTTGTTTTAACCAGCCAGCAGCATCAAGTTTCATAACAAATCAAAGCAAACCAAGCCGCAAATACAGGTTTGAGGCAAACGCACGCGAGAGCGAACGCGCCGAAGTGCGTAGAAGCGGGCGACAAACCCGCAGCAGCCAACCAGCTAGCCGCTCAGCCTCCTCCTCTAAACAAGACAACGGTGGGCAGGCGACGTAAAGCGTAACATAAAAGTGGTAAGGCTTGGTAACTAATAGCTACTATACAATCGGACGACTATTGATGACTTACTGATACCTCTGCGGTTGGGAGTATGGCTCAATGGCTTGACGTATAACTTCGCTTGACAAATACGTCGCATTTAGATATGATGCGGGTTGCATGTGGTGCTGGCGACCATGACAGCAGCATAATAACGGTTATTGAGTGTCGTTAACAGTTATTATATGAAATTAATACAACTTGGCATCGAGTCGTTTGAAATCCTTCAGAGGCGTTGGTGGCTTACAACCGCAAATTGTGGCGGTAACTTCATATGGAAGTTCCGTTCACTTAACGGTTGTTAGTCGATATGATGGTAGCTGTGATGCTCCCCCGTTTAATGAATTTGTTATTTTTGCGGCGATAACCAAGTGTCATAACTATTGGCTCATATGTCGGCAACCTGTCTCTGCCTAGATACAAGTTTTATTGATGCTAGGTATTGCTAGCATTTAATATTAATTCTTGTTTTTTGCTTTTTGTCTCGTATGGCTTTTCGCCTAGTTTGGTAGTGAATTAATGAATGTGAAATCGGAAATACCTAATGTATGAAGATTTGTGCAATTTTCGTCTGATCGACTGAGCGACGTATATATATTAGACTGTATGCAGAGTAAAAAGCTGTGAAACTAGCTTATAATTTAGGATTAGGATTTTAGTAGAACCCGGGGCTGGTGGTTGCGGCATTCTGACACATGAGTATGATGGGCTGTCACTCAACAGAAATGGCTGACGTTCTAATGTCGCAACCGCCCTCGTCCCGTTGAAACCCTGGCAGACCTCAAAGTACGTCCTCCTCCTCCGGCGTTGTTAAGTTGACGTGGGATCTGAACGTTTAACCTCATAAAGGTGTACGTCAACTCTCGCCTTGGTTGCGTTACTGAGTCAACCTTGGAACCATGAAGCGACTACCTATCCGGGGAACGGATAGCGGCTCTGAGTGGGAACCCTATTTCCATGGACACTAATAAGAAAACAAACGTTGACGGAAAGGTGACGAAGGGAAGTGAATGGATGTCGAAACCGATACCCAGAACTGTCCCGGGTGGGAGTGCTGCTCCTGGGATAAGAAAACCGTCGCTGATGAAATACAGCAATACCGATACCCCAGTAGCATTTCTATATCAGGCCACTCTACGAGTAATAGGATGAGGGAGCGGTGAAAATTCGACGTGTGTAGAGGTAATTTGACTCTGAAGTACGGGGATAGAGCAAGGCAGCGATAACTAGGAATCTGAAGGCAGACCGTCGCTTGACGGCCAAAATCGTGGAACGCTAAGGTGCATTCTGGTAATTTGTCTGAACTAAAAATACTATTTGGAGAAGTTTAACTAAAGATTTAAGTAACATAGATCTCTGTGCGGTTTTAAAGACCGAAAAAGTGAATGTTTTTTTGATAAAAAAAGGATTGCCCTCATCAGCCACTCTGCGTATTTCAGTAGCCGAAATCTAGACGCTGCAGTATATTCGTACAAATGACATAAAAAAGCTTTGAGTTCGTTTTTGGGAGTTCCAAACGTTGTATTGAATGTAATGGAACCTTCTTCTTCTTCTTAACTGGCATAGACACAGCTTACGCGATTATAGCCGAGTTAACAACAGTGCGCCAGTCCTTCCTTCTTTTCGCTTCCAAGCGTAGCCAGGTCCTTCTCCGCCTGGTCCTTCCAACGGAGTGGAGGTCTTTCTCCGCCTGTCGAATACTTTCAGAGCTGGAGTGTTTTCGTCCATTGTCTTTTGTCTTTTAATTCGCTGAACTATGTCAATGTCGTCATATATCTCATACAGCTCATCGTTCCATCGAATGCGATATTCGCCGTGGCCAACGCGCAAAGCACCGTAAATCTTTCGCAGAACTTTTCTCTCGAAAACTCGCAACGTCAACTCATCAGTTGTTGTCATCGTCCAAGCCTCTGCACTATATAGCAGGACGGGAATTATGAGTGACTTATAGAGTTTGGTTTTTGTTCGTCGAGAGAGGACTTTACTTCTCAGTTGCCTACTTAGTCCGAAGTAGCACCTGTTGACAAGAGTTATCCTGCGTTGGATTTCCAGGCTGACAAGGTTGGTGGTTTTTACACTGGTTGGAACCTTCTAATGGAACCTTTTTTGGATAAATAAGAAATAAGGATAAGATAATGTGCGTTTTATTCTGTATCGAAAAAAATTCGGTTATTTTTAGTACACCCTTTTTATGTCGCGGGAATACTATATTAGTGTTATGCGTTATTTGCGCAAAGCTATTCGTGAAAGGCGGCCGGAATTACGGGCCACAACACTTAGTTTTTGCACCACGATAATGTACCGTCGCATACTGCAGTGATTCTCTGAGAGTTTTTCGACAAATTTACAAAGTATTTCGTGCCGCTATCACCGCATTCGTCTGATTTTGGTCCGTGTGACTTTTGGCTATTGAACAAACTCAAACGGCCGCTTCGGCAAAATCGTTTTAGAGTCAGATGAAGACACGTGTAATGTAGCCTATTCCGAAAATTCACTTTAACAACTATTTCGAGGATTGCAAAAAACGTTGGCATAAGTGTATTGGGGTCAAGGGGTATTACTTTGAGGGAGACGACATAGATTTTGAATAATAAACTAAGAATTAAAACTCATTAACAAAGTCTTACAATTTTTTGCTCATTGTAGTATACCTACAACTTTGCATTTCCAAAGACTGAACTATAGTTTGGGAGGTTAGATTGGGCTTGTTTATGAGGTCGTTCTTAAAGGCATCTAATTTGGTCAGCCTATAGCCGGATTGTGGTATCTAAAACTTTTATATAATAGATCAGACGAACCTTAAAAATATATGACCATTTCTGATTAACCATATAATGTCGGTCATCGCGGCTTGTTACGTTCGATAGAGTGGAAAGAGCAGAGGATATAGTATTTCTTGCATTGTTTGTTATGTACAAGAGTATGTAGGAGCTATAGTGGTGTAATGTTTCTGAACATCTAGCACAAAGTATGCTGTTATCATGCAAAAAAGCTTAAGGCACATTTTTCAAGGGTTAATAATTTAATTTCAAACAGCTGATTTTTATATAGTGAGTAATTGCTTCATCCCTTTTTTGTTCTCAAATTATTCGGCTTGTTGCAGTGCTCAAACTCCCACAAATTGCATATTCATTTGACCTGTCACACATTCACACTCATTAAATTAAAACTACTCATTACACATTTAAACAATCACTCACTCATTAACTCCAATTATTTATGTAATTGCAAGCAGATGCATGACATTTTATATATTCACATACATATATAGTAAAGTATATGCATAAATACATGCATAATACACATAGATACTGTATGCATTTACTATATATACAAGTAAATGTGTATGTACGCAGAAATTTAGTTAATTGTCAATGTTAAATTATTCAAATTGCAAATTAAAGCCGCTGATTTGTATGTATTTTGGTGATATGTGTGTATAAATTGACTGCGAAATGCATTTGTATATGTTCTGGATATGTGCTTGTACTTACCAACAACAATGGCGAATATGCAAATTTTCAAAAACGCCATTTTATTTACTGCAGCAACACTGTAACGATTTGTAAATTTGTATTTTTATTGAGCTGAGCACGCGGTTTGTAAAATGAAATCAAAATTAATTGCACAATCAAATAAATAAAATGGTTAGAAATTTATTTAATTCGCGGTATTTGCTGTGAAATGCACAGATATTCGATTCTTTTATGTTTATACTCTTGCAACCTGTTGCTACAGAGTATAAGAGTCTCTTTTTTATTTTTTTGTTTGTAAAATGTGTATTTTTTTAGCAGTTATGAATAATTATGATTAAATATTCAAGAATTTTAATTCAATTAAAGCATTTTAAATCTCTCTTTAATAACTCTTTTAAAGTTTCAAAGTAAAATAAAATAATTATTATTCTACATAAAAATTATAAAATTTTACAGAAATTTTTTTTTTGTTTAAAAATTAAAAATAATAATTATAGTGAAAAAATATTTTTATTTAAGAAATAAAACATTTGATTTTTTTAGCAACAAAATTAATTTTCTTAGAAAACTTTAAACTTTTTAATAAAAACTGGCAAATTCATAGAATAAAATAATAAAATTTTGTAAAGAACAAGTATTGCTCTTTTATTTTTATAAAACTAAATTTTTTAGAAATAGTTAAATTTGTTAATTAAAATTAAGAGATCTTTTAAATAATATAAAAAACATTTTATAAAGGAAAAGTATTTTTTTTTTCATCCAAATTAAATAAGTAAATTTATGTATCTCGGATTACTAAATAAAAATTATAAAATTTTACAAAAAAAAATTTCAATATTCTAAAAAAAATATTTTCTTTTGTAGGATTAAGTTTAAAAAATCTTTTTTTTTGTTAAGGAGAAGAAAAAAATATTTTACTTACTAACTAAAATATTTAATACATAAAATTTATTTTATTTACTAAATAAAATATTTAATTTTATATAAATTATTTGGTGAAGAAAAAGCATTTCCCTTTTATTTTTATAAAACTAAGTGTTTTAGAAAAAGTTAAACTTTTTAATTATAGTTAAGAATTTCGTTTTAATTATATCAAAAACATTTTGTAGAAAAAAAATATTTTTTTTGTGGAATTAAAAATAAAATACTATAAAAAAATTATTAGCGAAAATTTATTATTAAAAAAGCAAATATTGAATTATTTTCAAATAAAAACAATTTTCTTTTTTTACAAAATGTCAATTAAAGAAGAACAAACCTTTATCTTTCAAAAAAAATATAACTGTTCATAAAAATTATTTTCAAATAAAAATAATTTTTATTTACAAAATCTCAATGAAAGAAAAACAAACTTTTATTTCCCACACAAAAACAAAACACATACATATGTATGTATATATTTGTTTCAAAAAATTTGAAATTATTTTCAAATATAAATAAAAATTTTTATAGAAAAATTCAGGGAAAGAAAAACAAATTTTATTAAAAAAAAAAAAAAAATTTATTTTCAAATAAAAATAATTTTTAATTTTTCAATGAAAAAAAAAAACGAAATTATTTTCAAATATATAAAAAATAAAATTTTTTAACAAAATGTCAATAGAAAAATTCTGTGAAAAAAAAAATAATTTTTCAAAGAAAAATTATTTTCAAAAACTTTATTGAAAGAAAAAAAAACTTTTTAAAAAAAAAAATATTATAACTGTTCAAAAAGTTATTTTGAAATAAAAATAATTTTTTTTTATTCAAACAGAAAAACAAACTTTTATTTTCCACACAAAAAAAAACAAATATAAATATATTTGTTTCAAAAAAATTTTAAATTATTTTCAAATATAAATAAAATTTTTTAATAGAAAAATTCAGTGAAAGAAAAACAAATTTTTATTAAAAAAAATATAATTTTTCAAAAAATGTGAAATTATTTTCAAATAAAAATAATTTTTTTTTATACAAAAATTCAAAAAAAGAAAAATAAACTTATATTTTTCAAAAAAAAAAAATATTATAACTGTTAAAAAAATTATTTAAAAACAAAATAAATTTTTTTTATTCAAAAGAAAACAAACTTTTATTTTCCACACAAAAAAAAAACATATATATATTTGTTTCAAAAAATTTGAAATTATTTTCAAATATAAATAAAATTTTTTATAGAAAAATTCAGTGAAAGAAAAACAAATTTTAATTAAAAAAATATAATTTTTCAAAGAATGTGAAATTATTTTCAAATAAAAATACAATTTTTTACACAAAATGTCAATGAAAGAAAAACGAACTTTTCTTTTCCACCACAAAAAATAAAATTGTTCACAAAATTTTTTTAAATAAAAATAAATTTTTTCAGACAAATGTTATTAAAAGAAAAATAAAGTTTCATTTTCAAAAAAAAAAGTGTAATTGTTCCAAAAAATTTGAAATTATTTTAAAATAAAAATATTTTTTTGATACCAAAAGTCTTTAATTAACTGAAAATCATTAAAAAAGTAAAAAAAATCAATTGGAAAAATTAAACTTTTTAAGACATTCAACAACTTTTTTAAAGATATCAACTTCTTTTCTTGCTTCAGTATTTAAAATACTTTTTAAATATAAAAGGTGTTAATTTAATTGAAAATGATTCAATTACTAAGAGAAAAATACATATTTTATAACAAAAGAGCATATGTTATCACAAAAAAACAGAAATAAACAGAAAGTAATAATAATTTTATTTGCATTAAGCCTAAAAACGAAAATATGTTTTTATTTTATTTTTATGCACAAAATTTTGATTGCAACACAAATTAGCCATAATTAACACTCCGCTTTTTATGAAATTGCATAGCACCGCCGCGCGTTTTAATTAAACATTGTTTTGCCATTAAAAAAAAAGTCCATAGAAATTATAAATTTTTGCATTCGTGGCAAAACTTTTTGCACATTTCATTTAGCACAGCACAGTTTGTTGAAGAATTCTTTTGATTTAATTTATTTTTAACACCGCATTCGCATGCGTCAAATGTTTACGCTTATGTTTTCGTTGATATTATTTTAATTGTATTTATTTATTTTCGAATTAAATTAAATTTATTGGCATTTTTAACATTCTTCGACGTGGCTTTTTTGCCATACCTGTTTTATACGTTTCTGTATATTGCTTTCTTGACTTGTTTTTACACTTCTTTAAAGCCCTAACCCACACTCAGCGATCGCAGACTAGCCACGACTAGGAGCCGCCACCAACTTCTCACCACATTAAATACATGTTTTCAGCGGTCGCCTCTGTTGTTTGGCAGCGCTTTGACGCATGTGTACCAGTATTGGCATGCAAACACTCACATACATACCCGTAAAATTTTTTATATTTAAAAGTTTGGTATATATGTGTTTAAAAATATATGCGCGTGAATAAAAAATATTCAAGCAGATGAACGGTACAACTAAAATTTCAAGAAAACCAAGTTTTTTGTTGTTAATAAACACATGCGGTTTATTTGCCAATTTAGTTGCCGTTTGCGGGCAAAAAACTTTAGTGTTAACCTACGCAAGCTGTATTCGATTAGTTATTTTCACAAAATTATATCTTTACATCAATTACTTGTTCGATATGTTTTTAGTTAAGTTTTGTTTTTTATACCAAAGTATTTTTATACCATTTGCTTGTTCGATTCGTTTTTGTTTAAGGTGTTTGTCTGATTTGTTTTTATTTAAGGTTTTGACCAGTTTTTATATCAAACTTGGACAGTGAAGAATCGAAAAGCTACTGGTATAAAAAGTATAAACCAATATTATGGTTACAGATTTGCCTAATAATTTCCAAGTACCGTAATACAAACCAAGTGATATCTTACACTAACAGCCGTTCAGTCGTCACTTTTAAAGCATTATACTTTTTATGCCAACTGCTTGTTTAATTCGCTTTTTTTCAGGATTTATTTTTAGAACACTTTTTATAACTACTTATACCTGGCTTTAACGAATAAAATTGTATTACCAATACAGATTTTCTTTTTCATTTGCCAAGTACCGTCATAAATACTTAGTGATGCCCCAAACTACCTGTATGCAATTCGTCATTTTATGAAGATTATACCGATGTACTAGGGGTTCGTTCGATTCTCTTTCTGAAAGTTTATTTTTAGACCAGTTTTTATACCAATGTGGAATTAATAATCGAAAAATCAACTAGTACAAACTGGTATAAATTTCAAATTTTTATATTAGCAGTTTGGTCGACTAGCTTTTCTTCAGGTTTTATCTCCAGACCATTTTTACTGCTGTAGTATACCTTTTATACCAGTTTATTGTTCGATTCTTTTACCTTAAGAGCCTGTTTTTAGACATAAATTTTTACTCAATTTTGACAATGGAGTATCAAAAACTAACTTGTTTCAAAAAGGGTAAACTGATCTTATAGAACTGTAATTTGAATGCCAGTTAATTGCTCGATTCTTTCAAAGTTTCTTTTAAGACAAGTTTTACCACAATTTGGATAATGTATATTAAAAAATTGACTGGCATAAAAAATGTAAACTGATGATATAAGACTGTTTTATACCAGTTGATTGTTCGGTTCTCATACCTTCAGAGTTTGTTTTTGGCGAATCAAAAGTTAACTGGAATGAGAAGAGTAAACTGATTATAATTTTTGATTGTTCGATCCGTTAACCTTTAGAACTTATATGTAGACCAGTTCTTTTACCATGCCCTCAATTCTTCAAGGAGAATCGAAAAATCAACTGCTCTAAAACGTTAAAATGTTGTTATAAAATTATTATTTTTATCACTTATTTTCTCAAATGTTTATTTTTATACCAGTTTCTATACCAATGTTTATAAAATGAAGGATCGAAAATCCAACTGTGTAAAAATAATCCATTGGTACAATAAAATACAGATGAAACTTGAACTGGCATAAAATGATATAGAAAGTACATAAATTAACATATTCAAATACAGATCTCGACTAGCTACCTAGTTAGACGAAACAAATTGCTATCGAAAATAACACCTATAATTCAATTAATTTAACTTTTTCAATTAAATAATTTAAGACAAGTTAAATAGAAGAATGGAAAATTCCAAGGCTATGGCTTGGAAGCATGTATCGCACAGGTTCGGTGAGACTTGCCGATGCTACAAGAAAGCTTTAGCAACTAAATTTTCGCTATACTTCCAACAGCCACTAAAAAATTTACAGTGCAACCTCTTCTATCTTGAATTTTTAGAATATTTTTTCAGTAAATTTTTCTTAGCATTCACAACCAAATAATTAAAAATTTAACATACCCATTTTCACAACAGTAGCGTATTTGTAACTTACGTCAATTTTTTGCTGTTGTTTCTTATTTGCTTGTATGTACAAAACAATAGTTGGTGCAGTGCAATAATAGCCGTACTGCGCATGCGCAGGCGCAAAGGTGGCTCAATTCAGCAGGGCAATTGAGTTGTCAAACCTGAAATGAATATGAACAATGAATTTGAAAGAGTAAATTGAATTTGTATAAAAGCAAGAGTGTGTGGAATTCAAAGAGCGAGTTAAGAGAATATATGTATATGCTATACAAATACATACATATTTAAATATTTGTATATTCATATCTATAATATTGGTTAGTTTGTTTGCATAGGTAAATCTCAAATTCTCTAACACGCCGGCCGTTTGCACTGAACTGAGCAAAAGTTGTATTGCGATAGGTGGCGCTAGTGTCGTGGCAAATAAAGAGCTAAATAGATCAAATGGTAAGATACAAAGCACCAGAAGCAGTCCTTGCTGTCCCTTTTGATGTCTATATACGAAGATAAATTTTATTCTCAAATTCTATGGAATTCAAAACATCTAACCTAATGTCTATCCTAAAGTCTAACCGAAAGTCTAACCTAAAGTCTAGCCTACACTCTAACCTTAAGTCTAGCCTACAGTCTAACCTTAAGTCTAGTCTAAAGTCTAACCTAAAGTCTAGCATACAGTCTAACCTAAAGTCTTACCTAAAATCTAACCTAGTGTCTAACCTAGAGTCTAACCTAATGTCTAACTTGTAGTCTAACTTAAAATCTAGCCTAAAGTCTAACCTAAAGTCTTGCCTACAGTCTAATCTAAAATCCAACCTAATGTCTAACCTAGAGTCTAACCTAATGTCTAACTTGTAGTCTAACTTAAAAACTAAAGTCTAACCTAAAGTCTAGCCTACAGTCTAACCTAAAGTCTAACCTAACCTAGAGTCTAACCTAAAATCTAACCTAAAGCCTAACCTAAAGTCTAACTTAAAGTTTAACCTAAAGTTTAACCTGAAGTCTAGCCTAAAGTGTTGGAATTTTTTTTGAAGATATTCATCTGGACTTGTATATCTGATTAAAATATGCAAAAGGTCAACCATTACCTTAGTGAGAAGTCAAAAGTAAATCAAAAAGTTAGTTAAGATTCGCCGGCTGATCACAATGTTGAAGTTCGTTTTGAACTACTATATATAGTCTTTAGAAAAGCCATAAAACAGACCTCCTGTAACCGATCTCATAAGTCAACAAAGCGCCTTGAAGTCAAAACAAATCTACTTAGACATTTAATATCTATCTCCCCTGCTTAGTTGAATATCTGAAAGTGTGAGGCTCCCAGGTGTTTTAGTCTTGATCTCACAAAAGCGGGACAATCAAGAAAGAAGCGTTAAGATGTTTCTTCCTCGTCTTTTTCCAAACAGCTTGTACAACTGGCAACCGGTAAGATTCTCAGCCTTACACATCACCTTACCTGGGCGCCGCTTGGGCATTGATGAGTTAGAACGCCCACAACTAGAGAAAGGATAGCCTTGGTGAGGGCAAACAGCTCCCTAGACCTTTCGAAATCAATGAAATCAAACTGAGCCACAAGGTTCTGATGACACAGTTTGCACTATGGCGAAGTCCAAGTATCCACTAGTAGAATGAATGAAAAAAAGCGGAGCACCGAGCCGTTCTTGTTGTACTGTGGGCGAGATTAAGGTACCTTTATTTGCCAGTTCGTCCTCTTTGCAGGTAACTGCGATGACGTTGTGTCCTGGTAGCTTTAAGAAACATGACCAAATATATTCAAGAACATTTTAAGGAACTTTTACTGCGATCTTGCTATTCCCTAATTAGAACATTATAAGCCCTGAATTAAATTTTGTTTGCAATGTTTTAGGAACTTTGGGGATCTATAGTAAATCCGTTACTCTACAACCGGAGCAAACACAAACAAACAAACAACCTTTGTGGTCTCCCACTCTTGAGCTCGCACACTCTTCAGCGCAATTTTAAGTACGTACAAACAAGTATCAGGCACAGCTTTAACTGCTAACTCTTTTATAATCAGCAAATGAGAGTATAAATACACACACACACACATGCGCATTGACCAAAATAAGTTGTTGTAAATCCTCTTTGGGTCATGCTCTTTTAAGCCGCTTATAAGCGCGGCCACCAAACAGTCGCTGAACAAGTAGCACCCACAACTTGCAATTACCGCTATCAAAACAAGCCAGCACCATGTAAGTGCGAACAATTACACACACATACCCACATACATATACATATACACGCGCATAAAATATAAAAATACTTGATCTGCCTCGCCTTCAACGACAGTCAACAACTTGTCTGTGCAAGTTGTCTTCTCATTGCTGTCAATATCTTATTTTTTACCATTTTTCACCTTCCCTGTCTCTATTACTTCTTCTTGTTTTTCTTCGTTTTCTTTGTCACTGCGGCTTGCGCTTAAGACTGTTGCGTGTGCGCAGCTAAACCGGCTTTAAGTACATGTTTAAAAATAATTCAAGAAACCTGTATTGCAATTGAAGCCAAAGCGCAATAAAAGTAAGCAAAAAACAATAACAATAACAAAGTACAATAAAAATAAGTAAACAACAACGAAGAACTGTTAAACAGCTGGTTAGTTGGCTATCATTAGCGAATAGCTGCCATAAGGCGAGGAATAATTGGAAATCCATACATAAGCAAGACAAAACTTGGATAATGCAACAAGCGATAATATGGTCAAAACGGAAATGACCAACTACTGGCATGCCACTGGACGATATTAATTGAGTTGTTGAGGCGTATATGTAATGAACGTAATTGGGAGTATTGGTAGTGGTATTTTTAGCAGCATATTCAAAGGAAACTTGGCAATTTTTTGGGTATTTTTTTAGATTTTATTTAAAGTTTAAGGTAAGAAAGCGGCGAAATTCAAAATTTTAGCGTTGAAATGAGAATATGTATGTATTAATACTGTAAAATGTACTTTTGGTAGGTGATTTTTTGATGCAGCGAAGGCATAATACGATGATGTACTTAATTTTGACGCTTAAGAAGGAAGAACTGCTCGATTGAAGATATTATGGAAGCAATAGCACTGAAAGTCTGCAAAAGAACTATTAAGAATGCTAGTACTGACCATAAATTAAATAAAAGAAGACAAATTTCGAGGTTCCCAATTTTTTTAAAGAAACACACAGAAACTTTAAATTTGATGGGGAATGTTTATTATCATTCGAAAGAACATTGCCAAATATCTTTCAGTGAACATTTTCTTAAGATCCGAAAAGAACCGAAAAAGGTATTGGGCGATTTGCTTTTTGGCCCTTGTCTTAACGATACTTTTTGCTATGTTGCCAAATTTCCTTCTGTGAATATTTTCTTAATATGTGTGAGCCGTAAAAAGGGGTTGGGGTCAGATCCTGAGTATATGGGGTATTCGAAACCTTTTTCATATAACTTTGTCAGCATTTTCATGGAGTTGTGACACTGTTTATTGGTCGATTGTGAGCTCATGGTTTGTTCGGCTATATCGTAAAATGTCCATGCCTTTCAAAATCATTTCCTGAATTTTTTTATTTTTTAGTGATTTAACTTGGGCTAATTTGGAATCCAAAATAAATCGTTAGATAATAGTTTTCCCCAGATAGCACACAAAACGTTTCTCGAAATTTCAGTTTTTAATTGAATTACAGTTGTAATTGATTATTTTATTATTGTAAAGGGTGATCCATTTTGAGGTTCCTTACTTAAAATAAAAAAACAACACAGAAACTACAAATTTGATGGAAAATATTTATTATCATTCCAAAGCACATTGTTTGGCATTTATTTTGATATTTTGATATCACACGATCTTAGGCCCAAGCTGGCCTGAAAGATCTGGTCTGAAAAAATCCTTTGATTGATGCGACGTGTGGGAAGTGTCGCCGTCTTGTTGTCACCGAGATTTCGAGCTTTAATTTCGGGTAGCAGTCGGTTATGATAACCGTCATCATTTTTGAATAAATATGGACCGATGATTCCAGTGGCCCACAAACCACGCCAAAACGTTGTTTATTCTGGATGAAATGTCAGCTATTGAATATTTTCAGGTTTCTCTTTATCCCAAATGTGCCATTTTTGCTTGTCTACTTACCCATTGACCACGAAATGAGGCACACACAGAAGGAAATTTGGCACGAAATGAGGCTCATTACTGACCAAAATTTGGCTCAAAAACGTCGGTTCTTCTCGGAACTTTTCAAGAACTCATAGTGAGAAGCGACGTTGCTTCCAATTTAAGATAACCAAAATTTTTGCTGATTCTTGCCGAAATTCGATTTTTGATCAGATCAAAAAAACTGGTAAGCCATTTTATAAAGGACAATTTACAAAAAAAAAATTGTAGTGATCGGACTATTTGTCTCTGAAGAATCATAAAATCTTTGCCTTTTCGAAATTTCACATAAGCTGTGCCGGTTACAGTTAGGATGTTTGATCAAAAGAAATGCTCTCTCCAAAGTCGAAAACTTCTGGAGCAAATGAAGTCCTTCCTTAGTCAGTGTTATAGAATTCACTTTCTGACTAACAATCAGGCTCACTATCGGCCTGACACATAAATGGCGCTACAAGGACCAAATATGATTAGCTCTAACCTTCAAAAGCGCGTGTCTAAAATCGACAGCTGTCGGATCTCTTTAGTTTGGGAATTATATTATTTTGAGTGAAGCAACTTTTATTTAGGCCGTTAGTTTCTCAAGATATCCTTTCATTGCCTCAGTTGACTCGCTTAGTACTTCGCGGAGCAGATTTTAAAGCATCGGTAATACAAAGAAAGGGCAACAGATAGGAATCTGAAGAAAAAGATGACATCTCCTCGAGGTACTTTAAAAAAAACGTAATTTTAGTACGAATATAGCCTTCACAAATTTGGTAAAATTAACTGCCTCCAAAATGTGTTGAGACAAAGCTGGTATTAAAAGTCTTTCGAGATGTTTCCTATCTATTCTTCAGCTATAACAATTCAATCAACTAAACATATTTATATATCTTTTGATATCAATATGCATGACTAACTTGCTAAAGAGTTTTCAAGAAGTGAATTTTATAAATCAAAGATTTCATATTTCGTGGACATAGCCGAGTTACCTTTTCATTGAGGCCAAACCCACCGTACAACCCTGAGTTGTTTTTCATATATAAAAGTATAATATTGTATTAAGCCATTTTCGCTGTTCATAGTTCTTTGAGTAAACAAGTTCACTGAAACATATAATTATATGTAATAAGCATCGTTCGCTGTCAAAATAGTCAAAATCACAGCTTAAAAACAAGGTCAGAATACAAAAAGTTCCATATTAGCAAGAAGATCTCAAAATTGAATAAAATCCTCAATTTGTTGTATTCAATATATTATATTAGTGCTATTACAGAAAATAGCCTAAAAATGTCCCCTCGGATCTTCTTGAATAAATCAAGTTTATGTTTTCTTTTGTATCCTAAACAAGTTTAAATTAAGTTTGCCACACAGTACATAACACTTGGAAGGATTCGTCGAAGACCTTAAATAAGTATAAGCCATATACACTACTGTGATCAAATTGAAAAGTGAATATTGTCATATTTTTAAAATCTTTATTTATTCTTGTAACTTCAGACATAGTAAAAATCGAAGAATTCACTTTTAGAGCCTCACAAAACGACGCGTATCTCAAATACTAATGAATATTTTGACGTGAAATTTAGCATAGATGTCACTAACAGTACTACCAACTTACAGAAAAAATTCGAAAAACACGCGAAGTATAAATTAAAAATTCACCTTTCAATTTGATCACAGTAGTAAATGGTCAGCGTGACAAACTGAGCCGGTTTGGACAACTCGGTCTGCCGGTATATACGCAAGCTAGTGCCTCAATTTTGAGATAACAATGAAAATTTCCACACGTCTTTTTCTCTTTAATATGCTCCTAATTTTTCGGAACCACTGATAATGCACCGCTATGGGACAATCTCCGAACATATTGTTCTGATCGAACCACTATAGCATATAGCTGTCATACAAACTGATCCATCAAAATCAATATAAGGATATTTTTCTATCCTTTTATGCCATAAAGAATGCACCTGTGGTATTATAGCTTCAATGCAGTCGAAGTTAACGTTTCTTTTTCGTTTTTTTCATACACATATGTACATATATTGAGGCTAGTTCAAACTCTACAATCAACACGAACGCGTGTCTGCAATACTCTCAACAAATAATTCCAAAAGTGCCCGATGTGCTTCGCATTTTATAATTGTCTAAATATGTTACAAATGTGAACACAACATTCGGCATCCTCCATTAAACAATAGATCTCCAGATAAGTGAAATAATGTAGTCAAATTAAAGATGAGCAGATAGCAAACGCCCTTACCTTCAGCAGACTACGCAAGCTGCAGCTATTGTCCCTTTATTGGCACGCATTTGTCACTACAAAATTTTCCCATTTCACGCTTCTACTACCGCCCGCACTGCCGCCTACCATACAACAAGGTCTGTGCATTCATAAAACAACATAATTAACACCACTCCCTGCCACAACCCTTCCTCAAAAAGCCATCAACTCTGCACTGGTATTAGCCCTTCGGCTGCCCCCATTTGTATGCTCATATTTGCCAGCCATATTCACCTTAGCAATTATTAACTTATGTCCGACGGACGGAGTATCTGCTGCGCTCTGAGCAAGACAAATGACAAACAAGACATTGCCGCTGGCGCACAATGTTTTACGACCGTGTCACTGCAATACAAATGTCACGCATACGCCCCGGCAAACGAACGACACCGACACTCCTGCTTGCTGCTTGGAGCGAGGGAGTAAAGGTAATGACGCGGAGTAGTGTAGTGGAGGCAGAGTAATGGAGGGGAGGTGGAGTGTCATTATGACAAGCAATTTCCCTACTCACGCGTCATATTTTCGGTGACTTTTGGTTTTTATGAAAATCACCCCAAGCAGCAAATTTGAATAGTCCTGCCAAAACATACAAGTGCGATAAACACACGAGTGGAGGCAGGCAAGCGGTGCGGGAAGAGCAGCGGCAACCGACTAAGTAAGGTGGCAAACTTTGAGGGCCAACTGAGCAGCACTGTGATGCACTGTTTTGTTGCCACTTTACTGGTGTTGATGTTGTTGCTGTCGCTGCCGCTGGCGCTGTCGCCGCTGTTGGCCAAGTATTGGAAACGTGCATAAATTTGCATTTGATTGCGCTAAAATGAGCGTGAAACAAATTCGTTTTGAATAAATTACGAAAAAGGGTTGCTGGCTGGCGGTGGAAAGCTAAGACAACAACCCACTGGATTGGAGAGAAGCAAAGAAAAGGAAAATAAATTTAACTTCAGTTGAACTGAAGCTACTTGTATGATACCCTCTAGAGGTGCATTTCTTATAGCATAAAAGGGTATAAACAATTTTTATCTTGAATTTAGTCGATCAGTTTGTATAACAGATATATATTTTCGAAATTTACTGAAGATATCTATGCAAACAAAAATAAAAAGGACTTGCTTCAGATCGGTCAATTTATATGAGAGCTATATACTATAGTGATCCGATCTGAATAATATTTACGGAAATTGTAGCGCTGCCTTAGGCCAGAATCAGTGCGAAATTTCGTGAAGATATCTTGTTAAATAAAAAAGTTTTCCATACAAGGACTTGATTTCAATCGGTAAGTTTGTATGACAGCTTTATACTATAGTGGTCCAATCTGAACAATATTTTCGGCGGTGGTAGAATTCCCATGGACAATAATCTAAGCCAAATCTCGAGAAGATATATTGACAAATAAAAAGATTTTCCATACAAGAACTTGATTCCGGGCGGCCAGTTTGTATGCCAGCTATATGCTATAGCGGTCCTATACGAACAATATTTTGCCAGATTGTACTCGTGCTTTGGAAAATAATCTATCCAAAATTTCAGGAAAATATGTTTTCAAATAAAAAAGTTTTCCATACAAGTACTTGATTTAGATCCGTTTGTATGGCAGCTTTATGCTATAGTGTCTATAGGGTATACAAATTCAACTACAAGCCAAAAATGTGCATCTCGCCAAGAGTCGTTGCTTGAAGGAACAACACCAACGACAGACATAGGCGACAGCAACAAAAATCACAATGACAATGATAGCAAAGCGTTGTGACAGCAAGAAGTTCCAAGCCAATGGTTCATTTGTCATCGTGGCAGTTGTAAAAGGCAAAAACAAAAACAACTGTCACTTTCGCAGCTAGCAACAGCAGCAAAGCTGCTATGCTGCCGTTGCACGAACGACTGCAGTTTGTATGACAATTATGCACAGCGCCTGAAAATATGCAATGCTTTTTCAACTTGGCTCACTTGCACTTTTCCAGCTGAAATTCTGAATGTTCTTTCTACTTGGCCAAAAACTCAATTGCTTCTCTGCTTCGACTTGCTATAGGGCTTCTAGTAATACTAAGAATGTAGCGCTTGGACTAGAATAGTAGCTGAATAGAAATTTCGTACGTAAAGTTGCTTCCTGAAATTCTGAAAATTTGCTAGAAACGAGTGATGTGGCTATAATTATGTACTTTGAAACTGTGCGCTTTCGGAAATGATATGTGAGGCGTAAGCTTAGACCTATCCGACAGGAAACTCATTGGGATTTAGTGCGTGGAAAAAAGCTGTAAAATCATATAAATATTGAAGATAAGACGTGAAGTGAGCTTTTTTGTTCCCCGCCAATCTTACATACTGCGACGTCTGTGAGAAACGTTAAAGATCTTCAAAGCTACGATAAGTGAGAGAAATGTTCCGAAATTAGCCATTCTTAATTGTATAAAAACTATCTTCGCTTCGGTTAGGGAGATGCGCCTATTTTGGGACCGAAGTAAAAATTCAATGCCGATAAATTTAATTATAACTCGAATATGGTAACTGAAATTCCCACTAAATATGGTATGTGCAGAAAATTTGGTAGCTTCAATATTTTTGATGGTTAAAGCTCAAAACGATAACGAAGTAGCAAAGTGGGTGCAATTATCCTAGTCTTCCAAAACTAGGATTCAGTTATCGGCGAGTTTACTTGTTGAGCGCATGTTAATAGCTAGAGATATCTTCAACAGTTAAATATTATATAAAATTGAAGTCGCCATTGTAGAAGAGATAAGTAAGGTACTTAAAGGCACTATTTAACGCTTTATGTAAGACTTCGTTTTCCAAAAGCAAATCACGATAAAACTAATTTTGAATTTTGTGGAGACACAGTGACACTGAAACGTCGGTAGATATTTTTGAGTAACACTGTGACACAAAACAAAAACGCAACAGTTTGAGAGGCACTGCTAAAATGCCCCTAGAACTAAATAACATGTCGACAAAAGCAACAACAATTCATTAGTTTGTAGTGTGAAGTTTGCTGTTTGTAGTTTGTAGCCTTTAGTTGTACTTGTAGTTACAGTTTTTAGTTTGTAGTAGTAGTTGTAGTTTTTAGTTGTAGTTTGTAGTTGTAGTTTGTAGTTGTAGTTTGTAGTTGTAGCTTGTAGTTGGAGCTTGTAGTTGTAGTTTGCAGTTGTAGTTTGTAGTTGTAGTTTGAAGTTGTAGTTTGTAGTTATAGTTGTAGATTACAGTTGTAGTTTGCAGTTGTAGTTTATAGTTGTAATTTGTAGTATATAATTGAATATAAATTTTTTTGAAAAACATACTTAAAGAAAGTGAAAACGCCAACAAAAAATATGGTTTAAAAACTATTTTTACTTTTAAGGCACTGATAAATAATTCCTTAAGAAACTGACAGTAATATTGATCGAATGCTTTGAACTATAATTTTCGTATATCGAGCATAACACTAAAAGCCATATGACTACAAGTCAATTGGTCCAGCCGTTTCGGAGAAAATTTCCTCAACATTCGATAAAAACGCGCTAGAAGCCCAGAGGGCAAACGGAGTGATCCTTTAATACAAGTGCGTGTTTATTGAAAATCTGTGGTCCACAAGTTCATATTATTAGTAAGAAGAAGAATGCAGACGGCAAAATAAAGCTTTTTTGTGTACCGACCACTTAAATTCACAATTTTTTTTATTACAAAAATATGAGATAGAAATCAACAAATCTAGAGGCAGAGAGCCAGTTCAAATTCAATATTTTTTCTTACAAAGAAGTTTAGCGTTACACATAAACTTTCTTGCTGAAACTAGTCCATACCTAAAGCCAAAATTGAAGTTCGCATTCAAAGTATTGTGTATGTGAAGTCATAACATTTCCCATTTCTTCGTCGATTTCAAAGCCGCTTTTGACAGCGAGAAAAGAAGCTTAGCTTAGCCGATTAGTTCAGCTTTCTCTAGACTGGATAAAAGAGAGGAAATGGGTCTGCTAGTGAACAAGGGCAAGACGAAATATCTCCTGTCGACAAACAAACAATCGTCGTACTCACGCCTTGGCTCCCACTTCATTGTTAACAGTCATTACTTCGAAATCGTAGATAAGTTCGTCTATCTTGGAATCAGTATTAACACCAACAACAACTGCAGCCTTGAAATCCAACGCAGAATAACTTTTGCCTACAGGTGCTACTTCAGACTATGTAGGTAATTGGGAAGTAAAGTCCTCTCTCGTTGAACAAAGTCCAAACTCCATCTCGGTCCTGCTATATGGTGCAGAAGCATGGACGATGACAATATCCGATGAGTCGGCATTACGAATTCACGAGAGAAACGGCGACACCATAGTCGAAGGAATGTTGAGCTGTACGAGATATACGACTTAATTCACCGAATTAAGACAGCGGCTACGCTGGCTAGGTCATGTCGTCCGAATGGATGAAAACACTCCAGCTCTGAGAGTATTCGACGCATTACCCGCCGAGGGAAGCAGAGGAAAAGGAAGATCTCAAATTTTGCGTCAAACAGTGAAAAGGAAGGACTGGCGCGTTGTTGTAAACTCAACTGTAACCGCGCAAATGGTGTTTTCGGCAATAAAGAAAAGACGTAACCGTATTCCAGGCAGGGCATTCTGCATCGAACAGAACAAAGAGGCAAAGCTCGGGCTATAAGTCGTATGAGGCTCACAGAGTCATACTGTTTTCACAAACTTTTAGCTGATTTATATACAAAGGTGGACGTGATTTATAGGGCTTTTCCACTATATTTTTAATCATTTGTTTGTACTATGCAATACATCATACAAAAGCGTGCTTTTATATAAAACCAAATTTTAATTGGTTAAATAAATATCTTTGTTAAAATAATAAAAACAATCCTATTTGACACGCTTTTTTGCTTATGCAATTTGTCTGAAAATATGCATATATAAATTTGAAATAAGCTGCAACCAATGCAGCGCCGCCACACTCCTTATTAACTTTTCAGCTCATCTCATAATACTGGGGCCATCTCGCCAATAACCGCGTCAAATGGCTTAAAATTCATACGCAAATACGAGCACACAAATCACTCTACATTTTTATATACATAAGTGTGTGGATATGATACGAGTATATGAATACGTATGTGTATGTGCTGCAAAATTAAACGGCAAGTGGAGATTATGTGTGTGCGATAGTGATATTACTCGTAATCTATAAAAAGCGTTATATTTTATACATCTCTCCAGTGAGTGGCTGTGTGGCTTATACAATTTCACTTAACCCGCTTAAAATGCAAAAACAAGCCAAAAAACAGCAACAACAAAATATGGCACTTTAATTTGCAGCACTTCTGCTGGTAATTTTCTTTGCTGTGCGGCGGTTTTTCACTACTTTGCATTTTTATACCCTGAACAGGTGCCGATTAGTATAATGGGTTGTCAAAAAAGTCTTGCGGTATTTTTATTGATTTTTTTTTATTGAAATTGAAATGAATTTTTGATGACTCATGCCCAGCTCTTGACCGATGCTACGGCTGCTACTATGCCGGTCTCTTTCGACCAATTCAGCGCTTTTATCGCAATTTTCGACGACAGGCCTTCCGGAGCGTGGCGCATCTTCGACCACCTCTACACCAGAACGAAAACGTTGAAAACATCGTTGTGCGGTGGAAATGGAAACTGTATCGGGTCCATAAACTGCACAAATTTTATTGGCGGCTTGAGATGCATTTTTGCCTTTATCGTAGTAGTACTGTAAAATATGCCGTATTTTCTCTTTATTTTGCTCCATGTTTGCGACGCTATAACTCACGAACGACTTAAAAGAAACGACAATCAATCAAACACGTGTTAGCGCGTGAAATGAGCTTTCCAAAAAGGTATAGCATGACCCGATGCGACGAATAAAACTAGAACTACGCGCTTTCAGCGCCAACTAGCGAAAATACCGCAAGACTTTTTTGACAACCTATTATGTGTTAATGTTTAGTGTGACGAGCTGAGACGCTTAAACACTGTCCTGGTATAGGCGAACTCTGAAATTTCGCATGAACCCTTTTCTCAACAAGAAGCTGAAGATTTGTCGGAATCGCCGATATCGGAGCACTATAGCATATAGCTGTCATACAAATTAACCGATCAAAATCAAGTGCTTGTATGGAAAACTTGTTTATTCGTTAAGGTATCTTGATGAAATTAGACACAGATTATTGCCTCAGATAACGAAACAATCTCCGAAGGAATTGTTCAAATCGGACTGCTATAGCATATGGTTGTCATACAAATTAATCGATGAAAAATATTTGCTGGTATGAAAAACTTTTTTATTCGGCGAGAAATCTTCAATAAATTCAACGCAGATTATTGTTTAAGATAACGAAATAATCTCCGAAGAAATTATGCAGATCGGACTACTATAGCATATGGCTGCCATACAAACTGACCGATCAAAATTAAGTTCTTGTATGGAAAACTTATTTATTTGACGAGATATCTTCATGAAACTCAACACAGATTATTTTCCAAGGTAAAGAAACAATTTAAGGCATTGTTCAGATCGGATTACTATAGCATATGGCTGCCATACAAACTAACCGATCAAAATCAAGTGCTTGTATAGAAAACTTTTTCAATCTACGAGATATCGTCACGAAATTCAATGAGGATTATTATCTAAGGGAAAGAAATAATATCCGAAGATATTTTTCAAATCGGTCTACTATAGCATATAGTCGCCATACAAACTCACCGTTGAAAATCAAAATAAAGGCATTTTTGCGCTATAAAGGGTATTTTAGCTACCGTACAACCGAAGTAAACGCATTTTCTTGCTTGTTTTTGTTTTTGCATTTATTTTTAAGTTTTCGGTCGCAGCCACTTTTTCAGCCGCCACACATAGTAACCGTTTTTTGCTTTCGCGGTGGCGTTAAAGTTGTGGTAGTGCATTAAAATTCACTTCTTCGCAAATACATGAGTGTGTGTGTGTGTCTGTATCACATACACATATACAGGCGAGTAAGTGCAAGTTGGTTGTATTGAAATTTTCTCACCCATAAAATTGATTACCATAAAATATGCAACGATTTATGTCATAATCCCAACGTACGCGGCACTGTATTAAAACAAGCACATAAGCCTAAAAGCATGCTACATATGCCGCTGATACCGCACACAGGCATATAGAACACACACATACAGCAACAGTGCAATGATGCACCGAAATTGAAGTGCATTTTACTTTTTCAGTGTAACGCTTTACTCACACATACATACATACTCACACATATGCACGCAACTTACACATATGAGCATAATTTGTTATGTACAGCTTGTGTAATATGCTTATGCAGCAAGCGACTTATTACTGCACGCATTTGTATATATATATTTATTTATATGTGTGAGTGTATGCATGTATAACAGCTTTCGGTTTGTATGTACATATATGTGTGAAATTATGCCACACTGTGGCGGCTGGTTACGCGACAATCTCTTGTCAATTGGGTTGTCATCACGTTTGAGCGCTCAGATTGCGGCAATGCAGTTTGCCCATAAACGCACACACATACACGCAGCCATATACATACAAACATATGTATGCTCATGAGATGACGGCATAATTTTTGCGCTGCCGGTACGCTTCATAACCAATTACAAAATGCGCATACTTTTACATAATATCACACGCACACGTACACATACATATAACCACATATATACATATTTGAATACATACATACATGTTAATACGTCTATGCAAGCGTGTGCGCGTTTTTGTCGCGCTTTCGTGGAACCAATTGCGCGTTGGTAATGCATCAGAGACTGACAATAGCGCCAACACTCACATACACACGCTTTGACAGAGACACTAACTTGCCTGCTTTCACACACACACATATATACAACATATGTATGCTCAAACTCATCCCATAATCAACTGATTGACGCGTCACAAAATGCGCAACGTATTCAAAGTTTTCAGCGTAAAACAAAGCGAACAAGCACACGTACACACAAGAAGGGTCAAACCGCAACAGAGATCGTTTGGGTTATATAACAGTGTTATACAAACATATATGATTTGATATGGAGCTACGTAAACACTGCTGAGCATTTACTTTATTCGAAAGGCAGTGATAAATAATTTCGTTGTGTGACGGCAGTAGATATAAGTCTAAATAGCTAAAGGTGCTTGCTGCCAGGACTCACTGGAAGACTCACATTGCTCTCTCCAGGCTATAAGGCACCAAAATAGAACTCAAAAGCGGATGGAATGCTACAAAATGCACACTGTCGACGATGAATGAAGTATGTGGAAACGCTTCTCAGGTATGGTGAAAACTTAAGACAGTTTCTCCTTCCTGGTGAAAAACGCTAGAGAAAGTCTTGGACGCACACATTATGGCCGCAGGGCCCTCTAGAAGCTTGTCCAAAGCGCAGCACATATATACGAAGGGCAGTTCAGTAGAGACTGCACTTCATACACTGCTATTTAATATCGAAAGGCTCTTGAATATAAGGAATACGCTCCTGAAGCATTCCGGGACTTTTGGAGCATTCAACAACGTCTCTACGGAATCTATTCTTAACAGTATCTAGTCAATAAATGTTGATCCTGCTATACAACAGCTGGATGCTGGATCAAAAGCTAGATGGATAAAAGCAGAAAGGAACGACGCTAAAATAACCAAGAAAGCCTGTAAAGGTAGGCCGAAGTGTGTGGTGATGAATAGACTGCTAAGAAACTTGGAAGTCAAAGCCCCTAAGATAGTGGCATATGCGGACGACATTGCCATCTTAATAACGGGTAGGTGTCTATAGAACGTTAACAGTATTATGACCACCACTCTCAATACAGTCCAGAACTAAGCATCAAAAGTGGGTCAGATGTTGAACCCAGAGGAACCGGATCTGCTTGTGTTTACAAGAAAGCACAAAATTCCTCCATCGATAGAAGGGATACAGCTCTCTCTCCTGGACCGCGCCAAGTACCTTGGGGTAATCTTGGATAGCACAACGTGAAAGAATGGGTGAGAAAAGCTAGCAACGCTTTATATGCGTGTATTCGAATGCACAACCAGGAGGCTCTCTCCCTCTCTCATGCACTGGTGCTACACAGCTATTGTTAGACCAATTCTATGGTGCAGTTGCATGGTGGATAGATGTACAGAAATTCACCTACCGGAATCGAATGGAATTCATAGGCTCAATGCGCTGTGCATAACGGAAGCTTTAAGAGCAACTCCAGCGGAGACTCTTGAACTGGTACTAAATTTACCGCCTCCAGACCTCTTTGCTGAAAGCTGCGCAGAAACATCAGCGGGACGAATTCTGGTTGCAGGATAATTTACATATAGAACCTTCGTGCATTATTCGGTGTGTAATGTTGGGCAAACACCAACTAAATAACCCCACTTTTCAGCTGGCAAAGAAGGTTCAAAGTAAACATAGAAAAATATGGCTGGCGACACTCTAAACATCCATGCTGATGACTCGAAAATGGACGATGGAGTTGGTGCGGGAATATACTGTCCAGAGTTAGGCATAAACAACCTTTTAAGTTGCCGGACCAATGCAGTGTATTTCAAGCTGAGATCTTTGCTATTATAAAGCAGCGGAGCTGAACTCTAATGGACCTGCAGACAATTCCAGAGTCAACATCTACGTAGACAGCCAATCAGCAATCCAGGCAGTACCGCATATCGGCCAGAAGTGTATGGGGAAGCAGGGCAGCAGTGAAAAGTGTTGCCAGAAGTAGACAACTTCACTTCTATTGGGTGCAAGGTCACAAAGGCAACGAGGGCAACGAAATAGTGGACGAGATTACCAAGAATGGCCACGGCTAACATCCGAAAACGTGATAAACATTGGGAAACCCATGCACGGCGATCTCAAACTTCCAATTAGCACTCGAGAGAAGAGACTGTAAGAAAATGATCGGAATACTAACTGGTCACTGTCTGGTGGCGACACACGTCTGCAGAATGAGGCTGACAGATCGAGAAGACAGCTGAAAATGTTTAGAGCAGGGCACCAGGGAAACAGTGCAGCATCTTTTTTGCATTTATCCTGCATGGGCAAGACTCCACTGTAAGCATCTGGGGTCCCCACGGTATGATACACTGGAGGCGTTATCGATAGTGAGGCCACAGAATCTGTTAAAATTTCTGTCAAGTGCAGGCATCCTAAAGAACCTAAGAACTGAACTCCATCTGGTATCGCAAAGGACCAAAACTTGTCTATGCGTGGCTTATTGCCTATCAGCCCCTAATCTAACCTAACCTATTCTACTTTGGATTTTGAGTCTGAATTGTTGTTGGTGTTAATGCCGATTCCAAGATAGGGGATTTTATCTACGACTTCAAAGTTATGACTGTCAACAGTGACGTGGGAGCCTAGTCGCGGCGACTGTTTATTTGATGACAGAAGATATTTTGTTTTGCCCTCATTCACTACCAGACCTATTTGCTTCGCTTCCATATCTAGTCTGGAAAAAGCAGAACTAGCGGCGTTTGATATGACCAATGATAGCGATGCCATTGCGTACAGCTTTACACTCTTATAGACGATTGTACAGTCCTGATCCTTCCCGATCCTGACGGAGCTTTTGGTGTTGCTTAACTTCAGCTCACACACCCGTATTAACTTTGCGGAGACTCCAAGTTCAGATATAGGGGCATAAAGGCAGCTCCTTTTCATGCTATCGAAAACGATCACATTTTATCCGACTTCGGCGATCACTTACCTCGAACCCCATTGGGGTTTCTTGACTTATTAATATTCTAGCATCGAGATGAAAATTCACGTGCTGAAAGTTGTTTTCTTGTTTTGTTTCTTTATAATATATACAATGACAAATAAGTCTATCACATTTAAAGATTTTTTTTTTTGAAAAATCTAAAAAAAAAAATGACTTAAATGTCTATATTCAATAGTCTTCCCACTAGCGTTTGAAGCCAAATTATTAATTACTCAATCTGTCGGTCATTTCAACTCAACTCATGCCAATGAGAATCAGCTTAAAGTAAAAATTTCATCAATTTCTACACTCGATTATTGCTAGTCCTTACATTTTAAACTTTGCATTTCACAAATGACTGCTAACCTCCGCGATTGACAATCTAGATGCAATTTTCAAATCTCAAAGGCTCACTATCGCAAGACTATTTCAGCCATTCCACAGAAATTGTGGCGTTTACAGACTAAAACTAAAACTTGGCATAATCGCTTGTGCTGTAAGTTCGAAAGACAGCTGTCACTAATAACCACTTGCCACTTAATTCTTGCAAAGTGCCATTTACCACTGGCAACTCGACTGCCTGTGTACGCCTCACTGCCGACTGCCCCACTGCCTGACTGCCTGACTGCCTGACTGCCTGGTTTGACTTGGCTTTGGCTTGGCTTGACATTTGCAAATAACGCAGCGGCAGTGCATGCAATGCAGCGCCATGTAATGCGCCGAGCAGTACGTGGCGCCCAGCTATCTTTTAGCACCACACTGGCTTGACAGCCCACCAAAGATCCATCTGTCCAATTCTTCCAACTCTGTGCGCCGATCATTCAACTCGAATTTGCGTATTTTAAAGTAATTTCCACTGTGCATTTTGTATTTTGCAGCAGCAGTATGCTGCTACGCCTAAAAGCCGACTACGCCAGGCAGCAGGCAAAGGCATTGGCAAATAGCAGACGCCGGCTGCGGCGCATTTTACACTTAAATGCACAAAATAATGTGCGTCCATACGCGCAAGGCACTAACAATCAGACCAGCACACTTATACACCTACAGCCAGTGAGAACTCCATTGCGACCGCCACCGCAGTTCTAACTTTAAATGAAAAGCGCGGTTGAGTGAATGTTTTAGAAAGTGGCCGCGCAGCTGCTGCCACTGTGGCGAGCGCCAACTGAAGGGAGCGACTAACTGACCGCGCGAGCGAGCGCGCTACGAAGGCATTGACTTATCGCTTAACAGTAAAGTGCGCGCGAAATGTTATGTAACTAATACATACACACATACGCCATTATAACTGCTTTAATATTGCATATATATATGGCAGCATATACTCAGCGCCAATAACAACAACTGAAGATTTGCATATTGGCTTATTAGGCTTCCTAGCAGGCAAACAATGCCAGCCGCGCGCTTAGCGGTGCCGCTACTTTCCCCCCTGATACCGCGCGCGCACACTTGGCGCCATCAAACATTCACTCCCCAGCTGCGTCACGATATTTCGCAATTCAACTGAAATCAAAGTGAATTTAAGGCCGCTGCGCTGTGCTCGCGCTTAGCCCGCCGCTCCCTGAGCGCCACGACGCGCTGTTGCATGCCACCGCATAAGGCGCCATTGTAAGGCAGGTTGTGTTAGTGTGCGCGCGCAGGGTCAGTCAACGTAAATATTTGTCATTATCTACAAAATGTTTTTTCTTCTTTTTCTGCGCTTTTAATTTAATGATTCTAAGCATTCGGATGTGTCAGCGCGTTATTAGTTGGGGAAATTCGCTAGCGTGCAACCCTCCGCGTTGCATTTTCCTATAGCAGCACTTCATTGTGTTGACTTTACTACATTTGTGCAGCAATGCACACTGCACTCATACAGACACACGTGCACTCCCCATACATTCGCAACCTTTTATGGTCACTGCGCGCGTACGCATTACTCATACGTCCTGGTGGCTAATGCGCGTGGGGGAAGCGCTTTAGAGCAAGTGCGTATTCACTGTGTGTTCGTGATAACTAGCAGAATATTTATGGATAATAAACTGTGGCAATTAAGTTGCAATAAGTTTTTTAAATTTTTTTTGGAGCACAATATGTCGCCTTCAAGGTAATCACGTCCAATCCTCAGAATCCAAGAAGCACTATAGTAATTTTTTGAGATCTTGTTTAGCACTTCCTTCAATGCAGGTTTTATCTCATTAATCGTCCACCTTTCATAGGTCTCTTCAGCTTTGGGAACAAAAATGACTCAAGCCTCAAATTTGGCGTGTTTTTTCGGTCTTAATTCATGCGGCAGCTTCCATTGTCAATCCCACCAAAGTAGGGCTTACGTATAGATAATTGTTGTTGTCGTTTTTGCAGCGAGTACTAAACTCGTTAGGATTGTAAGGATTAAATATGTTTCTATCGACGCCAATCAACGGTAGGCCCAGGAAACGTACTGTTTTGAAGGGGTCGGAGCAGAGGAAGAAGGGTGTTAGATGTGTAAGGTTAGCAGGGCATGCAAAGAGGTGGTTATTGTCATGCGGATGCTCATTGCAGTATAGACACATGTGTGATACGTCAGGGTCTATTCTGAATAAGTAGAAGTATCCAGAACGAAGCTGGGCAAGCGGCACTCTTGATTCTCGCGGCAGCTTGAGCTCTTTGTCTGTAATGGGTAGTGGTTTGACACCAAGTGCACCATTCACTGAAATGGAGTCGATGAAGGTGTTGATGGCTCCACTGTGAATGGCGGACACTGCATGTCGGAAGTTTGTTGTGTCCGAAATTTTGGCTTCTGGGAGGCGGTTCCGCTCTAAGCATATGACTGTAGGAATGATTTCTGCGAAAGCACCCAACAGAAACTGCTTGGAGAGAAGTTCATAATGTTCCTTAACTCACTGTACTGGTGTTCGATGGGAAACATCAAGAGGCATCATGTCGTAGTCCGAAGTGAGGTGTTCAGACATGTTTGTAGCTTCCACGACTGCGTTTCACTCTATCCAGGCGACTATATTTTGGTGCGGCGTAGTTTAGGTCCAGCCGACCAATTGCTTTGTATGTTGCCAACAATGTTTCTTTGTCTTTTACTCATTTTCTGTCAGCTAGCGACTTGAGATTTTTGTTGCGGCTCTGTACTTTGGCAATAACCGCGGTTGTCTGAGGAGTGAAGAAGCACAGGATGTCAAAAGTCGCACCTAAAATCTTAGGGTTGTTGACAGACGGAATCTCAACACCATGGACTGCAATGTTAATGTCAAGTCTGTACTCTTTCGTACAGTTTGTGAATATGGTCACTGTGGACTTAGTGGGGAGAGTGTTAGGCTGTGTGCACCCATTAGCTAAAACAGCTGGTTCGGCTGGCAAATTAGGTCGGAGTTCCGCGATTTTTCCAGCCGGTGCGATCACCTTGCGGAATTGACGTTCTTCAACGATTACGTCCGTAGGAATGGGTAAAGCGGTGAAGGTACTCTTGGTAAATTCTGTGAAGCCGACCCAGTTAGCTTTGTTAAAGTTAACACAAGGGCGGTTGTCCACAGAAATAAGGCGGAAGATTTCTCGAACGAGTTAATTATGGGCAGATGGTCTGATGGGAGAGTTAGCATAGGTCGCCAGGTTATGCTATCCACCACTAGCAATGGTAATAGCGCAAAAGCTATTACAGGCGCCCATGAAAGTCGAATAGTCGAGTCTATCTGTTCCGCCAGCTCCATCCCCCTATATTCAAGTGATATCCTGTGGGCAACATGTAAAGGGGGAGATGTATATATTAAATATTTCGAGCTCGATATCGCCTGACCGGATAGCTGTACCACGACATTCTAGGGTAGTGATTGATCTGAATGGGAGTCATACTGCTTATTTGAGCTCTTAGGGGATTAATCTGAAAGGGAGTCACGCTACCTATTTGAACTCCTATGGACCACAGAGATCCTCTGTATGCAGTGCGCGAGCTAGGTGCAGATTCCACAGCCGTAGAGGCTAAGTTCACATTAATCCGTGAGCTGTGTGTTTTAGGAGCTGAGCAGATCTTAAGATTGCACCATCCATTACATACAAGTATTACACCTAACCGATGTGGAGTTTGTATGGAGTCTTTTGGAGCCAGGAGGATACGGAGCAACCCTGCTGCAAGGATTTGCGGGAAGAATTTATTATACCGTCCCAGGATTTCGGATATACTAAAACTTGCGGATTTAAACGGAGTTAGATCTCCGAAAATACAGCCCTTGTCCGGATAAAGGCCGTCTGCAGTATTTCTATGCCTTTGCTGAAGAAAAATTGTAAAATAAGGCATATTTTCACTTTGCTGGTGCACATCTTTGACGCGTTCTCAAACAATGCAGAGCAAAATACATATTCACAAAATTATGTGAGAAATTGTTTTAGTATGAAACCTTATACAGGAGAACGTAGTTGCACTCATACAACGCGAGGTACAGACCACTAAAGCCAGCCATTAGCAGAAAATGGCTTTATTTTTTCCTGGCTCTTATTTTATTTTGAAGTACAAAAAAGAAAAAAAAATTATTTCTGACTATTTTACAACAGAAGAGCTTAAAATGTTCGTGTTAAAAGTTAAAAATCTTCGAAATATAATCGCATATTCTTAAGCCCTACCATATTTATATATTTCACAGAGCTTAACAACAGATAGCCTTGTATTCTTGCTTTATATTCCTTAACCTCTTAGCAATTATTTGCATGGCAGCATAAACTTACATTGTTGCCTTGAATTTATTTTCGAAATATTTTTCTGCATGCAATTAGAAATTGTTTATTATTTTAATTTCCACCACAAACTAATTCAATCCGCCCAAAATCCAAAATCGTTGTGCCGCATATTATTATGCCACTAAGCGCAGCACATTTTGCTTTTTGTTTTTGTCTTACTACGGTACTGTAACTGCAGCGGTATTTGCTTGTAATTCAGCAAAAATAACAACAGCAATAATATTTTATAAGAAGAGCGCACACAAAAACAACAGCAAGAGCAGCACGCCTATTACCTTTGCAACTTCCTGTTGGGTTTTTGTGCTTTTATGCCTCACCGCATGCATAATTCCCGCTATGAACTAAGCTAAAAATACAACAACAAGTTAGAACAACAACAAGCAACTGCTATCCAGTCTTTGCAACAATTTCGACTTCATTGTTTAACGCTTATTTGTTTTGTGATTTCGTTGTTCCGGTTGGTGTTGGCTTTTTGTTTTTTTTTCTACAATTTTTTTTTTTGCTTTTATTTATCTCCGCGCTGCGGGCCGACAATTTCAGCCGTTCGCCGCTGCCATGACTCTATGCGGCATTTTTAGTGCCCAGCGCGTCGTCGTGCCTCATTCTCATGACTCGTTCGAAGCGATTGCGCCTGTGGGTATGCTAAATCCTAGCAGCGAACGGCGCATAGACGCTGCTGCTGTGCCTATATGAAAGCTGTGCATATATGGTGGCTGTGCTGATTTGCTGTTGTCTATTTTTTTGTTGTTTTCCTTGCTTTTTTGCTGCTGTTGTTGTTGTTTAATAGTACCAGCAACGCGGTTGTACACTTTGCCACTTTGCTGTTAACATTTATTTTTGCACTTGAAATGAATGTTTTTATTGCTCATCCTGCGAACGTGTTTTCCTACACAACCGGTTGCCTTTTTGTTGGCCTTAATTGTTGTTGTTTTTTTGCTGTTTTCCCATTGTTGTGTGTGCTGTGTGCTTGTGCTTGGCTGTTGGCGTTTGCTGATGAGATTTTAAGTAACCACTTCAACTGTGAAAACAACAACTGACAACGGCTAACAACAATGCCAAAGCCAGCTAAGGCGCATGAAAACAACAACAAATAAATGAGCATACAGAAGCAACACAAACACCTAGCAACACATGCACACACACACAGAACACACCAAAAGTGTGGAAAACACGGGCATCAACGCTGCGCTGACATTTGCCGCAAAGGGATAATGGCGGTAGGAAAATAGCTGCAACAAATACAAAAAATGTTACAACAACAACAATAACAACAACAACAACAATGATAAAAACAACAACAATGACAACAACAACAACAATGACAACATCAACAACAATGACAACATTGACACCAACAACAACAATAGCAGCGACAACAAACAAACAAGCTAGCACACAACTTTGCGCGCTAAACGCTTCTTGTCCATTTATTTTCGCAATTGAATGCAATTTCCATGCCATTCCCCACTCATACCATACAACAACAATTCCATTTGCATGCCATTCACTGTAATTGTAAATTTTTAGTTGCAGCATCGCAAGCAAATAAAATTGTTGGCGTATTTTGCACACTTTGTTGTTAGTGGTGCCATTGTTGTTGCTAAGTGTAACTGTACATCGGTGTGTGCAATATCCTGTCAGCCGGGATTCAAATTTAGCAACTTATACACACACACACAGACTCACCAGCTACAACTACAACTCAAAGTTGCTCTTTTTTGTTGTGAAAGTAGCGTTAAGCCTCTTTCGGGCCGCATGATTTGATTTTGTAGTGAAATTAGTGTTTGAGAAAAAGTTGCCAAGTATTAACTTAGTGATAACATAAATTTAGGCGCACAGAGATGAAATCAAGCATCATTAAGAAAATATTGCTTGTTTGGAGGGACTTAGACAGACTTAGATTCGTTAGATATTACCGAGAATTAGAGTTTAGTGGGATATCTTCTTTCATACAGCTTCTGCAGATGGCGTCTGGTAAGATTCCCAACGTTACAGCATGGATGGCAATAGGGCAATGGTCTGTTAAAAGTCTCAAAACTAAGGAAATGCTAGCCTTAATCACTTGATCACCTGTGACCAATATTAGGCTTTTGCGACGGCGCATGTACTTTTGGTGGCTCAGCGCTGGCCAAGCTTTCGCGAAGCCCAGCTATCTAGTAGTAGAACACAAGAAGATACCGGAGCACCGACCCGCTCTTATTCTACCGATAGCGGTTGTAGAGTGCCTTTCCTTGCTAGCTCATCAGCTTTACAAATTCCAGCGATTCCGCTATGAACCGGCACCCATACCAGTCTTATCACAAAGACACTCAATGCTATTTATAGCAAGGTTAGGCGCTCCTCGACGAACCCTAAACGCACTGTAAATGGGTTCAAGGCTAGTATCCCCGCTCTGCTACCTGAGTGAATGGCCACTTCTCTGAAATTTAGCTGCACTCCGGAGCAGCAGATCTACTGCTACCTTAATGGCTGCAACTTCGGCTTGGAAGACACTGCAATAGTCAGGAAGTCTGAAACTGGGGTTGATAGAGACCCCTCCACCAACCTTCACAACAAACTTTGACCCATAGGTAAAGAATCTCTCCAACGGCGTCTTCCCACCCAAAGCTCCCTCGTCGGTATATGGGCAGAGAAGGAGCCGCTAGGGTTCGATTTGGCGACTCCATGATCTAAGTCATGCGGTATGAAGTCGAAGTGTGTGAGGTTATCCGAGTGTTCAGATACTCTGGCTTCCTTCTGGATCACAAGCTCAAAGTGTGGAATTTTAATCCACTAAACCTAACCTACTCCCAACTCAAGACTCTCCCACGGAATCACCGGTTGAGTATTACTTTCTAGGAGAAACAAGACAATAGTGCTGAAAAAATCTGTTTTGTCATTATGAATGCTGACGCTTCGCTAACAGCTTTCCATTTCTCAGTCGACTGACACATGAGTGTTGTTAAATTATCGACCGCAAGACCGCCATGGCGTTGAGGAATCTGCAAAAGTAGCTTCTAAAGCACCCATGTCTACTAAGTATTTGGGTCAGATGGAAGTCCAGGTCCTCATTTCGTATGTCTATCCACAAGTGGATGTTTAGTATAAGTCTGTGGGTCCAGCGTTCTTTGGATGAGAAATTGTTCCTCTCCTCTGTCTTTGTCGATACTAATTTAGGCGCTGATAACTGATATAATCGATCGAGTTCATCTCCATGGATATCAATGGGCGCCATACTGGCTGATACTCCAGCAGCGTCGGTTGATATAGCGGCACTTATTACTCGAATTACAGAAAGTTTACCATATATGTACTTTTATATCCATTTCCTGTATCCATATTGTTGCTACATGCAATGTTACGGAATTCAATGCTTTTGCTATCAAAAATAGCCGGCTGGAACGCCCGCAGCCTCTATTGGCCATCGTTCTCGATACAGCATTATAAATTTTGTTTGCTTTACCAGAAGTACACACCAATTGTTCTTTAAATTTTAATTTGAAATCCAATATTACTTGCAGATACTTCAGCTGCGGCTGTGAACTAATCTCGGACTCCTCTTTGGTGAGCTCTGTTCGTTCTTCCACCTTCCTGGTGCTTATGAGTAAAACTTCTGTTTCGTGATTCGCCAGTTCCAGATTCACAGTAGAGAACCATTAGTGTAGACCATTTAAGCACTCATTGCATTTATTCCTTAGGTCGACTAATTGTTTGGCCACTGCCACCACCATGAGATCGTCCGCATGTGCTAATATTTTCTGAAGGTCTGACAGTCTGACTGAAAGTCTGCCAAAAAGTTGATATGAGCCAGATTCCACGGATTCGTTACACATGTAACCTGTACGAAATTTGGAAAATGACTCACGGGTGATTGTTTTCTCTGACTCGGAGCCCGGAGAGCACTCATCGTGTCGATCAACCTCATTTTACGGCCATGCAAAAATATTCTGTGAATTTGTTTGATGTTTTCTTCCCTAAGCGGCTCCATTGGACTTCCATTGTTTCGATTATATGCCCTCGCTATTCAAATGGTCTGTTCGCTCTTTAGCAAATCATAACCGAATGACCGAGAACCCAAAAACATTCGTCGAGCCACTGATTGGTAACAGTAATGTCGTGCTTGATCAAAGATTGTGCGGTGGTTAGCTGTTGATATACATAAGTCAAGCACAAATTTATTTTTTACTGTGGATTACTTTCAACTGTATATCCCCTAGCCATCGGAAATGCTTTGAATTTATTGAACGAAAAAGTCAAAAGTCAAAAACAAACAATATATAAAATATTTATCAAATTTTGGCATTCCGAGTTTAGAATCATATCGCCAACAAATTTCTAAATTTCGAACAACATTTAAAATTATCTTCGGATTATAATAAAATCAAAGCAGAAAAGTGAAAGAAAATTATACAACCACAATATAATAGATATTATGAAGCATCAGAAGTCGCAGAGACGAGTGAAACAATGTTTAGACCTGGTCAAACTAATAAGGAACAGGCCCAGGCCGCAGCCATACTATTTTCAACGAAGCAGCAGCAATGCTGGGCGAAGCCGCAGAAACGAAAGTAATTGCTTTTTTCATAACACGACAAGAAATTTTCATCGCTCGTGTATTTTCAACTGTCAAAATCTACATCCTCAAGCACTTGCATCCAGTCATTCGTCCTTTCACATACCGAACTGTGACTCGCGAATTAACTGTGATTGCAGAAGCTCCGAAGAAATCAGCCGACAAAGCAGTATACTTCCGAAACCTGACGTAGAATTGTTCAAATCTGAATCGGAAGTAACGGTGCTGTCATACGGTTTAGTTAATGAATTAAGCAAATTCTCAAATACAACTCCAAATGCAAATACAACTCCAAGTACAAGTAAATTGCCACAGAAAGTGGAAGAAAATGCAAACCCTAGCTGCTCCAATAACATGAAAACTGAAACTGAAGAGACTACGCATAAACTCACACCCATCGATGAAGTGTCTACTTCCGAATCTGCAGCGAAATCAAACGAAACGATATCAGCCGAAGTGAGCAATGAGGAAAACACACTCAATGCCAGTCAATCAGCGCTAGAACACGAAGCTACGACAACTGTGGCTGAACCTAATGTTAATAGACAACCATCGACGGATGAAGAGGCGGGCGGCGACGGTCATCACAATGACTCTGTCATCGAAATCGAGATAACATTACTATCTGATACAAATTCGGAGGAAGAGGATGAGGGCGAGGGTGAAGCTGAAGTTGAAGTTGATGCTGAAGCCGATGACGAGACTCCCATGCCAGTGGAAAGTGGGGAATGAAAGATATAAAACTTCTAAACCAGTGTTCGTGAACAAAATATAAATGTCGTGTACGAAGAAATATAAATTCTTAAAGTCTAAATCAAAGTGTCTCTGATGCGATTTCAGCTGCAGATTTTTATCTTCGATCAAAGGGATTTAGAATTCGACGGCTTTGAAAATGTAATATTGAGATTAGTTGGTTGAATTCTACGACACTTCTCTGTAAGCTTTCCCGTAATTTAGAAAATCTCAAAATTCTTATCCAGAATAAGCTAAGTAGATGTTTTATGCATATTGTTGTACACTTCTGAGAAATTGGCAGTCTTTGAACACATCAAATTGTGGGATCATTCCGGGTAATTTGAACCTACTATTGTCGGAGTGGGGTTTGGACATCGTTGGCCGTCTTCGAACATGTCAAAATGTGGAATCATTCCAGTTAATTTGACTATTGTCGGAATGATGTTTGGAAGTCGTTGGCAGTCTTTGGAAAAATCAAATTGTGGGATCGTCCCGGTTAAGTTGAACTGACTATTGTCGGAATGGGGTTTGGATATCGTTTACCCTTATTAGGGATTATCTTCATTAATGCTATTCACGAGTTCTTTAGATAAACCGAACCCTAGAAGTCTATACCAAAGCTCACACTACGAAGTCATGTTAAATCCTTTAAGATCTTAGGATAGGACGGAATTGAGTAAGATTATTTTATGATTTGTTCTCCAGGACCAGGAAGAAAAGTGTCGATCGGAACTGTCCTCTGCTTACCTTATCTATCTTATACAATCTATGCGAAAAGACCGGGAAAAAAACTTTCGATCGGTACTACCCTCTGCTTACCTATTCCATATGATACAATCAATGCGAAATTCCGAACAGAAATATCTGAAGGTAGAACTCTATCCTCTGATAAAGTTTGCGGATTCGAATGAACCTTAGAAAAAGTTTTTTTGGGTTGAGCTCTTTTTAAGCATAGCAACCGATGTGTACAACGTGAGTTCCTGCTTGCGGTAGTTTTAAACGGGGCCCTGGAAATGAAATGCATTTCAATATACATTGTACACTGAACTGATACAAGGTAGGTTTCGGAATTACATAACAAAAACCACGATCCTACCAAAAAGAACCATGCCGCATGAATAGGTTGGAGCGAACTTCATGGGCTTCTACTTCCCTTGGTACCAAAATTCAGTATCTGCTCGTAGCCGAAACTATTGCCAATGGAACTTAAATACTGCTTTGAAGTGGTGATCTTGGGGTGGAGCCCATAAACTCTTTATACCCATGAACCATTCAAACAAGAAGCGAAATTATCAGTTTAAACACCTCCGTCGTCTAAACAATTCACAAACGTAGCAAACAACTCTAAGGGTTCGGCATTCTGAATACTTGAGAACACATCGCTTACATCCAACCGTTCATCAGTCTTACTAATTCAGTACCAGCAACTTTGATAGAGGCTGTAAGTCAATAAAAAGGTTTATGTTAGATTAGTTAAAATTAGTAGTTAGTGAGGTTGATCCTCCCGCTAAAAATGTATCCCCAAAACCTCATGAATTTGAGGAAACGCTATTTGCGTTTGGTTCATCGAAATATACGGAAATATTTCAATATCAGTGTAACTTATAGCGAGATGAACTTTGCTAAGAGCAAGTAGATTTGAGGGCTTCTTACGGTTCACTCGTAGTCAGAAGGGTCTTGCAGCCGCACAATTTCTGGTTATTAAACAGCAATTGCCGGGTTCACTTGAGGTCCATAGATCCAGCGGAAGAGGACAATGGAGTACGCCTTGCTTCCAATCTGATGTAATTAAGGTAAAGATGCTCTCACTAGCAAAATCATCAACTTTGCAGTTTCCGAAGATTCTGCTGTGGCGGAGCACTAATACAGCAGAAGCACTGCTGACTAACTTTAAAAGCACAGTAAAACGTAAGTGTCCTGCAATTATGTTAGCTGCTAATCGAACGGCTAAAGTTCCAGGTCGAATAATATTACTAACAGTTTCGAAGCATACTGTAAGAACTGCGGGAGTTCCTTGAGAGACTGGATGTGCAAATATGTGCTGTGTAAAGCTAATATAGCCGCCGTATTGTCGAAGTGAATACAATACTGCCCGAGGAAATCTGCATTTCGGAATAGTACTTCTGGCTGATGGCATCCACCTCCGTTTGAAAGACACCATAGTGCTTAAGACCAACGTAACAGCTACAGAATCTTCTTGCTTTTCTTTCTCGTGTTTTACTCGCTAATAACCAAACATTATCTCATACCTTTCTTGTGAGCCTTAGAGCACTTAAGCCACCAAAAACGGCAGGATGAGAGAAGGTTCCGATGTCTTACTGAATTGAAGTTGCATGTCGGAATAGAGAATGCTAAAGTTTGTATTGAAATAAACAATACTAAAGATTAAAATGTAAATATGGAGAGGTTAATGAATCAAGATCAACTGGCAGATAATACTCTTCTCCGCTTCAACTGATGTTGCTCTTGATTAACCACTTTTATACTCTTTCTCGTATAAAAGATTAAAAATTATCTTGCCTTTGAAGCCTCTCTTTCTTTGTCAAACCATGGCTCCCCATCCCTCTCCTTAAGCTTTATTTTTCTTTGCCAAACCATAGTTCTCCCACCCTATTATACTCTCATTCCCATACGGAGTTCTTCCCACGGCTCGCCGCTCAACAGTTTTATTTGCGAAGCTTACTTTTTTAACAGTTACCCTTCAACGACAACAATTACAAACACAACAACAACAAACTCTTTGTGACTTTTTTATCGCACATCGCTCATCTGCGCACAATTAAACAAATTATCAGATTAAAGACTTAAACACCATGACAGCAGCATACTTCAACTTCGGTCCGGTGAAAGCTGAAACTTTTGGAAAAAAACATTTATATTTTTTGCTACACGCCAGCACACATTAGCCTACAATCAGGCGACGAAACGGACTTGCATAGCAACGACTTTAAAGCTAAAGCACAACTAATTTGAGCGTGCGTTGGCGAGGCAACTGTGTAAATGAGCGCATGTCAACGCGATGACACAAATAATCCGACCAACAAAAGGGCAGCGCGCAGCAGAAGGAAACAAAGAAAAATTAACAAAAAAAAGTTAAGAAAAAAAATGCAACAAAAGCGTGTATAAATGGAAGCGCGGCAGCGCTGACAGCACAAAAAACTTAGTTGCAACAAAAAATCAAACAAAACAACAACAATACAACAGCAACTATTTAATTCACTAAGCAGCGCGGCAGTTAGAAAAAGCAGTACAACAAACAAACAAGCGAGCGAAACAATGAGATTTGCACGCGAGCGCGTGTTCAAAACAAGAAAAACAACTCGCGGTCGCGCTGGTTCGCGCTGGTTGACAAAGCTTGCCGTAAACTTTCGCCAGTCAAATAACAGTGGACAGCGAGATAAGCAGAAGGGCGCGCCGAAACAAAATGAAAAAAATTGCATGACTTTTATGCTTGTTTCAATTTTATTTCTGCAAATTAGTGCCGTACACGCTTCAGTGCGCGCGGAAGCGCTAAGGAGGGCGAGTGAAAATGAAAGCGCGTTGCGTAGGACGCGCAGCGCGCGTACTAAAGGGTCAACGATGCGGGCGTACAAGCAGATTAGCTGAACAACATGTATAGAAAACTAGAATACAATGAAGAGAGCAAACCTCGAGCAATGCGCGTTACAGTTAGGGGACTAAAGCATGCAGCGCGCTGCAGCGCGACGACAAGTGAGCAAAAATCGAGTGGCGCGGCGCTTAACTACACGCTCGTTACGCGCACTAATACGAACGTAATACACTGGCTCGTTGTTGACCAGCGCGCATACACACACACTCAAACAAAATACTAAAATAAATAGCACACCTGCACAGCGCCTGCAAGTATACTTCTTTTTGAACTTAATTAGCAGGGAATTAACTAATGTCACTTACCGCGCGCACTGCAGCACAAAGTGAATAAATGAAAAAGAAATTATAACAAAAACCTGTAATATAATTTAGCGCAATGACCAGTCGCACACAACCACATAGTCAAGTGTGGCCGCAGATCAGCTAATCTCACATTTCTAGCGCCTGCAATTCACCGCACACCTGCTCTTATCTTAAGTCAGGTTGACGCGCGGCGCAAAAAAGCAACTTGGTAGTAAACCCGGAACCCGGAAGTTGAGTGCTGACCCGCGCTGTGCGCTGGCGGAAATGTCATGCTGGCGGCGCTGACAGCGGCTGACAGGAGCGTCGGAAATGTTGACGGTGTACTTACTTGAGAGACGTTTGGGAGAAGGTGGTGCAAAAATTTAGATAACATGTCGTGCGCGCCGCATATAAGCATACACACATGCATAACGCGCTTACCTGCGGAGTACACACTGACTCATAGACATGTAGAGACTTAGAAGCAGTGTCCTCGGCAAATAAGCGCGTTGCCGTGGCAACTTCGAAGTGTCGTATGTTTAGCGCAACCCTGACAACTTCTATGAAAGTGTCTTTCATTAAATGTAAGCGCTTCACTCACTATTAGTTCACTGTGCGCAGTTTCAGCTCAAATGTTTTTTAAATCACTCGTATTTAAGCCGAGAATGTGATACTTTTAATATGCTTTCACATAAGCAACCTGACTACTACTTAACATGGATATATATGTACATGTTTACGAAATATGTATATGTAAATCAATCAACAAGGGTACAAAACTTGACAAGGCAACTTTTAAAATACTTTAAGATTGTTATTTCACTCATTGACCTTGTACATATTCGGGTTATTTTTAATCATAATTTACCTAAAATCTACATCTCACAACCTAAAAATAAAACCAACTTCATATAATTTAATTTATTGTGCTCCAAATTTTTCTAAGTCATGAAAATTTTCAAAAAAGTTTGCACATTTTTGGCATGGGAAGAATCTTATCTATTCACCAATTCAGCACTCGCTCATAGGTAACGATATTCTCACTCACTTTGTCGGACAACCCACTTGGGTAGTCCATTATTAATCCATAAGTGGCGCACCGACGGCTCGAAGACGCAGGAGTCACAGGACCACGAATCAAACTATTCATACCTATGGGATGTTTTCCGGAGCATATTCCAAGCAGATGTCTTTGCTATAAACCTCCAACGCAACCATCGAAATAAACAAATTTTTATGCTCAACCAGGAATGAGCTGGCTGATGATCTCGCCCGCTCCGCAGCATCCACCGAGATTGTAATACCCGAACCTTTCATTACAGTTGATCCTCATACCAAAAAGGAGCTGCACCGCAAGAATGAAGGAGTGTGCAAGCAGAGGTATTTTTAATACTTCTAGGCATGCGCCAAGCCAAGTTACTAATGGATGGTTACAACCTTAAAAGATTTAAATATGTAATCAACTTCCCAAAGGACTAACTCAGGCTACTTGTGGCTTCTTAAACTGGTCATGGTTAGCTCAAGAAGCAATTATATTTTACCTTTACTTACGTTGTGACTTAGGAAAGGGCACAATAGATCTTAATCGCGGTACAATCCTCGTCCATTGTCGTTGTTCACTTGAATTCTTGAAACAGTGAATCGTTTCTCTAACGGAAATTATTGAATTATTTTCTTATACAAGAAGCTTAGCACCCACAAGAATGTAACGGGCCAATTGAGCAGTCCCCTTTTCGACACATAGATGGCGGTACTATAATTAAATCCATATGATTTTAAGTTAGCTCTAGCCTTCAAAAGACGCGTGTATAAATTTGAAAGATATCGGGTGATTAGTTTGTGAATAATATCATTTTCAGTGAAGCCACTTTCATTATTGTGAAAAAAATGGATAAAAATGAATTTCGCCGGATGATAAAATATTAAAATATTGAACGGGAAAAATACAGTTGAAGCAAAAACTAAACTTGATGACGAGTTTCAGGACACTGCTCGAGGAAAATCAAAAATGAAGGACTGGAATGCTAAGTTTTAGTGAAATAACCACCGAAGATGCTGAAGACTGTGGACGCCCAAGCCCCCAAAAAAAGTTGGAGGATCGCCATAATCAGTGCATCATCCTTGCAAGGTACTACTAGCCGGGGACTTTTCAATTGATCTATCATTTTAATGTCAACTAGAGAATACTTCAACTGCTTGCGACCAATTGTACGATTAGGAAGAGGTAAAAAGGCTTTACAAATGTTATTTCGATGGGCAAAGTCCATAGATTAAGAATTTAAATCAAGCATTAAGTATAATATTGGGTATATAACTATAATCGTTTGTTTTGCTAAAAGATGACGTAACTTGGGTATCATTCCACAGTTCAAATATATCGTATATATGTTTGAGAGCTACTGTCCTTGCGAGTCTTTTTCAGTATTCAGCGCCAAGCCATTCAAAAGCGACTACCTGCACTGGGAATGATTCAGAAACAAGAAACTTGCGTACCTTATGATCCCAACACCAGGAGAGGCAAAAAGTGATTCTGCTTCATGACAACGGTCGGCCCCACGTTGCCAAATCCATTAAAACTTACATGGAAACGCTTAAACTGGAAGTCCTACACCACGCGCTACAGAGTCCGGCACTCGAAGTGTAACAACCTTCAGACCGTTCGCGCAGCTGTCGCACTGGAATCAGCTGTTTATAAATTTGCTGAATGACAGTTCGGAGTATTGTTCACAAGTGTACAAAAGCGTTTTGCCAAAAGTGAACGAAAAAAAAGTGATCAGCGATGGAATTCAAACGTAATAGTGTAATTGCTTTATATTTAGCTGGAAAATCACAGCCAGCAATTGTTCGTGAGCTCAAACACCTTAATGTGAATAAAGTTTTTGTTTATCGTACCATCACTCGTTACAATGATACTGGTAGCATCGCAAAACGCCATGGAGGTGGTCATCAAAGACTGCAAAGTCACGTGAGATGGTTCGGAAAGTGAAGAAGCGACTTGAGCGAAATCCACGACGAAGTGCCAATCAAATGGAAATATCCGACTGCAGCATCCGACGCATATTGAAAAATGAGCTCAAAGTCAAGCTTTACAAGTTCCAAAAGGCCCAAGATCTCACACCGAAGCAGCAACAAGTAAGACTTGAGAGAGCGAAGCAGTTGCTTCGCTTGGCCGAAAGCGGTGAAATTCCGAACATTGTGGTTTCTGATTTCCATTTTTCCAATTGAGCAATTCGTAAACTCTCAAAACGATAGGGTTTACTTGACCGACCATTCATACGAGAATCTAAGTCATCGGTTGGCCACAAGGAGGCAGCAACCGCCACAAATAATGGTTTGGGCCGCTGTCACCGCAGATGGGCGCTCTCCAATTGTTTTCATCGAACCTGGCGTCAAAGTAAATGCGACATATTATCGGTAAAGTGTTCTGGAGGCTGCTTTGAAGTCGTGGGTAAACAAACATTTCGGTCGCAAACCATGGACGTTTCAACAAGACTCAGCACCGTCTCACAAAGCGCGAGTGAACCAAGAATGGCTGAAAAACAACGTTCCGAACTTTATTACGACCACACAATGGCTCTCGAATTCACCAGATGCGAATCCAATGGATTATTCTCTCTGTGCCATTTTGGAGAGCAAGGTCCGAAGTAAAAAATACACCAGTCTCGAGATGCTGAAGAAAGCCATTGTCCGTGAGTGGGCCAAAATACCGGCAAGTCACATTCGGGCAGCTTGCGATTCGTTTTTTGACCGTCTCAAGGCCATAGTTAAGGCAAAAGGTGATCATATCGAGCAAAAGTGAATTGGTTTTGAATTTATGATTATTTTCACACATTTTGTACTTTAAAATAAATTAAAATAGTTTTCCAAACCGAATTTATGGCTTTTTTTTAATTGGTTACATTGGTTTCGAGTGACGGACCCTGTATATTGCCGAGTTATTGCAGCGTGATATTATTATTTCTTCTGTTCGATGAAAGAACGAAGGCGACATTGAAAAATGGCTTGATTCTTGGATAGCATTACAAGGTGAACTGTTATAGCACTTAAGTTTTCTCGGAAAGATGGAACAAGTTGTGATCAGCGAAGCGCAATACTACGAATAACTCATTTGCCACCATTTCCTTGTAACTTACAGTAATAATAACTTACAACAAAAATTTCATTTTCGCAAAACAAACAACGTGAATAAAGTTGTAAACATTCAGAAGTAAATCTTAGAAAAAATACCAAAACATAACAAGACAAAGCGTTCACAGAAGGTCACAGCTTTATGGCCTCCATTAATAGCTGAACATAACTGAAGTTGAAGATCAAAAGATAAAGTTTTTCAAAGGAATAAGAAATCCTTTATCACATCCAATATAAGCGCTACAAGATAATACAAGAAGATACCGTTAATTAATTCTTATAAAAAAGAAGAAAGCGACTAAATTTTTTGCATGGCAATCTTATACACAAGAAATTGCTTTCAGAAGTTAAAAGTGTGCTAAAAAGTTACTCATACGCCACGTCGCACACTTGCAAAGAGTGCATGAATAGCTTAACGATGTAAAAAGTGCAGATATGAGCAAGACAAAGCTTAGCTGTAAAATGATTGCGTAAAATTAAAATATTGTGCTACAAAATTTTCATATAAAAAATTTATAATTTTTTGCAAAATATTTGAGTAAAGCCGTTTTTTTTCACACGCATTTCTGCACGTGCAACGAAATGTGGCAACTTTAACTTGAAAAGCGCATAACTTTACGGCAGGTTGCATGAACTTTCTGCAACTCAACAGGGTAGTGAAACTTTCCGCTCAAAAGAATGTCGAAATTCGGATTTTTTATACAAAATTTTCACTATTCTCCAAGCTCATATTTTCCTCTTCGATATTTTTGGCTGTGTTTAATGTGCAGCTGGCTGCTTGCCGTACAATGCCTTGCCGCCGCAGCAAGCACAGAAGGCACCCATTGGCGCACATTACGATTTATACGCGTCGAAGTTCCGCATTTCGCACGTAAAGACACTGAGTAAGCGGTGGAGTGAAAAAGAAGTTGCTACAGTGACTCCCAAACGGGTAGACATACGCTGGCGCAAGTGAAAAAAAATATTCTAAACAGCAAGTGCCACCGCAACCGACATATGTCCACATGGTGGTGCTGCCAGTCACCTGCCGTGCCGACTAACCGCAAAGTTTAGCGCCAGGAAATGCACTTGAACCACAAGTTTAACGCCAGCTGCCAAAAACTTATGCCACCTTTTTATCATCGAATCGACGGGAAGTGGCCTAAACGGCCAAGCAGGTGCTGTGCAAGAAATATTAAATGCATTACTTTGCTTGAGAACATATATTGGGCTGTCCGGAAAGTTTGATAAGCAATTACAGCGAAGCGAAAGATATATTTAACGGCGAGAGAACAGAACTTGAATGGCGCTGGTCGTTAATTTGGTTATTTATGGTTACATTTTTGAGTTCGGGTTAATAAACTTCGGCGATTGTAGAACTGTTGGGTTTCTTTCAGAACATTAGAGTGGTATTACTGGTATAAATTATGTGAATATGAGAACTCTTGACCATTAAGACAGCCTTACATTGGGTAAATGCGCTCATCTGCATGATTTACTATATTTGAAGAATATCTCTTCAGTGCAGAAGTGAAAGTTCAGAAATAAATACTATTGGTTATTTAATCAGTTACTTGTGGAACTATGTACAAATATTGATTCTGAAGTCATGCTGAGCATTGATATCATTAGGTGACAAGTGATCAAGAGTGTGATTCATATCCGAATATTAGTCCAACTAACCGATATTTTCAAGAAACTATTTTAGACATAATTATCATTCGATGATAGATGAAGACATTTCTCCCAAACTATAAGTCTTATAACAAATAAGAATACATTTTTAAAGGAAATAACGCAAAGTCGCATGTTTGTTCTCCAGATCCAACATTCTCAATCCCTAGAAAGCCAAGAATCCCAACTAAATGTTTCTCAAAACATAATTATTTTAAAAAATTCTCTTTGGAAATCGATAATGTCAACATCAAAAACCCTCAACCCACTCCGACTACCGAGAGTATCTTTTAGTGAACTTCATTTCCTGCTTATATTTCCGCCAAACCCATTATTTGCAGTTTAAATAAGCTTTCCAAGTTTCTTTTAACTACTTCCTACTCTCTTTTCTTACCTGCGGTTTCCAATATTGAACGTCGAACCTTGAGCACTCTTGCCTTTGGCATTTTAGGCAAAAATAGTAAAAGAAAAAAATAAACTTTTTCAATGTCAGGCAGGCTGCTCGCTCATACTATTTACCTAGACAATTGCTCGTGTATTTTCAGCAGCGAAAAGAGCGCATTGTGCAAGTTGTGCATTTTCGCCATAACTTGTGTTTGTATGTATGCGTGTGTTTGAGTTTTAAACTGCGAAGTATTGACGTAAAGTTTTCAATGTGCACATTATTAATTTCCAGAGATTTCATGAAGTGTACGCATAGTTTAATCTACAACATAAATTTCTTTCATGAAGCAGAGTTATGCTCTCAAAGATAAGTGGAAAATAGCGCGCATAAAAAATTATATGCTTTCAAGCAGAGATTTCGTCTTCTGAGAAATGCGGTTCTCCTTTTGTATATAAATTTTCAATTAGCTGCTTTTGTGAAGCATTAAAATGTATGGTGAAATGGCAGAACCTAAAAGTATGCTACACAAGTTATTAACTGAATTTGAAAAGACTTCATTATGTTTCAGAAAATTTTTAATTATAAAGTTTTACAACTTTTTTCATTTACTAGACAAAATATAAACAATAAAAAAACTCGAAAAATCTGACCGTTATCGAAAAAATTCATATTAAATATGGCAAAGAAAAACGAAAAAGAGACAAACGGGTGCTGTAAGTTCAGCTAATCTTTACTTTGGCAAATGCTCCGGATTTTCTTTGTTAACCATGGTCATTATATTTTAAAACGTATTATATTATCATCTCTCTGTTCAGCCTTATATTATGCAAGCAAAGTTCTCACGAACGCCTTAAGAAGAGAAATAGGCACAGAATGTCCCCTTTTCATGCCTTTTGTCATTCAAAACTTTTTCAACCAAATTACCTGAAAAGCTTAAAAGGAATTGCATTCCTACAGACACCTAACGGTTAAATTAACGGATAATTAACCAATATCACTACCAAATATTTCAGTTTCTATGAGTTCGCTAAGACCTCATTGACAAATCTATTCGAAAATTTTGGGTACGTTGATGGTTCATCTCTTTCTTTGCATTTAGTGAGGTTTGGATAGCTGTGACTTGCTTAATTTGTAAGTTAAAGGACACAAAATGCTCCCTTTTCATGCCTTTTGGTTTTCAGTACATTTTCAGCCAAAGTACCCGACAAGCTCAAAAAGAATTGCATTCTTACCAGACACCTAACGATTAAGTTATCGTATAACTAACCAACAGCGCTAACAGAAATTTATGTTCCTATGAGTTTCTTAAGACCTCATTGACAAATCTAATCAAAACTTTTGGGTACGTTGATCGTTCATCTATTTCTTACGTGAAGGCCTTATGAGTTTCCCAATAATTCTTTTAATGTAGTGGTGTTTGAATAGCAGTGACGTGCTGGGTTTCTTTTTTATTAAATTCTCTCCCCAATCGAATTATGGATATTCTAAAGCAGTTAAATACTACTTTCCCCTCGACCACCTACTACTTGATTGAGTATTTTTATACCAAGTTTATCATGCCTTTTTGTTTCAGCAGCTTAACAGAGTGATAGCTGAATAAAACGCTGGAAAAATACCGAAAATTGCATTTTTATTACTTTAAGTTTTCTTTCCGATAGGATGATGGATATCCTGAAACAGCTGAATTATACTTCCCCTCGACCACCAACTGCTTGATTAAGCATTTTTATATCAGGTATTTCTTTGGGTTTTCAGCCTTATTCAGCTTAAGATATTGATAGCTGAATAAAGCGCTGAATGCCAAAAAGTCCGAAAAACATCAAAGGATTTGCATTCTTGTTTATTTAAAATATCTCTCCAACCGAATTATGGATATTCTTTAGCAGCTGAATAGTATTTTGCTCTTTCTGTGACTGTCGAGCCTATTTAGACGGATCGTACACAAATATTTACCCAGCCAAGGACTCTCAGTTAGATGGCATGCTTCTAGAGTAAAAAAATCAGTTATGAAAATGTGTTCTAGAGCTAGTAGAACCACTCCTTTGTCGGATAATTCGAAGTTTTAGCGTCATTTTCAAGTTGAGAAAGCAAATGAAATTACAGGCTTTCTATCTTCAATGAGTTATGAGGCATACAATTGACCTATAGCCACTCTCAAGGCGTCTAATCCTGACAAAAAACTCTCTCGAAATCGTATCGAAAGAGATATAAAAAGGTTTAAACTATGCACTCATATTTTTAAGTTGAGAGCGCCAGTTAGATTACGAACTTATTTTCTTTAATAAGTTATTAAAGAGGCTTGATAAGCCTTTGGCGTAGCGACATAGGGTAGACATTGCAGCCATTCTCACAGCAACTAATTCAAAGAAAAACTCTTGCGGACAGCAGATTACATCGAATTCACATCAAAAGCGATATCAAGTGATCGAAATTGTTTCTGTTAAAGCCTCAGATCCTTTCAGGAATTAAATCTAGTTTTTTTTCTTTCTTGCTATGAAAATTATAGGTCAGATAGTCTTACGGTTTTTGACCTTTTATGGGAGTTTCAACCACGCAAAACTGGAAGACGTTGTATTTAGTTCTATAGTATTTCAAGGCTATTCTAAATAATTTAGGTACTTACATTTACCTTTCATTAGTTCGCCTTACACATTTCATATGTGATTATTTTCAACAAAAAATTCAATAAACAAATATAAGAATTCATCCATATTTCGAACCACTGCTATAACTAACAACCACAATTTCCACTTCAAAATTATACAAACAATACAAAATTAACTAGCCACATTATGAGTACAAAGTGTTGGCGCAAAACTTTCCGCCCACAAAGCAATTTGCACAAAGCTTCATTTGCAATGGAGACAATAAAACTCCAATGCGCTCATTTTATTCCACTCAACAATTTAGCTTTAGTCATTAGCAGAAATTTTGGTCACGCAACACGTACGCGCCGCCAAACAATGTTTGCATAAACAAAGTCCGAAAATAAACAGGCGAAAACTGCAACCAAAAATGTGAAGAGAACAACAAGACAAGAACCAAAACTCTGTGGATATTTTGGACGCTCAACCATGAGAGAGAGGAGAGAGAGACTGTGTGCGCTGATGGCGGTAAATAAAGTTTGTCACAGAACTAACCAGCAATGGCAATTTTATAATTTGCCAGTGGGAGAAGAATGGCTTGGGGGCAGCCGAGGTAAGCATTTGAAAGTGGCGATAATAAATCAAACTAATACCTCTCGGGTGCTGACAAGGGTTGTGTGTACGTGAGGTAGCACAGTGTGGCACCGCAAATGGATGCCTAAAGCTATTAAAATCCGCCACATACACCTGACTGTGGCAACAAAAAAGAAGGGTTCCAGGAAAAACGAAAGAAAAATGTTCAAAGGGAAGAACTGTGGCTATGCAAAGATTGAAAAGTGGTGAGTGTGCCACATGACACTTTAAAAGGTGTAACTGAGGGGTGTAAATTGTAGCTATTTAACTATGTGGCATTTTAATAGGTTATGGGTATTTAAAGGGGTTTCTATTAAGATAAATTTTTGGTGAAAAAGTCGGTTCACATTTTTTGGTAACACTTGTTGTGATTATCATTTTCATTTTCAAAATACATACAATTCTCGTTTGCTTTTTGGTATAAATTTTTTGATTACTCTACAGCATAATCTCTAGAAAATCCCATATACGGTTAGATTAGATAAATAAATGATGATTGCACCGCGATCTAAGGTCTATTGTGCCCTCTCCTAAGTCACAACGACTCACTTAGCCACGGCTTGTTGATAAATTCCAAAATAATGCTAGGTACTATTGAGGCGATGTGATACCGACTGTTGTGCAAGTTAAGTAGCAGGTGTTGTGGAGTTTGGTGCGTAGTCCTGCGACTCCTGCGCTAATTCCCTCCGACGTTTTGACCGATTACCAGTCCAACTTCTATGCACCATCCCTTGGATAGGACATATACCATACACCATAGACTTTCCCCATCAATTTCTACTAACCGAGTGACCCTGCATTCTTAGTAGTTCTATCTTTTGCATATATTCTCTACCGCTTCTTTCGACATAGTTCTACATATAATTGTCCCGTTCGGATAGTTTTTTTTTTCACTTTGTGTTTTTGCCGTGTGTTTTTGTTTTGGGTTAAAGTTTCTTTCTGTAATATGATGTTATTTCCTTTGTTTTTGTTATTTGCTTGGAGTATATTGTTGTTATTTGGTACGTGTATGTTGTTGTTTTTATTATGTTTTTGTTTTTTTTTTTTTGTTGTTCTTATTTGTTTTCTATTTTTATGATGATTCGTGTAAATTGCTCTCACCTCGTTTGCCTTTTGACAGCTTTTTCTTTTGCCTTTATTCTCTTCAATACTTATTTATGCCCCCTTATGATTTGGGTGCAAAGGACGTGTCTCGCATTGCCAATTAAATATGTTAATGGTTAAGTAAATGCCTAGAAGCTTACGATAATGTAGTGAGTTGTCTGCGGTTTTTATCTCCATTGCCTGAGAAGATAGAGAGAGAGTTTTATTGCGGTTTATTTGAGTTCGATATGACATATCTGAGATTTGGCAATAATTTGAATGAAAGCATATACTTATAACGAATATTTGATATATTTTATATTGAAAATGTATAATTTGTTTTTGCAATATATAACTCACATTAACTATCAAAACTTCAACATATTTATATTTAATGTGAAGAATAAGCCAACAATATGTGAAAAAGGTTGCCACATCAATTAGAAAAATGTTTAATATTTAAAAAATTAATACAATAAAATTATCGGGAGATTTTTACAAATAAAAAAGTTAATTTAGAATAATAATAACAAGTAAGGAAGAGCTAAGTTCGGGTGTCACCGAACATTTTATACTATCGCATGATAAAGTGATAATAATTTACATATTTTTTTATTTTGCTGTAAAATTAATAAGATTAGATCAATTTGTGTACTTTGAGTATTGAATTGTATTTTCATTTCCTAATATATATATTATACAGAGAAGGCATCAGATGGAATTCAAAATAGCGTTTTATTGGAAGAAGGCGTGGTTGTGAACCGATTTCAACCATATTTCGTACATGTCATCAGGGTGTTAGGAAAATATTATGTACCGAATTTCACTGAAATCGGTATAGTAGTTCCTGAGATTTGGTTTTTGGTCCATAAGTAGCGACGCCACGCCCATTTTAAATTTTTACAAAAAGCCTGGGTGCAGCTTCCTTCTGCCATTTCTTCCGTAAAATTTGGTGTTTCTTATTATTATTTAACTTTAAAATACGGCAAATAATGATGACTAATTAATTATGTCAATAAGTCACATCAGAACATATGTATGTATCTTAAACTACAAAAATTTTTGAAGTTGCCAGCCGATTTGATTTAAAAAAGTATTGAACGAAAATATTAAAAACAAACTTTGGCTGGATTGTTCGGTTGCAATAAAACTTTATTGAAAAAAAACAATTTAACAATTTAAAATGTTGCCACCCAATTTGATATAAAATAAAATTATTAAAAAATAAAACTGCGCTATTTTGTTTAGTTCCGCATAAACTATACATTGTTAAAATATAAAATAAAAAGAATAATTTAGGTGGTTGCCATATAATTTTATTTAAAAAAATATAAACAAAGTATTATTAAATTTGTATTTGGTAACAAAAATTTTATTTCAATTAGAAATAAAAATAATAGTTTAAAATGTGCTAACAATCCAAAATATGCATTTGGTAAAAAAGAAACCTTGCTAAAATATGTAACAAATATTTGTTTGATATATTGCATTGATATTTAATGTTTAAAAATAAAAAAGTAATTATAAGAAGTTTAAGACAAGACACAAATTTTTTAGGTTGCCACCCGACTTATTTATCATAATAAAAAAATATTAAATATTTAAGAAAATGTGTGCAGTTTTTTCCAAAGTACTTTTTTTTAAATAAAAAGTAATAATAATAACAATTTAAAGAGTTGCCACCATATTTTTTTAAAAGAGAGTTTTTTTGATAATATTGTCTCGATATTTGATTTATAACAAACATGGAAATGTTTATAAGAAGTTTAAGACAATACAGTAATTTTGAGGTTGCCACCCGATTTGACTTATCACATTATAAAAAAAATATTTCAAAAATGTTTGTAGTTTTATTTCAAAAATACGTTGTTAAAATAAAAAAATAATAATAATACTTTCAGAAATTGCCACTAAATTTCTTTTTGAAACAAAGATTTTTTCAATCATATTGCCTCGATATTTGATTTTTAAAAATTAAAAAAAACCAGTTGTAGAAAGTTTAAGACAAGAATTATTTTGAGGTTGCCACCCGATTTTATTTATCACAATAAAAAATAAAATTATTTCAAAAAATGTATGTAGTTTGGTTTAAAAAATGCGTTATTAAAATAAAATTTTGAAAAAAATAAAAAATCCTTCGATCAGGCCCAAGATTATTTATTTACAAAACTTTTTTTTTTTTGTCCGATTGATTTTAGATGAATCTCCAAGGACTTATGCTTGTCACCGCAAGTACCGTTTTTGGAACAGAGTCAACACAAACAACTAACTTTGGAAATTAATTATTTTTTTTTTTTTAATTTTCGTGACTTCAAGTCAACACATCCTATAATAATGCCATATTACTACTTTTGTAAAATAACATGATTTAATAGCAAAAAAAATACTGAAAACTCTCATTTTTTCGTGCCTCTGACTACCCCTAACCCCTTAACTAACGGAACAGAGAGGCATCAAAGCTTGAGAAAACCTTTCACTTATAGCAGTGTGAAGCTGAAGACCACAATAAAAGTATATCGTTGATATTGTGACTAAGATCAGTTTAGTGGAATAACTTCTGAGAGAGAAGAAATAAGTGCTCAATTTTTTTGATTTCTTTTTCCAAAAATTCCACGTTTTGCATACTAATGTGCCGCCAATCAACTCGTCAGCAAGTCACTCGCTACCGCCTTCAGCGCTCACTTGCATTAATTACGGTACCATGCGCCAAGACGATATTGCAAACCCTCGTCATATTGTTGTTGTTGTAAACAACAACTAAAAACGTGGCAAAATTGCAGCCAAGTAATGAAAGCGAATATATGCAGAAATGCTTGCGCCTGAAAGCATGCCAAATGCAACCACTTACAGCGTGTGCACGCACACACGCACACATGAGCAGCATAAAGTATGTGCAGAGACTAAAATTTAAGTACACCGAGCTGTGTATGCCGTGCTAATGTGTGGCTGCTCTTACTCCGGTAGTCGCTTGTATGGTGTGTTGACTTCTTACATTTCTTGCAACTTGTGGCTGTCACGCTTCGTTACACTATACGTGAGTGTGTGTGCGCCGATGCCTGTTGCAAGTTGTCGGGCTGACAACTGCCACTTATGTATTTATGTGTCAGCAGAAGCAAGTTTTCCACGAAATGCCATGCACTTTCGCTGCGGTGGCTACTTACGCATACACATGCATGTGTGTATATGTGAATATATTTGTGTGTGTATGTGTAAAGCCTTCTTTCTTCTTGCCGCGCACAATACTTTGCTGCTCGGCGGCTTTACTTTGCCGCTGTTATAGCCTTTTGCGCCAAGCCACAGCTTACACCGCTCAATACACACACACACACGCATATATGAAGACACAGGTTCTTTATGCTTACAAGTATGCGTGTGCTAGTTATGTGTGAGTTAAACACGCTTTTGCTGTATGCCTATTTGTTTACTTGTTTCTGCGTGCGTGCGCTTGTGTGAGTGCTTGTGCGAAAATTTCATTTCCGTTTCCGTTTACAGCGGCAGCAAACGCCACAAAATCACCAATCGAAGGAAGAGTTGGCGGGCAGAGAAGGAAGGTGGCAACACTGGCAACAGCGTGTGACGCCATTTTTAAGCGCTTGTGTGCCACACACACACACACACACGCATTGTTTGTAAATAAGTACACACGCATATTTTAGTAATGCATGCACTTAAGTACTTGCTTTTTTCGTGTGTGTGCATGCAAGTCTATGTGTGCGTGTGCTTGCTGCAGAGCACTTAGTTTCATTTAACGCCGAGATTGCACGCAATTTTTCCACACCCATTGTCTGTTTGCTCAGTTAACACGAGCGAAATAACTGTACATGTGCACACAATTTCTTATATACTCTTTTGTATGCATTTATATGTGTGCGTTTGTGTGTGTGTGCTGGAAGAAAAAATAAGCTCAATATAAGTGCAAATTCAGAAACGAGTTAACCGCGCAACATTGTAGTGGAGTAGCTGCGGACGTGTATTGGAACTTAAATAAAGCATCTAGGCATTTAATTAGGTCGAAATTTTAATAATAAAATAACCACAAAGAAGAGAAGGTATTTGCCTTAGCTTTGAATAAGTAAAACAAGAAAATATGTTTGCGTCGCGACGGCAGAAGCATTTCTTATAAAAAGATTTTTATTTTGAATTCGAACGATTAGTTTGTATGGCAGCTATATGCTATAGTGGTCCGATCTGAACAAAATTGTCGATTATAGTAAAGTGATCCATATAAGAACTTTGTTTTGATCGTTTGGTTTGTATGGTAGCTCTAATAGTTCGATTTAAGCAATTTGTTTGGGTATTGTAGCGCTGTCTTTTCCCCTCCTCCTCTCCAAAAAGTTAAAAGTTGTACTGTACTCATTGAATGCCTAGTTAGTCGTTTTGGGAAAATCTTGTCAGGAAACAAAGAACTGCAAAAATCGAAACTCAAAGAAGAAGTAGCACTTTGGCAACAACAATGGAAGATGCAAATCTACTTTGCACTTTGCCAGCCACAAATGCTGGCTCTGAATGATCTTTTTCTTCTTTGCGCCGAATTATGACTTGGCTTAGAACAACGATGCTATAGAGAAGAGTGAACGGCTTAGCACTCCTCAACATGAACTATGACATTGCCGTGGGACCAGAAGAAGTAATGGAATATTATTTATTAGAAAGACAAAAATCATTATAATTAAAATTAGAATTGAATTTAATCGAGCACTGGCCGGCTAATTGATCAATTAACTTCTGTGCGAAAAAGATCTAAGGAAATTACTGGACCTATTTGTATCAATTTTTGATATAAAGTCATATTATTACCATATTATTATATTAAATTGAGATTGAGATATTAAATTTACCGATTCAACACAAAGTCAGAATAAGGCACGAATATCGTTATATTCAATACTTGGGGCTTGAAAAGTTATAGTTCAATCTGACCCTTTTTAGTTAAAAGTTAGCATAGGCATGTTCATACATTCGCAAAGAAGGTGTGAAGTGTGAAAGCATCTGATACGTCTCTCAAATCGAAAGGAGGCGTGGTTGTAAACTGATTTCGCCCATTTTTAACCTGTAACTCGGCAATATCAAGGTATTCGTCTTTCCATATATATATGTACATACATATATATTAAATATGTTTAAAATTAGTCTAGTTGTTGCTGAAATATCATAGTGGATTATATCACGTGCACTGCCAATTTGATAAACCGATGAATATGCAAACCTTCTGTACTAAGTTTACGCTTAAATTTGGTTGGTATTGGCGTTGTTTTTTGTTTTCAACTCCATTCCGATGATTTGTAGACTTGTTTGCATGTCCAAATCATAAACTTATATCTCATCGGCAGTTATAATGTTCTCCATGAATGTGGAGTCAGAATCTGTATGATCAAGCATGTCCAAAGTGACCTGTTTATGATACTCTTTTTGAAAAAAACTTCAGCTTTATCGCAATCAGTCGAGCAAGAACGCGTTTCATACATATGTTGAGAGATGTCGAGCTCTCATGCTATTTCTCTAACACATGCCTGACGATTTTCAAGCACCATATTCTTCACTTTTTTAATATTTTCATCAGTAGAAGAGGTCCAAAGTCGTCCAGAACGTGGCACAGTCCTTGAAGGCTTTGTACTACTCGTAGACTTGTGTTTTTGATAAACTGAATCAATATTTTGCTCTCTGAAAAATATCATAAATATAACATCAGGCCTTCTGATTATATATCTAATATCTTTTTTTATTTTCTAGCTTTTCTGACCTCCAGTTTTGAATTGAAATTGATGAAAGTCAGTTTCAGAACTCGAAGGTTAGAGGAAATAGTATCTAATAGAAATACTGTCTCTTTAATTTATTTGCCTTTTTTATTTCATCAAACACTTTATCAACGAATGTTTTCTCTATAATACTCATCTTACTACGAAATTAAAATCTTTTAACCTAAATTCATAGTCCATTCTGTATAGATACTTCAGAATTATGCATATATAGTGTATAAGAAGTACATTTCGTCTCCGAAAGTGCAAAATAACGTAACATCACTTTTTATAAGTTCAAAGATGAAGGAGAAACGTTTTAATAGAAAGCAATTATATTGAAACAGAATGTGAGTTTTGGTTATAAAATGGTTATACATTGGTTATAACTGACAGCAGAAGCTGGAAATTTCGATTTTTTTGATCACAAAACAATTGCATTTTAGATGACGATATATTTTTATATGTATACATATCATACTTATAGTATAAAACCCCAGGAGTATTAAAAATGCAAGCGCTTTTCGCTGAGATTTTCCCCCTCAATTAATTATAGTAACTGCCTGCATAACCCTTTCACTTAATAATGCATAACGCTAAATAAATAATTGAAATCTAATTAGGCCATTATAGTATGTATTTATATATAGGTTAATTCATATCTCAAATATTTACTTCAAACACATAAAATGATTTTTTTTTTTTTAATTTATGCCACCTCACGCATTTAAGCGCTTTCATTTTCACGCTACATTAATTTAATTTTCCCATAAGATTACACGAATTTCCGCACACTTTAATTTCATTGCATACCTTCAGGGGCTAAAGGTATGCAAATCGCTTCGGCTACATAACATATGTAATATGTAGTTGCAGGTAGACATTTGAAAGCCAAAAATAATGAAGTAATATCCGCACAATTTCCTTTTATTTAACGCATACATAAAGAAAACATCATCACGCACATGTGCAAGTGTGTAGCATACATTTGGGTGTGTGTGAGAATAAAAATTAAATGTATCATAAATACAACGGGGTATTAAGTTTTGCATATGATGGCTGCTTTGCGAATAGTTTATGCATTAAATCATAATTCATGCATAGCACATAACAGTAATGTGTGTATGTATGTGTGCACATACATATGCACAGGCGCCGTGTATGAGTTGCGCCTTGGCATATGTTGCAGTTGTAGGTTCGCGGCTGAGTTAGAGAAAAAATGGAGTTTCTTTGTAGCGTCGGAAATGCAACGAAATAATGCAGTTATATTTATTTATTTATTTTTTAATCATAAATGCGTGAAAAACTCGTGACAGCTTACATGTAAGCAATCACTCACATAGAAAATTATAAAACACTCACATGTGAGTAGTAAACTGTAAGGGTATAAAAGTGGTGTAACTGACGAATGAGCACCAGTAAACCAAATTGTGTGATAAAGGAGAGTTTCGTGGACTCGAGCTTTCCTCAATGGATGCATTAAGTTAGCAAGCTTTTGAAGCTTACACTTATCAATATTATTGCTGGGAAAAATTTTTATAAAAGTACTGCATTTTATTAATTTTGACACGTCATGCTTCCAATTTGGAGTTTCATGATTACTAGGTATGAGTAAGTGAGCGCTTAAAATATTTCTTTATTGTCATATTAGAACTTACAGTTTAATGAAAGCTCAATCGAGCTTTTTCCCAATTTGTAGTATGGTTCCGTTTTAAGCTACAACTGATATGTTCCAAATATTTCTAGCGGTTGTAAATTGTGGGAATTTCGGTTGGAGGATGGAGCCTCGGTTAGAAATTCACGCAAGTTAGGAAAGTTCTCTGAGCGCCATTGACTGGGGGGCCAGAAACAATTCCTTTACATATGGCGACACTCACGACTTTCGCTCTTAGACCAAGTATCCTCTGGGTAGCCAAAAAGCATCCGTTTAAAGGCGAGCTAAAGTGAGAAGCTCAGTTGTTCTTCCTGTCAGCTTATAAATTGGCGGTTTTTCGGAACAGCGAATAAGTCTCTGTCAGCTAATTAGCTGTTCCCTCGTCCCTGCAGTCAATTAGTAGTAGTCCTGCTGTGAAAAATACTCCCGAGATGGAAGAGATCTCCCGTAGGATGGTCAGCTCATCGGTCTTCATGAACTCAGCAGGGTAGTGCCACCATTTTGTAGCTTTTCAGGGCTTTTTATGTTCCTAATGAAGTTCTATACCTTACCACTAATGTATAACTAAGAATCATTTATGTTTATAGAGTTCTAGTAGTTAGTAAAGAACCACACAACATATTAATCTAAAAATTTCAATAAAAAATATTTCTCATCACCCCCTAAATGTATGCTATATACATGAGTATGAAATTCTTTTATCTAAAGGCACATTACGTTCAATTTAAGAAAATTTAATTTACCACAACTTTTCAATGCAACTAACTCATTTAAAAGTAAAACAAAAAATGTGGCAACTGCAGTGATATTATATCATTAAATTTATATATTTAGATGTAAGGAATACTTGCTTTCAGCCATGGCTCAGCTCATTAGTGTCGCGTCATTTTCAAACTGTATCAAAGCCGTCAGCAGCTTAATTTGGCTTATTTGGCTACAACATAAGTTCAAAACGCAGGTACTGCATTCATACATACATACTACACACACGTACAATCAGCTTATGCATTCGTGAGCGTCTGCAGCTACCGCAATCTTCCGTAAATATTGCCATGACTATTTCTCATAAATTTTTCATACCAACAAACGTATTCAACCTTGACACTTTCGAGTTTTTTTCACGCGACTGTAAGTAAATAGAGGTATGGGGTAAATATGTGCATGGTTTATGGTTATATATACAAGCTGCAAAGAGATTCATGCAAAAAGTTTCTATATTTCCAGCGAGAGAACAGAGGTCGAAATAATATAAAGTGTCTTTTTAGGGAAACATTTTTAAATAATTTCGAAATGCTGCCGATTTTTTTCTCTGAAGTAGGCAAAAATTGGAATTTTTTTTTTAAATGATTGAATTGAAATGAATCTTGCCTTGGCTAATTTCCACAAAGCTTGTAAATGAACATCAGCAAAGCCGATATGTAAATTTACCTCTAAACCTTACTTTTTTTTTACCCTAAAAAGTTATGTAAATACTCGGGTCCAAAATGTAAATATTTCGAGATTATCGAACCTTTCGAAGTTATCGAGTTTTCGAAATCATCTGTTTTCGAACTATAAAAAATAAGACTATTGGAAAACCTAAAGTTTTATGACAGACACACAGAGAAGTAGCGAGGAGAAGATAAAGATAGAGATAAGATAAAGATAAAGATAAAGATAAAGATGAAGATAAAGATAAAGATAAAGATAAAGATAAAGATAAAGATAAAGATAAAGATAAAGATAAAGATAAAGATAAAGATAAAGATAAAGATAAAGATAAAGATAAAGATAAAGATAAAGATAAAGATAAAGATAAAGATAAAGATAAAGATAAAGATAAAGATAAAGATAAATATAAAGATAAAGATAAAGATAAAGATAAAGATAAAGATAAAGATAAAGATAAAGATAAAGATAAAGATAAAGATAAAGATAAAGATAAAGATAAAGATATAGATAAGGATAAAGAAAAAAATTAAAAATAAAAATAAAAATAGAGAGAGACAATAAGAAGGAGGGGAGGAAAAAAATGAGAGAAAAAGACAAAAGAAGAGAAAGAGACAGATATAGAAATAATTATAGCGACTAAGAAATAAGAGAGAGATAAAATTTAAAGATACAGACAGACATAGAGATGGAGCGACTAAAAGAGAGAATAAGAGGAAAGCGAGGTAAAGGAGGGTAGAGAACAACAGTATATCTAAAATATTCTGAAAGAATCTTGAGAATGTGACAACCCTTTAATAACTAAAACAAAAGCAGGCGAACGAAAGTTAGAGAAAGTTATAAAGAGAGAAATTCAGAATATTGATGGAGAGATAGAGATGCAAACAGACTAAGAGGGATGCAGAGAGAGAGAGAGAGAGTGAGAATTTGAGCAATGTAGAAGGATTAAAAAAGAAAGTGAGTATATAAAAGTCTATATAAAAATTTAGTTTATTAAAGAAGACGGATGCAGAGAGAGGGAAAGAAAGAAAGAGATAATTAAAGCAATGGAGAGAGATGGCAAACAAGAGTGAGTGAAAATAAGGAAAAATTTAGTTCATTAAAGATGAAGAATTTATTAGGTTAATTTCGATTAGATGAAATTTTAGTTGGAGTTGTTCGAAACACCAGCGTTAATGCCAACTTCTACTGGAATAGTCCTAACCCTTTAATAACTTACCAAAGACCAACTAAAAAGTCTATAAAAACGAAATTGCCAGAATAAATATTTAAATGCAGCCACAAAGATGCTCGGAGATTTGCTCAAATTGATATGATAAAACGAAAAATTTTACTTCTCTGTGTTACTGATGTTTACATCAAGGCAGTTGTATGCAAATATAATTTTTCAAATTTTCTTTAGAATCTTGATTTTATTTTATTAAACTTTTTTCAGATTTTTGAAATATTTTTAAAATTTTTTTTTCATATTTTTAAGTTTTTTTTTTCTATTTTTTAATTTTTTTTTAAATATTGACATTTTATTTTGACAGTTGCAACATGCTGTGTGTGCTTATGCAACAGTTGACACAGCCACACAGCTGAATTGGATTTCTAAAAATCGACAGAGCTACAGGCGCAAAAGGATATACATGTACATTTGTATGTACATAGGTGTGCTCTGAAAGGGATCACATGCATAAATAACTATGCACTCAAACACTGCATAGAAAAAAAACTTGCTTATGTATGCGTGTGGGTGCTAAAATATTTAAAATGCAACAGCTGCCTTAACCTGCCGCCAGCTACAATGCGTACTCATGGAACGAAGCTGACTATTTGGCGGCAGAGGTTGCGTATACGCCGTGTACTAACGGCAAACAAGCTGCGTGTTATTTACAGAAAAATGGAATGCTGCATTACATATATGTATAACGCGCTACAACAACAACAGCAATTGATAATATTTTCATAATTTACAACACAAATACAAATACGACTACAACAACAACAATAAATTTGCAGGTGAAAAAGTTGACGCTAAGTAAACTCATAGGTGTGTACATACATTTATATGTATATACATATGTAAGTATATGGCTGTGTGTGTACTAGTATGCGTATATGTAGTTGGCAACACTTGCAGTGCGTATATGGCATGCTTTACAGTTACTTCAGTGGAATTTTAGTACATTTGCAGTACTTTTGCTTTTGCGGCTCTCCTAGTTCTTTGTGCGTCACAGACGTCGGCAGCGACGGTGGCGACGGTAGCGTCGCCCGCACCAAATACTCACTTCTAATACAGTGCCACGCACACATACGAAAGCAATGTTACTTGCGCGCATTTGTTTACACCACTTAATACACACAGCGAGCGCACTCACACACACACGCACTCCCAGTCCATAAGCAAGTGCTGCACTCTTTCACTTTTCATCCATTTCAGCCTTCGGGCGGTATGCCCACACCTTGCAGCCACTCTGACCGCACCAAACACACACATGCCGCATTAATGGAATTCTGTTGCATGCCACATGCGCCACAACTAAGTTCAACTACACCTACAAAGCATTTCGTACGTTCGCCAGGTGTTGGTTTGTATATGTGAATGTGTGGGTTAGAGTGTGTTGCTGCGTTGCATGCGATTTCATTTCATTTCAGCTCTGACTTGCACTTTGCATTGGCGACTGTTGAGTGCTGCGTTCATTATATGACATACGCGCACCAACACAAACACACGTCGCATACATATATAACATTAAGTATGTGAGTGTGTGTTTTTTTCCGCATGTTCATGGTAGTGTGTTGCTGTAGGCGCGTGCCGTGCCGTTATACTGTTGCATGTTGCACAATAAATACTCGTGTGTGCAACGCACTCCTGAGAGTGCACTCTGCCGCAACACACACATACATTTGTACATATGTGCACTTGTAAATACTTGTATACTTTCACAGTTGGCTTGGAAGTGCCTAAGCCCTTGTATTTGGTTATTTTAGGTTACTTTATTTGAAGGTCGCACGCATACTTTGCACCATTCACCATTGATGTGTGCCATATGGTAATTATACGTGCGTACGAGAACTGATGAATAAGCTGGTGCAAATTTCAATAAAAGCAAAAAAGTAAAAATAAAAAATCCATGCGCAAGTGAGGAAAGTTCAGTTCATTCACTTGGAAGTGGCCAGATACGATTCTTTTACATATGGCTCAGGCAGCTCACGACTTCCGATCTCAGACCAAGTATCCTCTGGGTAGCCAAAAAATATCCGTTTAAAAGCGAGCTAAAGTGAAAAGGCGTAACATCGCTCCACACGGTTGTAAGCTGGGTTTGGGACCAGCCGTGTAAAAAACCCTACGAATGAAAAGGAACCAAGAGCCTCTGATAAGTGACCCACCTTTTGATGATGACCCCTGCAAACGTGTTCAAGACTGTTATTTGAGTGCATGCAACTGGAATGTCCGGACCCTGAATTGAGTAGGTGCCGCTACCCAGCTGTTTGATGACCTCGTTAGAGTAAGGACTGACATCACCACCGTCCAAGAAATGCGAAGGACGAGATAAAGACTAAGGCGAGCAGGTTCTTGTGGCATTTACTACAGTGGCCATATAAAGGAGCGCAAGTTTGGCGTGGGATTCGAGTTGGGAGAAAGACTTAGACGTCGAGACCTGACATTCACCCCGATAGACGAATGTCTAGCCACAATCCGTGTCAAACCGAAGTTCTTCAACATATCGCTGATTTGCGCCCTCCCCCCGATGGAAGAGAAGGACGATATGACCAAAGATGTCTTCTATGAGCCATTAGAGTGCACCTATGAGAGCTGCCCCCGCCACGATGTCTAAAACGTGCTTGGCGACTTTAACGCTAGGGTGGGCAAAGAAGGTATCTTTGGCACAACAGTCCTCAAATTTAGCCTCCATGATGAAACATCCCCAAAAGGGTTGAAGTTGATCGACTTTGCCGGGGTCCGAAATATTGTTATCTGTATTACTAAATTGCGGTACTTGTAATGAACGAGGACAGTCGAAATATCTGCTGTCATCGAACAAACAGTCGTCGCACTCGCGGCTCCCACGTCACTGTTGACAGTCGTAACTTCAAACTCGTAGATAATTTCCTCTATCTTGGAACCAGTATAAACACCAATAGCAATGTTAGCCTCGAAATCCTACGCAGAATGACTCTTGCCAACAGTTTATACATCGGACTGAGTAGGCAATTGAGTCCTCTCTACAGCAACAAAGACCAAACTCTACAAGTCAGTCTTTATCCTGCTATATGGTGAGGAGGCATGAACGATGAAAATATCATATAAGAAAGGTTCTGCGGAAGATTTATAGTTTTTTGCGCATTGGCAACGGCGATGGAATGATGAGCTGTACGAGATATACGCGATATGTTGAGGCATGTCGCGTCGGCGCTGGTCATCGTCCAACGCAAGCAAGATCTGTAGGTCTAATATTGCAACGGAGATCAAACTTGTTCCAACTCCGTTGGATGGACTAGGCAAGGGTACCTTTAGTCATCGACTATGCAGATTAAAGCGATTCCGCTGTAAACAGAGACACAAACAACTCCGATAATAGCTGGATGCTATTTCAGCGAGAATAGACACTTTAACTACCTTTGAGCACACAGTTAGCGAGCTCAAAGCTAGTATTGTGGCCCTGATATAGGAGTGAATATTTACCACCTGAAATAACCTCACTTGATGCAGATTATGTGACAGATGTAGCCTCTAGGGATATCTTTCTGAATTCCCTTCTCGGAAATTATTTCATAAGAGCCAAATAACCATCGTTAGCATATGTATAAAGAGTTCGTGTTGCTTCATAAGCGCCAAGTAACTTTAAGGATAATGCGCTCAAGTATTCTCCGGGTCTGTTCTTTAGATGACATTGGTAAGTACAGTTAATAACCACACTTAACCATATTAACCGATATAGTAACAAGAATAATAACGACGCAATCCCTCTTAAGCAATCAGTTGTCAAAATCTCCACTAAAAATTCATAAAGAAGAATCTAACCGTGCATCAAAATTTGAGCACCATTTTAGGCTTTTTGGAAGCTTTGGCATTCAGTGATTTATTCAGTATTAACTCGTTCTATTCAGCACTGTATTTAGCTACTATTTTTCTTATTTATTCAGCACTTTATTTAGCTACAATTTTTCTTAACTATTCAACACTTTCTTATTACAAATTCAGCACTCTATTCAGCTTTCATTATGAAACGCTGAATGAGACCTGAATGAGAGTTACTGCCTTAGGTGACCGATTTCTCATACTGACAAACTATTGCTTTGGCTGACCCTCCTCAAAAAATTATTATTCAGCACTTTATTCAGCTAACATTTTCCTAAATATACACCGCTTTATTCATATATAGTTATCAGATGTATTCAGCACTTAATTCAGCTAAGATTTTCTTATCAGACGTATTCAGCACTTTATTCAGCTAAGATTTTCCTAAATATTCAGCACTTTATTCAGCTATCATTACCTTAAATGAATAAGTTATGAATTTATTCAGCACTTTATTCTTAGCAATACACCTGTGAGCGCCCAATAAATGCCGTAATGTGGATATTTAGTCGCAAGCCTTAACGTTTTATTTTAAAAACACATTACAATACAATAGAGGTCGAACTTTATTAAAATACGAGTAATGCAAGATTAAATATAAATTTTGAATAGATCAGATTAGCTTAAGCAAGAGTGATGTATTAGAACGAGACACTTTGAAAAAACCATTTGGAAAAATTATTTATCTTTCCACAAAGCACTGATTTTACCAACACCCTTCTTATATATGTTATTACTATAGTTTCTGACAGTTTTGTAGTACAATTTAGAAGCAAATAGCATAATAGAGATAACAATTGGTCGCAAATTTTTACTGTGCTAATAAATCGCGCATTTAATGCTGAATGCATAAATAAATGAAATTGCTTTATTTACCATATTACACTGCAAATATGCGCACAATCAATTTTCGGGGACTTTTTTTTAAGTTGCGAAGCTTACCATATTAGGGACACAGTAGGACTTTGTGAGCATATTTTGGCAGGAGTGCCTTTTATGTTACTATGCGTTTAACTTAGATGTAAAGGCTGACTTAGAGCCTTTTCTAAAACAGCTAAACAAAATTTAGTTTTTGGTTTCGAATCAAACTTTACTATTTTCTATGAAAATAAATCAAAGCATTCGTAAAATGTTATCCCGCTCCTTCGAAACCCCGTCGAGCATTCACTACTTACTCTCAACTTAGCAAAGCAAAATATATAAATTTTCTATGATACATAATACTCCTATTTGTATTATATGTAAATCCCCTCATCCTTTTAATTTCTAATTGAACAAACAAATTCCTGTTATAACTAAAAGTGAAATTTCAAACCAAAATTACCATAAAATATTTCCCCCACTCACTACATTACGAAAAACATGCGCTTATTAAGCTCCTGTGCTTACTCTTACCTAATAAGGTACAGGTCCTGTGCGAGTACATGCAGAACGTGTAAGTGAAAGAATTGTTTTTGTGCATTGTAGCGTGCTAATCATTAAAGTAAATGTGAATATCAAACCGAAAAACGCTACATTAACCTCATGTATATGCAGATACTAACGAATAGAGAGGGCATAGGGTTGCATAAACATGTACCCTGTAGGAATTTATGGATCTTCTTCTTCTTTTTTGGCGTAGACATCGCTTACGTGGTTATAGCCGAATTTACAACAGTGCCAGTGGTTCTCTCTTTTCGCTGTTCGGCGCCAATTAGAAATTCCTAGTGGAGCCAGGTCCTTCCCTCCTGGTCTCTCCAACAGAGTAGATGTCTTTCTCTTCATCTGCTTCCACCGGCGGATATGGCTTTGGTTACTCTCAGAACTGGAGTGGTTTCATCCATTCGCACGACAGGACCTAGCCAGCGTACCTGCTGTCCCTTAATTCGCTGAACTATGTCAATGTCGCCATATATCTCATACGGCTCATCGTTTCATCGACCGCGGTATTCGCCGCTGCCAATGCGCAAAAGACCATACATTTTCCACAGAACCTTTCTCTCGAAAACTCGTAGCGCCGACACATCAGTTGTTCTCATCGTCCACGCCGCTGCACTATATGGTAAGACGGGGATGATGAGTGACTTGTAGAATTTGGTTTTTGTTCGTCGAGAGTCAACACTCTACTTCAGTCCGAAGTAGCACCTTATGACTATCAATAGTAACATGGGGCGCAAGTCGCGAGTCAAAGTTATATGGATCCTGCTATATGGTGCAGAGTTAAAAGTCTTCGGGTGGCTAAAAATCTGAATACGTTCGGGTTAAGTAGACCCGCGGTTTCGTTGGGTGAACCCGACTCTCTTTGGAAGTGCTTATCTAAACACTTTCAACATTTACTGCATTTTTAATAACTTTCGTAGAGTTTACCCCGATTTTTAGCGCAATTTTTAGACATACACAGGCACACTGTCTTAAACTACCCGATTCAAGAAATCATTTTCAGACACAACCTAATATCAGAATAGGATTTATAGGTAGCCTTTATGATGTTTGTATAATATGTATACATACTTGTATAACAGTTTTTGGACGACAGTTGTTGGAAACATCTTGTCACTTTCTCTACAATTTTCCAGCTTTCGCTAGTCTAAAGTTGACACATCTGGGACGACTTACATTCGGTGAGCCCTGCGAGTTGCCTGAAATCGATATTAGCTGCATCAATAACTGACAAGTTGAGATTCTCGTGACATCGTTGGCTGAGACGAGTCTTCTAACCTATTCTAACATAACTGTAGGTTTCATAGTTTTCGCCAACTAACAGTATATGATCTGAAGTGCTTAAAGTGTTTCAAAAACTGGTACATCGCTCCAATATCCTACATGTAGCTACATGAGGTTATGTTTGCGATGCTATTAACTGTCTCCGGCATACCCTTACGAAACAAGTTTCCAGAAAGTTAAAAAACCTACTTAGAAATGGAACTGCGAACTCAAGATGGGACGGAATTGACAGTCTTCAGAACATACTTAAGAGCCAAGATACCAGAAAGTTAAAAAACCTACTTAGAAATGGAACTGCGAACTCAAGATGGGACGGAATTGACAGTCTTCAGAATATACTTAAGAGCCAAGATACCAGAAAGTTAAAAAACCCACTTAGAAATGGAACTGCGAACTCAAGATGGGACGGAATTGACAGTCTTCAGAACATACTTAAGAGCCAAGATACTAGAAAGCTAAAAAACCTACTTAGAAGTGGAACTGCGGACTCAAGATGGGACGGAATTGACAGTCTTCAGAATATACTTCAGAAACAAGATTAAAGAAAGTAAAATATCATAGTTAAACTAACCGCTGGGACCAAAATATAAATCTCCTTCTAACTCTGAGAACAGCACTCGATGCACTACTCTAGTTTCTAGTTCACCTTACCCAAAGAGGTGACTAAACTAAATACCAAAAGAAACCAAAAATGCCCGAAGAACACAAAACCGTCTGAAGAACCTAATGACTATCCAAGCCTAACTATATTAAAAGTCAAGTTAATGCGTGAGACCCAAAGAGGTCACAAAGTTAAATACGAAAAGAATTTAAAATCATCAGAAGATCCCTAAAATGACCGAAGAACCCAAAATCATCCTAAGCACTCAAAACCATCTATAGAAATTCACATTCGAGCAAATGATTTTCCCTGAAAGGTATGTAACTCTCTAGCCACATGTAAGTTCACATAACGGCATCGTATACTCACATTTTCCGGTGTCCGTTACGACAAGCCACCTGAGCACGCATGTATGATGAGCGGAATAAGTGAAATTTTTCCGTTATACAGCAAATCATTTACGGTATTTTCAGTTGGAAACAATTCGCACGACTGTCAGGAGACGCGCTGCGCATAAGTGGGAAAGAAGCAGAGTGGTGGGGAAAACTGAATTCAGTTCCGCATATCAAAAAGTGAGCTAAAAATAGTTTCGCCACAAATAAAAGGATCTGACTGGTGAAAAAAGTAACAAGTTTAGCTGCTGGTAAATTCCAATGTAAATACCAGTCAAGTTACAGTCACTAGGAACATAAATATGCTACGGCTTATGTGCATACTTTTAGGCGCATAAGCTTATGTGAAGCTTATGCGTTATCAGTGCGTGTGTGTATGTGAATACACTACTATGAAACCACGAGCGCTGGACATTGCTGGCATCCAGTCAATGGACACATTAACCGTTCATTGCCCATAAAAATGGACACTTCCGTCTCATTAGGCAAGATAACGTAGCGCGCAAATTTGTGCATTAATATTAACCAGAAGCCACGCGCACGCACACACATTCATATTTACATATACATAGTTATATATATGTATGTGTGCAAACACAGGCGCAGTACAAGCATATATCCATATTTGAGTATGTGTGAGTTGCAAAAAAGTTGCTGAAATTTATTGTGGCAAATATGCGTTTATAATACTGCCACTTGCCGGTCAACGAATGTAGCACTTAAATAAAATGCAATTCACTAGCGTCATTGTCCACTTTTATAGCGCAGACGGACATGCACGAACACACGCCAACATCTGTACATTATGCATTAACTTATCGCTATATATGTAGACTCATATTTTTTTTAATGTTCGAACAACTCACACTTAACGTTGTGCTTTGGTCAAAAAGTTCAGCTGCACTTTGGGTTGTTGGCGCGTCTGACGCGTTGCCTAGCGATAAGCGATTTTAATGCATACTTTGCGGCGTAACTTTGAAAAATTACGACATTTACGAAATTTATGGAGTCTCTACAAACAGACATTTGCATTTCATTACAACAGAGTGTCCGAAATTGTTTGCAACTTTTATGAAGCTTAAAATGCATAAAGCTTTTTTTGGCTTTTGAGCACATGGTGAGGTGAGAGAGCCGCAGGGAAGATCTGAAAAATGTTGAACTCTCAATTTTAGTATTGAAATGACAGACTTTCTAAGGTCCACTCCAACCATGGCAGCTAACGCCACTTTGCACATATTGGCCGTAGACAACGCCAGGAGGCTGTGAAAGTTACCATCAGACTCAGAGAGTTTGGGTTCCTAAAAGAACACGGGTCTGAACACTAGGAAATCCTTACTCACTTTTACTTCATACCGTATCACTTGGATCATGGAGTCGCTAAAGCGGACTCTGGTGGCTCCTTCTCTGCCCACATACCGGCAAGGGAGAAGAAACCGTTGAAGGCGAGGCAGTCAGCTTCTTCACGGATGGGTCAATGCTTGGGAGGTAGGTTGTTGGAGGGGTCTACTGTCAGGAGCTCTCTATCAACTCCAGTTTCAGACTTCAGACTCCCTGACTATTGGAGAACGGCGATACCAGCCTTAAATTTATAAACAGTGCGGTCAGGGCAGGTCAAAGAGTGCCGCTCTCAATAGCATCGAGTGTCTTTGTGATAAGACTGGTATAGGTACCAGGCCATAGCGCTATCAGGGAAACTGTAAAGCTGATGAGATAGCAAGAAAAGGTACCCTAGAACTGCTATCGGTAGAATGGGAGTGGATCGGTGCACTCGTACCCGCCGTACTTCGCGGAAGCTTGATCTTTGATCAGTTATCTGAACTAACCTAACTTAACCTGATAGACTTTCTTAGATCTTCGATAGTTCGTGTTTACAGCGATCTTAGAGAATGCTGGGTTATGTTTTGAAGCGCCCAACAGTTTGAAGACTCGTAAGATGACTAGAACCGAAATAGGATATTTAAGGAAGCAGATGCAAACAGCAATCAACTTTAGTCAATTGTCAATCCCACGACAGTTGGGTCTAAATAACCGAAACTGTCATCTTTGAAAAAATTAAAGCTCTGTGGTCACACCACACAAAGTTCATCCAACAATAAGCTCCAAGGAATCTCCATCTGACTTACAGATCAACCTTTTTAGACTTCGTTATCGAGAACCCAAAAAACTTTCCTTCAAAAGAAACTTAAATCATTTGATAGTTTCTCTAATTTAAAAGCTCTACTTAAGCAGCAAAAAGTTCAATAGAAAACTGTTATATTTGAAAAAAATATCGCTATATGGACAGACGGCATCAATTTCATCCAATAATAATCTCTTAAAAACAACAAAGATCTGAAGAACAACAAAGATCAACTTTTCCGAAAGCTAAAAAGGTTTCTTGCAAAGCTTATACTCAAAGCATCAGATAAAGATTATGTATGGCTATACTTCCGCGGGCAGAAAGCTTATACTAAAGGCATCTGATAAATATTGATCTGGGCAGGACGCTTTCTTTCAAATCTTATACCCGAATCATCTGATAAATATTCCGCAGAACTATACTTTATGCAAGTTTGCCTTCTCTAAGCAGCAATTCACCCCAGTGAAAAAGAAGAATGAGCTTAAAGCTCTCCAGTTCAGAGGCATATTAGGTAGGCAGGTATGAGTGCAGCCACTTCGGGCTCAATCAGCGCTGAATGCGCCATCTTGATGCACTATCATCGGACTTCTATATGGCTGAAACTACTTGAGCTTGTTATGCTTTTTGTGGAGAGCCTTTCAAAGTTTGGTGCATGACTTGTTCCAAGTATACTGCATGTGGTTTGTGCCAGAGCTGGGCACTTACAGAGAAAGTAGAAAACTGTTTCCTTATACCCTTCTAGCGTCCAGCTGCGGTAAATATTTTTATAGCGTCTTAATTTTAGCGCGTATTCGGCCAGAGCACCGTTTAGTGGTTGTAAATCTGAAAATACTATTCCTGGACCAATGTAGTAAATCCTTTGTTCTAATCTTACTATATTTGCGTCATATCTGCTTCGTTATCTTGTAGCTGGTTATTGATTTCCATCTGCATTGTGCTATGTTTTCAGAGTGAGTAAGAAGTTCTCTTTGATCGTTCCCAGCGGACATGATATTAACTTCGTTTCGAATTCATCTAAAAAAATTCTTAGTTTGGCTAACTCATCTGCTTTTCGTTACCGAAAATTTTGCTGCGGCCGGGAACCCAAATTAAGGACAGCTGGAGTTGAATCTTCAGTGAGCTTAAAGGCTTATTGCAGTTGTTGACTCCGTTAGAATTAATCTGTGGTGTCGATAAGGCAAGCAAAATCGCCTGGCTGTTCGCGTATATGGTTGTCTCCTCCGGTAGTTATTCAAGAGAGCACCACCGGCCCTCTCTTTGCCTAGTATTTTCGTTTGAAAGATGCTGGCTGAGTTTGGTAGTTGAATAGAGAGAGAGATTTCGAGATCATAGGCATATTACTAAAGCGAACTTTTAGCTTAAACAACGAACAAGCTGTTTATCATTATATCGAATTTGACGCGAGATTTTATGTAAGCACAAGCTCTAAAAAACTCCTTCCATCAATCAAGTCAACTGCAATAAAGAAACTTAAGCTCAACAAAATAAAAAAAGTTAGAGGGTTTTGAGAAATATGTGTAGATATTCTGTAAGAAAAGCAGACATGTTAAGACTTTTACCACCATTTTCGATCTTTTCCAGCGAGCTCCACCAATTTCCAGCTATCTCACAGTCTCTCCTTTCCTCGTTCCATTAATTTTATTAGCTTCCATTTGTCTCACGCGCGTCTCGTTAGTTTTCAAATGGCGTAAAGTTGAATAGACGCTTAATTGCTGCAATGTGTCTGCTGCGCCGAATATTTACGCAATTTAATTTGTAAAATTACGTCACGACTCCGCATGTAAAATGGCGCATATTTGGCACATTGCATATTCTACCGCATTCTCTGGTGGTCATTGCATTCGAAATTCTTTTCTTTTACATTTGCCACAGTTTTCGCTCGTTCGCTCGTTCATTCGTTCATTCTTTCGCATTGCCGACGGCTGCTTCAGCATATTCAGCGAAATATTAGTTACATACTTGGCACTTTTATTGTTTTTAGCAAAGCAATTTCTCTTATTGCCTTTGCCTATCTTTTTAGCTATTTTTGCATCACTGAGCCGGAAGAGAATAATGTGACGGCAGGTTAGCTGATGCTCGAAAATGTGGAGAGCTGGCTCTAGAAGAGTTGAATGGTGGCTGCATTTAAATGCAATTTTAAATTTTTCTTTGTAGAATGGTAATAAAAGAAAGATAGAAGAATTTAAGACAGTCAGCCAGTCAGTTGTTTCTGTATAATTCGCTCGTTCAAGAGCAGCTTTGGCGTGCACTTCTCAAACGACTAATGAATGAGATGTAAGAGAAACGGTGCAAAAGAACGGGAGCAAAGGTTTGTTCAGCAAAAATGTCTACATGTGGCTATGATTCAGAAAGAGTATAAGATATACCGTTAGTAGATCAATCACTATATATTCATCTTCTGTTGAGGAAGATATTGACTAATATTGCAAGAAAGCTTCATGTCTCACTAAGTAAAATGCAAACAAACAAACCCTTGGTGTCTATTCGACGGAATCTTTATGTTGCAAACAAGAGATGATGATTTGGTCATAACTTTTTACTCCGTCTAATAGAAATTTGGCATGGCAATACAGGAGAGCCGGAACTGAAACTTTTAGTCATGCCCGTATATAAACAGAAACTTCTACTAGTTTCTCGCTGATTACACAATTCTATATAGTCCAATGATTCTATTACTGAATTCTAAAGTAGAATATAATAAAAATCGGCGTTCTCTCTTGCGATCATTAATAATATTATTGCTGATACTCAGTACCCTCTTCGTATCTTCATGGTCTCTTCGTTATATTGAATATCTGTAGTTAACAATGTGTCAGTGCAAGGATTTCGTTTCAGCTTTTCAGCTTCCTTGGCTGGACAATCAAACTGGTTTAAATCCAAAACAAGTGCGGGGTTTTACCTCTATCAACGGTTCTGATGTATCCGAATTCAAAGTGCGGGTAGAAAGTGGTCGCGAGAAATTCTAAATTAACCAAACCACAAATCACCATGCTACAGTTCTCTGACTCAGGTTGAGTTTTCAACTCGATTACAGAGAAGCAACTGGGACAGTCGATTTGCACACGCATTTCTTGAGGCGAATTTATCACTAGCAAAATCATTAGCATGAAACTTTGTGCCAGATCTTGACTGATAGAATAATAAGCCACGCAGAGACCAGTTTTGGCCTTTAGCGTTACCAGATGGAGTGCCGTAACGTGTAGATGATAGACTAATAAGCCACACAAAGATCAGTTTTGGTCATTAGCGATACCAGATGGAGTGCCGTAACGTGTAGTTTAGAAGTGGTAGTAATCAGTTAGGATGCCAGTGCTTGGCGCGAATTTAAACAGGCAAACTCTGTGATCTCACCAAGTACACATCCTTCAGTGTCTCATACCGTGGGATCCCCAAATGATTGAAGCGTTGAATAGTCAATGCGAAGCATACTCCATTGAGTCTCTGGTACCTTGCTCTTAATATTTCCTGCAATCTTCTTAAAAAGTCAGCTCCGTTCCGCAGGCGTATGGCATCAGCCGACTGTGACCAGTGAGCATCCGCACTTCTATCTATCTTCTTCTATCGAGTGCCTGTAGAAACTGCGTGAGCTTCTGATCTACCGATTTACACATGACTTTTGCAGTTTTGCGCCATGTTAGATCGTTCCATCGCGTTTGGCCTTTCTTGCCGTACTCCTCTCTATATATGTAGTCGTATAGACGATGCATGAGCTTACCAATGTCGATCACGTTTCCGGATGAGAATCGTATATCACTCCTGGCAGTCTTGGCCAATATCTCATTACCCATGATGACTTTGTGACTTAGGACACAGTAGAAGTTAATCCGCTTATTAAGAGCGGCCCTTCTCCCCAAGACAGTTTTGTCCGATATGCGAAACGAGGTAATTACCTGTATTGCTGCTGAGCTGTCCGGGTATATGTTAACACTAGAGTTACTTACTGTATGTTACCTCACCAAAATATACTTAAGAACTTCCCAACCAATCTCTTTGAGATTCTGGCAAGTCAGTATCGATGTGAGTCCAGCCAAAGCTGGCAGCTTCCCTATGATAGCTTTCTTTAAATGGATGAGTTTAGAGTTTGATCGCTGATGAGCAGCTCATAGTGGAAAATTCCCTGCCAAACCCACTAAACACATAGTAAAACCATCTTAACCGGCAATCCTCGCTTGTCCAACGTTTGCGTCGATTCATTGCGATTCATCCCGACCGTTTTCTTTGGACATTGTCGTTAGTCACCCTTTTCATCACCAATAAACATCCGCTTCAGAAATGGATCGAGTTTGTTGCAATTCAGCAACGACTCGCAAGTGGAAATTTGGTCCATTAGGTTTTCTTCAGCCTTATTAAAGAAATCGAAATAATGCTCACGTTACGGTCGAACTTAACGATTTCTATTATTTTATCGATATTTCCAATAACTATCCTGGCAGAGGGTGGAGCAATTTTGACATCGAAATTACCGAAACGGAATTGACAAATCCAAATTGTTTTGGCTGTGACACTATCAGCACCATAAGACATGACTATCGTTTCCACGTTTAACGAAGAACAATATAAAATTTAACTTATTTTCTCTTCTCTGGTATCAATCTTTGACAGGTGCTCAAACAGGACGGAGTCAAGCAATTAAAGTGTGATCCATTTCGAAGTTCCCTACTTTTTTAAAGAATAAACCCAGAAACTTCGAACGTAATGAGGAATGTTTATTCTCGTTCGAAAGAACATTCTTTGACATTTATTTTTTGAAGATTATCTCTTTCAAATGTTGGCTGCGGCTACGTTCCAGAGGGTCCATCCGTTGACTGCAATTTTCGATGACTCGTTCGAGCATTTCGACTGGTAACTGGCGAATGACACGCTTGATGTTTTGCTCCAAGACCTGAATCGAAGCGGGAGTTTCCGCATAGACGATCTTGTTGGTCAACCGACAGGCCCATAACGTGAAATTATCTATTCACCGAAGTTTTCTCTCAATAAATCCATTGGTTGATGAGATAACAGTCGCCACGGCCAAACAATAGGGAACAACAATAACAGGACACATTGACATGAGCTTTAAAAAAAAAGTCTATTGAAAAAGCACCTCACTTGGATCACCCTTTATATCGCCAGGCCAATCTGGGAACTATTTTCAATTACCAAAAGCCGAAGTTCTGTGTGTTTGATTAGTTACATCTGCTCGCGTTGGAAACCAACTGACCCCATTAGTATCAATGAACTTTTTGATTACGAATCGTTTTTCATGTGGCAATTAATTGCAAATGAAAACAATCGATCGAAATTTTCCCATTACAGTTGCTGCTTCGAAAATTTCCCACTTTTCCCAATAATTGCCATTACTTGAATGCGAAAATGGCCGCAGGATTAATAAAGCGATTTTTTGCTGAACTGAAATTTCCAATTCGAATTTCAACCCTTTCCTATTTTAGGTCAAATCTATTGAAAATTACCGTCGAATAACCTAAAAAAACAACAAAACAGCAAAAAACAAATGCAACAGTAAGTATTAATTGTTGGTTTTTCACACGCAACACAAAAGCTTAGTGGGGCAATTAGAGTGCCCATGCTGAGGTGAAAATGCCACTAAAAAATAGGCCACAATGAATTTGCGTTAAAAATATTTTTGAAAAAACCACAAAAAACACGCAAAATCACAAAGCAAGCAAACAAGTCATAAAAACAAGCGATAAAGTGTCCAACTAACCGCAGCAAAGTGAATGGCAATTTCGAATAACCAAAATAGCCACATCACCAGAAAATAAAGAGAAAATGCGGTGAAATTACAAAAATCCAAAGAAAATGCGAAAAAACAACAACACAACAAATCAAAACAGCCACAACGCAACGCAAAATAGCAATTTAGCTGCAACATCAGCTCCGCCCCACCAACGCTCGAGCTCTCGCAGCTAATTGCCAGCGTTTTTTCAATTCATTTGTTTGATTCGTTTCGTTCCACTAAACAGCGTTCGGCGGAGGCGGAGGGCGAGTCGGAGTTAGCAAGCAAATGTGCGCAAATATGTGTTGAAAGGTTGAAGAAAGTCATGGAGCAGCAGACGGCAGGCGGCTTGCGGTGAACCAATGCCATTTCCGCTTCGAAAGCAATGCATCAGCGGTGAGCGCTGAAAGTAAAAGCACCGTGTACACAGTTATCGACCGGATGATGGCGTTGATTGCACTGCAAACATTTGTATTAGTTATTTGGGACGTTTAACAGGTGAACCGTCATTTCAATCACTTAAACTACAAGTCAGGGTAGAGCAGGCAACCACTCAGTCGCTCAGTTTTGAATATGCTATGGAAATGTGGCATGGTGAGAACAGATTACAATTGTTGAGTAAAAATAAATAATAGTTTGAATACATCATAATAATGGAATGAACATTCGGGTTAGCTAGGATTAGTTTCGGTCAAATTAGCAGTTTCGGCCACGAGGCCTGACCCGAGACTTAATTCTAGTACCACAGGGAGCAGGAACCCTTAGATTTTGCTTCAACATGCTCATGCGGACTGCCCCCTTGGAGAGTATCGTGATGGTTGTGGTTAAAACCCGAATGCGGGAAGAACTGACACTTTTGTCAGTTAAATATGGTGTTGCATTGCAACCGGGTGTCGGACCCAAAGTACGGCAGATGGGCCTCCAACCCTACCAAGGTGGTTAGTGTGTTCATTTCACACTGCCAATTGGCACTGGAAAATGCCTGACAGGGCGCTGATCAACGCATTGATTTGATCAGCTGTGCTTTTGATCGCCGTCATCACATCGGATATGGTCCCAGTTTTGGTTACGGAATCAATTTTCTGCTGCGGATACGTTGAGGATGATGCAGAAAGCCTTTGGTGATGAGGTGGTGATGTCTAAAAAAATTTTTACAAGTGGTATAGTGAGTTCCAAGCCGGCCGTGAACGTGTCGAAGCCGAAGAGCGTCCAGGGCGACCATCAACCTCAACCGACGAAGCGCACGTTCAACAAATCAAAGATTTGGTGTTGAAAAACCGTCGATTAACAATTAGAGACCTTGCTGATGAAATTGGCATATCGAAAGGCTCAGCCAATATCATTTTGAAGGATGTTTTGGGCCTCAAGCGCGTCAAATCTCGACTGGTACCGAAAACATTGAATTTTTTGGAAAAAAGGCGTCGCGTTGAAGTGTGTGAAACGATGCTTTCCGACTACCAGGGTATCATGAAACGCATTATAACTGGCGATGAGACTTGGATCTATGCTTACGACCCCGAAACAACCGATCAATCGAGCGAATATCGTGCCAAAAGAGAGCCGAGACCAAAAAAATCGCGCCAAAGTCGCTCAAAAATCAAGATCATGTTGACTGTTTTCTTCGATTATTGTGGTGTTGTGCATTATGAATTCCTTCCAACCGGTCAAACAGTCAACAAGGAATATTATTTGAAGGTTATGCGTCGTTTGCGTAACGCTATCCGCCTAAAAAGGCCGGAATTGTGGAAAGACAATTCTTGGTTTTTACACCACGATAATGCACCATCCCTTACTGCCCTCGTAATTCGTGATCATTTCGCCAAAAACTCAACCCATATCGTTCCGCAAACACCGTATTCACCTGATCTGGCGCCGTGCGACTTCTGGCTGTTCACCAAGCTCAAAAGACCGCTCCGGGGACACCGTTTTTATACGATAAAGGAGATTCAAGCCGCAGCGAAGACGGAACTGAAGGCCATCCCGGAAAATGACTACAACCAGTGTTTCGAAGATTGGAAAATCCGTTGGCATAAGTGCATTGCATCGGGAGGGGATTACTTTGAAGGGGATGAAATTGATTTGGAAATAAATAAAGAATTTTCAAAATAAATACACCTTATTTTTTGGGCGCAGCAGTACATATCTATCAGATCAATGTCAAGACCTATTCGAAATGATCTCGATATGAAACCTACCGTCGATCAACTGGTCATCTTCTGCCAACGCGTTTGAAGCAAATTAGGCTCAAGAGACCCAAGCGGCTTCTTTAGTGGCACGCGATCAAAAAAATGTTAGTTTAAGGCTTCACCATCCAGCTAATGTATTGGTTTGGTGGCGAGTCTGCTGTTACAGCTCTTCACTACTCTGAAAAAGGGGCTCAAACTCTCTTCGATGGAGAGCATTGGATCTTCCAGAAAGATTCTGCTACAGCTCACAAAGCAAAAACCACCCAGCAGTGGTTTGAAAGAAATATTCCTGGTTTCATAGCTGAAGATAATTGACCGTCTGGAAGTGCAGAAATTAATTCATTAGACTACAGTTTGTGGTTTGTTGAAGAACATGGTCTGTCGAATAACTCACAGAAATTTTTAGAGTCTCAAAAAAACCTTGGAGCAACGTCGTAAATACCATTAAAAACTGATATTGGCCAAAGCTCAAATCGTTAGAAGGCTTGTGTGAAAGCAAAATGTATATAGGTTGACCCAAGTAGAGGTACTTATTCTAACAGATCATACGTAAGTCGTGTAAGGTGTCATGTTATTTTTATTCAGTATTGTTTGGCATTTCATCCTGAAGAACTTTTACAAAGCGTTAAACTTTGTTGCGAAAGTTCGCGTTCTGGAAAAACGCTTCGCTCAACTTATGATCCACATAATCGGCCTACTGAGTGTACTATACGCAACACCATCACCCCTCTTGAGACCCAGCATTCATTATTGTATTATATTCGAACGAATGGACTATGTCCAAAGTGTGTACATGAAGAGAGAGTCGATTTGGCGCCGTTCGCGTAGACTTATTGAGAGAACACTTCTATGAGCAGTTAATTTGACGTTTTGGGCCGCTCTATTGGCGACCAAGATCGGTTGATATCACACCGTTAGACTTACTTCTGTGGGAATATGTAAAGTCTAAAGTCCATGCGGACAATCCCGCTTCGAATCATTCCGCCATTTGAAACAGATAATCTTCAAAAAATAAATGCCAAAGAATGATCTTTCGAATGATAATAAATATTCCCCATTAAATTTGAAGTCTCTGTGTTTTTTCTTTAAAAAAATTGTTTAATTTTTATAATGGCCTGAACTTGTGACAGAACTTATGGCAGGACTAAGTAGTTTTATAAAAGCACCAAAAAATTTCTTTGGTAAAATAAAAATAATAAAATTTCATTGGTAAAATAAAAATACTTGTCGGAGCTTGTTGACAGAATTGCAACATTTTGAGGAAACTACACCAAAATGGTCACTAGGAGGCACCGTTTGTTAAAATTCTGGAATGAGCACTTGAAATATTATGACCTTTAAAGATATTGCTAAGTAAATATGAGCCGGAGAACTCATAAATGCAACCATTAGACAGGAAGGAACTGCGCCAAGGCGACTTTTATGTTGAAATTCTCTGCAAATATCAGCACTTAATAACTTTTGAATCTAAATGTGTTAAATTGCAGCCAATTTTGATAAGCATACACACAAACTGACGCGCATAAAGCCAACACATTGCATATGTATGTGTGTTTGTTGTGCTGTGTGAGTACAAAAAGCAAAATATGTGTGATTTAATTGTATTCACCATATTTGTCGGTTACAAGCGGCTGCCACAGATTGTATTTTTGCCTTCACACATACTTATGAACATTATTTTAAATGCAGACACACACACACACATATATATGCTTGTATTGTGCGCCAACTATGTTATCTAACCTCAACTTGCTAACTGTAAATGCAAAAACATGAATGCAATTTGTGCAAACATGAAAATTCACTTAAAACCACAAAATGCAACTAAATGCGCCGAGCGAGCGCGCGCACACACACCTACACACATATGTGTGTGTGTTTGTATTTTTAGCTTTAAGTAGAAAATCAAACACATATGACGAAGCCAACAAATGAATTAAGTCACCCACACAGAAGCATTTGCGTGTATGTATGTATATATGTATGCGTGTGTGTGTGTGTGTGTGTGTGTGGTTATGCAAAATTTAATGGGTATGCAGTTGAATGCAATCAATGGTCAACGCTAGGCCAAAGCAAGCACGCAGCATGCCACACTGTGCCTTTGTGTATGTGTGTGTGTGTGTGGATGGAAATACACCCACGCTGCTTTTACCACACAAATCTCTTTGCGTATGTATATGCGTGCGCATTTCAATAACTGTTAGCGCCACACAAGCGCTGAAACGTTATGAGCCGGTATGTGCGCCTAAGTGTATGCTATGCAAAGCATGCATGCAACCGCAGAATGCCAACAGCGTAGCGCTGCAATGCAGTGCGAGTGCTCAGTTGAAAGTGAACGCATGCACACACACACATTCGCAGCAAATAGCAGCAGTAAGCAAGTGCGCGCCTTAAAACCGTCAGACGTAAAGAAAAACCTGAGGTTAGTTAATGGAACTGCGAAGGTGAAGATGTGAAAGGAATTTATTTGTGCAAATGTTGCTTGTGGTTTAAGATGTGTTGCCGTTATAAATGCAACAAATATAAATTGTACACATATACATATATTGGGAGCTATTACGTATGCAAAACGCCAATTGTGCGGTCAAGTGCACTCAAATTGACTTGGTTGTAGGTGCAGAGCTTTCTATGCTGCTGCATTCATGGACAGCTAAAAAGCTTGAAAGCCTCAAACTGAGACCATAAAAAACTGGTTTAACCACAATTGCGGTTTTTCTCTGGTGAAGTCATTTAGTTTCAATTTCAAAAGCGGCTAACGGAATTATGATAGGCAGCAGGTAATAAAATGGACATATACTTAGTGCTGCCATAAGTTTTGTTCCAAGTGCAGGATGTTTAAAAAAGAAACGAAAAATGCAGAATCTTGCTGGGAGATCCAATGCTCGCCAAGGAATAAAATATTGCTTAACTTCGTTACTACGCCCCCTAAAACATCTTCCTGGTATACTTTTCCCTCTTTTTCACAGAAGTGAAGAGTTGGATTGTGCCCACGTTTAACTCTTGGAATAATATTTTTTTGCTTTTTCGGAAGTTGCTGCGTAAATTCGAGATTTTTTTCTTCTATATAGAAGATACATTACTAATTTCCAACAAGCGCGTGGTAGAAGCTGGCCAGTTGACCGACGGTAGGCTTTGATGTGGAGATCATCTCGTATATTGTTCGATGATTTGATTCTTGTTTTTGGAACTGAAATCCAGTAGTGGAATCACAGAAAGTATGGATGTTATATACGGTAATCGTCCTCATTCGATTGTGAAGATCAAAAATTGATTTAACGGGTTTCAAAATGAAGGCACTTCGGGTTTTGATGAACAGAAGTAACCCAGAACCAACTACAATGGAGCTTAAGTCCATTCCAAAGGAGTTTCTACAACCTCTCGAATTATAAATCCGCCAATTTAAACCAGAGATCAAAAGACAAATTGTGCGGACCAAAAAACAGTCGAAACCGTTCCCACAACTGTCGTATCCACGTAACCGAAATGGATTTGTGTCGCTATAACAACAACAACGGAAAGTCAAAACAGAGTACTTCACCCTAATATCTGTTCCGAAGACGGTGAAGGCTCTTCTATTGGCTGAAGAAATGATGACTATCGTTTTATTTTACTCCAAAGAAGACCTTTTTACTTACATAGAAGACCTGGATATGTTGAAAGTCTTATCAGCGATTCCACTAAACGTAATCGCAGAAACCGCAGTGCCTCATATTTCCGTCGCAGGACAAGCTGCACGTGTCTGCGAATTTTTTTTTTTTTCCAAACCCGAAAAAATCACTCGTCGAGCAAAAGTTGCAGTGCAATGAGAAGATTATCGCCGCTAGGAGAACCAACTTTGTGGACCTATAGGAAAATATGAACATTTTTCAGATGGGTTAAGTTAATTGAAAAGTCCTCGGCATACCTTCTTCTTCTTCTTAATTGGCGTAGAAACCGCGATTATAGCCGAGTTAACAACAGCGCGCCAGTCGTTTCTTGTTTTCGCTACGTGGCGCCAATTGGATATTCCAAGCGAAGCCAGGTCCTTCTCCACTTGGTCCTTCCAACGGAGTGGAGGTCTTCCTCTTCCTCTCCTTCCCCCGGCGGGTACAGCGTCGAATACTTTCAGAGCTGGAGTGTTTCCGTCCATTCGGACAACATGACCTAGCCAGCGTAGCCGCTGTCTTTTAATTCGCTGAACTATGTCAATGTCGTCATATATCTCGTACAGCTCATCGTTCCTTCGAATGCGATATTCGCCGTGGCCAACACGCAAAGGACCATAAATCTTTCGCAGAACTTTTCTCTCGAAAACTCGCAACGTCGACTCATCAGTTGTTAACATCGTCCAAGCCTCTGCACCATATAGCAGGACGGGAATTATGAGTGACTTTTAGAGTTTGGTTTTTGTTTGTCGAGAGAGAACTTTGCTTCTCAATTGCCTACTCAGTCCGAAGTAGCCCCTGTTGGCAAGAGTTATCCTGCGTTGGATTTCTAGGCTGACGTTGTTGGTGGTGTTTACGCTGGTTCCAAGATAGACGAAATTATCTACGACTTCAAAGCTATGACGGTCAACAGTGACGTGAGAGCCAAGTCGCGAGTGCGACGACTGTTTGTTTGATGACAGGAGATATTTCGTTATGCCCTCGTTCACTGCCAGACCCATTTTCTGTGCTTCCTTGTCCAGCCTGGAGAAAGCAGAACTAACGGCGCGGGTGTTGAGGCCGATGATATCAATATCATCGGCATACGCCAGCAGCTGTACACTCTTATAGAAGATGATACCTTCTCTATTTAGTTCTGCAGCATGAACTATTTTCTCCAGAAGCAGGTTGAAGAAGTCGCACGATAGGGAGGCGCCTTGTCTGAAACCTCGTTTGGTATCGAACGGCTCAGAGAGGTCCTTCCCGATCCTGACGGAGCTTTTGGTGTTACTCAACGTCAGTTTACACAGCCGTATTAGTTTTGCGGGGATACCAAATTCAGACATCACGGCATAAAGGCAGCTCCTTTTCGTGCTGTCACAAGCAGCTTTGAAATCGACGAAGAGGTGGTGTGTGTCGATTCTCCTTTCACGGGTCTTTTCCAATAATTGGCGCATGGTGAATATATGGTCGGTTGTTGATTTTCCAGGTCTGAAGCCACACTGATAAGGTCCAATCAGTTTGTTGACGGTGGGCTTTAATCTTTCACACAATACGCTCGATAGAACCTTATATATCCCACGGTAGTTGGCGCAGATTGTGGGGTCTCCTTTTTTATGGATTGGGCATAGCACATATAAATTCCAATCGTTGGGCATGCTTTCGTCCGACCATATTTTACAAAGAAGCTAATGCATGCACCTTATCAGTTCTTCGCCGCCGTGTTTGAATAGCTCGGCCGGCAATCCGTCGGCCCCTGCCGCTTTGTTGTTCTTCAGGCGGGCGATTGCTATTCGAACTTCTTCACGGTCGGGCAATGGAACGTCTGCTCCATCGTCATCGATTGGGGAATCGGGTTCGCCTTCTCCTGGCGTTGTGCGTTCACTGCCATTCAGCAGGCTGGAGAAGTGTTCCCTCCATAATTCTCGACATACCTTAGTAGAACAAAATTTTTTTAGCAAAATTCGTTGTTATTTTTATTTTTTGTTTTATTTTTCGATACCATTTTTTTGTAATACGATTTGCCCTCAGTTTAGAATACAGTTCAGAATACGGTGGATCTGGCAGCAATTCGAAGACCAATCAATGAATTTTTCTTTTAACAGCATCGAAAATTATCATGTGGGACGAATGCACAATGGCACATAAACGAGCATTAGAAGCATTAAGTCGAACATCGAAAGATCTACGCAATGACTCGAGATGTTTTGGAGGCACGATGATTATACTGTCTAGAGATTTCCGCCAAACACTATCAGTAATACCAAGATCATCTGCTGCAGACGAAATAAACGCTTGCCTGAAATCATCGAATCTATGGCGCTATGTAAAAAAACTTCAGCTGACAACAAACATGAGAGTTACATTGATGAAGATTTCTCTAAGCAATCACTGACTATCGGTAATGGTCAAGTATTTACGGCAAGTCTAGCGGATTGAGATCATTTCCGCAGAATTTCTGAAACTTTGTCTCATCAAAAGACGAACTCATCAACAAAGTAATCCCAGACATCATTACTAACCACAAAAATAATGAATGGTTGAGTGAGCAAGCAATTTTGGCGGCTAAGAATAAAAATGTAGATGATTTAAACTTCATATTTCGGAATGAGATAATAAGTACATTGCCTTCTTTCAAATCAATTGACTGTGTAACAAATGATCTCTCTGCGGGTAAGGGGGACCCCTCTGGGTTCGAGGGGAAACCGAATATACCCGTGGTAAGGCATGCCTGTCGTAAGAAGCGACTAATATCCTGGCTACCAGTTCCGAGCTGTATGGAAGCTCAACTGGTAGTAGCTTTGGCTACGAGTCTGACCGGAGACTTAATTCCGGTACCACGGGGAACAGTAGCCCTTGGAGGTAACTCCTATCTGCTCATAGGGTTTGGCCCTTTGTGGAGATTCGTGGTGGTTGTGGTTAAAACCCAAATCACGGGAAGAACTGACCTTGTCAGTTGAATGTGGAGTTGCATTGCAACCGGGTGTCGGACCCAAAGTACGGCAGAGGCTTGTGTCCATGTCGTGTCCATGCCACACTGCCAATTTGTACTGAAAATGATTAGCATTCTCAGGGCGCTGATCAACACATTGTTTTGATCCGTTGTGCTTTTGAGCGCCGTGTGGTAAGGCTGTCGTCAGCAGGTACCCACGTAAAACACACCGGATATTGTGTAACAAATGAAGATGAAGCTACTAACTATCCAATTGAATTTTAAACTCTTTGGATGTGCCAGGCTTATCACCACACAATTTACGACTAAAGGTTGGCTCCGTAGTAATCATGCTTCAAAAGATAATGTTATTTATGCAGCGATACTCAAAGGAAAATTCGAAGGTGAGGAAGTTCTCATTCCAAGAATCCGATTTGAGTTCAAACGACTTAAATTTACGATACGTCTTGCATTCGCTATGACCATAAACAAATCCCAAGGCCAAACCTTAAAAGTTTGAGGTCTGAATCTGGAAAATCTTTGTTTTTCCTATGGTCAACTATATGTGGCATGTTCAAGGGCCGGAAGCCCATGTGCGTTATTTGTTCTTGCACCTGATAATAAAACGAAAAATGTCGTCTATCATAAGGTTCTTCACTAAAAAGTGGAAACCATGCACTAAAATACATGGCCCAAAATGGTTCCTTAAAGTACTTGCTCCTTTAATTTACCTACATTAACTATCCAAATAAAAAACTGACCTTAATAAAATTAAAAGTCTGGTAATTTGTTACCTCCAAGGCGGAACAAGGTGCTCGTTATAAATAATTATAAATACTGTAGCGAGATTTGAAGTAATCAAAAAATATTTAACTAATGTAGTTCAACAGCACTCTACGCATTATCAAGTACACTAAAGAAAAATAACGGTTAACTGAAATATGTGCGGTTTGTAAGTGATTATTCAGTAGAGTTAAAAATACCTTTTCAACACTTAAAGGGAAAAATTTCATAACGCTTTCAACCACATAATGGGCACTTACTTATTCAGCGGCACTCAAAATCAATTACTTGCCGGATTCGCATTAATTATTTAAATAACACCTACCTTTATGAGCGTTATTTTTACATTTCAATTTAAAGCGCAACTTTTATTTTTAGCCACTCAATTAGTCAATACGCACTGCAATTAAAATTCTACTGCATCGAAACAATACAATCCGTTAGTGAAGCAGAAATTATGAGTAGGCGACGAAAATGCAACAAATTGGTGGAATCTGAGAATGAGAGTGTGGATGAGTTCAGCGATGAAGAGCACTACAATGATGTGCTAAAAACTGCGGGGGCACAGAATTTATTTAACAACCCTGTAATGGCATTTCTCGCTACACTGAGCAGCATAATTTTCTGGTGCATCTATTGGTTGGCAAAGGCGCTGATCGTGGTAAGTTCAAAAGAATGAGATTTTTTTTGTAATCTAAAAATAAACAAACAGAAAGGTTAACTTCAACTATACCAAAGTTAGAATAGCCTCTACAAGTGGTATAAAATATATTTATCTTGATATTGATCGGTCTATTTGTATGACAGCTATAGTAGTTCGATCTGAAAATTTTCTTGGAACATTATAGCGATACCTTGAGTAATAATCTGTACCAAGTTTCGTAAAAATATCTCTTCAAATAAAAAAGTTGACCATTCAAGAACTTGAGTTCGATCATTCAGTTTAGATGGCAGCTGTATGCTATAGTTTTCCGGTATCGGTGATTCCAACAAACTAGAAGCTTCTTGAGAAGAAAAGGACAAAATTTCAGATACATATCTCAAGAACTGAGGGATTACGAACATGACTAAATCTCAGTCCGTCACGCTGATCCTTCATATTGGGCCTCCAACGTTTCCTTCTTGGTATTACAAACATAATTAATATACCCTCTTGAGCTATAAAAATCGATATCTTGATTTAATAATGAAGCGATAGAAATTGGTGAATTTAAAAATTTACTCCATTCTTCTCATTTTTATTTTGTATTTTATACCTCTGAGAAGGTACTATAATTATTAGAAATTGAGTTCCTAACCTGAATATTTAAGAAGCTTCGTCAGATATTTAAATACTTTTTAAAAATATTTTTGTAATATTTTTACTTAATTTTTTCAGTTTGCTGGCATCTTTATGATTATTACCTTCATATTTCCACATAAAATCGTTGGACTTCTCAACCGCTTTTTGGATCAGCAGAAAGTGGAGCAGTACTTCAAGGATGAGTTGTAGATTGAGCTGAAAATAATTTTTTCAGCATTCAGAGTGTGAATTTGGTAACTCTTCGAATGAACAGAGTTTGAAGAAATAGAGAGTGTGACATCATTTGCTTCGTTATAATTTTAGAGTGCATTTGCATGGTACAGGTGACTCTATGATATCATCAATGAAAGAATTAGCATATTTTTATTTAAAAAAACTATGGAAATTTCTTAATCAGTAGAGTAATTGAACAAACTTGATGGACATGTTGTAGATTTTAGTTAACATTAGATCAACCAAATCGTTTTTTAGTTGAGATTAGCTGTCCTGGGGCTGCAAGTCAAGGATTGTCAGGTGGTTGTATACCATGATCGTGCGACCGATAATCACATGGGGGGCGGCATGGGCCTCAAAAGCATCACAGATCTCGGTAGGACTTCAAATATCGAAGCTCGGTCAGGTAATCAAACACACACTGCTCCAAATGACATCAGAGGTAAGTATTAAGTGGTATAATATCATTGGCTCTTCAACCAGGGGACAGCCTTACCAAAAGGCTAAACTTCACCAAGCCATTCAAGGTTACCCTTAGCAGTGAGGCTGAGTGGAATGATTTCACTCTCGAGCTACTGTTTAAGGATAGTACAATCAATTAGTATACACCTCTCGAAAACGTCGTAAGGAATAGGTGAAGGAGTCACAAGACCACACACCAAGCTCTCCATACCTCTATGGCAAGTTTTCCGGGCATTTTTCAAGCGGAAGTCTTTGCCATAAGTCGGTGCGTAGAGATAAACCTTTAACGCAACTATCGCAATGAACTTCTTAAAGCAGTCTCTGCCTATGATATCAAATCGCTACTTGTGCTGGAGTGTAGAGAACGGCTAAATAGTCTTGCGGAACATAAGCAAGTAGTTCTCATACCATAAAGGAGCTGCTCCGCAAGGAAGAAGGAGTAGGCAGAGAGAGGTATTAGCAACAACTCCAAGGCATGCGCCATGCCAAGTTGCTAATGGGGAGTTACAACCTGAGTAGGTTTAAATATGGAATCAACCTTCCTCAGAAACCCATTCAAACTTCCCAGCAGCAAGGAAGCCAAAGTTTTATTAACAATTAAATGACTTTTAAATAAAGTTTATTGCAGATTCAGCAATTATTCTCCTGTAAATGAAGAATAATTTGTTTTTTACTAAGTAAGTTGAAGGCACATTACCACAAACTCTTTGTTTTCTTGCTGACGGTAGTTATCAAGAATGAATTTTAAATGATTTTAACTTTAAACTGAAAGAACATACGATGTCTATGGTTCTTACAAAACCTGCTTTTAAATGCAAAGGACCCTGTAAAAAGCAACGGCTTGTGCTAATCAGTAAGGGAAAAGGAGATCCCAACTTGCCATCAGCATACCCCATACTATGCATGTTTGACACACCGGGAAATTTTCATGAAAGGCTACTTAAACCCAGACTCGAAGCGGTTATTAACGAAGCTAGAGCTCTACCCAAGACAACACAGCTTTAAACCCGGCAGAACAACTCTAGGAGCTATCAAATGCGTCATTGAAAGGGTAGATGACATAAATATAGGGTTTGTAAACTGGACTGGACTGAACTGATTTTCTTCTGCCCCGACTGTACTTCGGAGCGTGCGCTTACCGGCTGGATTCTGTAAAGGGCGTTCCTAGATAACGAACGAACGGCTGGTCAGTTGTCTCCGAGCACCTGGAGATTAAGAACAAAGATTTTCGCGCGACGTGTTTCCGTGAGTGATGCAAACCGAAAATGTAGCGTTCGTTAGAGCAGAGCTAAGCGATTAAATTCTGTGTGAAACTCGGTGAATTTACTACGTTTGATGTGATCATAATATGATGATGTTTCGGTGGCACCACGCCTTTTTGGAGTGCCGGGAGGAGGGCAATGATGAAAGAGCAAATGATCATTGTCTTTTTTGACATCAAAGGCATCGTCCACCAAGAATATGTTCCTCCTGGTACAAACCGTCAACGCCAAGAAAGTTCTAAAGAGACTCAAACGATGGGTCAATCGGGTCGGACAGGACATCGCAGCCGTTCGGAAGTTGCACCACGACAACGCGCCGGCTCACACCGCCTTTCTTGTGAACAGCTATCTAACCAAGGCCGGCATCCCTACACTTCCGAAGCCGCCCACAGTAATATGTGGCCCCCGGACTTTTTTTGTTTTCTCGCCTGAAAAGGCAAATGAAAGGGGATCCAAGCAGCATGCACCTTGGCTCTCATGGCTATTCTGGAGAATGCCTTTCGCTACGCCTTCAATGCTTGGGAATCGCGCTGGCAGCGCTGAATCGACGCAGAAGGAGCCTATTTTGAAAGTTTTTAAAGATTTGTAACGCTTGGTTCAATAAATTTTTTTAAATCGACTCAGTCTTATTACTTTCCCGACAAACCCTGTATATCTACCAACACAGTAAAACTTATTTTCACCAATTAAAAACACGTTTCGTACATTTTTATACAATAATGTAATTTTCTTTATTACGAATCATAATATTCTGCTCAGCCATGCTTCTTCTTAATCGAACAGCTATTGATTTCGTTATTCCTCTTTGTTGTTGCTTTGAAAATAGTTAATAGAAATAGATTTATCTCTTTTATTAGCGCTATTCTATTTCTTTTGTTTTTGTATTTCTGCTATGTAAATTAAAATAATTCAATGCTTTACACTACTTTTAATTAGGTTGTAACATATGCTATGTGTATATGTATATATTTAGTTATATATTCTTTTGTATACATATATAGGTAATTTAGTTTATATATAGATGCTTGTATACATATATTTTTCGATTTTGCATTTTTTATTAAAGTTATTAATTGTTATGCGCTGCTTGAAAGCTGCTCAAGTGAACTAATAAAAATACGATCACCCTAAAGAAGCAAAAATCGTTTGAAATATCAATCGCGTGCACTTAAATTTTATTATAATATAATGTATAATAAATGGTAATTTTTGTAAAAATTTAAAAATAATTTATTGGAATTTCAAGATATCAATAAATCGCAAAAAAATAATTTCAAAGTAGAAATCTTACACAATTATAAAAAAGAAAATTTTAACTACAATTTTTAACCTACTGGAACTCTCCACTACTAAAGATTATTAGCAAACTCTCTATTAGCTGCTGTTTTTGTTTTTTATTATTATTTTTTTTTTGTTTAAAATATTTTTTTTCTTTTTTATAAAATTTAGACTGCCATTGTTAGTGTATTTGCTTCAAACTACTCTCAATTGCTTAATTTAATATTTTTTTTTTATTTTACATTTATATTTTTGTAAAATTTTTAGCAGCATTAGGTTTTCAAATGAAATTGGTTTTGTTGAATGCATTTTAAATGATTTTCGTTTTTTTTTCAAATGCAATAATTTTTTTAAGTGTTGCAATATGAGTAAATTTGTTTGCAAAAAATGATAAAATGCTTTATTTTGCTTTAAAATTGTCAGTTTGCTAAAAAAAAAAACAATTGATTTTCTGAAATAAAATTATTTTGCAAAAAAATAAAATTATTTTGCAAAAAAAATTGTATCTTCGAAAATAAAAATATTTTGCTCCAAAGGAAATTATTACAAAAAAATTATATTTTTTAAAATTGAAAATTAAATTTTACGAAAACCAACTTAAAAATATTTTTCAGATTTGAATTATTTATGCGCTTCATTTCGCCAAAAAAAAATCTGAAATAAAAATATTTTGCGCAAAAAAATTGATACATTCATATTTGACAAAATGAAAATTAAATTTTTCGAAAAACAAACTTAAAAAATGTTTTTCAAATGATGAATTGAAATGAATTTAGAAAAATATTTTTTAAAAAACGTTTTTTATATTTTCAAAGAAAATTTCAATATTAAACAATTATTTTTCAAATTATTTAAAAAAAATATGTTTTGTAAAATCAAAATTTAGTTATTTAAAAAAAAAAAATATTTTTCCTTTTTGTATATTTAGTAAACAGTTTTGTTCTAAACAATGTATAAGCATATAATTTTTTGAAAATCCTTATTCTCAAATATATTTATATTTAAAAAAAAAAAAAATTTTTTTTAAACATTTTTGTTCAAAAACCAAAAATTAATTAGAAAAAAAATAAAAAAAAATAAAATTTTTTCGAAATTTAAAAATTGTTTCCCAAACAGAAATATATGCATGTATGTACATATGTACATACATACATACATATGTATGTATGCATTTTTTAGCAAATGATAAGCAGTTTTATTCTAAAAACTGTGAAAACAAATGTGTTCATATTCTCAAAAATATATATTTTATTAAAAAAAATAATTCCCAAAAAAAAAATATTTTGCAAAAAAACTATGTATGTTTTTCAAAACAAAATTATTTTTTAACAAAAATTTATTTTTTTTTTTTGCAAAAACGAAACACATGCAAGTTTTATTCTAAAAAATTTGGAAAACAAATTTTTTTAACATTCTCAAATGTATTAATAAATAATTTCAAAAAAAAATTTATTCCAAAAAATAAAAAAATTTACTCATTTTATTTCACAAAAAAAAGTTTTTTTTTCATTTTGCAAAGAATTTATATTTTTCAACAAAAATTTTATTTTTCAAAAAAAAATTATTTTGCAAAAAATTTATATTTTTGAGAAAAAACTATATAAAACTTTTTTCAAAATGATATTATTTTTGAATAATAAATGGTAAACAGTTTAGAAAAAATTTTTTAAACAAATATCAAGAAAATATTTTTAAATACTCAAACAGTCTTTAATTTATTTTTTTTTTTTTAATTTTTAACGAATGCATTCATTGTTTATCATTTTTCCAGCAAAGTTATTTGGGAAGCAAATTTATATTTTTCAAAAAAGAAGTATTATTTTCAAAAAAAAAATATATTTTCCAAAAAATATCATATTTAAAAAAATAATATGCTAAAAATTAATGTATTTTTATAAAAAACAAAATATTAAAAATTTTTTTTTTAAATATAAAAATAATACATATGTCTGTATATACATATGTACATATGTATGTACATACAATACATATAAGAAAATATATAAAAAATTACTTTTTAATCATAAAAATAATATTAAAAAAAATATTTAAACAAAACTAGTTTTTTATATAAATAAAATATTTAAAAATATATATTTTTTAAATTTAAAATTAGTTTTTAGAAGTTTTTTAATTTCAGTTTTATATTTAAAAATTAATTTTTAATATTTGTTTTACAAATATACATTAAAAGTTTTACATTTAAATATAAAAATAGTTTAAAAAAATTTCGAAAAAATCATTTTTTAAAATAAAAATAATATAAAAAATATTAAAAAAAATAATTCTTTAAAAAAATAATTTTTAATCTTTAAAATTTTGAATTATTTTTTAAAATATGTTTTATTTTATTTTCATATTTAAAAAATAAATTTTTAAATATCTTTTTTTTTCATTTTTGACAAAATATTTTTTTAAATATAATATTTAATTTAAAATATAAAAACAGTATAAAATAATAATTAAAAAATTATTTTCATTATTTTTTATTTTAAGCGAAGGATTTAAAAATATGTTTCTTTAAAAAACTTTTGTTTTATATTTTCAAAAAAATAATTCAATATAATTTTTAGCATATTTTAAGCCGCAGCTCAACTCAAAAATATTATTGCATTCGCTGTCTCTTTTAGCGTTTTAAAGTCAAATGGCATTTAAAATTATTAGATATTTTTCACACAATTCTATTGCGTTTTAGCTTCATTTTGAATTCACCTATTTTTTCATATGCTAGATATTAATGCTATTTTGCGTCGGAGATTTCATTTGTGTATGCATACACTTATTTTTTTTTATAAATATAATTCTTAATAAAATCTCATATTTTCATATATTTTTGCTATTTCAGTGCCTGCTTTTGTCACAAAACGAAAAATAATTCAATTAATATATGTATATTTTTTAATCAGCTTAATAGTGTATATTTTTTGTCTATTTGTAAAAATGTAAATTGCATTAAATTTGTATGTATATATTATTTTCATTAATTAACATTATGCACTTCGCTCGAACTGATGATCTCGAACTGATCCTTGGCGGAGATTTCCGAATCTGATTCAGATGGAGTGTGCGAGCTGGAATATAAAGGCAAAGCTTTACTGTTATTTGCTGTATATATTTGTGCGCCTATGTACTTATACATATGTGCACATGTATTTATATGTCATTTAAAAAGCAGTAAATTGGGTTCTGGCGGCAGCGTTATGAAATTTTAATGTTAATGACGTATTTAAAAAGCGGTGAGCGGAAAAATATATTAAATAATAAATAAATGTATGAGTGGAAACAATATAGAGTAGTACATTAGTAGTTGTATGCGACAATAAATTATTTAATAGTCGTATTTGAATTTCAAAATTTATGTTATTATAATGAAAATAAAAAGGAAAATAAAAATGCAGTAGCACTTTGGTTAAATAGTTGATAGCGATATTTTCAGCTGTTATTATGTGTTAAGAGTATGTGCAATGCAGTGCTGCGGACTGAAACAACTGAATCAATAAAGTTTCGAACTTATTTTTAAAACACCATGCAAAATGTAGACTGAATTTTTACTGAAGCATGAAATTAGTATGAGAAATTTAATTTATACGATTTTACACAGCTAAATGTCAACGAAACCCAAGCAACATTTGAGTTTAAACTTTGCTGATACTCTAACCTCAAAAATGATGATGATTTAAATGATTGTAAATATTTATAGAAACCAATGGTTGCACCTTTAAACAACAGAAATGACTTTTAGAAATGCCAAATTCAGTAAATAAAAATATATTTCATGGACTGCTAGCGCAAATGTGTAAATTTTTCGCATAAATGAAATTTGACGCGTTTATAAGCCAATTAAAACGATTTTTTGTGGAACAAAGCATGTGACTTTTTATTACGGAACTTATTAAAGCGATAAATATGTAAAGTAAAGGTGGAAAATAAATATAATTTTACTAATTTTAAAACATTACATATTAGTTTTTTTCAATTATTAATAAGTCTAACTGACTGGCGGTCATTATTAGGTCTGCTAAGAACTCTGTTAGCGTTGTAGGCACTTAGTTGTGAACAGGGTTGCAAATAATAGATAAAAATAATAACTGAATTAACATTGGAACTAAATTATTTTTATCTTTTTAGGCTGAAAATCTTAATGAAAAATATTTTTTATGCCAAATACAGAATTAAAAAAAATTCTATCCAAAATTTTTTAATAAAAAAATTAAAAATAATTTTTTAAGCCTACATAAATACGTGAACGTAAAAACAACTGTAACACAATAATTTTGAAATAAAAAGTTAAAACCAAATTTTAAAACCCAAATATCTAAATACAAAAAAAAATATATTTAATTCCAAGCCTATAATTAAAAATAAGTAAAATCTGATTTCTTTTCAAATTGCGATTTTTCGCGTTTACCATTTCGGTTATCTTGTGAAAAGGAAAGCTTATTTTTAATAAAATATCAATATAGTTTTCATTTTGTCTTATTTATATTTAGTTAATTTTAATTATAGATTTTCGTTTAGAAATATGCAAATATTTTCTTTTCCCTTTTCATTCCAGCTTGTAATTTGAATACATATGTTTTATTTTTAACACCAATTTTCAAGTTAAAAAAAGAAATCTCAAGCTTTAACAAGATAAAATTTGTAATTTTTATAATTGAAAAATTAAAATTTCAAACATCTTGGATTTAAAATTTTATTTTTGACTTAATTAAAATTTTAAAAATTTTGAAAATTTAATTTATTTAATTATTTTTAACTTAAAAATTTAAGTAACCAATAAAGAAAATGCTTAATATCTTCAATTAAATTTGAAATTATAAATTTTTGCTCCCAAAATCAGAATTAAAATAGAATTCTTTTTAATCCCGATTAAAGTTTCAATCATCTTGGATTAAAAGTTATATTTTTTAGTTTAATTAAAAAATTGAAAATTTAAGTTTTTTAACTTAAATCTTAATGAAACCAATAAAAAAATTCTCAATATCTCTAATTAATTTTTAAATTATAAATATTTGCTCTCAAAAAAATAATAAAAAAATTTATTTTTTTATCCCGATTAAAATTTCAAGCATTTTGGAATAAAAATTAAAATTTTCATTATTTAATTTAATTAAATAAATTAAATTGAAAATTTTCCAAGTTGTTTGGCAATCAAAATTGAACAATTAATTTATTTCATTAATTGTTAACTTAAAAATCGGAGTAATGAATAAAAAAAATTCACATCATCTTAAATTAAAATTTTAATTTTTTAAACCCGAAATTTTAATCAAAAATTTATAAATTAATATTTTATCCAAAAAAAAAATTAATTATAAAAATTTGCAACCCTGATTGTAGCAAAAGACGCTATACAGCTGATTTCAAATAATAATAAAAGCTAAGTAATTTCGCTCAAATAAGCATGTTAAAGTTCGATGCTCTGTCTGCAGATTAGGACATTTTTACTTAATTTATTTTTAAATACTTTAATATCAATTAATCACCAATTTATTACAAGCATTAAACGAAGCAAAAGATATACAATTACATATAAACCTTGGATTCCTTAATTCTCCACAACCAATGCCATTAGTTCAATTATATTTAATCAATTACATAAATTAATATTTTATTTATTATATATTATTATAAAAAAATTAGTAATAATTTATAAATGTATTTGGTTAGAAAATCAAAAAAAAAAATAATAATAAAAATTAAATTGAAATGGAATATGCCAAAAATAAAATGTATATGTATTAAAGCAGCATTTAACGATTGAAAGACATGCAAAAATAAGTATAAGTAGAAATATATGCTGTAAATATCGAAATAATTAAATTAATGACAAAAAGAGAGTCGTTATATAGAGAGCTTCTTTTACATAAATAAATTACATTAAATGAAATATCGAAAGCGCACTTTAACTGCATACACTCAACACCAAAACTGTTGCGCACAAACCCAAAATGCTGCCAAAAAAGGCTACAGCTCACCCTTTAACGTCTGACTCAGCGGTCGCTTCGCTGTTATCAACGCCATCTGCAGCACTGCTACTCGCGGCCTCTACGGCGCACGCAGTGTTATCGCCAGTGGCTTTGCGGCGACGTAACTCGATGTCCGCGTCATGTTCCTTCACCTCTTCGATCTTCTCCGCTTCCAGTGGTATCGCTTCGGGTGCCGTGTCTTCTTCTGCATCGCTGTCCTTCTCTTTCTTCTTAGATTTGGACTTGTTGCGTTTCTCCGAGGATTTCGATTTTTCTTCCTCAGCAACATAGTTGCTCTGTGTTTTTTACAAATGTAAAAATATATATACTTTTTAACTATATGTGTGTTTTTTAGCAAAATTAGTAGGGCTACTCACTTCGTAGAGTGGCCAAAATGATGCAAAGAATCCAACGTCTTCGGTTAAGTTCGGCAGCAGCCAGAAATGCAATTTACCATAAGTCACCAGCCATACGAGTGTGAAAACAATCAGACGTATTACTGTCAAAGTCAATATGAGTACGAGGAATCCAGCCGCCGCCACAGACAAATAGTAGACACCTTTACGCAAAAGTGGTGGCCAGAGTGGGAACAAACAAATCAGTATGGCGCCCAGCAATAAGATTAGACCGTAAATCCAGTAGTGTATTGGTATGGGGTCATAAATCCAAATGTACGGCTCGGAACCATCAACGAAAACCTGTTCATGATGCATGTCCAAGCGTATTTTTCGCTTGCGCTTCTCTTTCTTCTCAACTGCACCGCCACCACCACTGCCGGCACCAGCACTTATATTGCCATCACCCATGCCATTGGCACCGCTGGCTTCGGCTTCAGCCTCGGTATCTTTCTTCTCATCCTTCTCCTTCTTCTTGTGCTGTGGCTCTTTTTCATCACTTTTGTTTTTCGTTGTTTTGCTACCTGTAGTTGCCCCACTGCCGCGCATCTCCTCCAACGAGACGGGCACTTTTTTGGCGCGATGGAAAAATTTATGCTCCAACATCACATCCAAAAATTCGATAGCCTGTTCACGTGTGGTGAAGAGCGCGTCATTGCCTTGTGCGAATTTCGATTTTAGCAAGGCATCTAGCGCCTTATTCGATATGAAATACTGCACATTATGGCTGAGGAATTTCGTTTTCTTTGATTTGACGTTTGCTTTCATCCATTTGGCGACCTTGAATTCCTCCTTCGATGGCTTCTCAACTTCTTGTTCGCCGGGGCCTGTGTACTCCTATAAGTGTTTGGGAGTAAATAAAAGATTTTCTGGTGATTAATAATGAAATTCATAAGAAATTTTGGGATTATGTTTGTTAATATTTCCTAATTATTCACTTATCACTAAGCACACACAAATGAAGAAACAAAAATGAAATGTATAACTCGACATAAACTAAAGGCAAATATGTGCGAATAACTTTAATAAAAATAAAGTGCCGAAACCACAAAAAACCCATGTGAAAATTGAGATTATGCCTGATAAAATTTTCTTTAAATTAATAACTAAAACCGCAAACGGAAAAAAGCAAAATCATAATTATAAAATAATGCACAAAAAAGGAACAAAATAGAATTATAAGAAAAAATACTAAAAATAAAAAAAAACTAAAAATAGAAATTAAAACAAAAAAATAAAAAATTAATAATAATAAATAAATAAAATAAAAATTAACACTAAAAAATAAATAAAATAGAAATTAGTAATAAAAAATAAATTTATTAAAAATTAAAAAAAGGATAGAAAAATAAATGAAATTAAAAACAATTAAAATTAAAAAAAAAAATTTATATAACCAAAAAAAATATTCTATATGAAATTTAGTATTTCACACAGTAAAATAATAAACGTCAAAAATACTAATAAAATTATTATTTAAATAAACAGTCATTTTTTATATGAAATAACGACATATCATTCAACCAGATCTATTAGAATAGTTTATCACACATCACTGCTTCATCCAAAAACAATAAATAAAAAATAAATATATTTTAACGCTAATATTTCCATTTATAAAAAATAAAGTTCATTATAAACAATATCTGTACAAAACGCAACAATAGTTAATTATTGACAATCACTTGAATAGTTTAATTTAGTATGCACAAATATACACGTCAACTTTTATATGAGATAATCGGCGATAAAAACTATGAATACAAATTTCTTGTAAATTGTACGTATGTAAGTCATTTAGTATGATCTCAGCTGATGCCACAAACAAAAACAGCTGTGCGCAAATATGTGAGATTATAAAAACGATCTTTGCGAAAAATCTAAAGAATATAAAATCAGATAAAATATCGTTATACAATATGCGATTTCTGTATATGACGTCATTCTGAGGCGCGCTAATACCTAAAATGGTGTTTTGAAAACCCCACTTTGGCGCCAGCTTAGCTTTTTGTGGATATGTGGCGATTCGGTGACGTGTTGTTTTCTAGTCACACCAAATAAAAGCAAATGTTTGCATACATACGTCGCTGCATTTAAAGCATTTATTAGCAACTTTCGAAAGTCGACAAACAAATTGGGAAAATAGTGCATGTAAAAAGTGTGGCCAACACAATCGAAAGTACAAATTTATCGATTTTTAATTTTTAACGAGTTAAAGTAGCTCAAATATTTATCTGCGAAGGAGGTAAAAGCCATTGTATTTCCACAACGACGCAATAAAAAGTTGTTGATGGAAGATTTTAATTTAAAAAACGTGGATTCTTTTGGATGTGTAAATTGCGTTCAATGTAGTATTTCACAACATTTCCTAATAGATTATTATATTTTTTATAAAAATTTACTAACATCCCCATCATCTTCCACATATTGCTCCTCTTCCTCTTCGTGGTGATGTGTTTCCTCTTCCATAGTTATAATTTAAAAAAAATTGTGAGTTAGTTTTTAATATTTCTTGTCTTATAATTTAGCGCGAAAAAAATGTTGCTTGTATTTTTCTTTTATCTTTTTATTTAAATTTTTTTCCTCCGGAAGACAAGTCACGTTGCCAGTCGCTTCGTTGTTCGCAAAACTTCAACACAATACTGAATTGTATTAAAATATGGCAGTGAGCACCTAGCAAGTGGTCAGACATTCAATCAGCCAACAAGCAAGTCAGTCAGTGGAACAACTTTCTCCTCTAACAAAAACAGCAACAATCACAGCACAGCGCCAACGTACATACATATGTGTAATCATAACAAAAAGCCACAAAAAAATTAAAAACGCAGAAAAATTACAAGTGTACAACAACAACAATTGGAAGGAAGAGAACTAAGAAATCTTCTGGGAGACGGCTGGCAACAAGTGTTGAAATAACCAGAAACAGCTGAGAGGAAAACCAAATATTTGTTAAGTGAACTTACGCCAAACTAAGCTCAAAAGCAAAGAGTGCGATATATATTTGCATGGAGAGCGAGCAAATGGGAATCCCAATTGTAGACATTGAACAAGCAAGCATTTGAGTTTTAGAAGTGATAGAAATCAAACGAAAGATCTTTTAGGAAAATATTATATAGTAGTATTAAAAAAATATAACCAGAGAATATGAAATTATTTAAAGAAAGTATAAAAAACAGTGACTAACATATATCAGGTATCTACTTTCGGATTGGTGGTCTTATAAGCAAAACAGCAATTAAATTAGGATGCTAACAAAGGGAGAGCATTACTAAAGAAGTATGTAAATGTAAAAATTTGCTCCAATCTCAATATCACTCAGTATTTTTTTAAATATACTAAAATATATCTCTATTGACTGAGAAACAGCTTTGCTGCACTCTTTCTCAATTGCTTTTTGCTCACTTTTATTTAAGTATATCATTTTTATTTTCACGCTCAAAACTAGTTTGGAAATTTCTGGTTTGCTCCATGTGTTTAAATTATTATAATTTTTTTATTTGCATATACAATTTATTTTTATTTTCTCTTTCAGCTGATTTTCTACGTCATATGTAGTCAACACGTTTTTTGTGCATTTGGACTATGCTTTGTTATGGATGATTACATTTATTTTCTTTTGTAACAATTTATATTTTTAATTTACAATTACTTACAAAATTTAAAAATTGTTTATGCATAAACGAATGTTTAAACATTTCAAAGCGACGTTCACATTTTTCTTTAGTATTGGTTGCTCTTGCAAAATAATAAGAAGAGCTAGTAGGGGACCCAGTCAACACCAACTAGTTATAAGCCCTTTAAAATGAAGCCTCGTAACTATCGAACATATGTAAATATGTACATATATGTACCAAGCTTTATATTTTATTTTAGTAGGTGTTCCCGAATATTTTGTTATGCAATTATGGAAATATACTCTCACGTTAAGTAAAATCGAAGCCAGACACAAGCCAAATGCAAAATAGCACTTGAATAAATATTTTTGGATTTTTTTAAGCGCCGCTGCTGCAACAATTTCCGTATTAAAATTATTTAATCATGGTATAGCTTTTTATTTTCTTATATTAAAATTATTTTAGGTCATAAGTTAATCGACAACAAAAATGAAGCCTCGTAACTGGAAATCGAACAAGAAATATATATATATATATATATGTATATGTACCATTTGCATTTATATTTTATTTTATTGATAGGTGTTCCTTTTTCAATATTTTGTTATGCAATTATGGAAATATATTTGTCGCGCCACGTTAAAAAAAATAAGCCAGACCCTTTTCTTACAAATGCCAAATGTAACTAAAATAAATTAATTAAAATAGCACTTTATAAATATTTTTGGTTATTTTTTAAGTGAAAAGTGCACAATATAAGTGAAAAAGCCGCTGCTGCAAGTTGTCAATTTTTCCGTATTAAAATTAAAATTTAATCATGGTATAGCTTATATATATATTTCTTATATTAAAATTATTTTAAGTCATAAGTTAATCGACAACAAAATCCGTCTTCATTAAATTATGTAAGGCATTCGAATACTACTGCTGCAAACCAACAGTTTCCATTAGATTTGCAAATAAATATGCACACAAATTTACAATTGTAAATCACTCACTAATTATTATCTTGTACATATGTATGTAGAAATAAAATTGCTTAATTGTTTGTGCTTCCAATTGAGACAATTGTAATGTGACTGTTGAACATTTCTCATTCTATCACCAATGTTTTCTAAAGCATTACTACAATGGTTTGATATACATATAATTAGTAGAATTCGTGAAATTTTTCAAACGTTTGTAATTTCTGTTTGTTTCAATAGATTTTAAATCGATTTGTAAACGTTGGCCCTTTAGTTTTCATTCTTATTTATAGATGACTATTAAAAAGTATCCACAAAACGACAACGTTTAAATTATCAAATATCTCCCGCATGGCCCAATTTCTAATTCTGGAGATACCTATATACATAAGTATGTATGTATGTACGTAATCAAACTTTGTGTGGGTGTCTCCTTGTAATAGCCATTGTAAAAGAAATTGTAGCTACAATAAATGAAGTAAATTTTTTAAATTTATTTATGAGCACTTCAAGTACGTTAAATCAGTAATATAAATATAAAATACTTTGGCGGCTTATCAATGAAATGGGTAATCACAGTCTATCAGGAATGTTCACTTTTAATATTGACTGCAAAATCTTCAATATTTCAAAAGTTCACATAAGCAAGCACTGATAATCACAATCTTATCCCTCAATGAGAGTATTGAAATCTTAATTTTATTCAGGGAAATACCAATTAAATCAGTAAATTATAATCCATTTATGGCTACGATAAATAAACAACAAATTATTGTAAAATAAACTTTGAAAATGAGAGCGAAAATTATGTGGGGTCAAATAAATAAAATGGATGTGTGAGCGAAAAAGCGAGCACTGTTCCTCAACACATTTTTTGTTATTTGGACTGACATTTACACATCTACGCGCTATATGCTATATACACGTACGTTAAGCAATACCAAACGTCTTGAAAAACAAAAACAATCTTCTGCAATCTGTCTCACTTGTGCCACCTAGCATCATTTCTGCCCATACTGGCATATTTTTCCAGTAACAAAAACAATAATTAGTGCCGCTAATGCAACAACACAGCAGGTAGAGTAGAACACAAATTTAAATATCCGCAATTTTCTTCTTCATACAACATTTTAAAGGAATAATTTCAATAATTACGTATTGTGGCTAATAACCAACACATTCCATATATTTGTTCTATGTCCATTACGATGGCAATCTGCTTGCTTATTCAACAGCAATATACACGCCAGCATGACAATTTTATGTGCGCAATAACTTTTCCACTATTCATTTTTCATATACACAGATACAAAAATTTGATTCGCCAAAATATATGAAAAAAATAACGATATAAACTCAATGTAGGATGCTTTTCAACATCTATAGTGCAAAATGTATGCATTTTGTTATTTAGTCACTTACATCCTTACGGCGTCTTGAACGTTTCTTTTCAGACATTTTCACCAACTCTTTGTTTCACAAATCAAATACTATTTGTTTTATGATTTCACTGTTCAAATTGATTTAATTATTTGCAAATGAAAATTTTCTTTTCTATATCTTCACTCAACACTTTTTACACCTTTATCTCCGCCGACTTCTAAATCAAAAATGATTTTCGCTTTATATCGTCGTATGAGATTTGTAAATGTAAGAGCAGGATCAACTATTAGCTCGATAATTGATGGAAAAGCAAGTGCCAAAGAGAAACGCCAGCTGTGTTCAAATTGGAAGAAAATAGACATATGTTTGCTATCTTGTCTTGTCTAAATTGGTGGCTCGTCAGAAAAGTCTCAATTACAAAAATTGTTAAATAATTGAAAAATGCAACAAAAACTATCATTTATTTATCATTAAGTAAAAATACGCAAATTTTTATAAGAACTCAATTGAAAATTAATTTAAAAAAAACAATATACTTTATTACATTCATTTCATTTAGCTTGTCTCAAAGGCTACTCAGTGGCAACGTATTGCCAATCAGCTGTTTTTGTTTTGATTGCGACAAGTATAACGATGGATTGACTTAAATAAAAACAAATGTTTAGGTGATAAACTTTTAAAAAACTGTTTTGAAAAATATTAAATTAAAGCATTATATCCACGGAAACTAAAATATACTTCGCACTATAAATACTGCTACCTGTAAGTAAAAATACGGCAGTATTAGTAGTAAAAATAACAGCTTTCTCACAGGTTATTTAACGTAACTAATTTGTTAAAATGTTGCTGAGAGGCAGACAAATTACGCTACTATCTAGTTTATGCTGGCGAACTGCTGCCTCGCAATTTAGAGGAATGCATATTAAACGCGCGGAACTATACAAGGTAACTGGAGATTTTACTTCAAACAGTTTTCATGTACATATATAAAGCTTTTTTTTGTACACAGAAATGCTTTCGTATTTTGGGCGTTAATGAAGCAGCCGATCAGAACACTGTCCGTAATGCTTATATCGATTTGGTAAAGCGTGTACATCCCGACTCTGGTCTACCAGAAGCAAGTGCTGAACGTTTTCAAGAAGTAGATGAAGCATTCAAAATATTGCAAGAAAAATTTGCAAAAAATCGCCGAAATATACTAGAAGATGAGGAAGAGGAAGTATTTGATATAAAACATACAGCACCACAACATCGCCAATATCTAAGTTATGACGGCATTGGCGTTGGTAATCCTTTTCAGAGGCAAAAACAATACCAGCAGGTTAAAGCAATGAAAGCGCAGGAACGTGTACTCAGTCATCGTATTGAAAAATCACAAGCCGGTGAACGTACAATTATGAAAAAAGGCACATTTTATAAGAATCATGCCATCAAAACAAAGTACGGCTTTGATCGTATATGTGAAGATCTCATACAAGAAGCTATGGCAAAGGGTGACTTTGACAATTTGAAGTGTGCTGGCAAACCTTTGAGTAGCGCGCAAACGCAAAATCCCTATTTAGATTTTACAACGCACAAGTTGAATAAAATTCTGCTCGATAACGGTTTCACACCTGAATGGATTACACTACAGCGCGATATACGCGAAGCAGTGGAAAAACTAAAACAGGAGCTGCGTGCGGAACGTGCTTACTTTGGTGACTATCCGTTTGATGAAGAAGAGAATCGCGCTTGGCAAGCAGTTTTGCAGCGTTATAGCGATGATATCCAATACATTAACAAGAATATAGATAAATATAATCTAATTGTGCCTATACTGCAAAATCAGCTTTTCCGGTTGAATATCGCAAAATTATCTGAGCAAGTAATTAGTGACCCAGAGGCGCTCAAGCACTTTAAAAAACAAAAAGAACCGCCGAGTGAAACCGCGAGTACGGGAAATTCGGCCAAAAACGACATATTTTCGTTTTTTGGTTCACTTTTTTGAATATGTTAAAAAAATTGTTTTAAATTTGTTGAAGGCACACATTTTTTGTGTATGTATGTGATTTAAGCCGCTGAAGGCTAGCGTGATATGTTAATATTGTTTGAATATTATAAATAAATTATATATATAATATTTTCTTAATTAAATTTTTATTTTAACCTATTTTTACAAGTTTCATAAACTTTATTATACAAACTAGTTTTTTTTTTATTATAAATGCTTTCATTGTTTTTCATTGCGTTAGTATACATATGCATATAAAGTTTTCACGAATTTCATTGTTTTAAGAGCAGTGTTACAGACTCCATGGCGCACTTAAACGGTTGGCAAAACTGGTTTTTGAAGTAGAATATGGCTATAAGAACTATTTCTATTACCCCCCAAAAAATTGTTACTGAAAATTAAAACTAAAAATCAGGAAAAAATCACTTTGCCATCTTCACTCAGTTTGACGGATTCAGTGGCCAACAGGCGCAGCGCTTTTGGGAAAGCAAAGTGCTCCGCCATATGTATACGTTTTGTTAAACTTTCTTCAGTATCATTCGGCAGTATGGGCACGCTAGCTTGAATAATAATGCCACCGGTATCCACACCCTAAAAAGTGCGAAATGAAAACCGTGAACATGAAGTTAAATCAAAGTATTTACATATACCGCTTACCTCATCCACAAAGTGCACTGTACAGCCAGACTCCTTATCGCCAGCATCAAGCGCCTTCTGTTGTACCTTCAAGCCGGGGTGTTTAGGCAACAATGACGGATGTATATTCACCAAACGTCCCTTCCACTGGCGTACAAACTGCTCACTCAATACGCGCATAAATCCAGCCAAACATACCAAATCCACATTGTGCTCCAACAACTTTTTAGTCATCTCCGCGTCGAAGTCCTCGCGTTTCGCATATTCTTGATGTGAGATCACCACGGAGGGTATGCCAGCTTTTTCCGCGCGCTCAAGACCTAACACACCCGCTTTATTCGATATTACCAAAACGATGTCGGCGTGTACACCTTGTGAGGTATCGCGACAAGCATCGATGAGCGCTTGCAAATTACTGCCTGTACCGGAGATCAACACCGCAACACGCTTACGTGGCTTATTTTGTAATTTCTGTGCGCGCTGCAAGCAACTTTGGAAGTTTTCGGTCACAACCTGTGGCGCTTCAGACTTGGAGCGCTTCACCACCACGCCGACACGTGTCGCGCGCTCACGATACTGTAATTCAGCCAACACAGACTGTTCATATTTCGGTGAGACCACTAAAATTACGCCGAGTCCACAGTTGTAGGTGCGTTGCATTTCTTGTGGCGCTACATTACCCGTCGCGGCAAGCCAACCAAAGACGGGTGGTATATTCCATTGTTTCGCATCCAATTGCACAGCTAAGGTTTTGGGTAGTACACGTGGTATATTCTCCGTTAGCCCACCGCCGGTAATATGCGCCAAGGCTTTGATATGACCCTGTTGCACGAGTGGTAGCAGTGCCTTAACGTAAATGCGTGTGGGTGTAAGGAATTCCTCACCGAATGTTTTATGACTGAAAGGCGCTTTGTCTTCGAATGTAACGCCGGCTTGTTTCATAATGGCATGTACAAGACTGAAGCCGTTGCTATGCACACCGGAGGACGGCAGGCCGATCAGCACATCGCCCGCACGTATTTCATCAGTGCGCGGCAGCAGGCGACTGTATTCAGCAATGCCAAGTGAAAAACCGGCAAGATCGTACACATCGGATGCATAAAGTAGTGGTACCTCAGCAATGTGCGTCTCTAAAAAATAAAAAAAAATATAATTTCCACTGGATATGCGCGCACTACTTGTACTCACCCACTAAACTGCTGCCAGCTTGCGCTGCGCCTTCAATCACGCCACCAGTTATCGTAGTTGCCGTTTCTTCCACCAAATCACCGCACGCATAATAGCTCGAGAAGGTCAGCGGTTCAGCGCCGTTACACAGTATGTCATTCACGCACATCGCCACCAGGTCAATGCCAACCGTACCATTGCGCTCGGTTTGTTGTGCGATCTTTATTTTAGTGCCCACACCATCAGTGCCCAGTACCAATACCGGGTCCTTGTATGTCTTTGGTACGCCCATCAAACGTCTGCCCAGTTTTGTGGTTAAAGTTTCATTGCGTTGTTGTGTTAAAGCGCCATCGCATAGCTCCAAGGCTAAGTCACGTTCATGTGGCTCATCCAAGGTACGCATATTCCTCTCGGATAGACCGCCAAAACGTTCGATGGATTTTTCCAAACCCTCAACAAAGTTGCGCACCTCAATTTGATGTTGTTGGTGGCAAGAGTGCATTCTACGTTTCAACACACCGAACACCTTAGCGCCGGTGCCAAGCAGTCGCTTCCAAACAGTGCATCGCTTTGGCACAATCATAACAAGCCCAATACCACAGTTCAGATTGTCCAAAAGTGTTTGTGGAGTCAAGCGTAACCGGCCCACCAACCAGCCATAAATTGCTGGAATTTTGAGATCACCAAAATCGAGAGATATCTCATGGTCTGGCGGTATAATGCGTTGCACATCTGGCAGCAAACCGGTGGTTATATGCGAAATAGCCTTGACATCGCATTCACGTAAGAGCGCGAGCACTTCTTTCACATAGATTCGAGAGGGTTCGCAGAGCTGTTGACCTGTGTAAAAACAGCTATACTAAGTTTTAATCCTTCAAGAGAGTTCAAATATTTTACCTAACGTTTTAGTCTCATCACCAAATTCGCACTTAACGGTCAAATCAATATCGGCCATCTCAAGTTGTTTTAATAGCGCATGGAAACCCGCACAATGCAACCCGTTCGCTGGTAACGATATCAGTAAGTCTCCCTCCTCGTATTGCTGGAATTTCGGCAATTCCTTGCCAGCCTCAAGTATACCCACGCTATAGCCGGCGATATCATATTTACCGACCTCGTAGACCGTGGGCATTTCAGCGGTCTCACCACCCAAGAGCGCACAACCCGCCTCACGACAGCCGTCGGAAATACCCTTTACAATTTGTGCAGCAATCGGCACTTGTAGCTTGCCACAAGCTATGTAGTCCAAGAAGGCAACTGGTTCAGCGCCAGACTCGAGGACATCATTGACGCACATAGCGAGCAGGTCGTAACCGATACTTTCGTACATCTCATGTTCGAGTGCGAGTTTTATCTTGGTGCCCACACCATTAATGGCTTCGCAGATCACAGGATTTTTGTAATTTAGCTGTGTGAGGAAATATATTGAAGATTTATCGTACTTTTCAAAACGGCTCGAAAATGTTTTGCTCACCTCATTCAAGCGGAATAAGCCACCGAATCCACCCAAACCGCCCACAACACCGGGTCTTTGCGTACCACGAGACAACGGTTTTATGCGTTGCACCAGATCATCACCCGCATCTATGTCAACACCGCTATCCTTGTAGGAGAGCGCTTTGAATGTCGGAACGAACGTCTTTAGCCTGCCAAGTAATTGAAACACCATTAGTTTGATTTTTTTGTGCATAAGATTCGTACAAAAGATTTATTAAATTTGACACTTCATGTAAGTAAAGAATGTGTTAAGCCAAATAATTACATTTTGAAGGCTTTCTCCGCAATATCGGTACGAAATTGTGCGCCAGCGCCCGAAAATGTGATTCCCTGACATATCTTGGTAGCGTCAGCCGCCGCTTGGCGCAAATCTTCACGCAGCGCTACAGCTATCAGCACACGGCCACCATTGGTTAGATACTGGCCAGCCTTGTTGACCGCTACGCCGCTATGAAAGATCAACTCATCAGCGGTATTTGGTGGCATACCTGTTTGGATAACAAGTTCAAAAGAAAATAGAGAAAATATTCTAAATTTAATACTTCGAAATAACTAATTGGATTATGTACCCTCGATTATGCAGCCCTTTGTTGAGGTCTCTGGATAGCCAGCACTGGCCATGACCACACCAACGGCACTGACATCCTCACGCCACTGCAGTTGTATTTCCTTGAGACGATTCTCACAGCAAGCGCTCATTACGGCATACAAATCAGTCTCGAGTAATGGCAATATGACTTGCGTCTCCGGATCACCAAAGCGGCAATTGAACTCCAACACCTTAGGACCATCAACGGTCAGCATTAGACCCGCATAAAGTACACCACAATAGTGTATACCCTCTTGGCGTAAAGCGTCTACGGCTTTCTGCAGTATAGCTCTATTAATGCGTTCCAAATCGGCGGGCGGTATTAACGGACATGGGCAGTATGCGCCCATGCCACCGGTATTGGGTCCCTCATCACCTTCGCGCAGCCGCTTGTGATCCTGCGCGGGCAACATAGCCTGAGCATGTTGTGTATCAACAAATGCGAGCACGGATACTTCCTCGCCGACGAGTAATTCTTCTATGACTACGGTGTCGCCCGCATTACCGTATTTGCGTTGTCCAAGTATCTCATCGACAGCTTGACAGGCCTCGACGGTATCTGCTGCAACCACGACACCTTTGCCGGCGGCCAAACCGGCAGCTTTGACGACGAGTGCTTTGTAGGGGGCGCTGAAATTGAAGGAGAAAAATATGCGTTATTTGAATGAAAAAGTCAAATCCATAGAATCTTCGGTAACCAGAAACGTGACCGACATTGGTAAACTCATGCATTGTGTGTGCGATGATATGAACAGGGACATGGTAAGGAAGATTAAAAAGATATGGAATGATTCACCGAAGTGTACCCGAGAGAAGGCATACTCACTGGTCACTGTCTGGTGGCGGCACACGCCTGTAGAATGGGGAGACAGATAGAGCAGACTACAGGAAGGCACCAGCGAAAAGAATGTAGCATCTTATGAAACACTGGAAGGGGTATTGTTAATGAGGCCTTAGAACCCTCAACTGGTATCGCTAAGGATCAACAGTAGTCTATGGAAGGCTTATTAGCCTATCAAACTAACCTAACTTAATCTAAATGAAAATCAGGTACCAGCTTAGTTGAGATTAATCCTTGGATCCCTATATATTTTATTTTTTTCCGGTCTTTAAATACTATGCTACAAAATTTTTAATTTTCAAGCTTATCTCTACAGATATTGACGGAGCTCAATAGCCATAGCAATCCACCAAAATTATAATTCTAAATCGTTTCTTTACCCACCTATTTATAAACTCCTTGGCCTGATTCACATCGGTAAATGACGCATATCGCGCAGTCGGTATACTATGCCGCAGCATAAAGTCCTTGGCCCACTTTTTGTCCGACTCAATTTGAGCGCCCTTCTTATTGGGACCAAAACAACGTACACCAGCCTTATTGAGAGCATCACCCAACCCATTGGCTAAGGGGTCTTCAGGACCAACAATGACCAAATCTATTGATTGCTTCTTGCACCAGCTGGCGATGCCCTGAAAAAGAAAAGGAAAGTTTAACAAGAATTCAAACATATTTATACATATAAAAAAGTAATGGGTTTTTCAATAGGGACGCTACAAAAGTAGACCGATAGGGACAACAAGCGACACCACATTTTTTCCCGCTCTTCTGACATTTCTCTTGAGTAAGGTTTGCCACTTCATCATCGAAAGATATACGATCCAACAACGAGTCGAAATTATTTAAATTTACTACCGAAATTCAGTCAGTGACCTCAACTTTAAGAGCGCTACGTCCAATTTATGGTCGTCATAATCATCCTGTCAGATTAACAATTGAGCGTCCATTGGAAAAATTTGAATCCACTGGCACAGTACACAATCTTCCGGTGCCAGTAAGAAGTGTCCGTAGTGTCAAGAATATTGCTGTCGCTAGCGCATCAATTGAGAAAGACTCAAATCAGTCTCTCATACGTCGTCCTCAAGCGTTGGGCATCTCTGTCAAGTCGTTGTGTCGAATTTTGCGAAAAGATCTTGGCCTACATCCTTGCAAGATCAAATTTACCAAGAACTGAAGCCGCCTGACCACCACAACCGTCGTACCTGTATGTTCGTGAATTTAGCTGAGCAACCACTTGAAAACGATCCGGAGTTTCATCGAAAAATCATCTTACGCGATGAGACTCATTGCTGGCTGAATGGCTTCGTCAATAAGCAAAATATGCGTTATTGGTCAGGTAGTAACCCACACATACCCCATGAGTCACCATTGCATCCCAAAAAATTACGGTTTGGTATGGTTTATGGGCCGGCGGAGTTAATGGGCCGTACTCCTTCCGCGTTGATCAAGACCGGCACGTTACTGTGAATGGGAATCGCTACCGCTCAATGATAAACGAATATTTTTGGCCCGAATTGGATGATATGGACTTAGACAATATGTGGTTCCAACAGGACGGCGCCACAAGCCACACAGCTAATGTCACAATCGATTTATTGAAAACTAAGTTTGGTGAACGTGTTATCTCACGGAATGTCCCAGTCAATTGGCCCCACTGGTCGTGCGATTTGACGTCGTTAGACTATTTCCTGTGGGTTTAAGTCTACGGTCTATGCCAACAAGTCAGTGACGATTGATGAACTTCGTACGAATATCGAACATGAAATTGCAGCAGTATCGGCCGATTTATGCTTAAAACCATCGAAAATTGGGTGCAGCATCTGGACTTCTGCAAGCGAACCTGTGGTGGCCATGCAAAAGAATCGAGTTTCATACATAATGGTATCGAATGAACTTCCACAGGAATAAGGCATTTTATTTATATCCCAAACTGTCTTCGTTTTTTTGTAACGCTGTAATTGAAAACCCCGTTATATGGATTGATATGAGTGCAGATCTATAAAAACGGTAATCAAACGACGTGAGCGTGCGTGACTGTGTGAACTGTCTCACTTTGATTACAATTGCCCGCCAAGGTCAAGTGCGTGACGTTCCCAGTACATAAATTTCTTAGTGGGAAAAAATATTTTATGGCAAAGGTCAATCAACTACTTCCTACAAATTATCTCTGTACAATATACTTGTATATCAACGGTGAGCTCAATGAATAATATTAATAAATAATACAAAAAATGCTAATTTTAGTTTTTATTTTTGACTAATGTTTGCGAGTATTTTTTCTGACACCTCCAGCCAGAATTCAAATTTATGCGGCGAAAATTTGTGAATTTCGAAAAAATGGAAAAATTATTAATTTTTGATCATAAATGTTGTAATATGGGATTTTATTATAGTTTTAAAGTGATATTATTTTTTAATGTTATTCTATAGATACAAATATGTATATAAATTATGCAACTAATTTCTGGAAAATGACGCAAAAGTAAAGAATGTTTAGGTGCGAAAATAGTTAACTACACAAATGACCAAATACGAATTCAAATGCCGTGCCATTTCGACTATTTTCATTTAAATTTGTGGACTGATTTATTTCAGCCAGAGCTTATTAACCCACGCCTAATAAAATACTACTTTATCTTTATTTAGAACTAGTTTAATTTAATCTACGAGTGAGAATTTGTGAGAAATGAAATGCAAGATTCAAAAAAGAAGGAAAAAACGCACACAACTGGCCAATAAATATTATATTTTAAAGCTAAGATTGAAAATTTCCATTATAGTAGAAACACAAAGAGTGTTTTTTTTTTAGACATGTGGCTTTCAAGAAGAATAATCCACCAGATTAACCTAACCTAACCTTTCTTCTTCTTTTTGGTCTTTTGCGATACCAGATGAAGTTCAGTTGCTAGGTCCAAGAGGAGTAGTTATTTTTTAGGATGTCTGCACTTGACGCGAATTTTAACAGACTCAGCGGCATCACTATCGATTCCTCCTTCATTGTATCATACCGTGGAGTCGCAGATGTTTACAGCGTAGTCCTGCCAATGCGGGACAAGTGCACAAGAGATACTATACTTCATTGTTTTCCTGGTGCCTTGCTATAGACATTCCCTGCAGTCTTATCGATCTGTCAGCCCCATTCTACGAGTATGTGTCGCCACCAGACATTGACTAGTTAGTATTCTCATCATGCTCCTATAGTCTCTTCTATCGAGTGCCAATAGGAATTTTGCGTACTTCCGTTCTACAGTTTTGCACATGACTTTTGCAGTTTTGCACCCAAGTAGCTCGTTCCATCGAGTTTTGATTTTCTTTGCCATACTTCTGTCGAGATCGTCATATAAACAATGCATGGGTTTCCCAATGTTGATCACTTTTCGGATGTTAATCGTACATCTGGCACTGAAACTGCTTACTTCTGGTAACACTTTCCACTGCTGCCCAGCTTCCCAAGACACTTATGGCCGATGTGCGATACCAGGTTACTGCATGACTGCTGCTTTCTGTCTACGTAGATGTTGACTCTGGAATTGTCTGCAGTTGCATTAGAGGCCAGCTCCGCGGATTTCGCAAAAGCAAAAACCTTAGCTTGAAACATACTGATCCACCAAATTAAAATTTTGCCTTATGTCGAACTCTGGACAGTTAATCCCGCACCAATTCCATCATCGTCCATTTTCGAGCCATCAGTATAGATGTTTAGAGTGTTGAGCGCAGCTAACATACCTTTACGCCAGCCAGCTTTTCTATGTTTACTTTGAACTACTACTTTCCCAGTTCAAAAGCAAAATTAGAGCATTTGGGACGAAGATCAACCTGCAGCTGTCATCCAAAAAAAAAAACAATGGTTTGGTGTGGTTGAATCATCGGTACATACATATGTATTTCTTCAAAAGTGGTGCCAGTGAGAACTTAACAGTCAACGGCGACCGTTATCGCATCATGATAACCGATTATTTGATAACTGAAATTAAAGCTCATAATCTAGGCGATATTTGGCTTCAACAAGACGGCACCACTTTCCACACAGTGCATCAATCAATGGATTTATTGAGAGAACACTTCGGTGAGCAGACCGTTTCACGTTTTGGGTCTGTCGATTGGCCACCAGGATCGTGGTACACACCGTTAAACTTTTTCCTGTAGGAATACGTAAAGTCTAACATCTGTGCGGACAATCCTGCTTCGATTCAGACCTTGAAGCAAAACACCACGCGTGTTATTCGCCAGTTAACAGTCGAATTGCTCGAACGAACCATCGAAAATTGGACTTAACAGATGAACCATCAGAGACGTAGACGAGGCCAACATTTCAAAGAGATAATCTTCAAAAAATAAATGCCAAAGAATTTTCTTTCTTTCTTTTCTGTATTTTTTCTTTCAAAAAGTAGGGAACCCCGAAATGGATCATCCTTTCGCTCCGATAAAAAAAAGGAATCGAAGAAAATACAACAAAAATTGTCACAATACTTTCAAGATAGATTTTGAAAGTCAGAATCAGTATTTTCTTAGTGGGATGCCTAGGAAACTAATAATTATAACATGAAAAACAAACCGACATTGACTGACATTGACTTAGTTTATAGAGCGAAAATGAAGAAGATCAAAGCCAACATCGACAGCATTCACAGCAACAACACAACACACCATCAACGCCAAAACTGACAACAACATGACAACTTCCGAAATAGGCTAAATTCATTTACGCAGTTGGCCAAGACCAGTGCAGTACGACATAGCTATCGGACATAAATCAACAAACATCGAAAAAATATGTTGAGCATTGTTTGACCGCGGACACACACCCCGCCAGAGCGATGTGAATTTGTTTCAACACTGATGAAGTTGTTAGTTACAAATGCGCAGCGCTGACGAGATAGATCGGCAAACTGTTTTACTGCTGCATTATATGCAAATTTCGTCTCCACTTATTGCTTCGTGTAAAACACAAAATTTAAAATAGTTTTTCCACACACAATCGCCGTGATTGAGCGCAACTTGGATTTACTCTATATTTGTCAGTTAATTTGAACTAAAAAAAAAGTGATGCGTTAGCGCGGCTGCGACGTTGTACCCACGCGGTCGATTCTTGTTATTGGTACAACCCGTCAGCCAGCCAGCCAGCGAGTGAGAAGAATGTTTTAATTTATTGAAGCTATTAATGTGCGGAAAAAGACAACAGCCAGCAGTCTGGTGCTTCGAAAATGGTAATGTGACGGACTAAACCGAGCTGGTCGATATAAAAAGCTTTGGAGGCCGGCTAAGAGCAACAGTTACACTTTTGACTTGGCGGATCACGCAACATACGGATTAACTGTGAACAGTGCATAACAGAAAATGAAGCTAATTGTAAGGAAAACCCACTCTTATAAAAACAAAATCATTTTGATAATAAAAATTTCTTAGAAAGTGTTAAAAATGTGGCAAAAATTTCACCTTTCTCCCGCTTTTGCATTATTCAATTCTATTTCGTAGTGTTTTTTAATGATCGTCATTTTGGCTGCGGTCGCGCAGGCACGTAGTGACAAATATTTTGGTGGGAAATACCATGTGCCAACAAAAGCAGCAACAACACGACAGCAAACAACAAAACCAACAGCCAGTAAAGCAAACTTCCCGCAGCGACAAACAACGGCCACTTATAAACATCCGAACAGCATTACGGCCGGCCGACGCGGTGATGCTGGGCCAAAAGTGCCGATCTTGCGTAATGATCAAGAAATGAAAAAAGACGGCCGCTATCACTATCAATACGAAACGGGCAATGGCATTAGCGGCATGGAACAGGGCACTGCTGGTGTTGCGATCAAAGGCGCCTCCAGCTATGTCTCACCCGAAGGTGTGGCAATCAAGCTGTCCTACACGGCGGATGAAACCGGCTATCATCCGGTGGGCGATCACATTCCCAAGACACCCGACTATGTGCTGCGCGCACTCGAATATATACGCACACACCCCTTCAAGGTGATAAAGGCCGGCGAATTGCGCCCACGTCTGTCCACTGAGATTGCGCCACCATTACTTACCCCCCACAATTCGCGAAATTTCAACTACAAGACGAGCAGCTTCAACAGCAAGAGCGTTGCGAAGAAGCGTCCGAGTCAACGGAATGCTAGACGCAACGATGTGAGGCGCCGTTTTTGAAGTGTGTCTGTTTTACGTCTGCAGTAAAATGGATCTCACTCTCTGTTGTGGCGTAGATAAGATGAAAATGTATTCTAATTTATTTATAATGAATTTAACGAATTCCATGCACATTACACAGCTGAAGGGCCGACACACCGACGCACTCATTCATAGTCAATCACATTCGCACAAGTACAACACTGTTATATATGTATAAAAAATGCAAACTGGTTAAATAAAATATTTTAATTTTAACACTTTTTCGAAGTATTCGAAATTTTAGGTTTGGAACGGTGTGTACTGCGTGTACGTCACTGCCAAACTTGCCGCAATTAGTGGACTAAACACAGTTGAGCAGCAAAGACTGTTGGTATACCCGCTCGGAGAGCTTAAAGCTTAGTCTTCAATATTTCAAAGATCGTGAAAATGTATATGTGTCTAAACCGTCAATGAGTGTACGTCACTGCCAGACTTGCCCTTCCAGCAATCAGTGGATTAAACAAAGTTGAGATGCACAGGCTTTAGTCATACCCGCTCTGAGAGCTTAAAGCTTAGTCTTTACTATTTCAGTGATCGTAAAGATTTATAGGTTAGGTATGATGGCTGGTTTGAAGATCGCACTTGCACAACTATAAGTAGTTCTTTGTGATGTTATAAAGACAAAACTCTTGTACTTCGAATTTATAAGTCAGAAGCTTGTGGCCAATAAAATTTTTGTTCCGGCATTTAATTTCTATTCCCGCCAGTTCGGTGGGTCATCTGAAAGTATGAGCTTCAAAGTGTTTCTGCCTTGATTTCGCAAATGCAGGACAAGCAAGAAGGAAGTGCTGAGAGGAATCCTACTCGCCTTTTCCCATACAGCTTTTGCAGAGGGCGTCTGGTAAGATTCCCAGCCTTATGGCATGGACGCCAATAGCGCAATGGCCTGTTAAAATCCCCACAACTAGGAAGAGGCTAGCCTTACTGAGGACCTAGAGATTCCTGTATCTCTTGCGATCGATCTTGGGACGAAAGGCTTTTGCGACAATGCATGAACCAATGGTAGCCCAGCGCTGGATAAGTTCCCGCGAAACCAAGCTATCCAGTAGTACAAGACACGAGGAGAGAGGAGCACCGACCCGTTCACATTCTACTGATAGCGGGAGTACCCTAGCCCTTGCCAGCTTTATATCTTGACTATGAATTTTTTTGTAACCTAACGCTAAAAACTATACACATATAACAGGCGTTTGAAAAAATAGTTTATATGGAAAATTTCCTGATTGAAAACAAGCAAAGACATTGAACCTCTGGAGATGGGCTTAGAAGCTATAAAAATTATTCTAGGAGCTTTGAAGCGGCCTATGAAAAATAAGAGGAATTCTTGGCGTCAAATTGCAATAGCTAACTCTTCCACACTGTTTAGTATTGGGTTTTAGAGCTTTCCGAAAAAAAAAATCAAGTGAAGTCCTTAGCATCAAATTCCAATAAGAAGACCGATTTATATAGAGTTATAAACCCTAAATTATGTTTCTCAATACATACATATGTATATACAGGATTGCCACCACAATCCTTAATAAAGAGAGAGAAAGAGGGTAGACAAAAAATCCGTCGTCGATATTTCTTCAATAAAGCAAAAACCTAATTTATTTTCGTGGACAATACTTTAGAGACAGCTTTCCCAGTTTTGTCTGCAACCATTTCACTTAACCGTTATCGCAAAAACTTTGCATTTGTCAGCGATAACTAAACACATTAATTTTGTTTGCATAGACAACTTGTAGAAGATTGTTCTCAAAGATGTCAGCGTTATCGCTAAAAGTTTGTATTGAGATTTAGACTGTATAATCAAATACTTAAAAGTACTCTCAACTAGCACATGCCTCCACAACAATGTAAAACTATTTCCTATTACCTTTGGAAATATATTTTAAGTATTGAATGTATCTACATACATATGTACATATATTCATTGGAAACTATATATATAGAATGACGTGCTCAAACTTTTATTATATTAGGTCGTTCACAAAGTAGTATCGTTTGATGACAACAGCTGATCTTATTGAATTTTTTTGCCGCCAACTTCACACCCAACCGTTTTATATTTGAACACCGGAAATAGTAAGGCTTGCTTATAAAAAAATGTCCTGTTTTTGTTTGGTGCTCTATCGAAGATGGAAGACCGAAACAACATTGTTGACCAAACGACATTTCCGAAATTGGTTTGCGAAATTTCGTTGCGGCACTTTCGATCTTGAGGATGCACCAAGTCCTGGAAGGACCCTTAAAGCTGATGTGGATATAAAAATGTCGTTGGTCAATGCAAATTGTCAAAAAAAAACTCGAGAAATTGCTGGGAGACTAAATTTGTCTAACGCGACCATTTATAAGCCTATTAAACCTCTAGGTCTAATTTTGGAGCTTGACATATGGGCTCCTCATGTTCTAACAGGACGAAATTTGCTATGTCACCTCAAAGACTGTGATTTGCCTATCAAACGTCAAGGAAGTGATACATTTTTGAAGGACATTTTAACTGGCGTCAAAAACTGATTGTTTACAAGAAAGTTCAAGATCTTCACCAAAAAAATTTTATGTTGTAAAGGGATGAACCAGCTCAAATCACTTCAAGGCCGATAATCACCAAAAAAATGTTATGTTGTCTGTTTGGTGGGATTTCAATGAGGACGATTATTTTGAGATTTACTAGTTCCGGTCTAAGCAAAATGCTTTGGATGAGAGAACGTTCACTTCAAACTAGAATGTGAAAAACACCCTGGACCAGTTTTTTGCCTTCAAGGATCAAAAATTTTATGAGCGTGGAATCAATGTCTTGACCGAAAGATGGTAAAAGATATTGGATGAAAATGGATAAAACCTAATTTCATAGAATATTTTACACAATATAAAATCGTGTTTATAGTACAGATAATCAGAGTCCCGAATTTAATTAAAAGTTGCTATTCATACAGCTGACTAAGCAAAATATTTTTTTTTTGCCGATTACTAAATCATTACAGGGGTTTTTGGAAGTTTTTGAAACCGATAATGTCTTACTCTCTTAAGCTGAACTTTTTCTCATTCGATGAGACTTCTAATTAAAAAGCGTCGGTCTATAAATGTGAATTATTCAATCGCATCACATCTTAAAGAAATATACTCGTGGAGTAAGCTCTCTTGTAAGAAGCGCCGATCACTAAGGTTGTATTGTCAGAGCCAAAAGTTAGAACTTTAGTTAAAAGCTCGTCGCCGGTTTGAACTGAAATCGCATATATCTCAGCACTAAAGGGTTGCGGTTCCACCCTCGAACATATCTATCAAAAGAGTGCTAAGCCAAGCACAAATTACAAAAGATAAATAGTGAACCGGCCGTTTCAATTTCTCAGAAAATTTAAAGTCAGCTTCACAACGAAACTGAGACACGTAGAAACAGGTCCAAATATAATGCACTGCGTACCCACGAATCCGAAGAACTCTCCACACACTGCTATAAATTATGAGCATTTTAATAATTGTGACGGAAGAATAAGGTTTTTATACCCTGAAAAGGAAACACGAACTAGTTTTGCAGTTTATGAGTTATCATTCTGAAATTGTACAAACAACATTTTCTCGCCAAGAAGTTGGAACCGCCGGTTTCGAGTCTCTATAGCATATGCCTGTCATACAAATTGAACGATTGGAATCAAGTGCTTGTATGGAAAACTTTTTAATTTGACGACTTTTGTTCATATCGGACTACTAATTGATATAGACACCATACAAAGTGACCAATCAAAATCAAGGTCTTGGATGAAAACATTTTTATTTGACGAGACATCTTCACGAAATTTAGCACGGGGTATTTTCTAAGGCAACGGAGGGCAATATACAAAGAAATTGTTTCGATCAGATCATATATCCTATATATAGCTGCCATACAAACTGAACGATCGGAATGAAGTACTTGCAAGGAAAACTTTTTTATTTGCTGATATTATTTAATGAAATTTGGCATGAATTATTATTCGAAGCAACGGTACAATCTCCGAACAACTTGTTTAGATCGGACAACAATAACGAACAGCTGTCGTACAAGCTAAACAATCAAATCAAGTTCTTGTATGGAAACTTTTTTATTTGTGAAGGGTATTATATGTAGCTTCGGTGTATTTAACGCGCAAAAAAAGAAGGCGCTGAATCACAACACAAGCGGATTTTAATATTTTTTCTTTAACTCGCCGAGTCTTCAAGAAACACCTTTTATTCCGCCATTAGAATGATCTGCAAAAGTGCCATATCGTTATGCGCACTAACTTAGTAAAACAAATATGAAACCGGCAAAACCCTAACCAAAACGCGATGATACACACACAAACAAAACGTTTGAGAGTACGAGCGCCAACAACGCCAAAACGAGCGACAGCCATGTGTTCAATATTGAATTGCCTTTATATACCTTCCACTATCTAAGTCACTTCGTTACAAACATACCTGGAAATCTTTTGCGTTTACATCACGCAGATTGGAGCACTTGGGCACTTGAGCAATGCCATGGCTGCCGGGCAATGCGTAGATTTTGACCACCTGCTCGCTCTGCGACAACTTCCAGCAAATCGCGTGCTCGCGCCCACCGCTGCCCACCACCAGCAGCTGCTTGCCGCCAACGAGCGCCGCTTTCGAAGACATCTTCCTGCGCGTTGGTACAGAAAAACCTTAACTTTTCGCTAAAAGACGTTGATTTAACACAAGCAAGCCAAAATATTTGACACTTCCGCTACGCGTACGTTAATTGAAATTGATTTTCACAAAACGCCAAACGCGGGACACAATGCGAAAGTGAAATGTCGTGAAATTTGCGCCTTTCCGCTTGACTTTTTAAATAAATCAATAATGTCACTTCGCACTAACTAAAACTCTGGTACTACTAGTACGCACTAAGCACGCCGCGCAACATTTGTATGTCCATAAATATTTGGTAACCGCAGTCGCGTTAGTCTGTCTATATGTATTGTAATTGTACATACATATATGCACTGTAGATTGCGTGCGTGTGAGCTTGCGGCGCTGCCTGGCAAAATGTGATCGTGCGTTGTGTAGTCTCGCTCGTCGAGAACCCACGTGTTTCTGCGATATGTACACAGTTTATATAGTGTGTATCACGTTTTTGTTGTTATATCGCTTTTTATTAGAGTCACCAAAACGCAATGTTTTTTTCCGCTGGAAATGCAATGCAAGTTTCGCAAAGTTAAACAACTTTAAACCTGATAGCTTCGGTATATTGTAGATCGTAGCGGTAATAATATAGAATAGATAGCCGCAAGTATTTGTAGAATAAAGTTTCATATACAATATGTATGTTTAGTGTGTAGTACAAGTTAGAGCGCCACCGAGAACCAGAACCGATGCCAACGGTTGGCAAATGAACACTGAAACTTCTACGCTTCGCCGTCGTCGTCGTCATCGTCGTCGTTAAGCCACCACATAAAAAGGGATGATGGAGAAGTGATAATGGATGACTGTAGCATGTTGATCGCTTAATAGGCGCACGACTGTCGAATCGACTGCCGTTAAGTTGACTTTGTGCCTACCTTCACACACAAATTTCATATTATTTGCACACGTGCGTTTGTGTATGTAAACTTTCCGCTTCATATGCCGCCGGCTGCCGTGCTCTGTCCATTGATTGCTTGACGGTGTTGTATTGCACCCCTCCAAGGCCTCAGCCGTCGCTCAAGCAACGCTCGCAGTTAGGCGCTATTTAGACGCCCAGCGCAATCAGCCTGTGTTGGTATTCAAATGTATTCAATGCGAGCAATTGATAAGAACGCTTGACGGTAATCACTAAGCGCAAAATTATTTACAAGGTTTCGGCATACACAAATGCCAAAAATTTCTCTAAGCAAATATTTGTGTAGATATTACAAGCATCTATGTTAGATATGTACATATATAATGTGACAAAAAAGTGCCAGGAAATTGTAAATAAAACGGAAAATATTGGGTAGTCGAAAAAGTTTTTTCGTATTTTGTCAATAGATGTCGTTACAGTCGTATATTTCCAGGCTGTAATACACTTATGCCACCGATTTTTCCAGTCCTCGAAACACTTTTCATAAGCATTTTTTGGTTTGCCCTGAACTCCTTCAGCAAATTTTGTTTTATCTCTTGGATCGACTGAAGACGGGTTCCACGAGCCGACGATTTCAGTTTGGCCAAATCTGGTGAATTCGATGACATTGCCTTGTTGGCTTAAAATTCGGTCACAATCGTGGCTCGATACGTTGGTACATTATCACCGAGTAGAATCCACGAATTGTTCTTCCACAATTCCGGGCGGACGTTCTCATGAAACGCCGGACGTTCACATGAAACGCCTCAATACGGCCAAATAGAACTCTTTATTGACCTTCCGTCTCTCCGGAACAAATTCATGATCCACCAAATCACGAATATCGAAAAAACAATAAGCATCGCCTTGATTTTTGAGCGGCTTTGGCTTTGATTATAATGCTCTCCATGAATGTGGGAACGGAATTCGCACGATCAAGCATGTCCAAAGAGATCTGTTTACAGTACTCTTTTCGAAAAAATTCAGCTTTTTCGGGACGAGTCGAGCAAGAACACGTTTCATACCTAAAATATCCACCGAAATCATTCGAATGGGCTCGCGAGAGATGTCGAGCTCTCTTACCATTTCTTATGGCATTGGCCACGGCGAATAGCACATTCAATGGAACAATGAGAATTAAAAGACAGCATCTCCGCTGGCTAGATCATGTCGTCCGAAAACACTACAGCTCTGAAAGTATTCAACGCAGTACCCGCCGAGGGAACCAGAGGAAGACCAGGTGGAGGAAGAGCTGGCTTCGCTTGGAATCTCCAACAATTGGCGCCACATTGCGAAAAAGAGGAAACGACTGGCGCGCTCGGGTATAACCGTGTAAGCGGTATCTACAGCAGTAAAGAAGAATATTTTCATCAGTTGAAGATGTCGACGGTCGTCCAGAACAAAGCATGTTTTCAACGATCTCTAGAAGGTTTTGTACCACTCGTAGGCTTGCATTTTTGATACAACTGAATCATCGTAAGCCTTTGTCGACATTCGCAACGATTCTGCATACGAAAATCAGTTAGAAATACAAAATTTGAGAGAAATTCTTTGTTCGATATTTCTAACCTTTGTAAAAATCGCAGCGAACTACTAAGATGTACCGACTTAAGCAGGTGCTGTACTATTTCCAGGTGCTTTTTTGTCACAATGTACATACATACAATGCATGTAGTTAAACAAATTATAATATTTATTAAAACAATTGCGTTCGATACTTGCGCCGCCAACACCGATGGGGCTTCATGTTGATCAGTTGCCAGCGAACGCCGATCGCAGACGCCCCAGTCAACGATATAGAAACAGAGTGCGTGTATGTGAACGTGTTGGAGCTATGTAGTTCAAGTGCGCCTATGCGTCTAACATTGTCCAGCATGCGTGCCAGCAAGCACTTTAGTAGTGTGTATGTAAACAGCAAGCGATTGCTGCTGCGTTCGAAGCCTCAACTTTGCGAAAAATACAGGTAACTGCAGTCTGACAAGGTAGACGCGAGCGCGCACCAATCTGATAGGAAAGAACTTTTAATAAATTCATCCAACGAGAGAGAGAAGACTTCAAAAAATTAGAGGGGCCCATCGTTAGACATTAAATTGGACGAGAAGTGCGACCCAACAACCGTCAAACCCAACTATCGCCAGAATACTTGAATATATTATAGTTTTCTCGATTTTTATTACAATTTTTCACTTTAAATTTGTTGCTAAGAATAAATTTAACTTATGCGAGTATACAAAAATATATTTATTGATACAAAATCAGCAATGAGGTCTAAGTAGTACTCGAATACGTGTTATTATTTTCTAATTAGTGAGCTTAGCAAGCTTTTGCGGCAAATTGTTATTGTAATATTTGTAAGTACTTATGACGTTAATGATTTAAGGTATTATAAACACGTTTCCGATTTTGATAACTTGCGACATTATGGGTTTTCAGTTTCTTTATTCTCTGCTGCTTGATCGACGATCTTGATTCTGATCGATGTCTAAATGACCTTATTAACAAGAGTATGGTCTAACAGCATCTAAATATTTGAGCTTTCGGGCGTTAAAAGATTTTTAAATAATTTTTCCAGAAATATAGCAGGGATGACGTGATTTTACTGACTCAAGGCTGCCATGTTTGTTTGCAGAGTTGTGTCAAATTTTTTCAGTGTGAGGTAAGGTTCGTTCATGTCACGTTTCATTCTGGTACAATGCTTGGAAACTGCACACAAATTCACGTTTCACCGAAAAATTCAAAAACTCACATTCATCGAAAAATCATCTGCTCATATAAAGCTCATTTCTGGCTTAATGGCTTCGTCGACAAACATAATTGTCGCTATTAAGTATATACAGATAAAGTCAAATCTTCATCAAATTCCTCTAGAAACGCATTTGCTTCTTAAAAAATTTACGTTTGGTACGGATTGTGGTATGGCGACATCATCGGCCTTTTTCCACCAGAATTTATTGAAATCGGCGGAGTTGAAATCTACATATTTCCAACAAGACAAAGCGCCACCTAATGTTTCACATCTGAACTTGAACACATAGCGTGCAAAGTTTGGCGCCTATTTAATTTCGAGAAATTTCCTAGTCAAAAGGCCGCCAAGATCATTCAATTTAACGCCTCTAGATAAGTTTCTCTGGGAGTATGTGAAATCAAAGAATTACGTCAGTCAACCAGCACCTCTCCTGGAGCTCGAAGACAACATACAGCGCACTATAGCCGAAATTTCAAAAATATAACTCAGACAGAAAACAAGTAGAAGAGTAGTAGAGATGTTCCTACCGTTTGCTTTACTTTTTCATTGATCTAACTTTCTATTTTCCATACTTGACCTAACCAAATTTTCACCCATTATCAGACGGAACCAATCTAAATCTATCTAAATCTGGAGATGTAACAACACAACATGCAAATTTGTGTTTCGGCCCTTTAAGCTTTTTTCACTTCGGAAAGTGCAAATCTCAACTGGAATAAGTTCCAATCAAAATAAACTTTATTAAAGCTAAAGAAAAACTTCTGAACGTAAAGAGTGGTGGTAATAAAGTTTTGACAAAACAATGAATTTTATTCGGTTTTATATGAAACGATGAATCCGATTCGGTTTTGCAAGAAACGAGAAAACCAAAAATACAAGTTGTAATATCGGTTGCCGATTGAGACCACAAATCCACTTCTGAACAGAATTTCGTCGAATGAAACCATGCTTGTTGCCTCTATTTAACTACTCTATTTATTTAACGAAATTTAAAGAATTCTCAAGAGGTCATTCGAATCTAATTTAGTTGACAACATGAAAGTATGTAGGGAATATAGGCATATCATTCTAAGTTTAGACCTAATAGATTAGTCGGAACATGATCTACGACGGAGGGGAAAAAGATTTTATTCGAGTTTTAAAATCGCTACATTTAACTTTATGGATGGAGTCATGTTTAGAAGTTCACGGAAGTGAGGAAGGTTTTCTGATTGCCATTCACTTGGGAGAGGCCAGAAACGATAATTTTACATATGGCTCAAACAGCTCACGACTACCGGTATTAGACTAAGTATCCTCTAGGTAGTCAAAGAACATGCGTTTGAAGGCGAGCTAAAGTGAGAAAATGAGCCATCCCTCGCCAGGGTTGTGCGCTGGGTTTGGAACCCGCCACGTAAAAAACGCCCCCAAAGAAATGCAATTAACAGCCTCGGAAGAGAAACCCGTCGTTTGGTATAATCGACACACTACCACTTCGTCGATTTCAAAGCTGGAGCTGCCTTTATGTCGCGATGTCTGAATTTGGTAAACAGCATATACACCAACAACAACATCAGCATCGATATCCAACACATAATAGCTCTTGCCAACAGTTGCTACTTTGGACTGAGTCGGCAATTGAGCAGTAAAGTTCTCTCTCGACGAACAAAGACCAAACTCTATAAGTCATTCATTATTCCTATATCTGCTATATGGTGCAGAGGCATGGACGATGACAACATCAGATGAGTCCGCATTACCAGTTTTCGAGAGAAAGGTTCTGCGGAAGATTTCCTTTGCGCATTGAACGATGCGCTGTATAAGATATGCGACGATATTGAGATAGTTCAGCGAGTTAAAGGACAGCGGCTATGCCGGCTAGATCATGTTGTCCGAATGGACGAAAACACTCCAGCTCTGAAAGTATTCACCGCAGTACCTGCCGGGGGAAGCAGAGGAATAGTAAGACCTCCACTTCGTTGGAAAGAAGGACCTGGCTTCCCTTGGAATATCCAATTGCCGCCCCCTTACGAAGAGAAGAAACGACTGTTACTCGGCTATAACCTCGTAAGCGGAGTCTACGCCAGTAAAGAATAAAAACTCTAAGCGCCACTATCCAAAAATTATGACTGAACTTTCGAAAAATTACAATAAGACAAGGATTACAGAATTCGTATTTACCGCTTTTTACAAGTAGTTTACTAATTAGTTCCAGGCCATGCTAAGATTTGGATGGTTTCAACTATAGCAAATCAAATCACAACCTGTATAAATATAATACTCATTACGCCACAATATTTTTGAACTGCTTATTTTTCAAAAACTTTCCTTTCGAGCCCCCAACAACACCGATAAGCGCTGATAACCTCTACACCTTGTAATATCATCTTACACGCTAATGGGGGTAGCACTGAGCCATGCAACGCTGCTATTGACAAAAATATAAAAATACATTTGTAGATCTGTAATTATCATTGCCCACACAGAGTATATATGTACATACATACATACATACATATTTACAAGTATGTAGGGTTATGTATGCCTTCGCGTCATATTTGCGGCGTTGCACTGGCGCTTGACGCAAACAACAGGTTGTTGACAATCGCATGCTAGCCAAATCATGACACTTACAATGGTTCACATATTTGCATATGTACATACATACATATGTGTACATATATGTATGTAAGTAATGTAAATATTTACATATTTTTGATACAATATATAGAATTTCGAGTTATAGTTTATACATACATACATACTTATGTATGTACTTATGTACATATATGTATGTATGTCTTCTGACATTATTTGTTGACTTAAAACTGGCTTAAGTTGTTATGGGCTTGAAAGTGATATAAAAGAAACGCAATAAAACAAATGTACAATGATTAAAACAAACAGAGTTCAAATGTGTTTTAAATTAGCCAAAACATATGTATGTTAATTAATTTGTAGAAATATTTTTAAGTGACTTGAGAATTGCAAATTTCGATTTATTGTTATATTGTATATAAAGAGTGATCCATTTGGAAGTACCCGACTTTTTTAAAGAAGAAACACAGAAACTTCAAAATTAATGGGGAATGTTTACTATCATTCGAAACAACATTCTGTGGCATTTATGTTTTGAAGATTATCGCCTTCAAATTGAGTCCAATTTTCGATGACTTGTTCGAGCATGGTAACTGTTGAATTTTGGTACCAAGGCCTCAATCGAAGCGAGATTGTCCACATAGACTTTAAACTTTACATAGTACCACATCAGTGTGATATCACATGATCTTGGTGGCCAATCGACCGACACAAAGCGTCAAACTATCTCCTCCCCGAAGGGTTGTTTGAAGAGGCGCCGTCTTGTTGAAACTAAATTTCGCTAAGATGATGAGCTTCAAGCTCAGGCATCAAATAGTCGGTTTTCATGACGCGATAATGAATACCATTGACGGTTACGTTCTCACCGTCATCATTTTTGAAGAAATATGGACCGATGATTCAACCCGCTCACAAACTACACCAAGCCGTTGTTTTTTCTGTATGAAAAGTCAGCTCTTGAATCTCTTCAGGTTGCTCTTCATCCGAAATGCGGCAACTTTGCTTCTTTACATACCTATTGAGCCAGAAATGTGCCTCATCGCTGATCAAAATTTGGCTTGAAAACGTCGGATCTTCTTGGAACTTTTCAAAAACCGAAAGCGGCTTCAGTTCAGAAAGACTAAGACTTTTTATTTTTTTAAGGGCTTATATGGGTTTTGACGGCCGAACAAATGCCTATTTACAGCAATTTTTTTCATATAATAAATTAAATAATTTATTACAATTTGTAAGTATGCCAATGAGCAACATTTGAATAACATTTTGTGAATTTTTAATAAAAAATTTTTAGAAATTCAGTCAAGGCAATTGGTTTGCGAAAACACCGGCCTAAAACGTCTCCTCGCGGTGGTCGGCATAACAAAACCCCCAAGCCGCTAGCCGGGGGTGGCTTGGGGCAAAGACAACAAACAAGACAATAGGCCGGCCGGTTATAAACTACACCACCGCAGGCCCGCATTTTACGTATAAACGAGCATAACACTCTCCTCACCAAGAAATTATTTTCTTGAGAAGAAATCGCCTCCTAGGAATATCAAGAGTACATCCCTCCAATATGTCGATGACATACAAGAATATTCCGACCAAAATTCGGACGCGATCAATTTTAGACAGGCATTGAACGTCAACTTATGTCCAGCATGCAATGAGTCCCCACACGATACTAATCACCTCTTTGCATACCCTTCGAAACCAACTCGCTTAACCTTCTTCTCACTTTGGTCCGAGACCCGTCGAACCAGCTCGTTTCCTGAAACTGCCGTTAAGTGACTTCGATGAAAGCTAACATGTTACTTTATCCCAAGCAGTGTCTATATACTGACAACACCAATAACAATGAATAATCTTTATTACAATTACAATTATCAGATGTCATCACATTTGTAAAATTGTTGCCACTGCATGTTCAGGTACAAACATATCTATATTTATCTTCATTTATTTATATACACTCGCGTGAGCAGTGTACGAACCTTTTTTGTTTACTAATAATGCTAATTTTTATAATCCAAACATGTAGTATGCACATATGTAAACATAAGACCTACATATGTATATATGCATACATACATATGTACACACTTTTAAATAGACACAGCGATATATGTATATGCGTAGAGGATGGAGTCATATGTAGAAGTTCACGTAAGTGAGGAAAGTTCTCTGAGTGCCATTCACTTAGGAGTGACCAGAATCGATTATTTTACATTCTTTTAGCTCACGACTTCCGGTCTTATAGCAAGTATCCCCTAGGTAGCCAAAGAACATCCGTTTGAAGGCGAGCTAAAGTGAGAAGGCGAACCGTCCCTTCTCAGGGTTGTGCGTTGGCTCTCACATCACTGTTGACAGTCATAACTTCGTGGCTTGACTCCAAGTAACTAGTTACTATTGTAGGGATGCAACATAGCGGTTTCATTGTACAAGCATATCTTAGTCCTCTAAGAGCTTTCAAAGTTGTTCTTATTATTACGAGTATATAGACTCGATTGTCATAGTAACGGCAGTGACTTGCGACTGATGTGCTAAGAGGTCATCATTTTCCATTACGTACAGCTATTTTTGTCAATTTAGTAAATGGTGGTGGTTTGATCCCGACACCATAATACAAAAAATCATACGTTTTTACTATCATTTTCGGTTTTAGCAACACAAATTTACCAAGAAAAAACTTCTCACATTCACAGTCGCAAAATGACTGTAAACTAGTGTAATCATTTTGTAGTTTTCCCCCCGATATGTGGAAAGAAACCAAGTACACACTGAGGAGTTTGGTGATGTTGTTGTTGTTGTAGCGCCAGAATTCTGCCGAGTTGATAGTCCTTGACCTGATAAAAATCCGGGTCCGTTTCGGTTACGTAGACCCGACTGTCGTGGGAGCGGAGTCGAAACGGAGTTTCGTGAGGTTCTGAACTTTGTATGGTATTTCCTTCTAGATGGGTAGATTTGAATGACTGTGACATTATTTCTATAGCGGCAGCCGCTCAGTAGAAAGCGTCGAAGTTCTTATATACATAAAAAGCAGGCGAAATTATTTAAGTGATTGTGGTGCCAGTGGTAGTAAGCGTCTAGTATAGTTTTAGTTGTCCTAGAGGAAGTAATATTGAACGAGATTTTTTACCGGTTTTTATCGAAAATTTTTAACACAAATTTCACACCATAATTCTTGAGAGCCGAGTTAAAATATAAAAATATTTAATTTTTTCCAAAATACCTTTCTTTAATTCAAATGAACATGATACACATATACGTTATTTACATACATATGTAATTTGCAATAGCACCAGACAGTGGAAATCTCAAAGAATCATAATTTACATAAAAGTTTTTTTATTTTTTAATTTTCTTTTTTTACTTTTTAGTGGCTTTGATAAGTTTGGTTCATGCAATTTACGGACATTTTTTCTCTTTCATTTTATAAACAAAAACCCAACGAATGTCATGTAGGTAGCAAAGGATAAGCATGTGTTTGTGTATAAGTATTATGCGTATATAAAAAAAATTTATTATTGCAAAGAAAATATTACTGTTATTATTATTTCTGTATATAGGTGCTTTAAAATTTTGGGTGTTGAAAATTAGTTATTTTTATTATTGCTTTAAAAATGTATCTAATAACTGTGTGTAAGAATTTGCAAAGGTCAAATGATGTTGACTTATAGTCGAATTAATTTTCCAATCAAATTTGTTTGGATGAAAGTCGCAGATATTACTTGAGAGATATTGTTGAGACTGTTGGATGTAGGAGAAAATTAAATGTGTAATATATGTATGTGTAGCAGACAACTGAAAAATGGCTCAAAGACGCAGGAACGCAGTAAGCATTATTAATAAAATTTTTTTTTTCTTTACGATCACGGCGATGTTTGAGTAAATATCTTCCGTTGTAATTAACCGCGTTACCGACGCATCTGGAAACCATTGGATCCATCCGGACCACGAGGCAAACGTAAAATGCTCTCTTGCTGTTGTAGTCTTAAAGCCGATGATGACACACTGCCGCCGACTACGGGCGACCATGTTTGATGTTGGTTCTGTGGTTGTGGTTTCGGATGTTGGTGCTGATGCTGCAACGTAGTCGGTAGCGGAAGTGGCAGCAGCGCTGACATTGAACGGGAGTTATAAGCGGGTGGTATCTGTTGTTGTTGCTGTTTCTGTTGCTGCATATAATAGTAGTTAGATTGTTGGTGCTGCTGCTGTTGTTGTTGTTGTTGTTGTTGTTGCTGCTGCTGCTGCTGATGATTGTAATAGTTATTATACATATTAAGTGGCGAACCATTGCCACCACCACCACCTCCGCCTTTGCCGCCAGACTGATTGACCTTGGGGGTAGCGGTGTTGCCCTTGTACGCATTGTTTGTGCTTACAGTCGTGTTGACAGTGGCGGTTGTTGATGCAGTCGAATTATTCGAAGCGTTTGACGCGCTGCCAAATAAAAAAGAAAGATTTTTAAATGGTACTTTAGCAAGTGATCTCGAAAAGCTTACTCACCCCACATCGTCTTCGGGATTTTTTGCTGATCCTAGAATGCGTAAACGGGCTTCTGCGTACTCTTGCTCACGTTGTTGCAATGTTTTAATGGGCTGACGCGGCTTAATACCATTATTACGCGGCTCCATTGATTGAGTTGGACGACGTAGTATCTTCACAGTCTGCAAATTTGTTGGCGTCGCATAATTCTGAGACTGGAACTCGTCCGCTGGTTTATGTAACATCATCATAACCGGCTGAAATGAAGCTGTCATATCGTCCAGTGGCGATTTTAAATCAGCGGCAGTGGTAGTACCGCCTATTGCGGCCTGTACATTGCCACTACTGTTATTTGCGTTGCGCTGTAGTAATTTCATCGGAACGGTTGCGGCGACAGCAGGTGTTGGAAACTCAACTGTGGAGAACGTAAATTGCTTGGAATCAGCTGTTGAAGTTGAGTTTGTATTTTTGGAAAACACTGCAAGTGAAGAATTTGCTGAACTTGTCGAATTTGTTGGCAAATTTGAGCACTTTTTGGCACTATCGGTTTCTTGAGGTTGTGTATCCTGTTGTTTTTGTTGTATCTTCTGCAATGTATCTGTCAACTGAAAGTTGTGGGAAATATTAATATATGAAATAGTTAATTCGAAAAACGAAATATTGCTTGCATTTTACTTACACCAGCTTCATCAATTTCCTCCCAATTGTCTAGCACTTCGTCACCATTGGACATTTCTAGCTGGCGGCGTTTTGGTAGACTGGTGTGTGCAAACTTCTTTACACCTTGATTTGGAAACAAGTTGTACGCTTCAGTGTCCACCTATATCCTTCTGAAGCAAACAAATTTGCCACGTTGTGAAAATGTGTATAAAATCAACGAATTTTAACAACGTTCAAAGCTCTAAGCAGCAACACAGCAATTTGTCTTTTGCTAAGAAGTCTGTCACTTTGCTTTTTTTTGCTTTTCGCTGCTTGCGCTGCACGGCCGTCTGCTGCTGCTGTTGCTCTGCTTCGCCTTTCACTTTCGTCTTTTCCTGCTGCTCGCACTGTTCCGTTTCCCTTTACTCATGAATAATCCATGTGTAAGTTTCAAATAATTATTATTTTTTAAAATCTTATTTTCCTGACTGCCCTTGGCAATGCAAACAAATTTAGAGACCTTCCCAACGATTATATGGTCGCCCTTTCTATTACGTTTACTGACAATAGCAGCGCTGCTACTGTTTCCACAACTTCCAGTTCCTCGTTGTCTTTTCACTATTTCTTTCGCTTCAGCCAGCGTTGCAAATTTTCCACTACACAATGTCCTCACGCTTTTTTCACAATTTGCGTTTTCTATTTTTCTACAATTAATAGCAAATTTTACAAATGGATTTACGTTTACACTTCGAATTTCACACGTTTTTTAAAATGAATTAAAATAGAATGTGTGAAATTTGGGTGGAATATTAAATTTATATTCTCCTCTGCCACCGCTGCTGCTGCTGCTGCAACTCCGCTACTTCCACGAATCACGACTACGAAGATAAAGAAGGAAATGATGAGCAATCACAAAGAAATGATAAAATATAAAGGCAAGAAAACTGTGGAATGTGGAACACAAATGGGTCTGTTCGCTTACTTCCATATGATATGTAATTGGAGCAATTTTTAAACTAATATGGAAAAACAGCTGATAGTAGTATACTTTAAATCATTGGTGTATGCAAAAATTGGTGGAATGTTTGCAAAAAACTAAAAGTTTGAGTCTTTAAATAATTTTCGCTATAACTTTATGTTTTATATATATATATATATATATATATATATATTGTAAAATTGTTAAACATAATTAATATGATATAAAATCACATAAATATTTATTTAATAAGTATTTCTTTATTAAAAGCGATCGGTTGCTTTTTTAATGCAAATTTTTATATATTTATATATTGGTATTTACGACTTCACAACAAATTCTTAAGTTTATAACGGCGTTGCAAATTTGCGAACAGCGCTGAGCTCAAATGACATTTTTCTTTTTATATATCCAGCTGACATTCTTGATTAATAATTATTTTGATCTTGCCTCTTTCTATTTTTACTTTATCAATTAACCAATAACAACGCGCTGTTACAGCAAAAGAATTAAAATTAATCAGTGCAGCATTGTAGATACGTATATACAAAAGTAATATTTTAGCCTTTAAATTACGAGTCACAGCAAGTCTCAAAAATGGATTTCACAAGTTTTGCAAAGCCCTGTAACGTGGACGCCAATAATGAAAAGAACTCCACGGATTTACACTTTTGGAAACATGTTGAATATATTGAGAATCATGGAAAGGATCAGGACGATTACGAATACTGCATGACCGAATTTTTACGTATGTCGGGTATATATTGGGGTGTGACAGCCTTAGATATAATGAACCAGCTGGATCGTTTGGATCGTACATCAATTATAGATTTCATACGTCGCTGCCAATGTCCGGTTACAGGTGGCTTCGCGCCATGTGAAGGTCACGACCCCCATATATTATACACACTTTCTGCCATACAAATTCTCTGCATTTATGACGCTTTAAATGAAATAGATTGTGAAGCTGTTGTGCGCTACGTAAGTGGTTTACAACAATTCGATGGCAGCTTTTTTGGCGACAAGTGGGGTGAGGTGGATACACGTTTTAGCTTTTGTGCTGTTGCCATACTTACACTATTGGGACGTATGGAGGGTACAATTAATGTAGATCGTGCAATCAAATTCGTAATGTCATGTTGCAATCAAACCGATGGTGGCTTTGGTTCGAAACCGGGCGCCGAATCACATGCCGGCTTAATATACTGTTGTGTGGGCTTTCTTTCGCTAACACAAAGTTTACACCTACTCGACGTTGATAAGTTAGGGTGGTGGTTATGCGAACGTCAACTCACTTCGGGTGGTCTAAATGGACGACCGGAAAAACTGCCTGACGTCTGCTACTCATGGTGGGTGCTCTCTTCATTAACCATTATGGGACGTCTACATTGGATTAGCGCCGAAAAATTAAAACAATTTATACTAACGTGTCAAGACAGCGAAACGGGTGGTTTTGCTGATCGCACTGGTAATATGCCAGATATCTTTCATACACTCTTTGGCATCGGTGCTCTTTCGATATTGGGATTTGAGGGACTCAAAGCGATTAATCCTACGCTGTGTATGCCACAGTATGTAATCGATCGTTTAGGTATCAAGCCGCAAATATTGTCAAAACCATAAACTCGCAGATGTAAATGATTTTCGGTAACAGCCATATTGCGCAAAGTTCTAAAATATTCTGTTAAGTACATAAAGTTTGCACAACTACAAAAATAAGTAATTGAAAATAAACTTATAATTACTATATTTTATTATTTGTTTATATTAAGTATGATGTAAAGAAAATGTAAACTCCAATTGTTTTAATTCCTCTATGCAACGTATCAAAGATATGTAATATTAACTTTATTTTTGTTTGTTTAAACAGAGTTAGTAAATGTAATAGTCAAGATAAAATAAGAAAACAGAATTAAAGACATTTGTATGAAATAAGCGATAAAATGTACAATAATAAAGAACATATGTAATGGACACACGTCAGTCGTTTTCTATTTTTACTTTTTTTGCGGTTTTACACATGCATACTTAATCCATAAAATATTTTTATTGCAGACCCTTATTAAATATTGCTTGCACAATAATCCACATAATGTCATAATCTTACACAATCAACAACGACATCATAGGTTCAGCTGCATGTCATAACAATCCAAGTGTTGTTTACATAGCAAAAACAATATTTCAAAAAACAAAAATCACAAAGCGTGGAATTATAGTTGATTTAAATTGTTATTAATTTATTTATAATTATTTAATAAAGTACAGTACAGCATTAGATCGTCAAATTGCAATTTATTTGTAATATTTACACAATCCAAACAATATACTGCTACGATCATATAGGTTAAAGGGTTTTTGTTTTATATACACGATACTTTACAACATTTAGGAAAATTATCTAAACAACAAATAAAAGTAAATCATATATTGGTAAACTCAATGCCAACACATAGTGTTTAACGTCAGATAAATGATTAAAAGCTATGAATAATTTCAAACAAACACATTCGAATTAGTCACAAAAATATCAATTAAAGTCACACTACATTAAGATTATTGAATTCAAATAAAAGTGACAACATTTTAGTTTACTAAGGCACTAAGGCATTTAGTTACAAAATACAATTATTAGCGCTAAATCCTAAATAGCCTCGAGTATTTGCACAATCCTACGGACAGCCGCTGCTGCACTGGCTTTAGATATATTGGGTTCTTAGTTACGTTCTACACAGCACTTTTAATTTTTATACTACCAATTCATTAGCACTAAATAAAAAAATTTTATATGTATACTTTTTGGATGTGTTTGCGATTTTTTCACTATTGTAATTTAGATTTAGGAATTGTATTTTTCATCGCTGGTCAAAACATTGTACGCACAGCCCAACGCCCATGAAATTTCATGTCCATCGATTTTTTTGTAAAGCTGCATATTAAGGACGAAAAATTATTAATGAAAAAATCAAAAAAAAAAATCTAGTTTATTTATTACCTTTATTTTCTTGCTATCGCCCAATCCGTAACCTTCGCGCAACAAAACCGATATAAAAGTCAAATCGAAGCACATAAAAGGCTGTTCGTCATTCGCAATGCTACATATTTCCTCCGCCTTTTTGCGATAAGCAGACACTGTAATCTCACCGCCTTGGAAGGGGTCAATAAGCCCAGATTCTATGGCACGTTCGAAATAATAACTAAAAGCAGCCACCGTATGTTGCTTCAATGTGAAGGGTTTCGGTTTAACCAACGGTAAAACTTGAGTTTTGACTGCCTCCAAGCATTGCTCAAAGTCTACGATCGGCTCTTCAGCAGTAGATTTCGGATTAGGTTTGCCACTGTACCCAAAAAAAATAGCAAATATTTAAAATATGCAACAAAATACACATCTGCAAGCTTTTACCTCACTTTATATTGTACATTCGAGTAAGTCCACGTACGATTGTTAATTATCGGATTAACGCATACAGACTCCACATTAGTATCATCTTTGCTGTAACCCTTCGTAAATACTGAGTGACGCGCCGCCATCAAACCCAAACCTAAGTAACTGTGCGTAAAGACGGCAATTTGCCGATTCAATGTATTCACTTCGTGCATATACTTTTCGTAGAGAGGTAATTGATCGGGGTCTGTAGGTGCAAAAGTGACTTGTGTACTACCGCCACCCAAATCCAAGGCCGCAGCTTGATTGATTTTGGAAAGGCGACCAAGCAAAAAGTTAACTGTAAACCACGAAAAAATTCCCTCGTCAGTTCCGTCCATAATCTCTACTGCATCTGGCTCAACGCTAAAACCCGACTTTTCGAAAAGTTCACGCACGGCATTTAAGAGATTTTCGGCCTTATGTTGTGGCAGAAGCCGCAGGCCAGCTGTTGCTTTAAGCACCAAAGGCGTCGTTGACCATTTTTCTTTGGGTACAAACGCTTTAGCGTCATCAAGTAGCAGTTTAATGGAATGTGCACCTTGGGATGGATTTTCCGCAAAAGACGAGAGTCCCGGCTTGCGTTCTTTGAAGAGCTCCTCAGACAAGACCAGCTTGTTGTCTTTAAAATTTTGGTAATAAATTATTGAAAATTTTAGGGTAGATATAAATGAAAGTGTAACTGAATTTAATTTTTAACTTACCAATAAAACTTCTATCAAATTTGTATGCCAAAACACGACTGCCTGTAGAACCAGCGTCGATGATAACAGCAAACTGATTGCGTGTATAACCTAATTTTGATGCCAACCGTACCAAAAATGGGCTGGTGGAGTCCAAGTAAACACCTGCAGTTATTATAATTTCTAAATTACTGGTTAAATTATTATTAAAAAATTTTACCAAAAAAGAATAGCAGAAATGTAGCAGACAATACAAGACAGAGAAATGAAAGCTTTAGTCCTCTAGGTAAGCCCTTCGATCCACCACCGTTTGGACTTGCAGATTTACGTCTAATGGTAGCAGCACCACCCGCTTGGTCATCGTTTGTGTTCAACTACAAGTGTTAAAGAAAGATAATTAAAATTTGTATACACTTTCGTGGTTTATTTTCTTCTCAGGAGAATTACCGATATTTCCGTAAACTTACCAATTGGTATTCAAACATCATTATACGACATTTAGTTAAACATTTTGATACGCTTTAAGGTCTAAATACACTTAAATTAAGCCATTCGGCTGTATAAATATTTAACTTTGTAAAAGACTACCTCAATTTTAGTAAAATTGTTGTAAATGCGGCAAATTGAAATGTCAAAAATAATTTGTTGTCGTAGCAGAAGGTCGGTGAGAAAAATAAGTACAACGATGTTATCGAAAACCAGCTGAGCACTTCAGCGCGTATATCGTATTATAGAAAATTTTAATGTACACTCAGAGAACGTATATATTTTTCTCTGGTACATGATAAGCGACATATCGTAAAAGACGTTGGGGAAAATATCAAAAACATGATAAAACAAATATTCTTTTTACATTTAAGTATGATATTTAAATAACTTTGCTATTTTTTCTATATTAAATCATATCGTAAAATTTTATACAGTGAGAAAATACTAAAATATGAAAATAAATTAATATTATACTTTATATTATTGTATGAAATTATATAATTCTAAGAACTTTTGAGTTTACTTTGTTCATTTTTTAATATTAATTAATAAACTAAAAATTAAATGGTTATGTTTCTTGTGTGAAAAGAGCAAATATTTTGGAATGTCATTTTACTATTTAATTTCGATGCAAAATTCAACTGTGAGTCAATTAAATGAAAAGCGTTTCGTATCATTTTAAAATAACCTTAACAGTTTATCTTATCTAAAATCAGCAAATTTTAAGATTGTACAAAAAAAATACATTACATTTATTATACCCGACATTAGACATTCTCTTATCAGTGAAGTGTGTATAGTTATACAAGTAAGTAAAAACCAAGGCAATAGTCGTTAGATACATTTATAAATATTTTGCAAGCACACCATGACACAGCAATTATGTATATACCGGAATTTTCGAACTTACTACATGCAAGTGAACACTAAATTTAATATACATATATTAGAACTTACACTATATTTTAAATTATATCTTTGTTTATATACTTTTATATTCGTCTTTTTTAAATTGTTTTGTATGCAGCTGACAAAGCAGTGGAAAAACAAGCATAAACTAAACTAAAAAACTTAATTTAAATCTATTCATGATAAATGAGCCCTGACCACAAAGAAACTCACGTCACAGTTTTTTGTTTAATGACCAACAAACGCACTACAATAATGTCATTAAACTTGGCATCAAACGTGCAATTTTATATATAGAAAAATAAACTTTGATCTAACACTAAATAGCTTGTAGGTATTTGTTACGATACAAATGATAATTACTTAACAGCATCAGTGAACTTGGCAGATATATACATACATATATATGACAATATATATAGATATTAAAAGTCAAATAACCTATACAATATATTTTAAATAAAGTTAAATGGCCAATTTTACATCAGAAGTGTCACTAAAATATTTCAGATGAAACAGTATTGTATGTTTATGTAGTGCAATTAGTATATAAACCAGTTAGCCTCCTAATCTCGAAAAACTACGAAACTACCAACTGCAAGTGCATAGGTTCCCATGTCATAGAAAGCTAAACCGGTAAAATTTGCCCACCTCACAATTCATTCTATTGCTTATGCCTTCTGTTAGCCGCTAAATTTCGGCTGAATTTCTAGCTTGTGGCTAGTAAGAAAAGTACTGAAATTATAAATATTTAAAATAATACATTTATACTTCTACTCACCTTACGTTGCCGCACATCTTTTGGCGACGTCATCTTATTTTATTTGTTCGTTATTTGCTTATATCAACGTAATGCGCAAATAATATAACTTTGGTTAGGGACTGCTAATGTCAAGTCGTTATATTGGCTAGTTACGCGCGGCTAATTAAAGCGAATCAGTTAGTATCAACTAAATAAATATGAACAATGCACTGGCTTAGTGTGTTTACTTTATTTAGCACCACTCTACAAGTTGGACATGTTTTCTTCCGTCGCGTTGTAAGTTTGCCCTTACTTCGAACTTATTAGTGACAAGCAAATATTCCAATAGCACAGTCTTTTATAAATTTAACACATTGCGCTTTAATTTCACAGGAACTACTAAAATTTAGTGGCGAAATGAGATAGCGACCGGTAATGCAAAGGCAAACAAATACACAAATGTTTAGAAAAATAGTAAGCTGAAGAGTGGCAGCCCTAAAAGTGGTAGCGCATGCAACGCTGTGGCTGATGGGGTCCACAAACAATTTTTGCTGTCTATATTGCTTAGCTTTGGTTTAAATGTTGGTGTTTTTATCAACAGATAAATAAATAATAATAATAATGGAGAAAGCAAGTATAGTGCAATTAATAGTGCATCACATAGAAAATTATTATTAAAAGACTTCGTATTATCTTTTATTTTGTAAGTTTGAAATACCAATTGATTTTGTTTCCATTTTATATAACATATAACGGTATCAAAATAACATAAAGATTACTTATATTGGTAAATTTTTGCAACTTTTCTACCTTTCAACTTGTTTCCCATAAACTCATTGCTCTAACAATATGGCAATGCTTATCAATCAAAGTCAGCTGTAATGCAGAGTTAAAATTTTATCACTCTCTTTTCCTACTACCTTTTAGTACATCACTGTCTAGTTTTTGTTGCTGCGCCAGTGTGATTTTTCGCTAAAGTTGTGACAGCTGTATAAATTGAAATAAATTGTACTGCGAGTGGTCATAAAATCCATTGCGCGTGCTGGCATATTATATATAAAATAGAAATAGAGGAACATAAATAATTCTTGTTAAGTTCTTGAGTTGTTCGGATGTGTTTTTTAATACTCGTACAACGTTGTGCAAGTGTTTATAAATAAAAATTGTTAAGTAGTATCGATACGACAAACAATTGAAGTAGGCGTGAAGAAAAATTCGATATATTGAAAATTATTAACATAAAAGTATTATACAATTTTACAATCTGAAGAAAATTTTTTACTGAACGCAATAAAATCAATTAGTGTTTAAAGCAGCTGTCACGCATTCGTTGAAAAAAAGAAAGCAGATAAAATGAGTGAAAAAGTGAACCAACCGCTGAGCAATGAAACCAGCAACGCCCAGGTGGCGACCGGCCTTAGTAATAACAATCGACAAAGTCAAGATCAGCAGCAACAAACTACTGACCAACAATCAGTTGAGAAAAAAGAAGTACGCGTCTGGTGTGATGGATGGTGAGTCATTTTACAATTTCCCTTATGTTTGAGAAACCTTTAGGAAATATGTATACAATATACCACGAAGTCATTGATATATTAAAATATTTGCTACTAAAATTTTGATTTCACACCTAATATTATATAATGTTGCGTCATTATTCAATGAAAAGTTTGGAACAGCAATATTAAATTTGCACAGCTTTTGTGAAATAGTTCGATAAAAAACCAAACACACAATAAATATGTATTTTGTTTTGAGCTATGGCTATGATGCATCCTCGCAGAAGTTTGCTTAGACGTTCCGTGTTTTGAACACATGGCCACGATAAATGATAAAGAGCATTATTTTCATGGTCAGAAGGTAGTCGCTTGTGCATGCCTACTACATACATATGTATATGCCCTTGACATTGATGCAAGCACAAATTTTGCATTGTGGCAAAATGCACAAGATACTCGAATGTTATTGAAAAACCTACAACGAAAAATTGAAATGTCAGCCATTCGCAAAGTAGCCATTTACGATAGTCAGTCATTCAATTAGCGGCGTTACTCACTTGGCTGCAAACTTGGTGCATAGGCATGTTTATTTGTGTGTCCACAAATACATACATATGTATACGCATACATATACATATGTAGTTCCGCTATGCTATTGATAAGAGTAGGACAGTTCCGGCTTGACATGATAAGCGAAATATGCCGCCAAAGACTCTATCTTTAACGTGTTTTCATTTTCTTTAAAAGTGCAGAACATGTTTTGATTGCCATGTATTATTATTATTATTTTCCGATGTATATATTGATTACTATCGCTTTTTCTCATTTACTCATATGTTATTAAAAATTGCATGATAAAAAATTGTAAACATCGTTTGCAAAATGACCGAGAGTCTTTAATGTTAATTAATAGGCATTTAATGTATTCTCTGTCATTACATATACATACATATGTATGTATGCAATGTGCTACCCACAATCACTCAATATTATTTGCATATGTTACTATAGCTATTCGTATGGAATTTTCCGCAGGTTCTACCTATACGCTAAAACATACAGTATATTGCATTGAAATCACTTCGCAGCTAATATGAATATGGCAAATGTTAATTGGTAATTAGCAAAGCAACTTGTTAAGTTACATATTTTTTTTACATAAAGTGAGCTGTAATGGAAACATGTTGCAAAAAAAATTATTTATCAATATTAAAATTCTCGCTATATTTGGAAACGTTTTAGTTTATTATATTTTATTAAAGGTAAATTATTGGGTATCCGAAAAAGTTTTTCGTATTTTGTCAATAGACAGTCGTATTTCTCCATTTAGTGTCGGAGAGATGAGATTTTATGTTTCATTTAACCAAAAAAATTAAATTCGGGGAAGTTGAAAAAAAGTAACACTGTTCAAAAATGAGTGAAAATAATGAAGAAATTCGCTATATTTTAAAATTTTTGTATTGAAAAGAGGAGAATGCCACGCAAGCCACCAATAAAATTATTGAAATTTACGGAGTTCATGTAGCACAACAATGGTTTGCTTGCTTCCGTTCTGGAAATTTCGATTTACACTGATGGCAGTTTTACACCAATGGAATAATGTCTCTAGCGGAACAATTGCAAAAAGTGGTCGATATATGTATGTATAAATATAAAAAAAATAAGTTGAAGTTTGATTAGAAATACGAAAAGACTTTTTCGACTACCCAATATTTGAAAATACATTTGTATAAAATATAATAATCAGAGTTGCGAATTTTTAATTAAAAAAAATTAATCCCAAATTATTTTTTAAAATTTGAATTTCTTTTATCCCAAAATCGGAAATGAAAATTGATAAAATATCTTTTAATGTAAAATTTGGAGTAAGAAATAAAAATATTATTTTTCACAGAAAAAATAAAAATTGGGATAACAATTCTTATAATTATTAATTCGTTATTTATGATTAAATATGTATATCATACTTTTTCATTTTTATTTATTCCTGTTTGGATTTCTAGGAACATTTAAACATTATTTGTTCTTATCTTTTAATAAAATTTTTTGGAATTATAATTTTTATTTTTAATCCGATTGTTGGTATTAAACATTTATTTTTAAGTTTACAATGGGGTATTTGGGATAATAAATGTGAAAATTATTTTGAATTAAAATTTTCGTGATTACAAAAAATTGTATTTTATGTTTTTTTTGATAACAAAAAAATAACTTTACCTTCACAAAACAAGCCAACTGCGAAGTAAGTATGTATGTTCTCAACAATTTCGTGAAATTTAATCATCATAAACAAATAACTGCAATGCACATAAGCATAAATAAATGTATATTTATGTATGTATGTATGTGCATTCATGTATGTAACTTTTTACAAATATATTACTTATTAATCATTGGTTTACATATTTTTCTCTTTTGTGCGTGATTTTTCCATTGTGGCGTGATGAGTGAAATGCCACAAGAAAAGTTCATTTGTATTTTTAAAATGATTTTTACTTATTTAACGTATTGTATTCATTATTTCTCGTTTAAAGCGACTTAACGAGCGCGACTTCAATGTCAAGTCATGACTTTCTTTGCATTTCGCAAATTCTACTGTGCCTTGCGAATGCAAGAGTCTCATAAAAGTAGAAAATATTCCACACTTGTTCATACTTACTCGCAAAAAATGTATTTATGTACGCATTTCCTCTGTCGCTTATATATTTTTGTGTGCTTTTTGGTTGAACTGGTTTGAGTTTGAATCTTAAGCGACTTTATTCAATTTCATTCATTTGTTATTACTATTGTTGTTGTTGTGTTTTGGCGCGTTTTAAAAGTTGTATAGATACGCAGAAATCACGTGATTTGCCTGACCACCACATCATACCATCCGTCGTTAGTACAACAATTTTGCACACTTGAGTATTTATGTATGTATGTATGTTTTGCGCATGTCTGCGAATGTGATTAAGGTAATTCTTCTTGTCGCTTAATTCGCAGCGAAATTTAAGTTTAACAAGTACAGAATTTAAATTTTTTGCAATTAAATAAAAAATACCAAAAAGAAAGTTTTAATTAAATGTGTACAAAATAATAAAAGCAAGATTTGACACTTTGTCTCTTAAGCTAACCTCACACTATGGTATTGCCTAAAATATTTCTCTACATTATTTGGGGAATTTTTTATGATGCTATAACACTAAAGACGGCATGTACATACGTATTCATACATATGTATTTATATACATATGTATATACATATGTACTTTAGCACTGTTTCCCACTTGTAAAAAATTTCCTGATTTTCTAAAAAAGGCATTCAAATTGTTTATCAATCGAACAATGCATTGCAACATTCCACTTTCCCCCACACGTGCCATTTGTAACTTAAAATATTGAAGCAACTAAATATAATTATATTGTTTAAATGCAGTATTTGCATATTTGTGTACAAATAGCCATAATATGTTGTCTTAGAAAATTATAATATTCAAGTGATAATGAAACGGCTGTCAAGAAAGAGCTACCATCCGATTTGTATATTGTAAGCATAGTCATGAAAATGAAGGAAAACCTTTACATTTCTTTAGACAAACACATAAAGCAGAAAATATGGTTCCAGCAAGTGAAAAAAACATAGTTTTCCGAAGTTATACGTATTACATATGTAAGTATACATATACACACATGGATGCACGTGAAATAATGTAACAATAATAATATTAATGAAAATTTCACAGAAATTTTTATACCCGTAAAGTTTGTAACACCCAGAAGGAAATAAAGAAAATGAAGATCCAATAAAAATATACATACTTATAAATAGATAAATGATCTTTGTGATGAGTTGAGTTGATTTAGTGCCTCAGTTTTTGAGATATTGATTTGAAGTTTTGCACACATCCATCTCTGAATAAATTATTCAGATCGGAAATCTATAGCATATATTCATCAAAATCAAATACTTGTATGGAAGCATTTTTATTTGTGTGGGGTTGCATTTTTTTGTCGCAACGGAAGTTCACTTCGGTTCTCGTTCAACAAAACAAAATTGAAAACAAATGTTTTTCGTTCGTTTCCCCCTCTTATGTAGATTCAGTTGCATACACATGATGTTATAAACATCATAAAGAGTTTTGAGCACGATTTAGCAGCATGTCTTATCAGCCCCTAAGATCCATTGAATAGTACGCTAACTGCGTGGCCGTTCACCTTAACAAAATATTTGAAAAATGTACAAAAATAGATTTAGCTAGAAAGCTGATTGTTTAATTGATAAAATGAGACATGCCTGCTGCCACTTCCGGTATTCCGCGTTTACTACGCACTCTTTAAAAAATATTAGGAAGCAATAATAATTAAAATGAATCGCTGAGTTATCTTTATCGTCAAAGCAAAGGGTCATCAATTCGTTCAGTGATTCCCATTTTCAAGCGTGCAAAATGCTTGCAAACGCTAAAGAGTAGAGTACGCACATGCATGCATACGTAGTATGTATTTATATATGTATGTATGCACATAGAATTAACTAATAAAGTGACAATAATACTTTTACTGCTGATAACGGTGGATTCCAAATTCTACAGAAAGTCGCCTGATGTTCTTTCCTCCAATCACATACGGCCCACCATTGACGTAACACCTTCAATTGATTAAAAATTGCATATGTATACTCATCTATGTACATATGTATGTATGTATGTTCACGTAATGTATGTTGATATGTGTCAGCTTAATCTCGGTCCCTTGCTCCAATTTAATACATATATAGCATACACATCTACACATGCATATTGTGAAGGAGGCACTATACAAGTGTAGTGAGTGTGGGGTTTATAGCCTTAGCCATCAGGCTAATGGCATTATGCGATAGCGACAAACATACATACACATGTATGTACATGCTCAAATACAATCATTCAAAAAATAATGCCAGCACATTTGATAAGCTAACATGTAGTATATTTCGCCCAACAACTAAAGAGGCCGTAAGCTATACTAAGTACAAGTAGCTCGCGAAGAAGCATTGTGATTATACGAGTGTCGCAGCGCACGCTGGTTGAAGACGCTATGTAATCTCCGGGAGCAAAGGTTTGCTTGGCTTGTCTCTTGTGCCGATCTGCTTTCCGGCGGTCCCATTGCGCGCACTACATTGTGGATCTTGAATTGCTATAATTGTATTTCTTTTACGGATTCATTCTCGAACTTATTTGATTTACTATAGGTGGCAACTAATAAATTATTTATTTGATAATAATTAACATACGTAATACTTGGTAATCATTAGTAAGACATTGCGTTCGATGTAAAAAGTGCTGATTTTGCGCAATATTTACATATTTTATTGAGGAAATCGCTGAAAGCGAAAACATTGAACTTGTGTTTGTGATCGCTTGTGCTGTAATACTCGATAGTTTTTAGTCGCTACAGCTGACTCATTAATTCGCTAATGTTTTTTAAGACTTTTTTTTTTTAATAAAAATAAATTTTATTTAGATAACTGTTAATAAAGTTACTTCTTGATTTTCGAAAATAGTTAATATCAATCAGGGTTGAAAATAATATTAAAAAAATATAATTAAATTATCATTTAGATAAATTTTTTATTTTTTAATTCCCAAAAGCCTTATTAATTTCAAATATCAGATTGCAATATTTAAACTTAATTTTTAATCACAAATAGCGCATAGAAAAATAAATTATTTAATAATTTAACAAGTTTTATTGTTTTTGAATTTCACTTTGTGTTATCATGTTTTCAATCTTCTATTTCCAAGTACCGAGTGAAGGAATTGAGAATTAATTTTTAATCCCAAATATTGGACTGAAAAAGAAATGTTAATTAACCCCAAGTTTATAATAATAATAAAAAAATGTTTTTGAACTTGTATATTTTTCGCCCTTTATACTTCATGTTCTACTATTTGGAACTAAAGCTCCCACAGTGCCATTATATTGAATACTCTAAAGTAGTGGTTTTAATTCTGATTTCGGGATTGAAAATTAAATTTTCAAGTTTTAATATTTCCAATTTTTTGGCAATAAATTTATTTCAAATAATTTTTTTTGTTAAAACAAAAGTAGTGATAAAAAAAGTGCTCATATGTTCTTCAAACATATCAGTGTTCATAAAAATTTGTTTATCTAATCTATTTGATATTGTAAAAATTAACCGACTAATTAAACTACCAAATTTTGTAGTAATCTCTAATGAATGTTTCGAAATGTTGTTTATCTTTTTCATACGACCTTCTTAGATACATATGTATATTTAGCTGGTAATATTCGAAGAATTAAATTTTTGATAAAAATGTCGATTTTTTTTAAGTGTAATTTTTTTCAACAAAAAAAAAAATATACATATATACATATATTTTGGACGGCTTCATTTTTTCAAAACTTAAAATTTTGACCGAAATTTTCCGAATATTTTCGGAAGTGTTCCTGGAGATCGGCTACAGATCAAGTGTATTCAAAATTGTTCAAAATAAATCACCTAAATAAAAACTAAAATTTAAAACGATTTTTTTTATATGTAATGTACTTTTAATTTCATTCAACATTCTAGAGTTATTTCGTTGTTTACTTTACTCTTAAATGTTAAAATATCATTATTTTTAGTAAAACGTGTGCAAGTGTTTGTTAAAAGTCTAATTATGCACAGACACCTGTGGCAGTGATCTTAATATTCATTTGTTTTTCGTGTTCTAAGATAAACGCCTTTTAAACATATTGAAATTTATGCGAAATTTTTTATATTTGTGCCAATTATTTTGATTATTTGTTTGCTATAAATATATTGGCGTAATACTTTCATATGTTTTAACAGCTTTTCAAATATTAAAAAGTGCAATACTTTACGGTATATATGTAACTACAAGCGTTTATCAAGCGCCCCATATAGAAAAGTGTCATTTTTTTTTAATTATGCGAATTAGGCTAGACGAAGCAAATGGCACATGGCATGTACATACATACATATGTATTTTTCATCTTTTTAATTGGTTTTTAATACCTTTGCTTTTCTTAATTTCTTGAACTCACTGGAAAAATACTGTTCTTAAACACCATTTGGTAGTTTTCCGGTAAGTGCTCAGGCCTTCGAAATTTAATAACCACACAATCATATAATGATAAAAGCCACATTTTCTGTGAAAAAAATTTATGCCGGCTGTCACAATTTGACAAATGGATTGACCATCAAAGTTCTTAAATGATATGTCATTGTTATGAGTAAGCAAAAAATTGGAGCTATGACGAAAAAACACTGCGACGTCTGATATCGTTAATCAATAATATTTATTCGTTTGCAAAATGCATGTGCGTATGCATGTGTTTAATTTAGAAGTAAAAAATTTAATTATGAAGTGGTCATTTGGTAACTGCAGCGTTTGCCGACCATCTGGCTGACAATGGCGTTGGCGCTGCTTTCATTTACTTTCGACGTATGATAAGTAGTACTACCGGCATCCAAAGAGAATTCTTTGCTACTTTCTGTAAGACTTTTTTTTACTCTTTTTGTTAAAGAGAAGAAAGAATTAAAAAGCCCAAAATTCTCAGCACAATTTTTACACCAAAAATGCAAAAATTACACACAGATACGATGTAAACGGAAGATGAGATAAAAAAGGTCTTGCCACATACAAAAAAATCTTTATAAAATAATGTAGAAAAACAATTTTGAAGATTTTTTTTTTAATATTTTCAATTTTCAAAATATCAAAAAACAAAAAAAAAATCGATTTTTAAATTGTGTAATATATAAATTTTTTTGAAAATAGTATTATATTCGAGGCACCAGAAGTTACTTAAATCGTAAGCTATATACTATTATACATATGTACATATAATTATAATAATTAGAAAAACACAAGACATTTTAAAGCTAAAAATACATATTTTACATTTACTGAAAACACGTCATCTGAATACATCTGCACATACAATTTAAAAATTTATTTGCTTTAGACACTTCGCAAAGAAAGAACGATATACATTTTTAAAACAAACATGCATTTGTATATTTATAATTATTTCGAAAAAAAACAGCTACGTTGGCACGCCAACAATTCGTTAAACGCGCTACCAACCGAATGATTAAAAACAAGCAATAAAAACGTAACTTGTGCTGATATGTTCATATATACATACATATGTATGTACATACATACCTGTAAATCACACATCCATGCGCATTGTTTTGTTTTATCTTCGCATTTTTTCCATAATTTGTCTGGTGGTCGGTCTTTCACTTGTGTGTATTCGCACACACCCATCAATGCGGTAAAACAACAAAATAGACATTGAAAAACTCGTTAACTGCAACATATGATCGGGTACAAAGTACAATCGTGTCAACAGCTGAGTCGGCTGAATTATTGTGTTTGCGGTGTGCGCGGCGTGATGTGGGGGCAAGAAACGGCCCACTGACCAAGAGATTGGCATGATGGAACGATGAGTTTGATTATGACTTGACAGGAGGGGAAACTACGTATGTGTGTATGTGTTTGATGTGATGTGCACACGTACCAATGTGTTCATATGTACATATGTATATATATGCATGAATGTGTTGATAGTAGAGTGTGCTGTTTACCTCGACATTTGGCGGCAAATTTATTCCGTGATTTTTTGCTAGAATTGCTGCAAAGTGAAATATGCGTATGTATGCATGTGCGTATGCATATTGGCTGCTCTGTTTATTATTGTTTTTTGTTTTTGCTATTTTTAGTTTATTTAAAGTTTTGGCTCTTTTTATTAACATAAGCAATTAACAGAAAATTGTGCGAAGTTCATTAACTGTAATGACAAATATTGCATTATGTGAGGCGGTCAACCCTGAATTTGCCACAGAACTTATTTTAGCTAGCCATAGTTATTTGTAGAAAAGATGAGCAAATAGAAACAAATTAATTTGAAAATTATAACATCTACGATTATAACACAATATGTATGTATGTGTATGTGTATGTGTAGGTATAATATGATTTTAATAAAAAAATTGAGTTTTTACTTAAAATCGATAAAAATGTAGTACGATAAACTATAATTATAATATATTTAATTAACAAAAAATGCTACTACTTAAATATGATTTTGATTAAAAACACGACTTTTAACTTAAACATTTTTTTTTGGAACTTTTGTTGTGTGAAAACACAGCTGTTCTACTAGCAAATCTTCAAAGTATATTTTTTACAGCTTTTGCTGTGTGCGAACATACCTGTGTTGCCTAACAGCTAATATTGAAATTAAAAGCCTCCTGTCGCATAAATTAATTATATTAAATTTATTTACATAATACAATACAATACATTACATAATACATTTTCATATTGTCATTAGCTAGTTCCAATTGGGATATCTGCAAGTGCACATCCGTACTAGGCGTCGGTTAGTTACAAAGTCGGTTGATAACGCTGTATTGCCATTATCAAGCTTTCAGTGTAAATTGCATTACAAAAAAAGCGTGATTTGCGCTAGGAAAATTTACAATAAGTATAACAAAAAAAATATTTAATTGTAATTTAAGAACCTGTGAGCAGGTGCTGCACGATTTTTTTCGCCGCTTTAACAGCTGTTGCCTAGCTGTCAAAGTTGTTTGATTTATGTTTTATTTCTTTTTTTTTTAATTTTAAAGAAGTTTTTACGTTTTGATTATAAAACTGTTTAATTTGTGCAAGAATCCTTGAATTCATGTCTAATGTTAGTTACATTATGCTGCAAAGAAAAATCACGATATTGCCGGTATAGTTAAGCACTCATTACTGCTAAATAGTCATGCGCTAGTTGAAAACTAGCCTAAAAACATTAATTATCATTCATTAAAGCTTAAATTTAGTTTAATTTATCAAGAGGTATATCAAGTAATTTCTACCTTGTTTACTTTTTAGCGGAAACATGTTTCATACGTTATATTTATCTTGAGTTGCTAATTAAAAAGTCAACATTGAATGGTAATGTACAATATATCGTAAAAAATTGCCTGACTCAGAGAAAACTTGTTGGTTGCTATTTAATTGACTTTGTGTGGTTTTTTTTTTTTTTTGAAGTAGTGCTTCCTTATCTACACGCAAGAAGTCAACCTACCAACGTTAACGATTTTAGCCCGATTAAACAGAATTTTTTCGAGGAACTCCGCGTTTGAGTTGCAAATCTTTGCGTTAACTTTAAAAAGTTGTTTGATTTTTTTGTGCAACTCTATAAAATACTCGTATCTTTGTATTGCTTAGTAATGAAAACTGAATGATTGATTACAGGAAGGTTGAAAACACTTTTTTTTTATCTTAATGGATGTGACGTGTTCGATATGCATACAAAAAAATGAAATGGTGGTACACGTAACCTATAATTATTACAGAACGTATGTTTGTGTTATGGCAACTAAGCCGGCATAATATTCAAATTAGCGTCATCATTATTGTCATAATGCGCTTATACACACTTTATATGAACTGGAATGCCTACTAATGAATTCAACTGTCTTCTTCTTCCCTTGCAGCTATGATATGGTGCATTTCGGCCATGCCAATTCCCTGCGACAAGCCAAAGCGCTTGGCGATAAAGTCATCGTTGGCATACACACCGATGAGGAGATCACAAAACATAAAGGACCACCCGTATTTACGGAGGAGGAGCGCGTCAAAATGGTCAAGGGCATCAAGTGGGTGGATGAGGTGGTGCTCGGTGCGCCCTATGTGACAACACTCGAAGTGCTCGACGAATACAATTGTGATTTCTGTGTGCATGGCGGTGAGTACTTGTCCAACATATCCGAACATGACAAACAAGAAACTGAAAATATGAAATTTTTAATTATTTTTCATGTTCACAGATGACATCACTATGACCGCAGAAGGCGTGGACACATACCACCTTGTGAAGTCTGCCAACCGCTACAAGTATGTACATACTTAATTGAAATATTGATTTTCAATTTGAATTGTTATTAAATATTCGCATTTTCCTTGCTTCTTACAGAGAAGTACGTCGCACTGCCGGTGTTTCGACGACGGATTTAGTCGGACGTATGTTATTATTGACACGCAATCACTTCCATCAAGGCTCTGCCGAATATGCCATAGAGAAAGAAGGTAACAGTTGTTTTAGTTTTGCAACAGCAAATTATTATTTATTAATATCATAAGTGCTAATATCATGGGGCTTCTAATACATACACATATTTACGTTCATTTTTGTTTATCGATAAATTGAGTTTTTTTATATTTTGCTTTCAAATTAAAGTAAGATTTATTTTTGATTTTTTAAGCGTATGTTGATAAACGTTTTTACTTTCTTGGCTAAAAAAAAAATCGTATATCATTAGTTTTATATAAAATTGCTTTATATATACTACAACAATAATTTTTTATGAATATATATTTTTACATAATTTTTATTGCCTCGTGCTTACTTTATTTTTGTGTTTTTTTTTAGTAGTATAATAAGTTGAATTTAATTGAAATTTCACGTTTTCATAATAATGAAAGTCACACAACCACATTTCAATAATTTTCATACATTTTAACAAACGTTCTCAGCTCTGTTTTCAAAGAGATTAAATAATACACATTGATTACCGAAACTAATCGTTCAAACAGACCACAACAAACCTACATACATGTATTGACATCATTATTTATTATTTCGCATGTTTTTGCATTTTTAAATCTGATATCAGCGTAAAAATTTTCAAAATTTTCACATGTTCTCTCTCGCATGTTTGTTTCTTTCGTTTGTCCACTTTGTTTATCCTCTTTTCTCTTTTTTCTTTTATTTCTATGTACATGTCAAACGAAATTTGCAAAACAAAAAACCTAAAAATCTATCTGAAATGACCATGCTATCGAAAAAATCAATCAAATCACTCGTAATTTGCTAATTACTAAAACCCTAACTGCTATTGCACTAAAAAATTTGCTAAACACTTGTAAATTAACTTTGTAATAAACAATAACAAAACGCCTAAAAATATGCAATGCCAATTGCATGGTACTCGTAATTCATTCCATGCGTATCGCTCTCTTTCACTCTCTTTGAAACTGCTATCAACTATCAACGCTATGTGCTCTCTGTACTAAAAAACAAAACAACCGCAATTGAAATTGAACGTCAAATTGAAATTTATGAAATTTTGTGCATTCATTACAAATTTTGTGCATATAAATTAATAAAAAAAAACAACAGACTTAACTAAAAAAGTACAAAAAATGAAATTATCATCAGGTTCATCTAATATGGGACAAGACTCGTCAGCGAAAAGTCCGTGGACCGGCTGCAGTCAATTTTTGCCAACAACACAGAAGATCATACAGTTCAGCGATGGCAAGCCACCAAAGCCGAATGACAAAATTGTAAGTAGAAGCGTGTGCTAATGAAATACAATTAATGAAAAAAAAGCAAATTGAAATTATATATTTTGTAAATACATATTTGAACTTCCCTAACTCGAATCAGCATAATCCACAAATAAACTTCAAGTTAGAGTGACTTAAAATTATGGAATCAAATTTGTAATAAATTTGACTTCTTTTGCCAATTCAAGAATTCGAGTTATCAAGAACTTCGTGTTATAGAAATTCGAGTTATGGCAGTTTAACTGTATTTGCAACAAGGGAAGGAAAAAGTTTTGATATAACTCTCTTTTGTTTGCTTGCACAGGTGTATGTGGCTGGCGCTTTCGATCTCTTTCACGTGGGCCATTTAGATTTCTTGGAGAAGGCCAGGGAATTGGGTGATTACTTGATTGTTGGCCTGCATACAGATCCCGTGGTGAATTCGTATAAGGGTAGCAATTATCCCATTATGAATTTGCATGAACGCGTGCTCAGTGTGCTGGCGTGTAAGGTAAGCTGGAAAAGTGAAAATTGTTTTTTTTTTTGTTCAATATTTTTACTTCAAAAATTTTGGATTAAATAATAAATTTCCAATTTTTATTTCCGGTTTTGAGATCAAAAATTAAATTTTGAATTTTAAATTGTGATTTCGGGAATTTTAAAATTTTTATTTCAAGATGTTGGGATTGAAAAGAAGTTATAAGTGAAATTTTAATATTTAATCTCAAATACCTTGGATAAAGATTAAGAAAGTATTTTTCAGATTTATGTAGGTAACATAATTGTATAGCCAAAGATTTGAAAAAATTACTATTTTAAATAATTACAAAAATAAAAAGTATATATTTTTTGAAAGTTCTGACTACCCCTAATCTAATTTAAAAATTAGAAGAATAATAATTAAAAAAAAATATTTTTAAATTAAAAGTTGGAATTAAATGTTAAAGCAAATAAATAAAAAAAATTTCTAAACTATGTTAATATTTTATTAAAAAAAAACTTTTCTGTTCGAAAGATAACTAAAAAGGTAGAAAATCATGTTCAAACGCAAAAAAATGCCAATTCTAAAAAAAAATATTTTTAATTTTTAATTTTTTTCAATCCGCTGTTTGGGATTAAAAACTTATTTTTAATTTTTTTCCGAATTTTTTGATTATAATTTTTTTACTTTTCATTCCGGTGTTTGGTATTTATTTTCTTCTTAGTTTTCAATCCGGTATTCGGAATTAAAAATTTCAAAATTATTTATAATAGTGATTTTAGAGATTGCAAAATAATTTTTTAAACCGATTTTTGGGATTAACATTTTTTCACTCTGATATTTGGGATTATTATTTTTTAAATTCGGTATTTGAGATTATAAACTTTAAAATTATTTTTAATTAAGAATTTCGAAATATTTGTTTTTTGTTTGTGATTAAAAATTTATTTTTCATTTTTTCCAAAATTTTGTATTATTATTATTATTTTTTTCATTCCGGCTTTTGTAATTAATATATTGCTTAGTTTTCAACCCCGTATTTGGAATTAAAAATTATTTATGATAATGATTTTCGGAGTTGCAAAATATTTTTTTAAATCGATTTTTGGGATTAAAACTTTTTACTCGGTTATTTGGAATTATATTTTTGTCAATCCGGTATTTGAGATTATAAACTTAAATTTTATTTTTAATTAAGATTTTCGGAAGATTTTTTTTATAAAAGATTTTTATTTGCATTAAATTATATAAAATTGTAACTTAATCTTGATTATTTATTATTTTTTGATACATTATTTGCAACACTGTTAATAATATAAAATTTTTCTCTTCACAGTACGTCAACGAGGTGGTTATCGGTGCGCCCTACTGTGTCACCGAAGATCTGCTCGATCATTTCAAAATCGACGTCGTGTGCCACGGCCAGACACCGATTGCGTTCGAAGATGGCAAAATCGATCCTTATGCTGTACCAAAGACACGTGGCATCTTCACGCTCATCGACTCGCAAAACTCAATGACAACTGAACTCATTGTCGAGCGCATTATTTCACATCGCATCGAATATGAGCGCCGCAACAAAGCCAAAGAGAAGAAGGAATGCGAGGCATTCGAAGCGCTGCAGCGTGCCAAGCAAACACAGAAAGCTGGTTAGGATTAGGCCAACAAGCCGACGGGTCAGTGTGTACACGAGTGCAATGCCCTTTAAGGCATTATCCCCTTGCTTTTATACATTTAGCATTAGTTAGCGCATAATAAGTTTAGAGTAAATCGCGAGACGCGCACATACTGGACCCGCTCGGTGGAAAAACGCTGTGCTGCAGCACTAACGCCTACAACAACATTTTAGTTTCTGTTGAAGACATGTGCTTTTTAAGTTTTATATTATAGTAGTGTATTTTTAATGTTCTGTTTACATTTAACTCGCATAATTTTATATAGCACCATTTTGTGTGTGTTTCGTATGTGTGTATGTATGGTATATGCAGTTGTTAGCGTGCAGTTTTATTTTATAGAAAATGTTCATTTTGAAAACTTTTTCCAATTATGGCGTACAGATAATGCAATATTTATACAACATGCTCAGTTTGAAAATATTTTTTTTTTAATTTAATTTAACCGAAATTCTATGTGTGTACGTATAGCATATTTCTCAGTTAGCTTCTGTTGTCAATGTAAATACAAAAAGGCACACACATTAGTTATAACTTAAAAAAAATATGCAAAGTTTGTAGTAAAAACTAACTGTAAATTTTCCATGTAATTGCTGGCAAATATACACGAAAAAGCTTCGTGTTGAACGCGTTTATGCTAAGTTAGTGAAAATACTAGTAATACGTATACATACATATATGGCTTGCAATCAAGTCTCATGCCAAATAGTAGTATAATAACTGTATAACGTGGCAGGAATATATTTTTTACTGCAACATTTACAAAATATTAATGAAAATACAATTTTGGAAGTGCGGTAGTTTATGGCGTTTGTGCATGGGACTATGAAAATTTATTTCTCAAAATATTTGCGATTCTATCAACAACAAATCAATCAATATCTCAATATTTTTGTACAGCATTTTGTTACTTTCGTTTAAAAAATGCCAATTTTTCGAAAAATCATGCGCATGCTTAGTCTTATGTGACACGATTTTGTGTCTTTCTAATTCAATTAAACAAAAGAGGCTATCATAGCTCCATATAAATTAAAAAAAAAATTTAATATATAAACATTCAAACCTCGAATAGTCGCATATTTTGGCTTATGAAAGCAATACATACATAAATTAAAATTTTTATTTTATTTTTTGTTTTTAACTTTCACAAAATTGACTACTACGCTGTGAAATTGTATATTTCTTTGGTACAAGTATTTGTTTGTTTATGTTTTATTCATATTAATTTCGTTTCTTTTCTAGTTCGCAATTTATTTTTTATTTTAATTATTTCATATAAATAATATTAAATATATATACATATGTAGTTTATTAAATATTGAGACCAAAAAACAAAAACAATTCATAGCATCTGAAAAGCAACATTTATTTGGTCTGTTAATATATAAAAAAAAAACATTTTGTCAGTTGTTTTTGTCGTTTATGATATACAAATAATTTATTATACTACTTTACTCAATAAAAAATAATATTAAAAAAAAATAAAAATTCTTTTGATAAAAAAAGAAATTTGTGCATGAGTCGGAAACCTAAGAGCAATAACCTAAATGGGTTATCCAAGTAGAGGTACTTTTTCAATGGCCTTTTTTTGACAACGGACTTTTTTCACCCTTCTTGAGACTCAGCATTCATTATTGGATAACATTCGACTGAATAGACCACGTCCGGCATGCAGTGAAGAAAATATAGCAGACGTAGCTGAGAGTGTACACGACGACCGTAGAGAGTCGAATCGGCGCCGTTCGCAGCAACTCGGACTGACGTATGGAACGACTTTACATCGAGATCTTAAATTGAAATCATACAAAATATAGCTTTTGTAAGAACTGAAGCCACTTTCCCAAGCGACATCGTTTCGTTCTATGGTAACTTGGAAAAGTTCCAAGAAGATCCGACGTTTTCGAGCCAAATTTTGTTCAGCGACGACGCCTAATTCTGGTTCAATGGGTATGTAAACAAGCTGCATTTGGGACGAAGAGCAACCGGAGGCGATTCAAGAACTGCCATTTCATCCAGAAACAACTATCGGTCTATATTTCTTCAAAAATGATGACGGTGAGAACGTAACTGTCTATGGCGACCGTTTTGGCGCCATGAAAACCGACTATTTGATGCCTAAAATTGAGGCCCGTGATCTCGGTGACATTTGGTTTCAACAAGACGGTGCCACTCCCCACACATCGCATCAATCAAGAGATTTATTAAGAGAACTCTTCGGTGAGCAGATAATTTCACGTTTTGGACCTTCGATTGGTCACCAAGATCGTGTGATATCACACCGTTATAGTTTTTCCTGTGAGGATAAAATCTAAAGGTTATGTGGGCAATTCCGCTTCGATTCAGTCGAAATATTCGAGCGAGTCTTCGAAAATTGGATTCAACGGATGGACCATCTGAGACGTAGCCGCGGCTAACACTTGAAAGAGATCATCTTCAAAAAATAAATGTCAAAGAAGGTTATTTCGAATGATAATAAAAATCCCCAATTAAATTTGAATCGGCGATTCATTTTGAAAAATTTTGGACTCCCTTAATTCTGTATCCGATCACCTGGAAGGTCTCCGAAAAAAGTGTCCAAAAAATATTATTACAATAGGATATAGGGAGCTGAAGGAAAAATGGCGACTGTTAAAAAAGTCGTTGATGTTGTTGTTGTTGTAGCGGCAGGAAATCTCCAAAGCAAAATAGTTTTGGTCGATTGCTGCAGGCTTTTCGAGAATAAAGCGTTTAAAGTTTAGGGAGCCGATTAAGTTGAAAACTCTTCAAACATGCAGCTATCTCCGAAACTCTTAGCCAGGTCAATTTCAAATTTTCGAAGACTAATCTCTAAATATGTACATTTAATATATAGTACATACGTATGCTCTATAAGCAAATATAATAGCCCCCTAAGTCAGAACTCGATTTGCTTTCAGTGCTTTGTTCTGTTATCAATTTCAGTTTTGGTATTCAGCGTTTATTCAGCTTTCATTCCTACAAGTTGTATAAGTGCTGAAAGTCAAAAGTTTCTAAAACTCCTCTGAACCAACATTATACAGATTATACGAGTATTACCGAGAAAGTTTTGCGTCAGGGACACAATAGTAAGAGTTCTTTTGTTATCAGCGTACCAATCAATCAGGCAGAGAAGACTAATCCGCTTGTGATGACACATTTTTAAACAAATGTATTTACGGAAACGTTCCGATTTCCAAAGCTATAATATCCAACAAAGCTCAAATTCCGACACTAAAAACCCTAAAATTTTGGGTCTTACGTTTGATAGTCTGTTATTCTTCACTCTACTCACGAGTGCGATCATTACACCAGTTCAGATGTCCCTCATCAAACAACTTCATAGTGAGGCCCGCATGCTTCCGGTTAAGGAACATATGCATTCTCCGATTCTACAAAGAGCTACAACGAATTTCGGACGCGATAAATTTCAAACGTGTACTGAATGTAATTCACAGTGGAGCTTTTGACACTTTCATAAACTAGTTCCCAGTGTATATCGGACTTGAGGTTGAAACAACACCCATCGCAAACTCTGAGCTCGAGTAGACACGTGAAACTAGAGTGATCCATGCACAATTCGTTTTGAGCACTGTTGCGAGTTAAACTCCTACCTATCTAAAATAGACGTTACTAAACATATCTTCCGCATGCACTAAGCACCTCTTTTCACACCCTCTCTTTGGGATTGCTGTCACTTAAAACTCCTTTCTCTTTGTAAACCCCGTAGAATCATTCCTGGGTCTACCGCTACCATAAGTGATTTCGATGACTATTCATTTCGCACTTTCCCTCAAATAGGGTTTAGATTTGGATTTATCTTCGGGCAAATGCAGATTGATCTTATTTTTTGAAGGTTCACAAATCTACGTCTTTGACTTTGCCTTCGTTTACGTATCTCAGACCGCAAAAATAATCGATACAATTATTAACGGTTTTAGGTAATGTTAAATGGAAAGAGGATCGCTTTGTACTGATTGTGATCAGTCGTTTGAGAAGCTAGAAAAATAACTTTAATAATTAAATTTAAAGTGCCGACAAGGCGCATTGTACCCATTACAAATCAAGCGTTTAATATCTGTTCCCGCCAGCTCAGCTACCCAAAGCTGTGAGATTCGCGGTGCGGATTCAAATGCGGAAAAATCATGAAGAAAGTGTCTCTACTTCTATTTGTCTTCTTCCAAGCAGCTTATGCAACTAACAATAGTTAAGATTTTTAATTTGTGGCCACCAAACGGACAGTGACGCATTAGATAAGCTCGCTTGTTTTCTTGCGATTTCCATTGGTACAGAAGGGTCTTGTGACCACACAGGTATCGATAATTGCCCAACTCTCACCGAGATTCCGCCAGGCCCAGCTATCCGTTAGTAAACCGCAAGTAGACAGCAGAGCTTTGACTAGTTCCCACTTCAACGTTAGCGAGGCTGAGAGTCCTGCCATGTCAACTTATCAGCTTTACAGGCCGTTATAGCCTCGTACTCAAATCCAAAAATAATCTAATGCCGATGATAGTGAGATTAGGCATTTCTCAACCAGCTTGAGCGCACGGTCTGTCAGTTAAAGGCATTGGATATTCGCTATACTCCTGGAGTAGAGAGCCAATTCCCTAAACGAATTTTACGATTCCAATTTCATTTATTTTATCTGAGCAGAAAATAAAAGCTTATAATGAAGTTTTGAGTGATCTTCTAAATATGAATTTAAAATTTAACGGTTGTCGAAGATCTTATCTGTTTTACTGAATGGTATAATATCTGAGTTAAATTAATGCGAATTTGAGAGCACTTCCCATCCATTTACATATGTACGTACATATATGTATATCTTATAATTTCTATATACACATAATTTCACTAATTTGTTGTATATTCACTTTTGCTAAACGCTTATTTCCGGTTGCCCTTTTTTGTGGCACTTACGCCATCCATGGTAACATAAAACGCCGCATATCACTTTAACTAAAGTTTAATGACCATTTAAATGCTTTTTTTGTTAACACTTTTGTTATTTTGGCGTGAGTGGCAGTTGGGCTAATGAAAAACAATACAATAATAACAAAAACAAGAGAAAACTTTAATCTCGATTACAACAAAGCTATAATAGCCTTCACAAATAAAATATATTCCATACAAATACTTGAGTTTGAAATATCAGTTTGTATGGCAGCTACATGCTATACTGATCCGATCTGAACAATAGACAAGTTGGGAGACGAAACCGTTACCTTGGGCAATGATTTATGTCAAATTTCATGAAAATATCTTGTCAATAAAAAAGTTTTCCATATAAGAACTTTTTTCCTCTCGTTCAGTCTGTATGGCAGCTATTTGCTGTGGTGCTCCGATATAAGGGGTTCCACCAAATAAGCAAGAATTGAGGAACTAAGACGCATATATAGAGACAGATGAACAGATAGACAGACAAACATAACTACATTGACTTAGCACGTCGCTTCTTCTTCTTTATTGGCGTGGACACCGCTTACGCGGTTATAGTCGAGTTTACCATAGTGCGGCAGTCGTTCTTTCTTTTTGTCTCGCGTTCCTCTTCAACTCTGGGAATCTATCCCATCGTGCTCGTGTTGTGGTCGATTGTAACGTTGCGAGGAAGACAATCTGTTTTCTCTTCACTGGGACACGGCACTCCTCATCGTACCAGCTGCGCGTCCCGCTAATCGTTTATAAAGGTTGATCCATTTCGAGGTTCCCTACTTTTTTTAAAGAAAAAATACAGAAACTTCAAATTTATTGGGGTATGGTTATTATCATTCGAAAGAACATTTGTTGGCATTTAATTTTTGAAGATTATTTCTTTGAAATGTTGGATGTTAAGTCCAATTTTCGATGACTCGTTCGAGCATTTCGACTGGTAACTGAAGTAACACGCGTGATGTTTTGCTCCAAGGCCTGAATCGAAGCAGGATTGTCACATAGACTTTAGACTTTACATATTCCCACAGTAACAAGTCTAAAGGTGTAATATCACACGAGCTTGGTGGCCATTCGAACTGCCCAAAACGTGAAATTATCTGCTCACCAAATGTTCTCTCAATAAATCCATGGATTCAAGCGATGTGTGTGAAGTGACGCCGTCTTGTTGAAACCAAATGTCGCTGAGATGACGAGTTTCAATTTTACGCATCAAATAGTCGGTTATCGATGGTTACGTTCTCACCGGTATCATTTTTGACGAAATGTAGACCGATAATTCAGTCCGAGTCAGTTCGAGTAGTTGCGAATGGCGCCGAATCGACTCTCCACGGTCTTTGTGTACACTCAGCTACGGCTGCTATATTTTGTTCACTGCGTATTTGACGTGGTCTGTTCGGTCGAATACTATCCAATAATGAATGCTGGATCTCAAGATGGGTGATGGTGTTGCGAATAGTAGGCTCAGTAGGCCGATTATGTTGACTCTAAGTTGAGCGAAGCGCGCGAAATACATTATTACAGAACCTGAATTTTCGTAATTAAGTCGAACGATTTGTAAAAATTGTTTGGCGTAAGTCTTTTCACGATGAAATGCCAAAGGATACTGAACAAAAATCATATGACAACTTGACACGACTCACACGTGATTTGTGAAAAAGGCTATTGAGAAAAGTACCTCTACTTAGATCATTCGTTATATGATACGAGTATATAGTATATTTGTCAAAGGGTCTCCAACGTTTCCTTAAGTGTTTTACAAACTTCGTGGCAAACTTCGTATACCCTGTGCAGGGTATAAAACATGAAAAATTCTTACTGGGTGTATACATACATACTATATGCATACTAGATTGCAAGTAAGTGATTTTTTCGGTATTTTTGGAAATGTTTGGTGATTGGAGCGAGTTTAATTGCAGCGCCCAATTATGCAGCCGACAATTACATGCACGTTTAGACAAACTCAAATAACGGTAGTAAATTTTTTAATTTCGGATGCTGACATTCTTTGTTGCGTTTCATTTTTAATTTGAGCTAGAATATTTATTTTATTTTATATATAAAATTGGATTTTTACTATCGAATTCGTGACAGGGTATTTTATTTTAAAATTGTTTGTTTAGTAAAGCAATTAAAAAAAAACATGTTTTATGCGGAAATATTTTAAATATTAATTAAGTCTATGTGCTATTTTGTTATTTGATTTGGATAAGATATAAAACAATGTTCCATTAATTCATTTTTTTTAAATATTTTTTTGTGAAGTGACAATTGCGTGACTCTTGCCAAAAGTCTTCCGCATTCGCAATTAGCCTGGTTTATTTATTCATTATAATTTTGCACTGCTTTCATTGCCTCCAAATTATAAATATATCAAAATTATGGGTGTATATTAAGCCACTATTTCGATTTAGCTGCTATTTGTTGGCCATCAATTGTGAAGACTACAGACAGCCGGCCAACCAGGCGAGTTGATTGAACCAAAATTCATTGTTGCTGAAATAAAATTAACAACATTACACTTTATTGTTAGAATTATGCTCTTATGGTGGTTTGTGTATATAGCCATACATTTTATGCAACAATGTATGAAAACATGAGGTATCATTTCCGAATTATGCAATAATACTGCTATTAAACTGCTTATTAACGTCCATCATTTTCCAACCAATTTCATGCGGCTCGTTTTGTGAATTCCCACATTTATCGAGCATACTTTGTTATGACATTATGCGACAAATATACATACAAACATATGGATTTACATAGAATTTCCAGCATGGCTAAACGATTTTACATTATGGTTACCATATTCGATGGTAATTTCTGGGAATTTCTAATAAGATCAGTTTAATGTAGTGATCGTTGCATGGTTTCAGAGATTTACCTCAATTGGATTCGCAAACTGTTGTAAGTTTTAATGTTTTTCCGGCCTAAGAACACCACAGATTAAAGAAAAGGTTTCTTTTAATAACTTTCAAGCCTGAAAGTCCATTTCTGGCACGAAAAAACTGCTTATAGAATCCTGTCTTCCTCCTTCTTTTCGACATAAAACTTTATGCAAAAATTAATTGGTTGCCTAGGTCAAATCATTTCAGTTGATTCATCGTATCATTCTCAACGGTCGGTTCTTCGAAATGATGACTGATATACCCTACATATATTGTCAAAAGTGTGCTCAATAATACAAAAGGTCCGAATAAAATTACTCAATCCATATTTAAGAAATAAATTCGCAAAAAAGTATTTTTTTTTTACCTGAAAACCCTAACCCCCTCCTTAACCTCACTTCAGTGTACATTCCTCTAGCTGCCTAATGTCAAAAATTCAGCCGGAAAAGGTTTTGATCGCATGGTCCCACTTCGTTTTTTGATGACCATATATATATTGACAAGGTTTTGATCATGGTCCCACTTCGTTGTTTTTTCATATGTTTTTTAGAGGATAACGTGTTAAAATCGACAATATCGTATTGAAGAGTACGCCGAAAAGAGCTTAGAGGATAACGTGTTAAAATCGACAATATCGTATTGAAAGACCGTCGATTGAAGGTGCGAGCTGGAAATGTTTGTTATCAATCAACTGTCTAAACTACCCCATAATTCGAAGCCCACATTCATAGATTTTTGCCATCGCTTTTCCTGATTTGTGACACAGTACATTGCCTTGGTGAAACAGCACTTACCTTTTCTTCAGATGCGACCATCGGCGATTTCGTCCTTCAAACGGTTCAAAAACGATATGTAATAGTCACTCTTGATGGTCCTTGTTTTTTCAAGGTAGTCAATAAAAATTATTCCATGTACATCCCAAAATACAGACGCCTTAACCTTGCCAGCCGACTGTTGAGTTTTTCCATGCTTTGGAGCGGGCACATTGTGAACAGAGAACTCATAAGAACGTTGTTTGGGATTCGGAGTGAAATGATGGAACCATGTTTGATCCATTGTCACACATTGACGCAAAAACTCGGGTTTATTATGCTTGAACATCTCCAAACACTGCTAGGAATCTTCAAATAGCCATTGTTTTTGGTTAAGAGTGAGCTCGCGGAGCACCCATTTTGCACAGAGCTATCTCATACCAAAATATTCGTGAATGTTATGATGTACATGTTGAGTTGATATCTCGAACAATTTCACTTTACGGTCCTCTACAATTTGATTTATTCTTTGTATTTTAAATATTTTTTGTACTTTTTTGATGTTTTCGTCGATTACAACCGCTTTTGGGCGTCCACTGCGTTCACCGTATTCGCTGCTCATACCTGTTACTTGCTATAAGCTGGGATGGCCTATAGTAAAATTTGCTTTCTTCGGTTCCGACTTATTTTTAGAGCGTCATACGCTAGATTGTTGAACAGGTTTAACGTCATATTCCTAAACCTACATCCCGTTAACAGTTATGATACGTTTGATGAATGTGGGGTTCACCACTCGACTTTGTTATTTCAAAAGGTTCAGGTTTTTTTTACGAGTGTACCATTGAAAAGCTTTATACCCAAAATATTAACAAAAATGTGTGGTGTCGATCTATAACAGATGTTAAGATTCTCTGTTATTTTGTCTAATCGTCTTTCATACGGTCATGCTTGATCAGATGGTATGTTTCAGGAAATGTATTCGGCTTGGCATATCCACAAACATCAACTTACTTTTCCTATAGTACTGAGAAATGTATACTGCCATAAGTAAATATTATATTTATTACATAACAATTTGACTTTAGAATATCATTAGAGACTTTTCTATAATTTAAAAGCTTATTTAAAGAGCTTTTACTTGTCAGCAATGCTAATGTCTTCTATATATGTAAATAAAGTGGATTTTTCCACTTCAATAGCTGCTTTGTAAAAGTGCGTTAAATATGTTTAAAATATGTCATTAAACTCACGCGCTTGCTTGCAAGCCCGAAACAGCAACAACACCAATTACTACTGTATATTAATATAGTAATATTAAAGTACAAAGTGGTAAAAGTAATAAAAATGTTCATAAAACTTCGTAATGCGAAAAATGTAATGAAAGTAAAAACTGTCGCCATTCGCCAGTCGGAGGCCACAGGGTATGCATGTATGTCTGCTAATAAAACACATTCCACGCTATCAAACACGAAAGGGAGTGAAGTTAAAAAATATATGTATGTATATGGTAAACATGCAAATATAATTTTCAAAATGTTTGTATGTAAATAGAACCGGCTTATAACCAGTGAAATGTGAATATCACATTAAAATGATCGTTACTGCCTTTCTATTGCCCCGCTGGTGGAAAAGGGGGACGCAAGTAGAGCGGCGTGATTTTATCAGTACCACAGAATGCATGTAATATAACGGTGCTTCATATGTCCTCTACATGTTAACAAATAATTGAAGGGAAGGCTATGTGCCTAGCAGGAAAGTTTGGCGGTTAAACTCACCAACTCACCAGCGGTGGGCACTTAATTTAGATGTTGGTGTTTCGTGTTTGTTTATTATAGGAAAAACGAATTTGCTTGTCATTTTGTATCTCCAATGCTATCACGGTTACGGAACACAATTATTTGAGTGAAACAAAACTTTCAGTGAAAAAGTTAGAAAACATCGAAAACTTGCCTCATGTGCGTCGCCTGTTAACCGCTCTTAATAACTTTTTTTTTCTCAGTCCGAGTCAAATTTGATCAGATGGTATTATAAAAATTTTATCAAAAATATTTTAATCTTTTAAAGGCGGTGTGTTTTTCGGTCCGGGTCAAATTTGGTCAAATGATATTATAAACGTTTTTTAATGACAATTTTTGTTTCCCAGTCCGGGTCAAATTTGATCAGATGGTATTTTAAAAATTTGATCAAAAACATTTTAAAAAGATTAAATGACGATGTTTTTTACAGTCCGAATCAAATTTGATCAGATGATATTATAAAAATTTCTCAGTCCGAATCAAATTTGATCAGCTGATATTATAAAAATTTTATCAAAAAGTTGAAACTTCTTTATAACCGACGTGTCGCCCTCAATTGCAACCATGTTGAACAATGAATCCGATTTTTTCTAAAAAATGGGCCTTTCTATAAAACGATAGACACTTTTTAGAATACCGCTTACAATAATGCATGTACCGTTCTAATCCCTATTTTATTCTAAAACAGAGGAACAGTTAAATAGCATTTTTACTTCCAGATTTTACAATATTAAGGAGCTTATCAGTTAGATCTTTAATTTTTTGAGTTCTAATTTCCTAAGATCTGTTTCGCTGCTACGAGATGCGTTTGTGATGCGTTTTTGTAAGAAATTCTTCGCCAGATCGAGTCGCTTGGGGTTATTTCGGGTCTAAAATTTTGATAGATGCATGCTCATAGCACAACGAGAGTGCTCTCTGAAATTTCACTTAATTTGCAGGCACTCGTACTGCTCGAACATGAAATTTATTATAAGAATTTTTTAGAAGAAAAATTTCATATAATTTTTCTGTATTAAGATTTTACAGCTTTCACGAAGGGATCAGTAGTCTGCTTATATATTGTACAGAATTTACAAATGAGTAAACGAAAGACAATTTTTATTTCACTGCCCTAAGCATTGGTCATTCAAAACGATCTGATCATTACTCTCTCCATCACTGACTCCGCGCTTCATTTGTGCAAAGTACACGGCATATTAGACTAGTATTAATATGTACTATATATGTATGTATACATATACATACATACATACATATATTATGTATGAGCACAAATTACTACACGCTTTTTCGATACATACATCCATACATACTTGTATATGTACATATGTATGTGCCTGTATTAAAGGTAGATTTGTGCGTTACTCCATTTATTCTAAAAAAATACAGAAATTTTGTCATACTAGCCATTATTGCCCATAACTATCAGCAACCGTTGACCAGTAGCCGGAGCGTTGTCATCGCATTTGGACGCATTTAAATTTAATTACCTTTCGTTTTTACGCAGCAAAACCTGAATTATTTTGTGAAAACCAATTAAAGAAAATATTTTGCGGGAACATTAAATAAATTTCCGAAAAATTATTTGAAAAAAATTTGAAAAAAAATTTAATCGGAATTTTTTATTTGATAACTTTTTCGAAAATTTGTTAACTCGGTTGCAACCGCTGCAACATGTTGTGGAAGGATGTGTTCGATCAACATAATAATGTCGGCGGTAGTAAATTGTTGCTATCGCCTTGGCAAGTTTTTACCTTAATTATTATAGGGTGGTCCGCAGCTACCGGAAAATGTGAAGTCGGTACCTTTGGTAAGAACGAAGTGAAGGTTTCAAAAAATAATAATTTGGAGCAATTGTGATGTGTAATTAGTATCGACAAGGACGATTAAAGGACTTTAACTTTAAATGCAATTATTACTGAAAATATTTTTTTAAAGTAAACGGTGGAGACTTTAGTAGATATCTTTAAAATTAGTGCATGAAAATAAAAAAAAACAAAGAAAAACGTCAACTTCGAAGCTGTAATATCCTTCATTTCATAAAAGTGTATAAAAATAGAAAAGTTTTCCATATGAGGACATGATTTCGATCGGTCAGTTAGTATGGCAGATATACATTGTGATATCACCCGGAAATTGTAAATAAAACGCAAAATATTTATTTATTCATCAATATTTATTTTGTCGACTTCAAAGTTATCCACACAACATGTAATACACTTTTCATAACCACTTTTTGGGATGGCCTTCAGCTACTTCAGTGAATTTCGACCGACTGAAAACGGTTTCCAGTGTTCCACGGAGCGGCAATTTCAGTTTGGGGAACAAGAAAAAATCACACGGAGCCAAATCCGGTGAATACTCTGGTTGATCGATGGTATTCATTGCGTTTTTGGCTTTAAATTCGATCTAAATCGTGGCTAGGTGTGATGGTGCATTATCAACGTGTAAATCCATGAATTGTTCTTCCACAATTCTGGCCGTTTTCGACGGATGTTCTCACTCACGCAAACGCCGAAATACGGCCAAATAGAACTCTTACTAACCGTCTGTTCCTCCGGAACAAATTCATGATTCACTACAGCACGAATATCGAAAAAACCATGAACATCACCTTGATTTTTGAACGGCTTTGGCGTGTTTTTTTTTTTTGGTTTCGGCTTGTTTTTCTCCTCAATTCTGATGATTGTTGACTTGTTTGCATGTCAAACTCATAACCCCATGTCTCATCGGCAGTTATAATGCTCTCCATGAATGTAAGATCAGAATTCGCACGATCAAGCATGTCCAAAGAGACGGTACTCTTTTTGAACTCTCATCGGGACGAGTAGAGCAAGAACGCATTTCATACTCAAAATATCCACCAAAATCATTCGAACGGACTATAGATGTGGAACTCTCTTGCCATCACTCTAACACTTGCCTGACGATTTTCAAACACCATATCCTTCCCTTTTTTAATATATTTTTTTCGGTTGAAGAGGTCGAAGGTCCTCCAGAACGATCTCTCGATGGTTTATTGTCCCAATGTTTGTTTGGAGATTGTAGCATTGCCTTGGACAAAAATTTATATCAATTTAGATAGTTTAAGAATAACAATTTTGAAGACGAAGTATGTACTTATTGTTAATATTTTTTTCCAAAAAAAAAATTAAAAAAATATGTGAACGAGTTAAATAAATACATTGAAATGTAGTGCAAAAATTAAACATGAAATAAAATGAAAGGACACAATAAATTCCAGAGTAAAAAATTTTTTTCCATTACGACTGTAGAAAGAGCATAATTAAAGTATAGGAATAAGAATAAATTAACTTAATATCCTTACTGTTACAACGTAATATGAATAACCAATTTCGTAGGATGAATTATACCGGGCACATTTTCAGTTCGCTTTCAATATCCTTTTTGGTTCAGATAGAAACAACAACGATTCATAGGTGATATATTCAGTTAGCTTATTCTTCTTTATTGGCGTAGACACCGGGACGGGAATAATGAGACTTATAGAGTTTGGTCTTTGTTCGTCAAGAGAGGACTTTATTTCTCAATTGCCTACTCAGTCAGAAGTAGCACCTGTTGGCAAGAGTTATTCTGCGTTGGATTTCGAGGCTGACATTATTGTTGGTGGTACTGCTGGTTCCAAGACAGACGGAATTATCTACGACTTCGAAGTTATGACTGTCAACAGTGACTTGGGAGTCAAGTCGCGAGTGCGACGACTGTTTGTTTGATTACAGGAGATATTTCGTCTTGCCCTCGTTCAGTACCAAACCCATTTGCTTCGCTCTCTTATCCAGTCTGGAGAAGAGGTGATGCGTGTCGATTCTCTTTTCACGGGTCTCTTCCAAGATTTGGCGCATGGTGAATATCTGGTTGATGTTCCAGGTCTAAAGCCACACTGATAAGGTCCAACCAGTTTGCTGACGGTGGGCTTTAATCTTTCAAACAGTACGCTCGATAGCTAGCAATGCCGTAAAATTATAGGAAACATTGCAAATCGGAAAAGTTCTTCAACGATTTCGTAAAAAAAATATGTTTTGAGGTTAAGTCAAAGTAGGAAAAGGGTTCTAACACAAATGTGTATTCGTAATTGGAACAGTTGTTGTCGATATTTGTCCAAAAATTGCTAGTAATTGCTTAAATTACTATAGGCTATAGCGGAACTGAAAGTGTGCAAAATTAGTTGCGAAAAATGGAAAATTTTTATTTCCCTCAAATGGAATTTCGCTACTATTCGATCGACCTTAATTAGTCGATCGGTACCCATTATAAAACCTTGACACACTCATTAATACTGATAAGTATCGTTTTGTGTTAACTCATTTGCTGATTTTTGATAAGCTTTGGATGGACGAGTTCCTACTTTCTAAAAAAAATTCTTCATTGATTTATCTCATCAACATTAGTCCAAACCTATTGATAATATATATCTTTATTGTTTCTATACAAACCATCGAATTCACACTATTAGAAAAACTAGTTATGCCCGACACTTACGTGAATCCCAGCGCATCAGCAACGCCACAAGGCCGTTCCTATGCGCCACGTTCTTACTACGACGCCGGCACCGAATGCACAGTCGGCACAGAGTGTACTCCGCTACACGATTGCACGGCGATGATCTACGAAGTGGCCAAACGCTGTTACTACGGTGATAAATCGTTATTTTGCGGCGGCGGTGAAGAAATGCCTTACGTCTGTTGTCCTAGTAGTCCGCTTGAGAAGAATCAAGTGTGCGGCAAGTCGCTGGTGCAAGGACACTTTTATCGCGGGCTCGGCACGCATCCGTTCGTGGCGCGTGTTGGTTTCAAACGTAAGTGTGGCAAAGTGTAAGCTGCTTTAAGTTAAGAGTTGAAAAGTTGTTGATTTTTAGATATTAATACGGGCGCTTTTGCATATCCCTGCGCGGGCTCGGTCATCGCCAGACGCGTCATTTTAACAGCCGCTCATTGCGCTTTAGCCAAGGCGGAAGGACATCGTCTGTAAGTCAGCTAACGAAGCTTATTTCACTTTATTTCTTTCTATCTAATATCACTCATGACTTTTTTCTTTAGCTCTTCCGTGCGTGTGGGCGAATACGACACGTCCAGCGATCCGGATTGCGCGAGCACTGGATTTTGTGCGCCTCGCTCGGTCAATCACGCGATTAGCCATGTGATCGTGCATCCAGACTATAAACAGGGCCAGTATCATCATGATATCGCTTTGTTGGTGCTGAAAACGCCACTCAACTATTCAGGTGAGAGTTCATAAAGCATAAACGAAAAATGAAAGCGAATGTGCGCGTATGAGTTAGCACGTGTGTATCGTCTTTTATAGTGTTTTTGAGTACATATGCACGTATATTTATATATAGTATACACATATTTGTCAGACTCATTAAATGGGAGTTTTTGTCGGTGTTTACGATTAATTAAGCTTGTCCGTCAGGTACTTGAAAAAAATATAAAATTTATTATTATTAATTTTTTGCGTTCCATTTCTTCAATTATCGCACGAATCAAGTTCAAAACAGTTAAATGTTGTTTGCATGTCATCAAAGGCTTTTGTGGCTTTTGTCAACGACTAAAATTGAAATGTATTTGTTTATTATAATTTAGTTTCCCTATAATAAATCAGTTTCAATACTAACCAACGTACAACTAATCCGTTAGGGCACAGTATAGGTTTTCTAAGAGCCAATATTTTTAAAATATGCTAAACTAAATAAAAACTCAGCATCTACTCCTAAAAAGGATGCCTATAATTCTAATTATTTGGACCCTGAATGGTTTGATTTCGGAGATGGCAAGTGGAAGGTCAATGGCTTGTATTATATCAGACCCCCTTATTGTACAACCCATTATGTTCTATGGAGTCTTTGTGAGGTAAAGGCTCTAGAAAAGGCCACACTTCCCAGGAAACTTGAGAGCGGCTGATGAGCGCCGCCGTGCACTAAGGTCCATTCCAACCATATTACGTGCACATAGTGCCCGTAGACATCGTCGGAAGGTGTAATGGCTGCTAAATTTACTATCAGACTCAGAGAATCTGAGTTCTTAAATGAACACATATCTGAACATTCGGATATCCTCACACACTTTAACTTCATGTCGGATCATTTGGATCATGGAGTCGCCAAACCAAACTGTGTCGGCTCCTTCTCTGAACATATACCGACGAGGGAGTTATGGATGGGAAGAAGTCGTTTGAAGAGAAAGGCAGAGAGCTTCTCTACAGATGGGCCAAAGCTTGGTGGGAAGGTTCGTGGAGGGGTTTACTGTCAGCAGCTCTCTATCAACTCCAGCTTCAGACTTCCTGACTATTGCAGTGTCTTCCAAGTCGACGTTGCAGCCATTAAGGTAGCAGTAGATCTGTTGCTCCGGAGTGCAGCCTCCTTCAGAGAAGTGATCATTCACTCAGATAGCAGAGCGGCGATACTAACCTTGAACTCATTTACAGTGAATCGAGAATCTTTCTGATAAGACTGGTATGGGTGCCGGGCCATAGCGGAATCGCAGGAAATTGCGAAGTCGATGAGCAAGCAAGAAAAAGCACCCTAGAACCGCTATGGGTAGAATGGGAGCGGATCGGTGCTCCCGTGTTCTACTACTAGAGAGGGCTTCGCGGAAGCTAGGCCAGCGTTGAGCCACCATCGGTACATGCGCTGTCACAAAAGACTTTTGGGCCAAGATCGATCGAAGGAGATCTAGTGATCTCTTTGGCTTTTAACAGGCCAACGCCCTATTGTCGTTCATGCTGTATGGTTGGGAATCTTACCAGACGCCAATTGCAGAAGCTGTCCGCGTTTGGGAGGTCAATACCAAGGGTCGAGAACTTGGGTGCGCATACCTTCAGGCATCCCACCGAACTGGCGGTGTTGGTTACTAAGCATTTTGTTAATTCATAAGTTCGAACAAAGGAGTTCTTCTTTTTCTAACCTAACCCCCATATGGTTAATCTGTTTTCCATTAGGGATAGTTTAATCACTATCTTAACATAGTAATAAGGAAAACTTTAAGGATTAATAGTGATTCAAAAACACTCGAAAGTGAAAAATATTAACGGATCTGGTCAAAGAAACTGTGGCCCTTTATCTGAAGGGACATTTGGTCAATCCAAGATAGTGGTTTAGTGCACAAACCCAAATTTCATTATTGGTATGGAAGATGGACATCAGCTCTTTCTGGATAGTATTTAATATTTCATAAAAAAATTCAAAGCGACATCGCAAAGGGTTTAGGATATGATACAAGTATTTGAGTAGCACAGAACATTCAGTAAATGTCGTGCAGTCATCGAAAAGTTAGGTTAGGTTAGGTAGAGTGGATGTCATACGACGGGCCTAGGCCTTTCGGCAGTCCATTTTTATCCCATTGGGATAAACTCCCCTCACTCCGTTGTTTCTTCTCTCAACTTCCTCGTACTTTTAATGAAGTTCATCAATACAAAAAGTTTTAAATGAGCAATCTCCGAGACTACGTAGAGAAACTCTCGACCTATAGTTGCGCATTTTCCCTATATAGAGTCTTAAAATCGCATAGAAGATGTTTAATGGTCTACTGACAGGTTCTACATTAGTTATTCTATGGCGTTCCTAGTATATTGCCATTTCTGGCAATAGACAGTGACCTGTTAACACTCCTACTAGAGTTCTTATATCATTCCTTTTAATTTTTAATAGTCGGCATGTGCGACCCATGTTTCAATCATGCCACGTTTGTCTGCTTATTGTTTATAGGATTGTAAGTTGATACCGAGAGATCAAGGCATACCTTTACTATCTTAGACGATACCCTTTGATACTTTTATGAATTGTCTGAACATTCATCAAACACACCATTACCGTTGACGAGATGTGAGTTTATAAATATGACGTCCTGTCCCGACGAAACTGTCCAACAATTTAGGCAGTCCAAAAAATCGGAAAAATTTTAGGTGATACTCATCGTTTTCCTTGATTACGGCCGTGTTGTTCAACATGAAAAGGGGTAAAGGGTCACTAAAATATACTGCTAGGCCATGGATAGTTACGTGAACCAATTCGTCGAAAACAACCGATAATGCACCGTTATATTTTAGCTTGATTGTAACTGACTTTTTGGCCAAGGTCGAAACGAAAGTAATTGCTCATCCATCGTATTCGCCAGATTTGGCTCACCGTGACTTTTTCTGTTCTTAAAGCTGGCAAATTCTTTTCTTGAGTCCAATAAAGACAATTTTTGGGAGTAATGATGGACATCTTAGCCGAGGCCTATAACAAGTGTATTAATGTGATTAAGCGTTGTCATGCTTGTATTGGTTCGAAAGTCCGGGTCAAATTTGATCAGAAGGTATTTCATAAAATAATTCTGAGAGACATCGCTAAGTAATGCACCGAATGTTTGCCTTAAGTGATTTTTGGACGAATCAGTGACAATCAAACACTTTCGTAATCCGATTAGAGCTCTACAAGAACTAGTATATAAGTTTAACACAGAAATATTCCTTTGCTAATGAGGTGTTCATGCACACATTTGATTGTTACAAACTAGTACATCTAAAATTTTTATCGATCGATTAATTAAATTTTCAAAACGCTTAAAAATTAAATGATGCCCCGCCAAATCGTTTCAACACCTTTAAAAACACTTCTTTTCTACCTGCAACTTGGCTGAGTATTGCCGGAAGGACCCGCTAATTATGACAGCAGCTGTCACAAACTCCATTACCTTAACGTGTCATAATATTCTGAATTACTTGGCACATTAAAAATAATATGCCAAACAAAGCGAATTAATCGTCGAAGACATAAGGGCGTACGTTGGTGCGTGCACATCCTGCGTTTGCTACGCGTTGCTTTTAACCGCATGCGTCCCTTTCAGCCAGTTTACAGAGCGACGTGGCAACGTGTGGCATCAGGCCACGCAGCAGGCCGGCGAGCAGCGTGTAAGCATGAAAAATGTCAAATTAGTGGTCCGGCAGCCGCTAAGTGTGATTTACAACCTGATTTAATTGGATGATATGAGTGCGCGACTTGAATGCTTTGGGCATTTTTCATGTTATTGTTTTTGTACTTTTCGGCAGCACCACACTGGACCTCACATGTGCCAAGTGCAGACAAAGTTGCAAAGTTTATAGGGGGCACGTTCGTATCTCACGTTATTAAGCCATAAAACTCATTATAACATTGAAATTGAAAAATGCTCATAATGATAGAGTTGCGCCTCGATCTTGTTGATTCTTTGGCCGCGTTTGGCATGCTTTCGGGAACAATGTGCGTACTGAGTTCGTGTTTTTTTGGTTGGAAAAAGACAAAGTTTCAAATAAAACTATGATACCCTACACCAATAAAGAACTTTCCATGGAAAAACGTGATTTTAATCGTTTAGTTTATATGGCAGGTACATATATGTTATAGTGGCGCGATATCGGTGGTTACGACAAACGAGGACGAGTGCTAAGTTTCAGATCGATATCCCAAAAACTGAGAGTCAGTGTTTAATCGGCTCAGTTCGTCGCGTTGAGTCATACCATATAATGTTAGAAAGGTGAGCTTCATTTAACCAAAAAAATATATTCAATTCGGAGAAGTTAAAAAAAAGTTACAGCTGTTCAAAAATGAGTGAAAATAATGATGAAATTCGCTATATTTTGACATTTTTGTATAAAAAGGGGAAGAATGCCACGCAAGCTACCGATAAAATTTATGAAATTTACGGAGACGATGCTGTATTAGTTCGTGTAGCACAATAATGGTTCGCTCGCTTCCGTTCTGGAAATTTCGATGAGAAAGATGCATCGTTGTAAAAGTCGATGAAATTAGGGAAAATATTGACCAGGACCATCACATAAGCAGCCACGACATCGCTGAGGAACTTAACATTCATCATCAATCGGTTTTGAACAATTTAAAAAAGGCTGGCTACAAAAAGAAGCTCGATGTTTGGGTACCACACAAATTGTCCGTGAAAAATTTAATACACCGAATTGACATGTGCGATTGTTTGCTGAAACGAAATGAAATCGAACCATTTCTGAAGCGAATGGTAACAGGAGACGAAAGGGAATCAAATACGACAATAATGCGCGAAAAAGATCATGGTCCAAGCGTGGTGAACGCAGAATTGACGCCTCGAAAGATTATTATGAGTTGGATTGGAAAGGAATCATCCACTATGAGATGCTCCAGCCTGGTCAAACGATTCATTCTACATACATACATTTTACTGTCAACAACTGATGAGATTGAAGCAAGCAATCGAAAAAAACGGCCAGAACTGATCAACAGAAAGGGCGTCGTCACACATCTGTGATGACTCGGCAAAAACTGAGAGAGCTTGGCTGGGAAGTTTTGATGCATCCACCATATAGCGCTGACCTTGCACTATCAGACTACCATTTGTTTCGGACAATGCAGAACTCCCTTAATGGAGTAAAGTTGGCTTCAAGAGAAGCCTGTGAAAATTACTTGTCGCAGTTTTTCGCCGAGAAACCAGAAAAGTTTTACACTGATGGAATAATGTCTCTAGCGGAAAAATAGCAAAAAGTGGTCGACCAAAATGGTATATATTTGGTTCATTAAAGTTGATTAAATATACACAAAAATAAGTTGAAGTTTGATTAGAAATACGAAAAGACTTTTTCGACTACTAAATTTAGTTTACCGAATTCGTCGTTAGGACTCTTAAATCATCGTTTAATGCCAAGGTGAACTACACTAACGGGCCGAAAAGCATTTTAACATATTTTCTAAAAATTGCTCCACCTTAATGCGTCAATATAGTTTTATATTCCAATGGCGAGAGTGTCAATCTCAGAACGTGTTCGAATCGCAATATTAGCAATGAATGAAATTTTGTGTTATTCCACAATATTTGCGGTTATCAATTTGTGTTCTTTGTGGCTATTGCTTACTTAGCGGCTAACATTGTTACAGATTCGTTTATGATCAGCAAAGGATCAGCGGTTAATATTACTTAATTTAATATACATAACGATTATTCTGAATTTTGTTTTGATCAACAAAACCGGCAATCAACAGCGATAATGCTCCGCCAATGAGTTGCTATTTATTGTTCGACTTTTTTGTAGTGGAATTCGAAAGCCTTCTGAACACAGACATAGATACCATGTATTTTTAAAATCGTTTCTGTTTCTGACTGAACGCTGATCTTTAGACAGATACTCAGTATATAAAAGAAGGTAGTTACATAAAGTAAAGTGTAAAGCTTGATCCTTCCAACAGTAGAGCCTTGAAAAGTTCTATTTTGTATGGTCAACCGAAGGAGGAGAAACCTCTTGGTAAAAGTATATTTGTTTCTGCAGTTCTCTCTCTATTTAAATTGTTGAAGTCCAGACCATCACTGTTAGGTTGTTTCAAATTCCTGTAAATGCAGCTCGAAGCACGAGTTTTGACTGATGAAAAAGTGATATTCTTTACTACAACATAATTTTATTATTAATCTCAACTTCTTCACATTCCAACCTAGTCGCAACACAACCGATTTGCCTGCAAAAGTCACGCGCCAATTTGGTGGTGGGTAAGCGCGCCACAATCGCCGGTTGGGGCAAGATGTCTACCTCCAGCACGCGTCAACCGGAAATGGCGCATTTGGATGTGCCGCTGACCAGTTGGGATCTTTGTTTGCGTAATTACGGCTCGACTGGCGCGCTGGAATCGCCCAATTCAATTGAAGGACAGTGGATGTGCGCTGGCGGTGAGGGTAAGGATGTGTGTCAGGGCTTTGGCGGAGCGCCGCTGTTTATACAGGAAAACGGCATATACTCACAGGTGGGTGGCCATTATTATAACTACATATGTATATACATATTTATGTATATATTTGTTTGTGTTGTATATTTAACAATTTTCGACAGATCGGCATAATGTCTTTCGGCTCGGATAATTGTGGTGGCTTGCGCATACCGAGTGTTTACACGTCTGTGGCTCACTTTGCCGAATGGATACACGACAACACTCCGCCGGAATAAACGTAGACAATTTTTCTGTGTTTATTTTTTGAAAATATATTGAAGATTTTTGAATTGCAATTTTGACGATGTGATTTTGTGTTTAAAATTTCGAATTTTTATTTATTTTATTAATTAAGTTTGTTTTGATAATAAATATGCATTATTTATTCATATAAAATAAGGTGTATTACAACAATAAATTGTTTGTGAAAAATTATTTAATTTTTTTATTTAATCATAGAAAATTATTATATCATTCATTGATTCCTTTTCGTAATATTGCATCATAGATTTTTTATTTTTTTATTTTTTACTTCTACAAAATTAAAATGTAAATAAACAATTTGTCCAAAAAGAAAATCGTCTCACATTGAACAAACTTCCAACGATAAAAATACTTTAATTGTCATAATTGAGCTTTGAACTCGACGCTGGTCAAGCGTTGCTCGGTTGTTGGTCGTATGTTCAATGTTTATGCACTTATGTTTGTATACATGAGAGTTCGAGCGCCTATTTACATAGAAAAACGTTAAAAATAACATATTTATTTATACAGAAATGCTTGTAAGGAATTGTTGTAGTATTATTCATTCATAAATATTATGTATGTGGAATAGATTTTAAATTAGATTTTTTTTTATTAAATTTTACTCACAATGTGCCTTAGTATAATGACAACAAAAAAATTTGTTGACTCATTCAACGATGTTGAGGTACAATGATAATAATTTGACATGAATGAGGGTCTAGAAGAGTAACTTTCAAACCCTGAGACCAACTAAGTCGTAAGAAGAGGTGTAGGACAAGGGCTGACAGCTGGGTTCCATGCCTTACTACCTGCTGAAAAAGTTTTACTTGCATAATCGGTCGTTCATCCCCTGGTGCCGCGTTGATGAGTCGGTTCTGAGACCCATACGCGCTGGAGAAATCAACTATGAGGTGGATCACTCTGCCCTGTTTGCGTTGGGTGGTAACTCTACTGCTGCTTTCGGAAAATTGCCGACATAATTAACCCCTTTAGAACTGTGGCTCACCAAATGAACGAAGTCCAAACAAGTGATGTTATTCTCAAGCACGAAATATGGACAAGTCGCCTTATACTACTAACAAAGGCGCGAAAAATTTGTGGTTTATAATTGACAAGAGGCGTACATGGAGAGGTCACGTGAAAACCAAAAAACCTTGCTTAGGTTAAGCCGTACTGGCTACTATGCTCAAAATCACGCCTCTATCTGAAGAAGTTACAAGCAAAAAAAATATTTTTAGAAATTCACAAGTGAATATAATCCCTTAAATTCAAATATACATATTGACTTGTTCAACGTCAACCACTTTAGAAAGGGCGCTATACGAGAGCAGATTGATATACTACTATGAGCAAGAAATAGTAAAATGTATGTCGTCCCCCTCAAAGTAATTCCACTTCTAATACACTTGTGCCAACGTTTCTTCCAATCCTCGAAACAGTTGTTAAAGCCAATTTCCAGAATAGCCTTCAATGCGCGTGGCGATTCACGTTTATTGTCTTCAATTTACTCCAAATGGTTTTCTCGGAGCGGTCATTTGAGTTTGCTGTATAGCCAGGAGTCACACGGATCTAAATCAGGCGAATGCGGTGGTTGCGGCACGATATTGGTTAAAAATTTGGCGAAAACTCACGAAAAATCAGTGTAGTGTGCAGAAGCCAAGAGTTGTCGGCTCATAATTACGGCCTTTTTAAGAATAGCAAACTACGCATAACACTCAAGTACAAGTAGTATTCCTTGTTGACAGTTTGGCGGATCGGAAGGAATTCGGAGCGCCCCACACCTCGATAATCGAAGAAAACTATCAACATAATCTTGATTTTTGATCTGTTTTGACGTGGGTTTTTCGGTTTTGGCCCAACTCTGCCAAGATATTCGGTCGATTGATCGTCTGCTTCCACGTCATAAGCATAGACCCAAGACTTATCGCCAGTAATAATACATTTCATGACATCTTGGTTATAGGAAAGCGTTGTTTCACAGACGTTAACGCGACGCTGTTTTTCGTAATAAAATTGAATGATTTTTGAACCAGTCGTGCTTTAATTTTTCTTAGGTCGAAATTACTTTTCAAAATGATTTTCATTGATTCTTCCGATTTTCCAACGATGTCAGTAAGATCTCTAACTGTTAATCCTCGATGCTCAAACACCAATTTCTTTATTTTATTGACGGCTGTCCTGGACGTGGTTCGTGGCCAACGCGTTCTTGACAGTCTTTAAATAATTCCTACCACAATCAAACATATGTTCGCGACAAACAATTAACACCGAAGATCTTTTCCAACATTCTTTAAGTTTTGGTACCGGAACTATTATTCCGCACTAGATAATCATCAATTTTTAGATAGGTATATTCAAAAATCGAGTATCTTAAACAATTTTCTTAATACGAGTAACAACATGAGCAAGCATATCCCATTAACTCTCATTGGAAGATGGTCTAAACCTTTGCGACACCACCATAAATAAACCAATAAGAAATGGCGTCCAAGAACTAACAAAATGTAATCATCGAAATTTTAATATTGTTATTACCTGGGTTGGCGCTAAAAGCAGCAACGGAAGAAGAGATGAAAGTGAAATGCAAATTCGTTCCCCAAATACTCCATATGTGCTAACTCTTATCGATCTTTTTTTCAAGAAATACATATAAGCCCATACTAAAGCAAATACATGTACGTTCGTCAAATGTGTCAGAATTCGTTCTTTGTTTGTTTTATTACCATTGTGGTGCAAGGCATACTCGTAAAACAAATAGTTTTTTTCCTGCAACTAATCGTTGTTGGGAGCAGCTGTTTGGTCGTGGCAGCAGATGACTACCAACATATGATCGGAGGACACAAAGCAACGTGCAGATCAGCTGTGTTGCTAAGCAGGTTATTGTGTTTCTAAAGCGTTTAGTCATGAAATTGCTCCATGTGCAGTACATATGTATATAAGTATGTATGTCTGTCCGTGTAATAATGTATAAGCTTTTTATGGTTGAATACTTTGGTGCATAGTATATTGAGGAAAATAATGCATTGTGAACTGAGAGCACAGTGGTTAAGGCTGCTCGAAACAGTAAATGGAAACTGCAGAAAAAACACAGAAAAAACGGCGAACAGTATTTGATCATCAGTGATCTATAGTGAAGCTTTTGGCACTATGCAAACTTTGGGAGCTCATATTATTTGGGTGGATTACTTGAAATAGCGCAACTGAGGGTGAGGGTGTTTTCTACAGCAAGCGAAGGAGCAGTGAGTTATACGAGCTTGATGATAACATCGTCGTAATACATTAGAGATATTGTCTTCAAGTTATGAAATAAAAGTGAATGAAATCGGTTGCCAAGTTATATTTTTTTCTTCACATACTTGTATAACAATTTTATGTGAAAGGGTGTTGTCACAAAATTATTGGTAACTTGAGATCAATATTAGATCATGAGTGATATGTTGTGATGATTTTGCCTGCTTGCATACTTCAAATCTCATATGATTTGTAGAGATTACACTGAGATTCAAAACAGTGCTATACAGCAAGCGATGAAGTAGCGAGTTGTACGAGCTCGATGATGACATCGTCATAGTTCATTGGAGGTCTCATATTCTAGATAAACACAAAAGCTAAAAGAAAAGTCTAGCCTAAAGAAAATTTAATCTTATTCTCTATCAAAAAAAGCTTTAACCTTTCGGCATGTATCTCTTCAACAAATTATTGAATAAAATATAATAAGAATGTGGTTGTCATGTGCTATTTTTTTTTCTCCATAACCAGCAGTTTTATATGAAAGGGTGTTGTCCCCAAACTCTTAGTGTCCGAAATATCAATAAAATATAATTGAAATATCAACGCTACATTGACATAATTGAATGTTTAATCGAATTCCTACGGAAATCAAACAATCTACTTGAGTTGTGGCAATAAATATGAAACTATGCGCACTCAGCGCAATTGTTAGAAAGATGATGAAAATATAAATGAATTAAATAAAAAAGAAGGCGTGGTAGAACTCAACCTAATCGCTGACCTTAACGCCCAGTCATCACTACGAGAACTACATATTTTCTTTTCAGAACGGCGTTGAACCAATCGTGCCATGACACACGTTAAACAATAGACTCGTAGCAATTCGATATCGATCATCAAGTGATCGACATTACGAACGACAATTGTAGTTGTACAATTTTAAGTGGTGGTGCGTGCGAACACAAGCCTATATATGAATATATATGAATTTATACTAACTGTCCTACAATCTAAGAAAAAAGTCAAATAATATAAAGAAATACCCGGCAGGAACATAAAGTCAAAATAAACAAATATATTTAAAATCAATAAATTTAAAGGAAATCAATGAAGAAATAATAAAAAACAATTCACGAGTCTTACCACCTCTAAATGAATAAACCCCGAAAAAATCTTTCCATGCTGACTATAAGCGTACAAATATAAAGTATAGGCAGCACTAAAAGAAGATAATAAAGACAAAGAAATTATTGTAACTCAAGATCAGCTTACAATTCTATTTAATTTGACTGTATTGGAAGAAATATTGGATTGATTTTACTTTGAAGAACAGTGAGAAACTAACAATCGGAGGCGTCAATAGCTGCTAGCTATGAGTGAACCCAGAGGGATACACTCCAACTTTACTCTCGAATCCACTCGGTCATATCAATAATTATGTTATTGAATACGGTATAGGTATTAGCTCTTGTCTGGCTGTGTTCTTAGCGAAGGCGAAGACGAAGGCAGCACTTGGCAATTTGAATTTTGTTTCTCCGATCTCAAAGAGTTCTAGAGCTTGTTATACAGCCAACCTTTGTTCTAAGCCTTATAATTAGTTCAGTGAAAAATCGATATCTATTTATGGAAAATCCTAATTTCGAATGACTTTAGTGGATCAGTATACTGATGAGTGTACTATATAATTATAGCGAATAACTCAATTTATCAAGTACAGATATCCGACTTTATCAACTTTAAATTTCGTGGATTTGGACTTTAGGTAAGCTAAGACTATGAAAACACTACTTTTTGGCACATCTTCCACCTATTCCAATAGGCTCCACATGTAACTCTTTACCATTTAAGTATAAATTTGAGAATCCAAATGAGTGTATATAGTTCACTTGCACTTGGAAAGTACTCTCACATACTTTGCTGACACATTGCTCATTGGTTTATACTACATACAACCATAGGTGAGTATGTACATATGTAAGTGCTACTGGCGCTGAGGATGCCGCTTCACACTTTTGCATTTGCCACTTGCCACATGCTGTCCGCCGTCTGCTGGCGGAAGATGTGCCTTCTTTGCGGCGGTCGTTAATATGGTCTCGGTTATGCATCGTTCGAGTTGTCTATCGTGTGCGCCTTCCCATACGTCAGCGCCAGACAATCTGGCACAGTCGACTTTCGTACGCGCTCGGTAGAAGATCGAATATCTTTTTGGAAACGTCAAAGTTTGCTTATAAAAAAATGATAATGCAGGAAACGGAAAGGAAATGAAATCATGAATTTAATGTGAAATCTGTATGTGTTCGATTAAATGATTAATTACTATAAGAGTTATATTAATGGAAGTGTTTTTTTAAGAAAAAATGTTGAAATTTTCAAAAGTAGTCATAAAATATTTTTAAAAATTAATAAATCACGCGTGGGTGGTTAAAAATAGTGTTTTTAGGAGTAATTAAGTGAACAATTTTGTTTTGTGTTTTAAAGTGAAAAAAATCCGATGTCACAAAATTATTGACGTTCAATGGATTACTTAAAAAATCATTATTTTTAACATGTTTATATATTTTTATATAAAGAAGTGTGATTTATCCTTATTTTGGTCAATATTTAACAACAAAAATATATTTATTAAAAAGAACTGCGCTTCAGATCGACATATCAAAAACTGAGGGACTTAAAATTTTTAATAAAATTTTATTTAAATTGTTAAAAAATATTTCCATTCATTTTTATATTTTAAAAATTGTTCTTGAAAAAAAACACATTTATTTTAGATTTTGATGTAATTCCCTAAATACCATTTGATCAAATTTGACCCGGACTAATCCATTTAAATTGCGCGCATATTTTTGAAAAACAAAACAAAAATATTTTTATTAAAAAAAAATATTTTATTCATATCAACACATCAAAAACTGAGGGACTTGCTCGCTTAGATGCAAACGGACATAGCTAAATCTAAATCGCAAATAATTTATAGTGTCTCCCACGTGTCCTTCCTGGTGTTACAAACTTCGTTGCAAACTTAATACACCCTGTTCAGGGTATAAAAATATTACTTACTATAATAAAATAAAAAATATAAAATTTTATTCAATTAAATTGTTAAACCTGCCCAGTGTACATAACTGTTCAAGATGAAAAATTCTATTAAATTTTGAAATAGTTCTCGAAACATCAAAACCGGTAGCACTTAAAAATATTTATATTTTTAATTATCATTAGTTTTAAATATAAAGCAATTTTTGAAACAATAAAAATAATCCACAAAAAAAATAAAAATATTCGTGCCTTGAAATTTCCAAACCTATCTCCTCACGATTGGCTCTTTTAATCTCATCGTAATGGTTTTAATTGCAATTTGTTGTTTTTCAAAAAACTACTTTTCGAAAACTATGTGAAGAAATATATAGGCAACCACTTTGATAGAAACACGTGAATCGTATGGTGAGGGATGATCAGTCAAATGAAAGTCAGTCTTATATTATAAATATTTTTGGGCTCAATTTTAAATATTTTTTGAAACAATAAAAATTCCACAAAAAAATAAAAAATAATAAATTTTACGTGTCGAGGTCCCTTAAGATGAAAATTGTTAGATTTCGTTGAAAAAATACAACAAAAAAATCCGTGGATGAAACATAAAAACTGATATAACCGCAGATATCTTCGGCATAATGAGCTACGGTTAAAAAGTAAAAAATTTACAAAAATGGGGACATTTAAAGAAGTGGAAGCTCATCCAAAATCTTTGTGGGTTTTGGCCTGATAAAATTCGATTTTTATACTCTTGCAACACGTTGCTACAGAGTATAATAATTTTGTTCACCTATCGTTTATACGTATCACCTAAAACTATTCGAGATAGATATAGGGTTATGTACATAGTGTATAAAAATGATCAGGATGACGAAACGAGTTGAAATCCTTATGACTGTCTATCTGTCCGTCCGTCCGTGCATGATGTAATTTGACTAGAAATATCTTGATGAAACTTCTTCTTCTTAATTGGCGTAGACACCGCTTACGCGATTATAGCCGAGTTAACAACAGCGCGCCAGTCGTTTTTTCTCTTCGTAAGGGGGCGCCAATTGGATATTCCAAGCGAAGCCAGGTCCTTCTCCACTTGGTCCTTCCAACGGAGTGGAGGTCTTCCTCTTCCTCTGCTTCCCCCGGCGGGTGCTGCGTCGAATACTTTCAGAGCTGAAGTGTTTTCCTTTATTCGGACAACATGACCTAGCCAGCGTAGCCTTGATGAAACTGCTATCACAAAATGGGATGATCGCAAATGGGCATAATCGGAACGCTGCCACACCCACAAAATGCCATTAACTAAAAACCTATAAAGTGCCATAACTAAGCACTAAATTAAGATAATAGTTTGTCAAAAAAGTCTTGCGGTATTTTCGCTAGTTGGCGCTGAATGCGCGTAGTTCTAGTTTTATTCGTCGCATCGGGTCATGCTATACCTTTTCGGAAAGCTCATTTCACGCGCTAACGCGTGTTTGATTGATTGTCGTTTCTTTTAAGTCGTCCGTGAGTTATAGCGTCGCAAACATGGAGCAAAACAAAGAGAAAATACGGCATATTTTTCAGTACTACTACGATAAAGGCAAAAATGCATCTCAAGCCGCCAATAAAATTTGTGCAGTTTATGGAACCGATACAGTTTCCATTTCCACCGCACAACGATGGTTTCAACGTTTTCGTTCTGGTGTAGAGGTGGTCGAAGATGCGCCACGCTCCGGAAGGCCTGTCGTCGAAAATTGCGATAAAATCGCTGAATTGGTCGAAAGAGACCGGCATAGTAGCAGCCGTAGCATCGGTCAAGAGCTGGGCATGAGTCATCAAAAATTCATTTCAATTTCAATAAAAAAAAAAAATAAATAAAAATACCGCAAGACTTTTTTGACAACCCATTATAAACCTGTAATTGGCACAGGAGATCGCAAAAGCACCTGTGAGAAAATAAATTTAAAAAGGTGGGCGTAGTCCGACCTCTAATAAGTTTAATGTACATATAATCTAAACCAATAAAGCAACAACAACCAAATATGTCTAGCACAAATACACCTACCGAAAAATGTAAAAATGAATGAAATCGGAAGATAACCCCGCTCACGGTATAAGAGTACTTCTCAAAACTACTAAAAGCGCAATAAATCGATAACTAAATACACCAGAGACATTATGATATGAGAGAGCTTTATGGGAGCCGGTGTGAGAATTGGGCGATGGGTGTGGCACCGCCCACTTTTTGATGAGTCATTGCTTTTCTGATCCCCAATATGCTTGATATACAGATTTTGGAACTTCCTAGTGACTTTATTCTGCATATATCGGCCAATATTTGAGTTATCTCTATGCCTAAAATAGATGAAATCGGGCGAAAACTTGACCTAGCCCTCATATAACAAACATATAACATCCGGGTGACTTTATTCCATATGATTGGTGATGGTACCTTAATGAAACTCAGAGAACATTTTATTAGTATGTGGCATATTTAAAGTATGTAGTATTGGCAAAAATATATAAAATCGGTTCGATGAGACCACCCCCAACTTTCGTTTTCTAACAAACCTTTTGTCGAGTATGTTGGTCGGTGTATGTGTTATAGTCTTATACATAGAGGTATATACAGTTGAACTTCCATAACTCAAACACTTGAGTTGGCAATGGAAGTCAATTTTCATAAAAATTTCCTTCCACAACTCGAAGCCTCTCTAACTCGAAGTTTTTTTGTGGATTACGATGATTCGAGTAAGGGAAGTTAAATTGTATATATAATAGCTTGGATTCCGACCCTCCATTGCTTTGATTCTTACAAGTTGCAAGAGTATAAAATATTCGGTTGCACCCAAACTTAATTCTTCTTAATTGTTTTTTTTTCCAAAATTGGAGTATATTTATAGAAGTTCTTTCCCAAGACTGCACGTTGTTAGAGAGTTTTTTAGAAATAGTTAAGAGAGTTATTTTTAAAAAAAAAATCCCAAAAATGTTGAAACGCCTTGCATTCTAAACAATTTCTCGAAAATTTCAAAATTCATACATGTGTCTTTTCTGATATTATTAGTTTTCGTATAATGAAGTGACTTTTTTTAAACATTCTTAATCTATCGGAGCTCTAAAGAATTTTTGTGAAAAAGAATCTATACTTTTTAGTGAAGCCTAACTTGAATCGATTAACTGTGCTACCAAACCAACAAAAAGTAAATGAACGCATCGGAAATTATATTTATAACTGTTGATATTGTTGTTGTTCTATAGTAAAAATAATTTTACGCTTAGCGCAAGTGCTATGGGAACGCAACAATTGGCGCATTTAACCTTTAACACTCGCCCACGTTGTGTGTTCGGACGTCTATTTTTTAATTGATATTGTCTTAATTTTTTTAATTTGTTTGTCCATTGTAAAGTTAAAAAGTGATATTTTTTGAAAGGTTAGAAAGCAATATTTTGTGAAGAAACGATACTGTTTCAAATAATTATGGAAACAATTTAATAATTCAAACAAGTTTTGTGCAATGAGGAACACGTGTTTCTGACTTAAAATTGAGTGGTGAATTGCATGTGATTAATTATTTATTCATTTTTAATATTTCTTATTATTAATTAAAAATATTAGAGATGAAAAAATTATTTAGCCAAAAAAAAATATTATTATTAACTAATATTTAAAAATTAAAAAAATTATCTAGCCAAAAATAAATTATTTAAATTTAGCAATCATTTTTATAAAATTTTATTTAAATGGTTAAAAATTATTTTCATACATTTTTATATTTTAAAAATTTTTCTTCAAAAAAAACGCAGTGATTTTTGAGATTTTGATGTACTATAATTCAGTAAATACCATCTGATCAAATTTGACTCGGACTGATGCATTTAAACTGCACGCGCAAACCGAATCGATAAAAAAAAGTTTCCTAGATTAGTAAAATCTTTTTATATGGTCATACTATGAAGTCCTTATATCAAATAACGTCTGTTTGGCTGCTGTTCTTTACGACACGAAAAGTTTGTCTGGCGATTTTTCCCGTGAAAAAAGTTGTACAACGTGTTTACTTGAAATTTTGTGTTTCCAATGGAATCAAAACTACAAATTCAAGGAAAATGTTGCAGAAGTGTTTTGGGGATTTTACTTTAACTCGAGCATAAGTATTTGGGTGACACAAAGCATTCAGTGAAGGTCGTGAAGTCATCGAAGACTTGCCTTATGAGAGAAAGACCAGAATCTTTTACAAAAACAACGTCGAGTAGAGGCCGAAAAAGAAATGCTTAGCAACGTAGCTTAGGACCCTATATTCATCAAATGAGGCGTAACCGAAAGACCACGTCAAAGTGTGTCAAAAATTAAGATAATGCTCCTCTTTTTCTTTGATTACCCCGGTGTGTTTCACCATGAACTCGTTCCATGCGGTCAAACGGTTTATAAGTAACATTACTTAGTCGTTTTGAGGCAACTGAAGTAATTTGTCGTAAACGACTGGATTTATTCCGACACATTATAGGAAACTTGTGACAGACTTTTTGGACGAACGCGAAAGGAGAGTCATCGCTCGGCCACCGTATTCGTTAGATTTGACATTTTTCAGTTTTAGCTGCTAAAAAATTCTTTACGTGGAAAGCACCACGAGTCTTTTAAAGCCATTAAAAGTCAGTCGCAGAAGACAGTGAAGGATTAAATCTTGGAATACTTTTGTTTAGGAGCCTCTTTTGACTTCGATAATAAACATTTTTACATAATTTTTTTTGTTAGTCCGGTTCAAATTTGATCACATGGTAATCCAGATTTTTTCTCATGCATGTCTACATTAAGGTGTTTTGCTTGTCGCCCCTGTTTACCTTACTAAACGGAACCAATTATTCGCAAAAAAAAAACACAAATTTCTTTTCGTTCGACAATAACAACAACATTTTGTTATATTGTGCTCATTTTGTATGGACGTCCTTAAAAATGTGCGCGACGAACATAAATTCGTATACTATCGAGATCGATGTGGCGTCATAAATTGTAATGTTAATTAAACGTAAGTTGGCACCTTAACTGCGAATTTTCACGACAAACGGCAAACGCAAACAACGACAGCAGTCAATATAAGACAATAATAAGGAGGGAGCACAAGTCAAGTGTATCACATGCATGCATATATGCAAACACACAATACACCGAGGTAACTGTCTAAGTGAGAAAAACAAATAACAACAAAAACGTGCGCATTTATAAAAGAAATAAAAGACAACAACAAAATTTAATCGAATAACGTAAAATCAAGTGAATCTCGCAGCAGGATCTGCAGCGCACAGCAGAGCAGCGGAGCCCACGCGAACAAATGATCACGTGCACAATGCTTATGAGCGCGCGAAAAGGTGAATATGTAGAGTGAAGAAGCGACTGATTGCAGTTAGTGGTGAACTGTGATGATAGAAATAAAAGAAAATAAAAAATAAAGAGAACAAAAAGTCGGAAGTGAAGATATTGAAGTGAGGAGCACGTGGACAAAGTAGTGTTGAGAAAAAAATAATTAAATATTAATTTATAAATTAAAAATAAAATAATAAAAATATAAATTAAATAGTGTTGAGAAAAAAAATCGTATTAAAATAAAAATAAAATATAAATAATTTATTAATAAATAAAAAATAAAAATATTTTATACTTTTTGTAAAAAAAAAATTGTATAAAAAAAAAATTGTATAAAAAAATAATTTAAAAAAAATAAAAAAATTAAAAATGTCGATCGACTGTGATTTTTCTGTAAATATTTTGTAAGAGAAAAGTGAAAGTGTTTTTAAAAAATAATATCCCTTAACAATATTTCACGAAACTGTTGCGAATAAGTTGAGTAATTCTTTGACCTGCCAAATACTCCTTACAGGAGCACAGCAATCGCGGTAGTGTACAATAATAATAAAAAAAATTAAATTTAATAAAAAAAATTAATATAGTAAATTATAAAAAAAAAATCCACAAAACATATATTTTCAAAAATTCAACTCAACCTTAACAACCATAAAGTGTCGAAATCAGCTGATACGCCGCATAAAACAGCACCGAGGATGGCAATTTGCCAGCCAGCCTTGTCAGCACCGCACACCCGCTCCATCGTAAAGCCGCGGCGGCTACAACAATGCGCAAATAAAAATGTTTGCCACAACAACAGCAGCGATTCGCTAAGCAGCATTTGTGCGCCACATATGGCATGCGCCAACCACAAGTTCCTATTAATTGTGTTCCTTTGCACTGTGGGCTTACTGCTCACCGTGTGTCGTCTGCCCACCGTCAATGCAGCTACAAATCCGCGCGTAGCGCCTAGGCCAGTGCGCACCGAGCCGGGCGAGTGTCGTAGCATTGATGTGCGTAATGACTGTGAGAGTTTCGAACAATTACATAACTGCACTGTTATACGCGGTTTCCTGTTGATTGTCCAGGTACCGGCGGAGAACTATGATACGAAGGAACCGTGTCATCATGAGAATTATACTTTTCCGCTACTGCGTGAAATCAGCGATTTTCTGATATTTCATGATGCGCGCGGTTTGCGTAGCATACGTAATCTATTCCCCAACTTGGCTGTGATACGTGGTCGCCGTTTATTTCTCAACTATGCTCTTGGCATTACGAATATGCCCGATTTGGAAGCGGTAAGTGAAGATATTATCTTCTCTAATTTGACTTGCTTTGTGTTTTACTGGTTCTTTTTAGTTAAGTTGTTTTATAAAAGCTACTTTCAAGTTCGTTGAGTTTACTTAATGCGACTTTTTTGCAGATGAATATCTTCGGAGATTTAGCATTGTTTTGTGGAATTATTCGTGTCAAATTTATTTAAGATATCTTGTCGTCGGTTAGTTCGTATGTCAGCTATAAGCTATAGTAGTTCGGTATCGGCGGTTCGAATAGATTTTAGGGAAAAAGGAACATGTGCAAAATATCGGATCGATATCTCCAAAACTAGATGGACTATTTCGCGTATATACAGAGGAACTAACGGACATGGCTAAGTAGACTCAGCTCATTATGTTGATCATTCATATATGTATATGTATGTATACAAAGGATGAGACATTTCGAGGTTCCCTACTATTTTTAAGAAAAAACGCACAAAATTCAAAATTATTGGGGAATGTTTATTATCATTCGATAAAAGATACTTTGACATTTATTTTTTGAAGATTATTTCTTTTAAATGTTGGCCGCGGCTACGTCTCAGATGGTCCATCCGTTGAGTCAAGTTTTTGAGCATTTCGACTGGTAACTGGCGAATGATACGCGTGATGTTTTACACCAAGGCCAAAAGAGAGATTGTCCGCATAGTCTTCAGACTATACATATCCCCATAGGAAAAAGTCTAATCGTGAGATATCATACGATCTTGAAACGTGAAATTATCTGCTAACCGAAGTGTTCGCTCAATAAATCCATTGATTTATGCGATGTGTGGAAATTTGCGGCGTATTGTTGAAACCAATTGTCGGCAAGATCATGAGCTTCAATTCTAGCCATCAAATAGTCGGTTGCGTTCTCACCGGCATATTTTTTTTATAATATATGGACCGATGATTCCACCGGCCCACAAACCACACCAAACTTTTGCTTTTTCTGGATGAAATGAATTTCTTAAGTTTGTTCTTCGTCCCAAATGTGGCAATTCTGCTTGTTTACATACCAATTGAGTCAGAAATAGGCCTCATAGCTAAACAAAATTTGGCTCGGATGTTTTTGGAACGTTTCCAGGTCGAGCGGCTTCAGTCCGTGCCAAAAGTTGTATTTTATGCTCTTGCAATTTAAGATCTCGACATAAAATGCGCCAAGGCGTTCCATACGTCTGTCCGAATTGCCGCTGCGAATATTCGGTCGAATATTATTGAATAATGAATGCTAGGTCTCACGTTAGTAACGGGTGATCCAATTAGACGTACTAAAGTATGTATAATCTAAAACAACTGACGAACAAATTTTTATAATTCCTAAAATTCCTTTGAAAAGGAAGTTTATCAGTTTGAAAAACAATTACCATCCGTCAATTTTTTCACAATCACTTCATATCAACACTTTAAGATTAATCAATAAAAATATCACTAGCAGAAACTAGGAGCTCTCTCAGCTTTTCACGCTCCCAACTTGCGCTCTCTTCTGCTAAATTTCGCTGAATTTTCGGGTTAAGAAACGCTTTTCCAGCAGAAATTGTGGTAGCTGGCAACAGTAAGGAGATAAGAAACAAAGCTAATGATTTTCTTTTTTTTATTCAAATATACATATGTAGTATATAGCATACCGATCTTTGTGTCGGAAAATGTGTTTTGTAAGAAAACATCAGCCAAAAGTCATCGTATATGGTGAATGTTTATGGTGAATATTCTCTAGCTGAGCAAACGTACCAAAGTGGTTTGACCGACTTAAAAATGGTGATTTTGGCTTCGAATACGAAGAACGTCTTAAATGCACATAAAAGTTTGAAGATAAGGAACTGAACGCATTACTCGACACAATCAAAAGCAAGGAAAATGGGGGTAATATGAATTGAAGCCAAGAGACTATGAAAAGGGTTTTTCGAACAAAAGATTCATGAACTTCTAAAACCGGGCAAAACCTTTAACGAGAAATGTTAGCGATAACAACTCATTACATAAATTAAAAGTAGTGATTACCAAAAAAACGCTCAGAATTTGTGACTTTATACGTAATAATTTTTTACCATTATAAAGCTCAGTCTCATAATTAAAGACCGGCGGCTAAGAAGTTTTGCTTCACTCGCCTTATAGCCAAGACCTTGTCCCTCCTAACTACCTCTTGTTTCGGTCGATGTAGAACGCCTTCACACTAAAATAATGTAACAAGGATTGATTTGATTCATTCCTGCTCGTCAAGCAGGTTCAATTCTTATGGAATAGAATCCACAAATTGCCAGAAAGATGGGAAAATATTATAGCTTCAGATGGGCAATACTTTGAATAATACTATTTTTCTTAAGTAAGCGTTCAAATTAAAAAAAAAAATCGCACGAATATATGTAGTTAGATTTGATCTACATGAGAATTTTGTTACAAAAAGTCATAGTAGAGTTAAACGAGTCCAACTCAGGTTAATGCGAACATTGACGTCTTTTCTCACTTTTTCGACATTAATTAAGTCTTTAAGCTTCAAATCAAACCTGGGGAGCCTACTTAAAAATCTTTAATACTTCATATGCTGATACATGATACTTGTACATTAGAAACAGCAAGTTTGAGAATATTAGGTCTGTTTTGTGGCGACACACGCCAGCAAAATGGGGGTGACGATCGGGAAGACTGCAGGAAATGTGTAGAGCTAGACACCAGGGAAACAATGGAGCATCACTTGTGCACTTGTCCCGCATTGGGAAGACTACGCTGTAAGCATCTGGGATCTCCACGGTCCCTCCAGTGTATCATGGAGAAGGTATCGATTGTGAGGCCACAGAGTCTGTTAAAATTCGCGTCAAGAGCGTAGGGAGGGCATACTAAAGGATCGCTACTCCTCATAGACCTAGCAACTGACATCCATCTGGTATCGCAAAGGCTCAAAACTTTTCTATGCGTGGCTTATTGGCCTACCAAATTAATCTAACCTAACCTTTAGGTTAAAACATGCTGTCGGTTTTGTCGAATTAGTAGCCAGAATTTAAGTTTTGTGTAAAATTCTCTTTGACCTTTAAGTTTTGAATTTATTTTAGTTTCTCATTAAATATACATACAAAGGTGCATACATACATATATATTAAAGCGAAACTTTATATATATTGTTCCAATTTTTTCAGTTGGAATTCCCTTCATTAATAGCGATACAACGTGGCCACATTTACATAAACAACTGTCCGAAGCTCTGCAATTTAGACAAGGTATATTTCTTTTTATATGTTCTCATTGCTTTATTGAAAAACTAATTATAAATCACAAATTTTCAGATTGATTTCGATCGCATCACATTGTCGGTGGGTGAAAATCATGTTTTTCCCAAGGCGCCAGAAGATTGCCCCAAGAAAACCGTTTGTCAAAACTGTGTTACCGAACATTGTTGGTCGAATGATGTTTGTCAGCGTTTTGAGAATGACAATCTAATTGATGCAGCCAAGTAAGTAATAATTTATTGAAATAAAATTTATTTGAAAAGAGTTTTGAAAAGTTTGAAATATCAGATTAAACGGTTACATACAGTTAGATGGCCGAAAAAAAACGAATTTTCCAGAATTTTTTCTGAGAAAACTTTTAAATTTATTGATCCAAAAATTGGGACACATATTATGGTATCTTTAAACTGTATTTTAAGACGTAGTATTAGTAAAAATATTTATTTTGAAAGGAACTACAGCTGATCACCGGGAACTCCACTCAGAAAAGACGTTTTGCGGTGACCACTATATCTCTGAACTGGATCCTCCAAATCCCAAAACCAAACAGACTTCGTTAAAGTAATGTTAAATATAGTAAAGCAAATAAGAAGAAATAAGCAAAATACAATTTTTGCACAAAATGGCAGTTTCTCAAAAGAAAAAATCGATTTTAAACCAAAATTTCGGCCTTAAAGTGCTTACAAAAAAAAAAAACATTTATCGATGGGAAAAAATCTTCGTTTAATTACAAAAAAATATATTTAAGAAGCTCGTGTTAAAATTTGAGACTAGTCGGCTTAGCCGTTTTCGATGTTGGTCACCGACTTTCAAAACACCATTTTGAGAAAAACGCGTTTAAAGTTTGGAATGCACTTCCAAGCACTCTGAAACGCCTTTTCAAATTTGCGTGTAACTTCGAAAATATTCACCGGAACGATATGAAATTTTCTGTGTGTATTCTGAAATATATGTACATTAAGAAAATAAAATATAAAAAATTGATTTCTTGAAAATTCTAACTGTATATAATGCCTTAAAAGTCATTTAACTATCATACTATATATACTAAGCAATATCAAACGATTTTAATTCTGATAGATTCGGATAAAGAAAACAGTCAGCAACCAACGAAGGCTAATGCGCATGCAGCCTTAGGGTTTGCGAATATAAAAAAAACACTCACTTGAAATTTCAAGGTTAAATCTATTTCACTGATTATTAAAAAATGTTATTGCAAATGACCACCCAAATATTGCACTGATGCTGTCTTTGATTGAATTTTGTTTTGCTGATCTATTTTGCATAATGTGCAATATAAATATACTATACATATACATACTATATACTGGAACCGCAACAACCATCAACATCTTAATTTCTGTGCGCGGAACCAATTAATGGTTAAAAACAAATCAATTGTTAAATTTATTCATAAATGCATATAGCTGCTTCCGCTCTTTATACTTGCATTGCCTCAGTGTTAAAACTTATTAAAGTGTATGGGTATAAAAAAGTGGCGGCAAAATAATATTATTCATTTCTGAAAACTTTTTTTTAACTGTCTTCTTTCAATTATAATAATATTATTTATTCCTAAAACAATTTTTAATGCCTTCTTCCAATTTCTTTAGAGGTATTCAGCATTGTCACAGTGAATGTCTCGGCGGCTGCTACAATAGTTCAAGTGATGGTTGCTACACGTGTAAAAATCGGGAGGACCACGGTAACTGCGTGAAGGAGTGTCCACCAGATAAGTGAGTATAGACCAATAATTAAGAGAATATGTATGTATATAACTTATAAACTTAACTAAACCTACGATATGTATCAAACTCTTTGTCCTAATGGGTCTATAACTATTCTCTTGCGGTTTTTGTTTTTAAAATTTGAACGTTTATTTAAAAAAATAAAGTACAATAGCAGCGAGTGATCCAAGTAGGAGTACTTTTCTCAATAGCCTGTTTTCGACTGATCACGCGTTTCAACATGGAAAGACTTACGCTTGAACAAAGTTTACAAATCGTTCAACTTTATTACGAATATGCATGTTCTGTAGAGAATGTGTTTCGCGCGCATCGCTGAACATAATTGGCCTACTGAGCGTACTATTCGCAACATCATCACCTATCTTGATATCCCGCATTAATTATTGGATAATATTCGACCTAATAGATCACGTCCAGCACTCAGTGGAGAAAATATAGCAGCCGTAGCTGAGAGTCCACAGAGACGGCGCCGTTCGTAGCAACTCGAACTGACGTATGGAACGACTTGGCCATTTTACTTCGAGGTCTTAAATTGAAAGCGTCGAAACTACAGTTAGTGCGAGAACTAAAGCCGTTCGTCCTTCCCAAACGACAACGAATCGCTCTATGGGCTCCTGAAAAGTTGCAAGAAAATCTGACGTTTTTTTAAGTGCCGCATTTGGGACAAAGAGCAAACCTAAAAAATTCAAGAGCTACCATTTCGTTTGGCTACCAAGATCGTGTGATATCACACCGTTAGACTTTTTCCTGTGAGAATATGTAAAATCTAAACTCTATGCGTCCACTTCGATTTAAACCTTTGAGCAAAACGTCACGAATGTCATTCGACAGTTACCAGTTGAAATGCCCGAACGAGTCATAGAAAATTGGACTCAACGGATGGACGATCTAAGACGTAGTCGCGGCCAACATTTGTAAGAGATAATCTTCAAAAAATAAATGCCAAATTATGTTCTTTTTGAATGATAATTAAGTTTGAAGTTTCTGTGTTTTTTCTTTAAAAATGTAGGGAACCTCGAAATGGATCACTCTTTATAATTCACATTATTGCTCAGAATTGTGTCGGCCTAGCGACTAAGAATGAATTAAGCCAATTTATGATACCCTATTCTGATGTGAACCATATTCCAGTGAGAGTGTTCTGAAACGACTGAAACAAATTGTAGTTTGAAGGGGATAAGGTGGGTTAGGCAAAATTTCCCAGCCGCTGTTGGGTTGGCCAGATTTCACATATGATTTTTTGCGTTTAGAATTGATCAAAGTCTCTTGACATCAGTTCATACATATGACACCGGATTTCGTTTCTTTTGAATGTATCCGACTTCTTTAAAAGGCTGCTTGATTCTCTCCCAATGATTTTGCGAGCTTGTCTTTTGCAGTAATCTTCATCGCGTAAAGCTTGCCTTAAAACGATTGCATTGATGACCCCCAAAGAATTTGCGGGCTCTTCCTGTGTTTGGCAACAATATTCATAGAGTAATGCTTCCAATTTCTCATCTTCAAACTTTTTTGACCGCTCAGGATGTTATTCATATTCCTAGGAAAAATCACCACTTTTAAGTCGGCCAAACCATTTTGGCACTTTTGATCACCTAGAACATATTCACCTTAAACGTCCACCAAAATACGATGACGTTCGGCTGAGATTTTCTTCATATTAAAGGAGTGAATAAGCACTTCTTATTCCGAAACTGCTTACGCGATTATAGCCGAGTTAACAACAGATTTCGCTACGTGGCGCCAATTGGATTTTGCGTTTAGTCAGGTCCTTCTCCACTTGGTTACCAACGGATGGAGGTCTTCATCTTTCATATTTGGTACTGCGTGAAACTTTCAGAGCTGGATGTGTGTTTTCATCCATCCGGACAACATGACCTAGCCAGCGTAGCCGCTGTCAATTCGCTGAACTATGTCAATGTCGTCGTATATCTCGTTCAGCTCATCGTTCCATCGAATGCGATATTCGCCGTGGCCAATGCGTAAAGGACCATAAATCTTTCGCAGAATTTTTTTTCTCGAAAACTCGTTCGAATCGGTTGTTGTCATCGCCCAAGATTTTCTTCAAACTGACAGCAGGACGGGAATGAGCGACTTATTCATATTTTGTTCGTCAAGAATCACCACTTTTCAAAGTCGAAGTAGCACCTGTTGGCAAGAAACCATTTTGGGACATTGTTTTGATCACCTAAATAGAGAAAACTACAACTTCAACCTTAAATGTTCACCAAAATGACGATGACGTTCGGCTGCCAGACCCATTTTCTTCATATTAAAGCAGAATGAATAAGCACTACCGGCAAAAAAAAACAAGTTCAACATATTTGTGTGAAAAAATTATTGTTGTTTAGGTTCAGATTAATTCTTCTTATCACTGTTTGGCACCAATTGTTGATTCCAAGTGTACCCACATCCTTGTCCACCTGGTCTTTCGAAAGGAGTGGAGGTCTTCCTTTTCCTCCGCTTCCTCTGGCGGGTACTGCGTCGAATATTCTCAGAGCTGGAGTGTTTTCAACTATTCGGACAACATGATATAGCCAGTGCAGCCGCTCTCTTTTGATTCGCATTCCATCGACTGCGGTATTTGCCGTTGCTAATGCGTTAAATATTCCGAAGAACCTTTCTCTCGAAAACTCGTAACGCTAACTCATCAGATGGTGTCATCGTCTATGCTTCTGCACCATATAGCAGGACGGGGTTGATGAGTGACTTGTAGAGCTTGGTCCTTGTTCGTTGAGAGAGGACTTTTCAGATGAATGACATTTACCGAGAAAGACGGGAGAGGACAGTAGCTTCCCGACATATGTCTGGAATATTGGAACAATGGAATACTCAGCAAATGTATTAAATCATCATATATCCAATGAATAGAAGATACTACCCCTTATACGCTCGGATTCAACATATTGTAATAACTACTTATGTTATATTTCAGATACTTATTGGAAATTGATCAAACCTGTCATACGAAGGATGAGTGTGTGAAACTCTTTAATATAACTAGCATGACTGTAAAGGACAACAAATGCTTGATACAGTGTCCGGAAGGTTGGGTATTTGATGTAAGCGTATACATATATTTTAAAAATTTTAGGCTAAAATTGCTTAAACCTCAATTTCCTACCTAGGTCAATGGACGTGACATAATTAATTGCATACCATGCGATGTGGAAATGCGCGACAATATCTATACCATATTCAATTTGGGCGATGCCGATCGTCTGCGCGGCTGCAAGTCACTCAACGCGAGCGTTATCATATCCATACGCAATACGGTTAACGAAGATGATTTAGTGAAAAGTTTGGGTAATTTACAAGAGATCGGTGGCTATTTGAAAATCATTGGGTAAGCCGTAATTTTGCATCAATAATTTATTGTTTTATTCAAACTGCTGGCATTTTTTCTTTAGTTCCGACGGACTTACGAGTTTAAAGTTTCTTAAGGGTTTACAGAGGATCTCCGGTAGAGGGGAACTTTTGGAAGCCGGCTTGTACGGACTCGTTTTATATGATAACGAGAACTTGAAAGATTTGTGGCAACCGCAGAAGAATTTCGAGGTGGTACATGGCAGCATGTATGTGGAGATGAATAAAAAGTTGTGCAATCGTAAATTGCGTGAATTCGCGCGAAAAGTGAGACACGATGTACTGAAAGACGCATTACAAGTAAACGATCAGGAGGTGCTGTGTGATCCCGCGAAATTGTCTTTGCACATTGAGGTGAGTATGCTGAGCATATTGTTGTCTTTTTGGCGGAGAGTCAATTGATATTTTTGGAAGCAACTTAAAGAGTATGAAAGCATGCCACATTCAAGAACATCGATTCGTGTCGTTCCCATGACAGTCCGGTCTACGTAAACGGAACGGATCCTGATTTTTCCCGGTTTAGGACTGCCACCTTGGCAGAATTTCTTTTCGATTATAGAGACTTGAGTGGCTAGTTTGATATACACCAGCTTCCAAATTCTTCTCTACTTTATAGCATTCCGATAGAGGTCACTGACTGATAGCGGCACATGCCCCTAGAATGGGGTTGACAGATCGAGAAGACTGCAGAAATGTTTAGAGCAGGGCACCAGGGAAACTGTGGAGCATCCTTGTGCACTTGTCTCGCATTGGCAAGGCTACACTGTAAGCATTTGGGGTCCTCACGGTATGTTACACTAAAGCAGGTATCGATAGTGTGGCCGCAGAGTTTGTTAAAATTCGCATCAAGCGCAGGCATCATAAAGGTTGAATACTTCTCTTGGACCTAGGAACTGAACTCCATCTGGTATCGCAAAGAACCAAAACTGGTCGATGCATGGCTTATTGGCCTACCAGTTTAAACTAATCGAACCCAACCTACAGCATTCCACTTTCCTAACATCTCACAAACCCGCTCATATCTACACATTAAGTTTTTTGACTCCTTTATAAACTGTAGCTTGCTACTGTAACTCTTTATTTTTCATAACCCCACAGATATTATCTCATCGTTCAGCGAAATTCAGCTGGCCCAAAGAGCAAACATCTAGCGAAGTGGAAATCATGTATCGTCCGATAGCAGCGAATGAGGAGTTTGTAGAGCACAGCGAGCTGGATACACATATCTGCAGAAGAATTCAATGGACTCGCATACTCGCTTTTCCAAAGGACTTAGAAAGCAATGAGACACACTACATATATACCGCAAACGATTTGAAGCCAAGAACACGTTACGCATGTCTGGTGAAAACCTTCGGACTCGCCGACATACACGATACTCGAAGTGATTTGATGTATATGATCACGAGAGTGGACCTGCCGGCACCGCCAACAATCAATATCGTGCGGAAAAATGATGTTTCACTCACAGTGCAACTGGAACATTCGCCTGACGATGTCGTAACCTATTATAAACTGGAGGTCTATAATCTGACCGACAATAAACTGTTGTTGGATCATCGTGATTTCTGCGTGCAACCGAGTCACATGTATCACGACAAGGACACATTTGTCAGCAACGACGAGGATGAGGATGCATGTTGCAGGCGCAAGGAAGAAGAAGCAGACGATCATCGCTTCGTGCACAATATGCGCAAACTGTTCGAGTGTAATTTGGATAAAATGGAAAATTGCCGTCCCGACACCAACTTGGCCGAGCTGTCGCCCGGTACGGTTTCGCCACTGAACGCATGGTTAAGAAAGAATTTGGATGCAACGTCGCGTAATGCGACAATCATTACGCATTTGAAACGTTTTAGCCTGTATACGCTACAGGTGCAGTCCTGCAACGAAGCAGGTTGTGGTGCATACGCTTTTCACTCGACGCGCACGAACTTCTCCATTAGCGGCGACAGTTTGGAATCGCTAATGGCTTGTCGTGTTGGCGGTCTAAATGAGTTTCATGTATACTTTCCGGAACCGCAGAATGCGAACGGTATGATCACCTCTTATGTGGTGCATTTCCGTCTACATCAACCAGATGCCGATACTTTTCGATCACACAACGAGTGCGTAACACGTTCCCAACATGAATTTAATAATTATCAATTAATCGCACAATTGCATGCGCCCTTCAATGAGGTAGCGGTGCGTGTTTTCTCGCTGGCCGGTGGCTTCCTCACGCCTTGGATGCCGATCACTATTTGTCCGTTTCAATCGGCTATCGTTAAAATGGGCGCTGTTACCGAGCAGAAAAAGGGCTATGCCGGCAAGATAATTATGTCATGCTTCTTGTTCGGTGTTTGCTCCTTCATTGCGTGGGGTTGCTTCAAATGGGGTTGGTGGCGTTGGCGTCGGTTCGAAGAAATACGCCGTCATCTCTCACGCCTTTGGAACTGGGAGCCACGGCGTATTGGTGATGGTGGTCAATCGCTTGTTGAATATCGCAATGTGCCCGAAGAAGAGCGACTGGAGAGTTCGGGGTAGTGTTGACCAATGGAAAACTTTTAAAAATATGTCTAATGGGTTTAAACAAATTTAAAGAAATTAATTGTTGTATTATATTCTTGTTTTTACTTTTTAATTTTTTTCGTTACAAAATCAAAGTGTTATAAATATTTGAAAAAAAGTTTCCTTTGTTTAATGTATATTTGTTAACAATGCGTTAAATATTTTACCGTTAGTGTAATACAAGATTATTTTAATTTAGTATTATTTATGTTTTGTAGTATTGATCTTTAAGCGTTTTAAATATTGTATGCAAATTTCAAGGTAAAAACTTTTAAGTTCATACAAATATTTATATTTAAAATAATAGGCTCTTAGCAAATTTAAAAAAAAAATCTTTAATTGAAACCAAAATGTGAATTTAGCTAAGCGAGCTTGATTTGAATAAAAATTATTACTTCTCTTAACCGCCTTATTTTAATGTCTTACGTTGGGTTAGTTCGTTTCTGACGAGGTATTATGACTGGAGAGATAATGGGTTGTCAAAAAAGTCTTGCGGTATTTTTATTGAATTTTTTTTTTTTATTGAAATTGAAATGAATTTTTGATGACTCATGCCCAGCTCTTGACCGATACTACGGCTGCTACTATGCCGGTCTCTTTCGACCAATTCAGCGATTTTATCGCAATTTTCGACGACAGGCCTTCGGAGCGTGGCGCATCTTCGAACACCTCTACACTAGAACGCAAACGTTGAAACCATCGTTGTGCGGTGGAAATGGAAACTGTATCGGATCCATAAACTGCACAAATTTTATTGGCGGCTTGAGATGCATTTTTGCCCTTATCGTAGTAGTACTGTAAAATATGTCGTATTTTCTCTTTATTTTGCTCCATGTTTGCGACGCTATAACTCACGAACGTCTTAAAAGAAACGACAATCAATCAAACACGTGTTAGCGCGTGGAATGAGCTTTCCAAAAAGGTATAGCATGACCCGATGCAACGAATAAAACTAGAACTACGCGCTTTCAGCGCCAAATAGCGAAAATACCGCAAGACTTTTTTGACAACCTAATATTATGAGTTATAACAGAGGTGTTTTTTCATAAGAAAAGTAATCTTTCATTTACTTGATAAGAAATCGGTGAAAATTCTTTATAATCTCTAATGATTCCGTTGCGATCGCTTAGAAATCGATATTGCTTCGTTGAAAACACGAGATCATTTCGGAATGCGGCGAACTTAGAGAGTTGTTAACGTTGTCAGAACATTAGAAATAGTTCCTAAAAAATTTGAGAAAATCAACACACCAACATCAAATCAAATATGACCCGAACGTAGATTAGATTAGATAAATAAATGAGGATTGCACCACGACCTAAGGTCTATTGTGCCCTCTCCTAAGTCACAAATTCCAATATACTTTTACGTGACATTGAGGCGATGTGATTCCTATTTGGAAATAAGGATCCAGGGGTCTTTATATAGCGCCTACAGACTCCTGTGCAGTCAATTAGCAGGTGTTCTGTAGTTTCAGACTCCATGTCCCAGAACCGGCAATTCGCACTAGAAGCTAGACCACAGTCACCAACCCGAAAAAATTACGGTTCGGTGCGGTTTATGGGCCGTACTTCTTCCGTGATGATCAAGACCGACACGTTACTGTGAATGGGAATCGCTACCGCTCAATGATAACCGATTAGTTTTGAACGGAATTGGATGATATGGACTTGGACAATATGAGGTTCCGACAGAACGGCGCCACAGGCTACTCAGCGAATGTCACAATAGATTTATTGGAAACCAAGTTTGGTGAACGCCCAGATAAGGTACGCTTGGTTACAATCTGATAGACTGTTCAGTCGTTCTATACACTCCTGCACCAATAGCGATTTGAACTCGTATGCAGAGGTCGCTTTTAGTGTCGCTTGACTTTCGCTGAGTATAACTATACGTTCATTGCGATAGTTGCGTTGGAGGTCTTGTTAAAGATCCGTCTTTGTTCCGGTTCCGTGGACTCGACCGTGAACTCGCTGACCTTTGCGAGTCTTGTTTCGTTTTTATAGCAGTCGCATCCATATGTAGTTATGTAGGTAGGGTGGATGTCTGACGACGCACCTAGGCACCATGCTATCCTGTTCTCTCTGAATCACCCAGTAATCGTTGAAAGGTATACCCAGTCTGCTGGCGTGTCTTCCAATAAGACTGTGATCTATTACCACTCCTACTAGGTTTCTTATGTCATTCCTTATGAATTTTTCATACGGCTGTGTAAACTGACGTTGATCAATACCTTAAACTCAGTCGGGATCGGTAAGGACCTCTCCGAGCCGTTCGATACAAAACGAGGTTTCAGACAAGGCGACTCCTTATCGTATGACTTCTTCAATCTACTCCTGGTGAAAATAGTTCTCTCTCTGAATCACCCAGTAATCGTTGAAAGGTATACCCAGTCTGCTGGCGTGTCTTCCAATAAGACTGTGATCTATTACCACTCCTACTAGGTTTCTTATGTCATTCCTTATGAATTTTTCATACGGCTGTGTAAACTGACGTTGATCAATACCTAAAACTCAGTCGGGATCGGTAAGGACCTCTCCGAGCCGTTCGATACAAATCGAGGTTTCAGACAAGGCGACTCCCTATCGTACGACTTCTTCAATCTACTCATGGTGAAAATAGTTCGAGCTGCAGAGGAAGGTACAATCTTTTATAAGAGTGTACACTGTACAGCTGCTGGCGTACGCCGATGATATTGATATCATTGTCCTCAACACCGCGGCGTTAGTTCTGCTTTCTCCGGATTGTATAAGGAATCGAAGGAAATGGGTCTGGTAGTGAACGAGGGCAAGACGAAATATCTCCTATTATCAAACAAACAGTCGTCACACTCGCGACTTGAACGACGACAACTCGAAGTCGTAGATAATTTCGTCTATCTTGGGACCAGCATTAACACCAACAACAACAACAGCAACATCAGAATCGATATCCGACGCGGAAGCACAAGAAGAGGAAGACCTCCACTCCGTTGGAGAGATTAGGTGGAGAAGGACCTGGCTGCACTCGAATTGGAGTCAAACAGCGAAAAGTAAGAATGACTGGTGCGCTGCTGTAAACTCGGTTATAACAGCGTAAGCAATGTCTACGCCAATAAAGAGAAAGAAGAAGAATGGTCTTTTTGGAAGTAACTGTAAAATGGTTGTCATCTTTACACGTCTTCTTAGAGAGAGAGAGAGAGAGAGAGAGTAACAGTATATTTTTTTCTAAGAGAGCGGAGAAACACTGTATACTGTTGTTATTGTAGTGGCAGAAAACATTCGTGCTGCCAAGTTAACAGTCCTTGGCCGGATAAAAATCGGGGTCCCTTTGCGGATACGTAGACTCGACTGCCGTGGGAAGGGAACAATATACCCTTAATCATGTTATTTAATCTTATCGTTTTCATTTTCAAGCTGGGCCTTGAACGTCAGCAAAATAATTATACATATGTCAATAAATAACGCATAAATTTATTCCATTATACCGTTACACATTTAGAAACAAACAATATATGCTTAAAAGGTATTACCACACAATACAAAAATCATTAAAAATATAATTTTATCATCCAACTTAAAAACTCATTTATCCCAATCGATGCATTGAGCACTAAATATAATATTTAAAGTGTCCCTGGCATTGAGGTAACGCGGATCCTGAAGGAAAAATGAAAAAATATTAATTTGGTATTCATAAGAAATATATAAAGGATTAGCAGCAACTATATGGTTATTTGAGAATCAGAATTTGGCTAAGGGATTTCAATAGAAATATCTTTAAAAATGTGCTTTTGTTTTTGATTTCAGAAAACTTCAAATTAGCACTTATTAGAAGCCATTTCCTCTCAGTACTGACCTTCGTGATGCCGCGACGTATATTTGACTTCTGTAAATTCATTACGAAATTCACCTTCACCGGTCGTTTCTCCAGCACCTCGATCAATTCGAATATAAACGCCTCGGTAACGAATACTTTAAAGAATAACTGCACGAATTTCAATCTCGGACATTTCTTCAAAAGTGTCAGCACATCCTTCGGTGTTAACGCATCCGTTTTATAGAGATTAATGCACGTAAGTTTGCGTAGATTTTCAAAACCATCAATACAGCCCGGCGTGAAATCGAAATCACCATCACAAGCTAATTTCCTCAACTCACGAAATTGTGTGAGCATAAATGTGACGTCTAATGGCACCTGCTGCAGGGTTTCGAGAAAAATCACCTGCATATGATGAGCGCGATGATTGCGTAAGTCGATGAGGAAGCGACGCACGTAGCCATATGCGAAGATCTGTGTTAATTTGGGCAGACGCGCAAGCGATTCATAACGTCGATGTTCCGGCAATGTTACACGCAATTTATCCAAATTTCGACAATAGCGGCCGAGCTCAAGAAAGACCGGCACCAGGCTGGTATTCGTATAGGGCTGCTGGATGTCGAGTATACAAAGATGTTTGGCACTTTTGAAGACATGTACTAAATTGATTGGATTCAAACTTTTACAATTCGATAAGTAGAGTGCGCGCAGATTGGTTAGGGCGCACAAACCGTGACCTGAAAGAACTTTTCTGTTAGTTATTTTCATAAAGCAATATTTCACAACGTTGCGTACCGGTAATATCGTTATTTTTCGACAAATCAAGTATCATTAAATTAGACAGCATCGTAATCATATCTACATCCTTATCGACGAGCCGACAGTTTTGTAAATATAACTCCGTGAGATATTTCGCATTTGCAAACAACTCGAACAATTGAAATGCCACACGTACACCTTTGAAGACTACACGTCGCAAGAGCTGGCAATTACCGGTCATGCCCTTAAGGAATCGCTTTGCTCTGATATTACCCACACAAGGCGTGTAAGCGCGCAGCTCCTGTATAAGCGGTCCCACTAGTTTGGCATAGCTTTCAATATCTTTGACGGACACCTGCCAAAGGCTCTCCATTCTAAAGGTGGTATAATGTGCCGCATCGCGTTCTTCGAATATTTTGCGAAAACGCTTACAAACGCCAGCTAATTGTACGCGATCGATTGGTTCCAGTTTATTCCAAACACTCAGTATGGCATCATCGTCCAGACGCAATAAATTCGAATGCTTCACTTTGATATACGCCATCGGATCGATTGAGTTGCGTGGTGAAGAGCAGAAAAAATTCAGATTGAAAATTTCAAAAATATTGCACACAAACTTTTTAAAGATTTACGTAGCTTAAATTTATTATCGAAAAGTTACTCGCTTAGAGTTTTTCAAACGTTTTAAGTCAATTTTATTTTAAATAAGCCAAATTAGCAAATATTTTTAGAATACAAAGCACACACAACTAACGAATTTTCGAAAATATTTTTTTATTGTTTTCACAAATAATTTGTGTTCACCAATTTGATTTAAAAGAAAATGTCTATTTCATGAAATTATGAGGCATATGTGCGCACGTGTAACGAGTTGATATGTAAATTATTATATAGTGATGTAAAGAAATCACATTTTCTTAAGTATTCCTATTAAAAAATATGCAAATACATATTTACTGATGTAGGCATTGTACCTGTGAAGAACATATATTTGACGTGTTTATCTTTTGTAGATTCCGCAAGATGAGTTTCGATTTAGAACCGTTATTTCATGGATTTAATTACACATTTTTATTTTCATTTTTTTACGTTTTATTTTTTATTATGCCGAATCCTGCCATTAAGAGTTACAAATGCATGTGCACCTGCAACAATCAAGCAAGTGCAATAAATCTCCTTTTCACATATTCTTAAATTATTTCTCTGACAAATGTTTCTTATCTTTATTCCATTTCACTTTTTACATTATTTTTCTTTTATCCTCTTTATTAGATGAAAAGTGGTTGCTATTCTTATGCTGAGGTCAAACTCTTCCAAATTCCTATTAGCAATAAATAGTACAAATTCCACACTTTAATTATTTGAATAGCATTCGGAGTTTAAAAAAGCAAACAATCAATTTTTTGTAGATTTGTCAAATATTATTTCTGTAAAAATTCAAATCCATTTCCAGGAACATGAAAATAATTTAGACCTCATTATAGGCTTCCGCAAAATCTATTACAAAAAGAGCACAGCTGATCAAAAAATTGAGTGGTAAAATTTACCGGCTGAGAAGAAGAAGCGCGCGCGCAGATAAAATGCACAGATTGTGTCAAAAATTAGTGGTAACTAGTAGAATTAATTTTTGGAAATCATTTTCTTAAATTAAATTTTGTTTGAATTCATAGCATGTAACGCGCATTTCCTCGGCCAGATACCTAACCGATTACGGAGGCAAAGATCTTAACGATGTGGTAATTGCTTCTGCGGTACGTACACCCATTACCGGCTTTAATGGTAACTATCCCGCTTTACCAGTGGCGAAGTTGGGTGCTGTGGCTATTGATGCAGCGCTCAAACACGCTGCAGTACCGCCGGAATCGGTGCAACAAGTTTATTTTGGCAATGTCTTAGCTGCAGGAGTTGGTCAGGCACCGGCGCGTCAAGCTACACTCTTAGCCGGTTTATCCAAACGTGTTTGTTGCACAACAGTAAGCGCCTCCAGTGTAACTGGTATGAAAACAATTATGTTTGCCGCCCAAGCTGTTAGATTAAGACTAGCAGATGCCGCCATAGCAGGTGGCATGGAGAGTTTATCTAATGTACCTTATTATATGCCAAGAACCCATCTTCACCTTGGAGATTTCACTATGCAAGATGGTTTAGTTTCTGATGGTGTACCGGCGGAGTTTAAGAATAAATTTCCTAAAACTCCAGGAGTTACAAAAGAAGATTTCATTAACTATGCGAAAGAATCATACATGCGTATGCGTAAAGCGTCTAGAGCTGGATTATTCGATTTAGAATTGGTGCCACTACGAATAATGCAGCACTCTAGGCTACCTGTCATGGTGACTGAAGATGAAGAGCGTCCCCTGCTAAGTATTATGGATGAGTTGACAAACTATAATGAACACATTTCACCAATAATGGGCGATGGTGCATCCGCTTTGGTGTTAACTACAAACGAACGGGCTATGCAATGGAATATTAAGCCGTTAGCTCGAATAATTGCATATAACGAGTCAAAAACAGACGACTGCGATGTTTTAACGGCGCCCACTCTGGCTATAAAGCGGTTATTACATCATACTAATTATACAGTAAATGATGTTTCGCTATGGGAGTTGGATGACTCAATTTCAGCAGTACCGCTGGCCGTTATTAAAGAATTAGAGTTAAATCCCGAAAAAGTTAACGCGCATGGAGGAGCTGTGTCTTTGGGTAATCCTATAGCAATGTCGGGCGCTCGTTTAGTAACACATTTGGCACATGCTTTAGATCCCGGACAAATAGGCTGTGCAGCGGTAACAAATGAAACTGGAAATGCATCCGCTCTATTAATTGAGAAAATGTGAGTAAAACAATAAATGAATACATAGAATTTAAATAATTTTTATTTTCTTGTGAATTTTAGTTCGTATAATGAAGAAGGCGTTACAAATAAGACTCCACATTTAACATTGTATACCAAGGATAACTGTGCATTATGTGATGAACTACTAAATGAATTGGAAATATATTTTGACGGTCAATATACGATAGAGAAAGTAGACATCACAAAAAAGGAAAATGTACGATTTTTACGACTATATCGTAATGATATTCCCGTGCTTTTCTTCAATGGACAGTTCCTTTGTATGCATAAATTAAATGTGAATCTTTTAGGCAGAAAAATGGAAGAGTTGCGAATGAAAAATACGGACGGAACAAATATGTAATATACAAATTTTTTTAGCTAAATTAAATTTCCCGTACTAAAACCCTGAAAAAATAGAAATTTTTAATTGGGGTACTCACAACCCGTCATAAAGCATCGCAAAATCATAAAATTATAAATTTTTACACTGGTTTAAAAAATTTGTTGTTGGATTACATAAAAAAAATGAGTTTACACATTAACAATTCTCAATGCTATGTTTTCGAATCATTATAACTTATAACTTTATGAAACCCCTAAATAATAAAATGTAAAAAAAATATTGTGGAAGAAATAAAATTTTTCGGAATTCAAATTAAAAATATAGCTGCATTTTATGAGATATAACATCTCTTTCTTTGTTTAAGCTGATTGACAGTAACTCATTTGTGAACTTAAGCATTATTGTGAATGTTCTCAATAACAAGAAGAACTCCTGCGATAATTTTAGTATATGAAAGGGATAAAAATTTGCAGGTGTTAATATTTTAATCAAGTTGCCCAGTTTATTAAATTAAAATAACTACAGTAAATAGTAAAAATAAACAACGAATCAAAAATGGCTCAAATGGATATGGAATTGAAAAAGGTGCGTGTAAAGGGGCACATATTTGGAGCATTTTGTATGCGCCGCTTATACCATAAACGTGATTCACAAAATTATTTTGTTTTTATTATAGGCATTTACCGAAATGCAAATTAATAAAATCGAAACAACCAAAAAGATGAATATGATTGACATGAAGTGCAGTATGGTTAAAAATGGCAAACAAAAATATGAACTCACCGAAAAGGGCACTAGCGATCTGAAGGATGACACAAGGTGAGTAGAAATACCTCATGCAAGTATATGGAACGAGCCCAAGGAATACAATGTTTTATATTACCAATTATGGAAAACAGTATAGAATTCCATTAATGCTTGAGTTGTTTTATATACATATATACCATATATATTTTTTGTCACTTATAAATTTATTTAATTTTTATAGAGTGTACCTTTCTGTGGGACGTATGTTTGTCTTAACCGATGTAGAAAATATGCGTGGTGATCTGAAAGCTAAACAGGAAAAATGTGATAAAGCTATTGAGCTACTCAATAAGAAAAAAGAGTTCTTAGTGAAATCATTAAAAGATCAAGAGGATGGCTTACGTGAATTAGTCCAACAACGCAAAGAAGCTGATGCGGCGACAAAATAATTTAGCTTTTAAATTAAGTTGGTATAATTTATTGAACTTGATACGTGTGCTGCTTTATTCATCATAAATGTTTAGCATTGATAAAATCTCCCAGACTTATTAACGTGAACAAGCTTAAAAATATATTACATTTATATACACTTAAATTATTATTTTTTTATTGTAACAGTTATACTAAACCAATTATTAACTTAAGTAGTTGTCAAGCTGAAAGTTCGCATAGGAAACAAACTCATTGCCCAAATTTCGCTCGTGGGTTGGCTCAAAGCTACATTTCTTTAATTGTAAACAGTTGGTCAACCATGGTTCTACCACGGCACCGGAACAAAAAACTACTTTCGTAGTTGGTTTTTGTAAATTGCTGATTATTTTAGACATCTTAGTTATGCATTCTTCGGACAAGAATGGTGGATCGGCTATGATAAGATCGAACGATTCTTTGTATTCTTGCAAATATCCAATTTCCTCCGCATTATTAAAGTCATAAAATACGAAGTCGTCGCCATAAGCTGAGAAGCGTTTGTCGAACTCAAAGATTCTCACTGAAAATAGATACATATGTATTGTAGTCTTCAGGAATCCCTAGTTTTCACTTACCATTGTTGTGCACTTGTTTGACAGTGGTGTAGAGCGATGGGCAAGACAGTAGAGCTATGCGGTAGTTGTTCACATTTGTCTCATTCTCTTGTTCACCTAGCAGCTTGCTTACCAATTTACCTAGCGCTTGCTTGGTTGATTCACTATACCAAAATTGACTCAATTGCTGTAATATTTATACTGTAGTTTTTAATAAACATATTTTAATGTCTTAATAACAAACCCAATCTTCTTCAAACATAATATCGGCATTCGATTTCTTATCTATACGTTCCAACTCCTCACGCTCCCTTTTTGCTTTTTCTTCCAGAAACTCATTGAGTATCTTAAGTGTATCCGCAGGAAGAGCAATATCATCGACGTCCATTTTATATTTATCCAAACAACAAATTTATGTTTACAATTTTATTTCAGTCGTATGTTCTGCACCCAACGCATGCAGTAACCTCAAATTTGTTTGTTTTGGTTTCGGTTTTGATTGAAATTGTTAATTGTGAACGGTTGTAATCAAGATAAGAAGAAGAGCTAACAAAGTTTTAAATTGGTTTTTTTTAACTAAAATTAGCTATCCATTTTACTTCGTAAGTTTTAATTTAAAAAATTTATTGAAAATTATGTGTTCTTTAAACTTTAATGTTTAATTTAGTTAAATTTTTAGTGGATTTGTTTCTTTTTGCTGATTTTCATTGATTAACAGTATCCGCGTAGTTGTTTTGGCGTTGTAACGGAACATTTTCCCGTTGCAGTTTTTTTCCAGCGTTCATTCATAAAATAATATAATTTGAATAAGTCGTGTACAAATTTGGTTTTAAAATTTTCTACAAATTATAATTGTTATTAATGTTATTTATCAGTATTCTTCTCACTCAATATTAGTTTTTCGCTCAAGTGAAGTTATTTGTAATAGAATAAGCGGAAGACAACGTGAAAGGTTAGTTTGTGAAAGTGTTACTACAGTGTCTATTGAAGTGTGAACGTGAAAATATGAATTTCCAAAAAATCTGCAAATATTTTTACATTTGGTAAGTGATTTCTATTGTTAATATTACATTTATTCACATGTTAAGTTTAAAACGGTGACTGCTTCAAGTATAGCGTGTTAAAATTTTTATTCCAAAATTCTAGAAAGGTTTGTCAGACCTGGTTTAAAGGTTAGGGAAAGACAGGATAGCAGTCCAATTTCTGTTACTATTGTTTGAGTTTTGAGATATGTGAGTGTGTCTGAATTTGACTAAATATAAAACGGATTATTCAACTAATACAAGTATATCGTGTAGTCGATATTTGTTTCTGGGGCAGTTGCCGCCACCATCCACCATTCTGCAATACCTACTCTTTAAGTTGTATTTTGCTGCTTCAACAATCATTTAAACTACAAATTATACTATATATAGGCGAGCCGGGAATACGCTCAAGTAATTTTATGCTAACAACCGTTTTCTTAAACTACCGATCTAGCCCTTGCTCGGATAATATCCCGGTCGATTCCGGAGCTTAGAACCGGCTGTTGTGGGGATTGTATTTGGTTTTCTCATTATAGAGTTTCCCATCGCACATCCAATTAACATCCAAGCTCTTCTCAGTTTTTATAACAAATATTTTCCTTTCAATTGCTGAACTCTGTTCTTTATAGTTATGTGAAAGCTGGTTCCTGGTTATAACTTTTTAAATAAAACACACTTATTTTTAGTATTTTTTATAATTTTATTAATTTTTTTTCGCTTTTCACAATGTTTAATGTTTTTTTAATACAAGCAGGTTATATTGGTTTGGGGTTTTAAATGTTAATTTTTTATTAAATTTGATCTTATTGTATTTTTATTTGCTTAGAAAAGAACACATACAAAATGTATTTTGTGTTTTGTTTGCAAGGTATTAATTATAAAAAAATATAGAAACTTAAATTTATGCATAAGAATACAATTTTTGTAAACAAGAAATTAAAATGGTTCGAGAATATAAATAGTTGCAAAGTGTTGACTACCAAGCAATGAGATATATTTTCTCCATGAAGCGCTATTAAATTTCAATATTTGTTAGTTCATACAATATATAATTACGCAAAGTTTTTTTAATGATGCAATAGCACGAAAATTAATGAAACATAAAATTTTATTACAACTATATTATTTGCAAAATTTCACATAGAAAAGAAACATAAATTATATTAATTAAATTATATCGTTTAATATTTATTTTTAATTTTTTTATTTCAAAGCGAAACTGTTTCTGGTGAACCAATAAGGTTTTGTAAGATTTTCAAGTATGTTTTTCTTAAAGTGTAAATTAAATAAATATATATTATTTATTAGTAAAAATGCAAATCATGTTTTGGAAAAGCTCCAGAAAATGATAAATAAGTTCAAAAGTTTCTAATCACACCTTTCTATACCGTTCATACATTACGCATTACTCGACGAACATTTGAGAATTTACGTTTTTTTGTTTTTTGTTTGGTTTTTTACAATTATTATATGTGCTTATAGTTCCTGCGGAATAATATATAAATATAATACATGGCATTACACACAGACAGAAATATGACAAATGAATTTTACAGCAAACCCATATTCAATATGCAAGTCGTTGAAAATCATTTAAACCCCAATTACATATATGTATGTATTTATTTTTATATTTTCCACTTCGATATCTATTTAGTTACAAAAAATCCCCTATATCGCCCCCATTTCGAACGGCTATAACATCGTTTAATGCGTTTTTTCCTCCTCCTTCAATAAATGTCAAATTTTGTTAATTTTATTTCTGCTTTTGTTTTTGTGTTTTTTTCTTTTTGGTTTTGTTTCTTTTCATATTAGCTGTTGTTGCTTTTCTTGCGATTATATTTATTTTAAGTAGAGAGAGTATTTGTTGAATATCTGAAAAAGAGCGCTTGCGCCACTTGTGTGTGTGTTTGTATGTTTGCTTACAAATCATTTCTATCATTCATTTTGCATCATTTTCTTTTTATTAGTAATAAGAAATATAATTATAAATTGTGAATTAATCGAAATCCATTAATCAATCAATAAATCAGTTAATTAATCGTAATAGTAATAATAATAATAATAAAAATATAATTTTAATTTGTAATAATAATAATAATAATGAGAATATATGTATGTATATTTTAATGCGTTTAATGTTTATGCTTTCGCTTCATTTTTCTTCGAATAGTAAAGTGTGTTTCTCTATGTATGTATGTTCTGCTGCAGCTCACTCATTTTACATATTATTAATAATAATTATAATTTATAAAGTGTGTTATCTTTTCTGCTGATTTTGCTGAATTTGCCTTTGACGAGTGTTGAGTTATGGTTTTTTGCTGTTGCTTTTCTGCGGCATATCATCTTTAATCATTACATAGGTATGTATTTTTTATTGTTTTTCCTTCTATACGCAAGAGTGTTGTGAAAACGCTTCATTTAAATAATTTGTATGATTTTGTTTAATATTTTATTTTTTTTTCATTTATTACTGCTGCAGTTATACTCGTTTCTTCTTTGTTTTATATATTTTTTAAATATCATTTAAGTTGTGCAACGGCTGGTTTCGTCTCGAAATTTTAGTCGCATTTCCTATGCTAAGTTGTTAGTGTGGTTTTTTTTTGCAATATTACATAAGTGTTCTTAAGCTGCGCCAGAGTTTTGTATGCTGCTCAATTTTCAACCGTTTTCCTGCTATGCGCTCAAGGTTCACCCTGTCGCACATTAGGTTTTTTCTCCGCAAAACTCCTCCTCCATCCCCGCTATCATTCATCTTCAGTGTTATTGTTGTTGTTGCGATTTTCTTTTGCTCTTAACTGTTTGTTTTTTCTTGTTTTCTATGTATGTGTGCCGTTTTTTTTTTATAAATATTATTGTTGTTGTGTTCTTCTTTATGTTGTTGTTGTCGCTCTAACCAGATGAGGCAATAGCTGTGTTGGTATCATCACAAATCGGTTGCTGTGCTGCCGCCTTATTCTGGCGCACCAATTCAGCGCGACGTTCCTAGACAGACAAAGTGGAAGTGTTATAATTAAGGCAATTAACCGTTTGTTTTTTATGTATTAATTGTTGAAAGGAAATGTTTTCTGTTTTAAAAATTCTAAATTTGAAAGCGTCGCTAGGCCTACGAAAAAATTTAACTAAGTTAAGCTCTTTTTATGAAACAAAATAAGTAATATGATAAATAAATATAAATACATATTTGTAAATTAAAGTAAAAAATACAGTACGGTAAGATATGAAAGGCAAAAAATTTAACAAAAAAAATATATAAAAACAAAATATAAAAAATAATTAATAATTAAAAAAATAAAAAATTTAAATTAATTAAAAAAATATTAAAAATGAAAAAAAAAATAATTATTAATTAAAAAATAAAAAACATAAAAATAACTAAAAAAAATAAAAAAAATTAGAAAAACAAAAAATTGAAAATTAGAAAAATAAAATAAAGTTAAATCAAAATAAATAAAATAAGCATTAAAATAAAAACTTAAAAAAACATAATTAATATAAAACCAAAACGAAAATAAAAAAATGAAAATTAAAAAATATTAAAGAAATATATGAAAAAAAAATAAAAAAAAAAAAACAATAAGTAATAAAAATAAAAAAATGAAAATTAAATAAAATAAGCAAATAAAATAAGTAAATAAAATAATGAAATTAAAATATTACAGCAATATAGAATAAAAAAAAAACATTAAAGGAAATAATATTTAACAAAAAAAGAAATAAAAAAAAACAAACACACAGAAAAATATAATAAAACTTTATTGATTATTAAAACAAAATAAAAAATTAGGTGAAATAAAAAAAATTTAATACTGAATTGCTATGGGATCATAAATGATATGATGAAAGGAAATAAAGTTTGACAAAAATAATTAAATTGAATAAGAAAAAATTCATAATTTAACAAAAACAATTAATATTTATATATACATATACAAATGTACATACATATATAAAATTAAATACATAGATATACCACAAACGTAATACATTTTTATTTATAAAAAAATTATTAATAATAATAAATAAAACAATAAAAAAGTAAATAAAATAATAAATAATAAGAGAACTGTACAAAATAAAAAAAATTAAACCAGGTAAATATAATATATCTTTCTTATTAATAAAAAAATAATAAAAAAATTAAATAAATATATATAAAAAAATAGAGTAAAATAAACAACAATTTATATACATACATATGTAAAAAAAAGTGCTACATTATTATTTGATTAAAAGAAACTAAAATATATACCGAAAAAAATTTTAGTTACAAATTTAAATAATAAATTCAACTGTTCTTTGCTTTAAAGAAGTTACAAATTTAAATAATAAATTCAACTGTTCTTTGCTTTAAAGAAAAAAATAAAAATTAAATTTATGTTTGTGTTGTTGTATGACTGTTTTACCTAACCCTAAGTGAACAGACTATAAGACTTTCGGAAATCTTCGTTTCCACGCCAGTCGGGTCTAAGTCACCGGAACGGACCGGAATTGTGTCGCTACAACAACACTTTCACAAATCCCCCAGTTCACCTTGAGGAACTACAACTGGCCGTTGGAAAGTTTAAAACTAACAAATCGCTTGGCCCTGGTGGCATCCCAGCAGAAACGAAAACAATCACCGCAACACTTCCTGCAATATTCTTAAATATGTACAACAACTGCCTCGAAGCTGGAACATTTTCTGATATTTGAAAGAAACAACTTGTCCTAATCTACCGCCCACTTTGCATGCTGGACACAGCGGGAAAGCTCTATGAAAGGCTATTTAAACCTAGAGAGGAAGCGGCTACCAATGAAGAAAACCCACTCTAGGAGCCATCCGAAGCATCATTGAAAGTGTCGAAGTCGCACGGCGTAGATGCCCCAAATACAAGATAATAGTTCTGTTGGTGACTTTACACGTTCGAAACGCCTTCAACAGCGCGAGGTGGACATGATCGACGCTTTGGGAAAACATCTTAAAATACCCTTTTACCTCAATGCTGTGGTGCGAACAGAAAACTGCTGTACCAGACTAGAGAGAGATCACGTCAAATAGAAGTTACGTCAGACCTGTGGAACATTAGTTACGACGAAATACTAAAACTTCAAATGCCAGACGAATCTTATTTTATCGCAACTACTACTGAAAAAAACTCATTACAAAAAAATATTTAATGCTAATTTACTTATTTTTGAGTGTGTTATTTGCAACCTTGGTCGTTGTATTTTTTTTTTTTTTAATAATTTTAAAATGGGATGGGAAATATCTAGTTCGGTAAATGGAAATGAAGGAACGTGTACGATGAATACATTACATTCCGACTGTTGTCGAAAATCACTGATAATTAATATATGAAAGATTTTTCTTTTTTTATATATATCCACAAATAGTATATAATTAAAATATTACATACATAACTATAGACGCTAACGAATACGGAACTTTAGCTAATTTATACTGGCATATGCTTACTAAATATAATTATCGTTCATTAAAATTATTGAAAATTAAAGAAGAGTATTTAAAATCGCTGCCGAAAACATCAAAAGCCATTCTTTGAAGCAATTTTTAAAATAAAAAAAAATTTAAAATAAATGTAAAACGAGATAAAAATTATAAACAAAATTAACAAAAGATAAAGAAATTAAAAATAAATAAAAACAGATTTGAAAAAAATAAAAGATATTTAAAAATTATAAAAATAAATATAAAATATAAAAATAAAGAAAAAATAAAATATTATAAATATAAAAAAAAATTTAAAATTAGAAAGATGAATAAGTTAACACCAAAGAATTTTTAAATTTATTAAAAGCAAAAAATTTTAAATTATAAAAAAAAATTTTTGCTCAATTAATAAAAAATATGAAAATTAAGCAATAAACTAAAAAAAAATTGAGAATTAATCGAAGACAAATTAAGAAAAACTAAAAAAAAATAAAAACAAAAATTTAAAGTAAAAAAAAAAAAATAACCTAAAACTAAAACGAACATTAAAACTAAAGAAAAATTAAAATTCAAAATGAAATAAACAAAAAAAGCAAATAAATTTAAATCACAAAAAAATTAAAAAATAAATTAGAAATAAAATAAAAACATTAAATATTAGACAATAAATTTTGCAAAAAAAAATTAAAAAATAGAAAAAATATCTCAAAAAATGCCATAGCTATACATGTTTGTTTAATATTTAATGTTTTTATTTTATTTCTAATTTATTTTTTAATTTTTTTGTGATTTAAATTTATTTGCTTTAAAAATAAAAGGTATTCAATAATATTAGCAATAAAAATGTATATATTTTTATATTTAAATAAATATTAATTAAATAAAAACGCCTAATTGCAACCAGCTATAAAATTCATAAGCAAACAAACTAAGCATTTTTGCATAAAATATAAGCGAACAAGAACAAGTGTTGATGATACGAGTATACACGAGTTAAATAGCAGTTAATGAGAGAGTGGTGACACCTACAAGTTTTTGAACTTTTTCAATTTTCTTTTGTATCTCCTTTTCACGATTTTGTTCGGCGGTGTACAATTTATTTTCAATAATGCGGGTCTTCTCCTCGAGTTTTTGTGTTTCCAATTGGTCGATTTGATTTTTTTTGTTAGTGTTCTATAATGAATACATACAAATGCAGTCAGTAAAAAAGAAATGCATGAACACATGATATTAATGTTGGTTTTTAATTAATTTCATTTTTTGTTATTTGTTTTTATTAAAAGAAATTTTTATAAAGAATTTTTTTATAAAACAATTTTTTATAAAAAAAGATTTTTATAAAACAAAATTTTTATAAAGCAGTTTTTTATAATTTTTTTTTATGAAATAGTTTTTTATAAAACAAAATTTTTATAAAGCAGTTTTTTTTTTATAAAAAATTGTTTAATAAAAAAAAATCGTTTCTTTTAAAAATTTATAATTTATAAAAATGTCCAGATTTTTTTATAAAAGAAATTTTTTATAAAAAAAAATAAATTATTTTATATAAAAATTTTTGTTTTTAGTTTTTTTTTTATTATAAAAAAGTAGTTAGTATTTGCAACAAAAGTACGCAGGCAATTAGAGAGAATGAGTGTGTGAGAGAGAGAGAAAGAAAGGTGGATTTTCAAAATGCAAATCACAACGCTTGGGTTTTAGTGGCACAAAAAAATTTTGTTAAAAAAAAAATAATTAAATAAAAAATATTTTTTAATTAAAAAAATGTTGAAGAAATGCAATGCTTGCTGCTTCAAAATTATTTATTGTTTATGTAGGACGCGCATACAAGTTCGCCGCAACATGCCGCGTTGCATTCGGTGTAATGTGCGATTCAGGTGTATGTTTAATTTTTTTACAAAAAAAAGCCAAAATTAATTATAAAAAAATTGAGCAAAATACAAAAATGCTACAATCAGTTGGTAAATCATTAAAAAACCGCTAGATATAGTTACATATAGTATTTATATTTCAAAAAATTCAAACAAAACTGTACATTAGCTATAACAGTACATACTTTATAGTAAATATATTTTTTAAACACATATCTACATATACATATTTGTATGCATGTATGTACATATGTACATGAGATCTATATAATTTTGCTTTGCCAGTTTTATTTTTCTATATAAACTATATTGTGTGTGCGTTGGTGAGTGGGTTTTTTCTTGTTGTTGGTGGTATTGGTGAAAATGTTAGCGAAAAGGAATTGTGAGTTGAAAAAGTTTCAAACTTATAATATAATAAGAGCAATTTTTCAATGCTTAAAATCGCTTACATGCTCCTTAAGACGTTCCAGCATCTTTTTAATGTTCTCATCTCGCAAAGTCTGAGCGGTCTTCAATTTCTCCTCAATGGCCACTTTCTCAATGGATTTCTGCTGCTCCAATTGTTCGCGTGTCTTCTCAATTTCTTGTGAGTGAATCTGTCATCAAGTAGAAAATTTTATAAAATAAAAAAAAAATATTAATATGTTTGCACCACACTTACCTTCAATTTCTCCTTCATGTCGCTAATGATGGCTTCGCGTTTCTCAACATGCTGTTCGATTTTGGTTTCCAACTTCTCCTTGGTCTGATTGATGAACTCATTGGTGATTTCATCCTTTTTGCGTGTGGCCTCCTCGATTTTCGACAGTTTGTAGGTTAAATCGGCCATTTTCTTTTGTTCCAAAGACTGTTGAAGAAGTGAAAGTTAAAATATTGTTTAAACATTGCAAATAATGATCTAAAAAATAAGTTATTTAACATTTAAATCATATTTTTTAATTTTGTATTACCAAAATTTTAATTAAAAATAATTTTAAAGTTTCTAAAAAGAAAAAATTAATCTCGAATCCCGAAAAAAAATTTTGTTCTTTAAAATAAAATGTTCAAAAATCAAAATTTAAACTTTAATTTTAAAGACAAAATTTTTTTTTGGTAAAAATTGGCAACCCAATACATTTTTTCGAAATATGTTAAAGTAGCCTCACTGTTGATTACTTACAATGCGTCGCTCTTCGGCAGCTTTCAGCTTTTGCTCGATCTCCTCGGCTGACACATTTTTACCAGGTGTCACTGGACGCTTGGGTACTACCACATTGGGTGCTGGCTCGGCCAGAATCACTTCATAGCTAAGACCGCCACGCGATTTCTCCTGGCAGCGAATTTCAGTGGCTGTAATGAACAAGAAAATGCGTAATATGATTAATATTTATTTATTAATGTCTGGTTTTTTGAAATTTATTTAAATACATATAATATATAATTAATTTAAGGGTTTAGGTTTAGATTTATGTCGTTTTTATTTTAGATTTAAGTTTAGGGTATAAAAACAGTTAAGTTGAGATATTGATATCAAAATTTGCACACGTTCATTTCTCGACAAGAAGCGGCTCATTTGTTGATACCGCCAATATCGGGCCACTATAGCATATAGCTACCATACAAACCAATCAATCAAACTGAAGACGTTGAAAGGATTTTTTTCGTTTAATTGTTAAGATATTTCATCGAAAATTCTCATATATTATTGTCCAAGACAGCGCTACACTTTCTGAAGAAATTGTTTAGATCGGACCACTATAGCATATAGCTGCCTTACAAACCGCCCGAACAAATTCAAGACCTTGTATGAAAAACTTTTTTATTTTACAAGCTATCTTCACGAAATTTCTCATAGATTACTGCCTAGGACAGCGCAACACTTTTTGAAAAAAACTGTTCAGATCGAACCACTATAGCATATAGCTGTCATACAAATTGATCGATAAAAATCTAGATAAAAGGATATAAACTTTTCTGCTATAAGAAATGCACCTGTGAAGGGTATTATAGCTTCGGTGTTGCCGAAGTTTATGTTATTTACTGTTTTATTATACAAAAGCTGTAAATCAGCCATGTACTTCAAATATAACCTAAAAAAGTAAAATTTTTGCTTAAATTTAAATTAACTTATGTTCACTTTCAGGCATATTTTTGTGTTGGAAAAAGTTATTGCGCAGAAAAAACAAATGTATATTTATTTATGTACATCCCTATAAACATATGTAACCTGACTCTGTTACATATTCAAATAGCGTAATTTTTTATGAAATACTATATTTTTTCCAATATCCGTCGAAACAATCATGAAAATAAATATGTTGGAAATTATTTTTTCATGCTACAAATGTTACTTACACATTTGTAGATCATATGTATACATATGTATATGTATGTAAGCATATCCAGTTATTTTTTCAAAATCGTATTTTTGCTATAAACTCGTCTACCATTTGTATTTTAACGAGTACACATGTATGTCTGTCTGTAGTTACATAAATTCCGTTTTTTCTTGGCGTCATAAAACTTCACGCATTTTAGTTCACCATAATGGCGGCGTGTTGATAAAAATATTTCCTTTCCACTCATACATACATTCGCTTATACATATGTATGCACGAGTAAAATGGATTGCAACACTTAAAATGCATGCAATATTAAAATGGCGTAGCAGGTGTGAAACCGTTAAAATTTCGTACTTTTTTGCTTGCACTTTTCATGCATTTGCTTTTAGTTGATATTGCATATAAAGTCATTATTATGCTATGATAGGTACGCATGTGCGGCATATGATTTATAAGACACTTAATATTGCGGAAATATTTTGAAACTATTTTGGCTGCTGTATAATTTGGAAAGTTGGTAAAATATAGTTGGCAGAAGTTGAGTTTTTGCTACATTAAATTTGGTATTTATTTGAAATGAAATTCGTAATATTTTTTTTATGTTTATTTTTTTTTATATTTATTTTTTTTATATTTTTTTTTTTTTTTTTTTATTTATTTTATTTATTTATTTAATTTATTTATTTTATTCATTTAATTTATTTATATTTAATTATTTTATTTTATTATTTGATTTCTAAAATTCGATACAAATCTAGATAAAAATGTTATAACTTTTCTTCCATAACAAATGCACCTTTGAAGGGTATTATACATAGCCTCGGTGTAGCAAAAGTTGATATTTTTTCCTGTTAATTAAGAAAAAACTTTAGATTTTTGTAAAAAGTTACTATTTTTGTGTTTCGAACAATATGAAAAATTTTGCAAATATTTAGATTCTTGATAGGTGCTCAATTCGCATCATTTTTCGTTTACCTAAGAACCACAGTAGCCTTCAAAGTAAGCTTAAACGGCATAGAAATAACTGCGAAAGTTTTTTTTCTTAAGATTTTTGCAAAAACCGCTTTATATAACCGAAAAAGACCCGAATTGTAATCGGAACAGACCCGGTTTAATCCGGAACAGATCCGGATTATAACGTAAACAGATCTGGATAAATATCCGGTCAAATTCTTTTAAGGTGTTATTTTCTACTTGTGAATTTCAAAAAATTGTTTTTGTTTGAAATTTTTTTTTATGTATTTGACAATATTACCCGCAACTTTGAAGTTGATTAGGCAAATAGATTCGGCGATATGAGCTTACCCATTTGTAAAGCAAAATCTAAAAAGTCCAAAAATGTGTTTTTTATAACTTACAGGTTAGGCGGTTACAAAATGTTTTTCTCGAAACTGTGTTTTTGTGACGGTTGGCAAGATTTCTCGAGCACTACTGAACCGATCTTCATGAAATTTTACACAAGTCTTTGAGATACAATTTTTAAAGACTTTGACTTCAATTATTTCGTGAAATTTTCATGTTCTTGTAAAATAAATAAAAATGTAAAATAAAGTTTTAACTAAAATACGTTTTTTTTCACTTGCGATGATGCTGCAAGGAGTTATCCTGCCAACGTGGGCGCATCTTTTTTCCAAAGGGGTCACCGGAAATGGCGTCGCAATGCCCTAGTTTAAAATATTTTTTTCCAAACATTTTAGAATTTTTTTGTTAATAGTGTATGTTTGTAACAATAAAAAATTCTAATTATTTTATATGAGAAAAAAATTGTTGAAAAAAGCTGCCCTTAACACTTCTCCCTATTATTTTTATTTTTTTTTTACCGTAAAGTAAAATTATAATATGTAAAGAAATAAGCTAACATAGATTTCAATGACGCCTTCAGTCAACAAAAGTCAGAAACCCTGAAAATAGTGACTTTTTAAAATATTGAAGAAAATTTGTTATTTATATTACGTTAGAGGTATTTGTAGCCATATGTACTTGTGAAATCCTACACATTCTCAAACAAAAAACCACCAAAGGTATTTCATTTCGTGGGTGCAAATACCAGTCATCAACGCACTCGCATTCAAATTATTTAACCAGTACAGACGCGTCTATGCTGCACAAAGTTGCGTGGAAAGGTTATAGACATATCCAATAGGAAAAATTTTAGCAGGAAAGTACTAAAATAACCGTGAATGCTATATGAGGTTGAACAAATTATTTTATTCGACTACTTTCTTAAGAAATTTATAGATTTAGAACTTTCAAAAAAATTGATTGTCGTCTTTTTCAATTGTTTCTATGACGCGTCTGGGCGTTTTATAGTTTTTTTCTTCTTTGTCGACGTTTAAGATACTACTATATATATACTATAATTAATACTAAGCTAATTCGGATTTTTCTAACAACCTTGCAATTTCATTAAGCTTCCAAAATTCCTTTCCTACATTCCTACAGGGTTGCTTTGCTTTGTATATACCGTCTTCATGTCTATGTGCATTCTTTTGCGGCTTAAAACAAAAGCACACACAAAAGGTGGCCTTTGTGGTGTTATGAGGCTAGTCGAGCGTGTAAAAATGCTTTACAACTCCGACTATTTCCAAAGGGGTTGTAGAAAAAATATTTCAAATAAGAGAAATAAGAGAAAAGCGTTTGCAATTTTAACCTTGGCCATGTGTGACTTTAATACTCTCAAAAGTTGTCGCGAGTGAATATCTGAATTTTATACTAAAACAGTATGTACTATCACTGAAGTAGACTGAAAAAATTTTAGTTATTTTATAATCGGAATTTTTAATTTAATACTATGTGTAACTGATTGATTTCGTGATCTTCATTTGATCGTTTTCAGTTTCTGTTTCTAATCGAAAACTCTAATTTAATTATCCAATTGACTATCGGATATACAGTGGTCGTGAATACATCATCTCAAATAAAATACTTCAACCAAGTAAGGTGATCCATTTCGATGTTCCCTACTTTTTTTTAAGAAAAAGCACAGAACCTTTAATTTTAAAGAAGACTTTTTATTGCCTTTCGAAATAACAATCGTTGGTATATTTTTTTTTGAAGATTATCTCTTTCATATGTTGGCTACGGCTACATCTCAGATGGTCCATCCGTTGAGTCGAATTTTCGATTACACGTTCGAGCATTTCGACAGATAACTGGCAAATGATCCAAAGCCTGTATCGAAGCGGCATTGTCCGCATAGACTTTGGACATATTTCCACAGGAAAGAGTCTAACGGCGTAATATCACACGATCTTGGTGGCCAATTAACCGGCCCAAAACGTAAAATTATCTGCTTAGCGAAGTGTTCTCTCAATAAATCCATTGATGCTATGTGTAAGAATTGGCGCCGTCTTGTTGAAATCAAATGTTGCCGAGGTCACGAGCAGTCAGGCATCAAATAGTTGGCTATCATGGCGCAATAACGGTCTCCATTGACGTTTTCCATTACGTTTTCACCGGCATCATTTTTGAAAAAATATTGACCGATGATTCCATCGCCTCATAAATCACACCAAACCGTTGTTTTTTCTGGGTGGAATGAGGTTGTTCTTCCTTGCAAATGCGGCAAGTTTTTTGTTTGGTTTGCCCATTGAGTCAGAAATGTGCCTCATCGCTGAACAAAATTTGGCTCGTCAAGCGTCGGATCTTCCTGGAACTTTTCAAAAGTCCACAGAGCAAAACGATGTCGCTTGGAAGGTCGAGCGGCTTCAGTTCTTGCACAAGCTATATTTTGTACGTTTTTTAATTTAAGATCTCGACGTAAAATGCGCCAAGTCGTTGCATACGTCAGTCCGAGTTGCTGCGAACGACGCCGAATCGACTCTCCATGGCCTTCGTGTATACTTTCAGTTACGGTTGCTATATTTTCGTCACTGTATACTAGAAGTAGTCTATTCGGTCCACTATTATCCAATAGTGAATGCTGGGTCTCAAGATGGGTGATGGTGTTGCGAATAGTACGCTCATTAGTCAGATTATTTTGACTATAAGTTCAGCGAAGGCTGCCAAACACATTCTTTACAGAACGTTTTCGTAGTAAAGTTGAACGATTTGTAAATCGTGTTCAGGCTAAATCTTTCCATGGTGAAATGCCAAACAATACTGAACAATAATAGCATGACACAGCTTGACACGACTCTCGCGTGATCTGTCAAAAAAAGGCTATAGAAAAAAGTACCTCTACTTGGATACCCCGTTATATATTAAATTTTATAGAGGCTCCTAAGTTTTCTTCTGGGTGTTACAAACTTAATACACCCTGTTCAGGGTATAAAAAATATATTAAAAAAAATATTCATAGTAGACAGCGAAGCTAAAATTAAGCCCATAAAAGTATGCTAACTTTTTCATTCTCTCTGAATCAAGCCGAGCTGTATTGCTAATAAGAACGAATACAACTCAATATTTAATAGAATTACATGTAACTTATTTTAAGAAAGCTATATTATTTAATGAAACAGCTGAAGTCTACAATACCTCTGCTGATTTCCACATTCGTCTTCATTTGAAGTCCTAACGACTGAAATTTTTCTATGCGCCAAAATGTAGGCAATCTTTGCTAGACTATTTTGTACGAGAAAATTTTTTTGATTAATGGAAAAGATGGAAAATTGTTTTCATTAATGCATTTCTTTAATTTCCTCTTTCACCTTAATATTATTACATTTCAAAGATATAATGACCGCATACTGCTTCCACAGGCTTTTAAGAAGAAATTTTGCGAGAAAATTGTTCATTAAATCATGAAAATATCAGCTTTACTTTGCTGCAAAAAGTGTGAATGGTATAGTAAAAGGTGACGACACCACCGCAGTCGACCCACACCAAACCACAAGCTACCTTCTACCTTATCGTTATAACCACAAAAACTAATAAAGACATTTTCACACATTTTCTATTGGATTATGTCGACCAAAAGACCTAAAGCCAACGGCCACACAGGTATTTTGCCGCATTTTTTGGTTTGTGAAAATATTTATGTAGATGTGAGCAGTGATTTGGCAGAAGTGCCAGGCCTGACTTGCCAAAAAAGTGCTGACTGAGCAAACGGAAAGCTGAAAGGAATTCCTGAAAAGTCAAAGTAAAAGCAGACGAGGGAAAAAAGTGAAGAGCGAGATATTGGTTCTATGCTTGAATGAAAAGAGCGCTGGAGAGAGGAGCTGAACTTGGAACTAATGCCAACAACAAGAAAGTGTATGTGGTGTTTGTGGTGTATACGTATAGTTCCGAGTATGTGGTGAATGAATGTGTTGAAATTTCCTTTGCACTCAACTTTAAGCTGGTGGGCGTAAATGAAGTGGAAAATTATTTGTTGAGTAGGACAAAAAGGAAAAGTGTTTTGAAGCGAGTATTTTTTTTAGTTTTGGTTTTTTTGGTGCACAAATAATATTGATGGTTTTGTTGGTTAAAAGGGACTTTTTTGACATTTTTGTGGGTGTGTGGTAGTTCATAACGGCACTTTATAAAATTTCTGTTTTCAATATAAATATATTATATATAAATATATTATACATATATAAAAATCGTGTATGCCGTTTTAACCACAAAAATAACCACACACCACTTCACCACCTGCCCACATACGGCTTGAGGATGCTTTTGAAAAGCAAATATCCAATTTCTATGGCTTATTTGTTGTGTGTATTCTGCTCACAAAGTAAATAAACACACACTGGCCCACACACTTCGGCTCTTCACTTATACCGTTATTTGCTTTTGCTTTATTGTTTGCTGGCACTCGGCGGTAACATAATTTGTCTGCATTATTTGCTGTCAATCAATTTTTCGTAGCCGCTTTTGAGTGTTTTGACACCGCCTGTATTGATAAATAAAATTGATGATGCTGTGCCAAAGTGTCGATAAATTACTTGCATACCCAAAGGCGCACAGGCCGCACAGAAATACGAGCGATAGCCGTATTTTTCCTCTCTCTCTCTCTGGCTGGTTAAAAAAGGCAATCGCTTTGTCAGCATTTATTGCTATTTTGCCAATTATTTGTCCCCTCCTAATGTGGACATTTTGTTTATTTATTTTTATTTCTCTGACTTGAGAGTGGAGCTAAAACTTGAATTGGGCGCTTCTTGCCATTATGTAAGTATGATTTGAGTCATTAGTTGGGTATTTTCGTGTGTGATGAGCATATTAAGTGTATTAAGCGTATTAAAGTTAAGAAGTTGGAAAATACTGTATTATTGTTGTTGTAACGGTTATCTAGTCCCCATTAATATGGTAAGATTCAGATAAGTTATCAACGAGCTCATCCAACGGTAGGCCCAGGAAACGTTAGGTTAGAAAATACTCATAGTGTTGGTTTAGTTGGAAGAGGTATTCGTATGAGGCTTAGCATTCTTCCTATAACGGGAACAATAATTGATACCATCAAGCATCTCGCACATTCGGTGAAGTGAATGGGCCCAAAACGAGAAGCCACTGATTACTATTTTCACTAGAAAGTTTTCTTCAGTGATGAAGCTCATTATTTGTTGAATGGATACGTATATAAACAAAAAATGTGTCGCATTTGAAGTGATGATAAACCACAAGTCATTGTTGAGACGCTGATATATCCACAAAAAGTCACGGTTTGGAGTGATCTGTGGTCAGAAGGAATCATTGATCCATATCTCATCCAAAATGAAGCAGATCATAATATCACGGTTAAAGGGCAACGCTATAGAGTCATGATTAATGACTTTTTCGTGCCTGAATTGAAGAATGTTGATGTGGTCGACTCTGGTTCCAACAAGACGGCGCTACTGTTCCCGAAACAATAATTTATTGAAGGAAAGTTTTGGTGAGCGCATTATATCGCGGTGTGACACTGTAGCGTGGCCTCTAGGAAGTGCGATTTAACAACGCTGGAGGGTTTTTTCTATGGTTATGTGAAATAAGCCCGAGCCGACGACGGCCTTGGAAGAGAATATCGACTCGGCGCCGTTCCAAATCAACTCGCACTGACGTATGGATCGCTTGACGCATTTCACGTCGAGATCTTAAATTGAGAGCGTACAAAATACAGCTTGTACAAGAACTGAAGCCGCTCGACCTTCTTAACCGACATCGCTTCGTTCTATGGGCTCTTGAGAAGTTCCAAGAAGAACCGACGTTTTCGAGCCAAATTTTGTTCAGCAATAAGACACATTTCTGGCTCAATGGGTATGTAAACGAGTAAAATTACCGCATTCGGGACGAAGAGCAACCTGAAGAGATTGAAGAGCGGCCATTACATCCAGAAAAAACAACGGTTTGGTGTGGTTTGAGGGCCGGTGGAATCATCGGTTGATATTTCTTCAAAATGATGCTGTTGAGAACATAACCGTCAATGGCGACCGTTTCGCGCCTTGATAACCGATTATTTGATGCTTGAAATTGAAGCTCGTGATCTCTGCGACATTCGATTTCAACAAGACGCCGCCACTTCCCACACATCGCACCAATTAATGGATTTAATGAGGAAACACTTCGGTGAGCAGATGATTTCACGTTTTGCGTCGGTCGATTGGCCACAAAGATCCTGTGTTATCACACCGTTAGACCTTTTTCTGTGGGAATATGTCAAGTCTAAAGTCTTTTCGGACAATCCCATTTCGATTCAAGCCGCGGAACAAAATATCACGCGTATCATTCGAAATGCTCGAACGAGTCATCGAAAATTGTACACTACGGATGGACCAACTGAGACGTAGCCGCGGCCAACATTTGAAAGAGATAATCTTCAAAAAAGAAATGCCAAAGAATGTTCTTTCGAATGATAATAAATATTCGTTATTAAATTTGAAGCTTTTGTAGGGAAGGACAAATTATTCTAAATTTTTTATTCATTTCTGTTAATCCCTTTCATTTCCAACATTCTTTGATAAATGTAGAAATTAAATTAACTGCATTTTTCAAGTTTCCCCAAGATTAACTCTTGTTTTCCGGGCACTAGTGAAAATTGCAACCGGCTTCGAGCAAGTGACCGGTCATTTACATTCATTTCTGCTAATTCTTAATTTTTATTTCATTTTCACATAGTGTTCATTCTGCGTACTAAAAATATAAAAACACATAATACGAGCTCAGTATGGTCTGAGCACGCACTCAAGGGCTAGTGGTGGTGGTGAGTGGTACATTGTAACCGGCCCTTTTACAACACTGCGGCATACTAAGTCGCACACATAGTAAAACTATCGTAAATATTTACTTAAGCTAAAAATGCACATTTAACACAATTCGCAATTTACTTAAGTGGCTCTTAGTCATCATCATCATCATCATCGGCATCATCGGCATCCATGCCAACCCAGTAGGTCGATTTTCTGTGCTCCTCCACTCTTTCATGTTACCGTTGACGTATACAACACAGCATCCATTGGTTCTCCATATACCTTCATTCTGCTCCCTGAAATCACATAACATTCGTCCTTTACACAAACACACACAATTGCACACGCACATTGTGTTACTAAAGCACCTTTTCCTGTACTCCATAACATTTGCCGGCTTCTTTGGCATATATAATTTGTTCCGCTCTCTTTCCGCACTCATTCTAGCCATTCAACACGTTGTTGCAACAGGCCTGCTGCCTGCTTTGCTCTACGCAATTTAGCAATGAGACGCTTTTAATTCTCGACCCTGCACTCTACTATCCGCTTTCCTTCCATTTTCCACTTCATAACCTTTCATGAACATTGTTCATCCATTAGTGCGACTATCCCTACGTGCATACATATGTATGTAACTATGTCTGCTGTGTAAGTACTGGTAAGCGTCCCGGCACAATTTTGTTAGCTTGCTTGGAACCCCATTAAAAGCAGTTAAATGTTAATATTGTAACCACTACTGTAGAGTCAACAATCGCTTTTACAAACAAACAGAAAAGGCGGAAGATGGTTTATGCTAATTGAAGTGTTGTTGCAAGTAGTGATTAAATAGAGATTTCATGGCTTAAGTAATGCAAGTTCATTTGCAAAAGTCGATGATGAATTAACAATGATAAAGAAAATCCACAGACCAATAGCATAAAATGAGTTAAAAAGATCCTTATCTTGATTTTGATCGGTCAAGTTTGTATGAGAGCTGTAAACTCTAGTCGCTGTTGAGTTGACAGTCCTTGGTCGAATAAAATTCCGGGTCCGTTTCGGTTACGTAGACCCGACTGTCATGGGAAGGGATGCTCTAGTTGCTTTGGGTGATCGGTCACAAAGGTATAGCCTGGAATGAATTGGCTGATGAGCTCGCCCGCTCCGCACCCATCCACTGACATGGTAGGACCTGAACCCTACATCGCGGTTGGTCCCTATACCATGAAGGAGCTGCTCCGCAAGGAAGACGGATTAGGCAGGGAAGGGTATTGCCAACAACTCCAAGGCATGCGCCATGCCAAGTTGCTAATGGTTGGTTGGTTAAAACCTTAGCTTAGCAGGTTTAAATATGTAGTCAACCTATCAAGGGACAAACTTAGGCTACTTGTCGCATTCTACTCTGGCCACTGTGAGCTCAAGAAGCGCTTATATAACATAGGCCTAGCTTCTTGTGCGAATTACCGGTTCTGCGACAGGGCACCTGAAACCCAGAACATCTGCTGATAGCAATCTGCAGAGGCAGGATAAAGGATCTTGAATCCATGTTTCGAAATAGGGACCACATCGCCTCATTAGCACCTAGCTGTATTTTGAAACTTATAAATATGCTGGGGCTAAATGGCTCATTGTGAATTGGGAGAGGACACAATAGACCTTAGGTTGTGGTGTAATCCTCATTTAATTATTCTTATCTAATCTTCTCCTATACTTTAGTCGTCCGATCTGAGCAATTTGTTCGGATTTTGTAGCGTTCTCTTGGACAATACTATAATGCCAAATATCGTGAAGAAATCTCGTCGAATAAAAAAGCTTTCCATGACAGATTAATCGGTCAGTTTCTATGGCAGCTATGAGCTATAGTACTCCGATGTCAGCGGTTCAAATAAATGAGTAACTTTTTGAAAGGAAAAGAAAGTATTAGATGTTTCCAACTCATCTTCCTCAATGCAACTATGACAAGTTGCGGCTTCCAAAATCTTCAGCCTCACCGAGTATCAATGGAATAGTGTCCAGTTTGCTTGCTAAGAGCTAGCAGTTCAATGGAACTTTTACGTTCCACTCTGGTCCAGCAGGCTTTCCCAACCCCACAAGTGCTGGTTGTAGCCCAACGCTTACTGAGCTTGCGCTCAGATACAGCGACAACTACTCGTTGCTATTCTAATGCGATTATGGCAAGGCTGCCCTTTTTATTGGGCTCATCCGCTTTACAGTTTCCGACGATTCCGCTGTGTCCAGGCACCCAGACAAACTTAATTTGGAAGTAGCTTGTTGCTGTAGCTAGTGAGATCACGCACTTCTTGATTAACTTCGGGCTCACTGTCAACGAGTTCAAGGCCTATATAGCAGTTCTGCTATCGGAGTGGATTTATACTTCACTAAAAGAAGACGTACTGCTACCTTCATGGCTGGTACTTCTGCTTGAAAGACACTACAGTGGTCTGGCAGTCTGAAACAGGAGTTGGTTGAGAGCTCCTGACAGAAAACTTCCCCTCCAATTAGGTCCATTGGCTTGTTTAAAAAACATTTTAATTTGTACAAAATTTTCCTGCTTTTTAAAGACATATGAAAGTAATCGTCTACTTCATTAAATCACCTTGATTTTAGTTTTCTTACTGCATTTATTACACGCCTTGGACTCTTTCAACAACTAACAAGTGAATTTAATTATTTTAAACAAATCTGTCTCTTCTTGCTCTAAAACTGCATTTTAAATGAATACCAAATCTAATTAAGCCTGCCAGTATAACAGGAATTGTGCCACCAGAGAATTGTGCTTTTGCTTGTTTTATGTTTCACACGTACAAAGAGGTATATTGTAGGCTAAATGTAATGCCCACAAATTTCTGCAGAATTACTGATATTAGATAGACACCACAAGCCACATGTCGAACATGAGCTGCAGGTGTCAATTGATGTCTTCAAATTCAGTGAACAGCACTGCCTTGTCTTACAAGGACAAGAAGGCTAATGTTGATAGTGCTATGTAGATGAATGGGTTGTTAAGTGGTGTAAATATTTACTTATACATGTGTATTTGATTTCCACTACTGTATACACATAAATTTATTTAGTTTTTCCCCAATTTTCTATAAATATTAAATTAGTCCCTAATTCGGGGCAAAAGTGTTATGAAATCTGTTCCATAGCTTTTACAATTCCATTCGCAATTTCTTATTGAAAGGATTGACCTATGATCTTTTATTAATATCTCCTATAGTGCTATGTTACACTGGTCCTATCTAAATAATTTGTTCGGATTAATTTTTTTTTATTGTATGCATAATATCTCTAGAATATTGTGTAAAATTTTTAAGTTAGCAATTGGTGGTTGCGTTTTCCCGACATCTTACGTTTTCAAACTCGGTACCCTTGATAATTTCAAAACCACTGATCCTATCGAAATTTTGAACAATATTTATGTACATAAAGTATGAAGTAATACCAGGGAGATCTTTATCAAATAAAATTTTATTATATAAAGAGAAATAACCGATTTTTTCACAAACAAATTGCTTTATCTCATCAATTACAACTGTAATTCAATTAAAAACTGAAAATTCGAAAAACATTTTGGGTGTTATCTGGGGAAAACTATTATCTAACGAGTTATTTTTCGATTTCAGATGATTCAGTACCTAGCTAAATATCATGTAGTATTAATTTAATACACAACTTTAACTTAACTGCACAAGAAATGATTTTGAATGACCAAGAAATATTATGAGATAGCTGAATATGCCACGAGCTCACCATCGACTGATTCACCGTGTCACAATTCCATGAAAATGCTGACAAAATTGTATGTAAAAGGTTTCGAATAACCCATATACTTCGGATCTGACCCTAAATCCTTTTTTCCGTTCACAAAACTTAAGAAAATGTATGCTGAGAGAAATTTGGCAACATAGCAAAACGTAATCGTTAAGACCAAGGCCTATTTCAAACCAAAGGCGATTCGCCTATTACCTTTTTCGGTTTTTACATCTTAAGAAAATGTTCACTCAAAGAAATTTGACAACATAGCAAAAAGCAATCGTTAAGACTAAGAAATTTGGCAACTTAGCAAAAAGTAATCGTTAGATCAATATACTTAAAAATACTTTTTCGGTTTCCAGATCGTTAAGTTTGACAACATAGCAAAAAGGCCTATTAAAAACAAAGGCAACATACTTACATACATGGTATCGAAAAGTTGGAAGAGCGATATGATTATGTATCGCTTTCAGTAGGAAGAAAACGTTGTACATATGTCAAAAGAACCTTCATTAAAAAAACAACTGGTATATATACAAGGGTGATTCAAAAAAAAAATTAATTTTTTTCATAAAGCCTCCAAATATGAGTTTTTAAAAACAAAGGTCCTCCGCCTAACGGTTTTCTATTTTTTCTTATTATCAGATAGAAAAATTTATAACTCGCTTCCAACTACTTGAAAAAATATCTTGTTAATTAGGTTTTGTAGGAAATTGAATGCTCTAAAATATGGTCTCTTATGATTTTTTCGTAAACCCAACCGTTTAAAAGATATTAACAGTTAAATTTTGATTATTTGTAATATTTCTTTAATTTTATAACTCAATAAAAAAAAAATTTTAATAGATTTTTGGGGAGGTATTCTTAGAGGTGTCTAGGAACCTATTTTTCAGAGTATCAAACGAAAAAAAAAAATTTTTTTTTTGATCCACCTTAATAACTTAATCGAAAAATATATTTTTATGTACAAAATATGTTTCAAAATAATTTTTTTTCATTGAGTTATAAAATTAATAAGAAATAAAGAATTTTTTAAAAAATCAAATTTGTGTTTAAATGTTTACAAAAAAAATCATAAGAGACCATATTTTAGGCATTATACAAAACTAATTAACAAAATATTTTTTCAAGTAGTTGGTATATTTTAAATGCTAGGCGGTTTTTTTCTGATAAAAAAAAATAGAAAACCGTTGGCAATTAAAAAATATTTCACTAGATAGGAAAAGATGTGTATATATATATACATATACATATATAGTATATAGACATATATATGTATGTATATTAGGATGAACGAGAATATCTTTAATTTTTTTCCTTAGATACCGTGAAAATATTTTCCGAAATTACGAAAACAGGTCTGACTAAGTTTGAGCTCTCACTGTTAATAATAACAGGTAGCGCATTGTGATTTTAGGTTTCCCATATATCCATATAACACAGCAATATTTTCTAAAATACATATTTCGGTTCTCAGATCTTAAAAAAATATTCGCTGAAAGAAATTCGGCAACATAGCAAAAAGTAATAATTGCTTCAATGCTCTTTTCTTATTTCGTTTGGTTGTTTAAGGCATTTGAACATACTATTTTATAGTGAAATTGAAATCTTGTTTAACGATTTTTTAAAAAGGACTTTAATTGACTTTTTGGTAAGTCAACTCATTCAGAAGCTATTGGTGGTTAAAGTTCAAACTTAAAAAGTAAAATATAATGATTTTTTTTTTTTAGTTAAAAAAAAATTTCTTTTACATTATTTCACAAAATAATATCCCAAAATCAAAACAAATTAAAAAAAAAGGTTTTTTGGCCCACCTTACTGTATGTTACATATAAAGAAAACTTTTAACATTTTATGTGAAAAATTATACCTCAAAATAAAAATAGAAAAGTATCTAAAAAAAAACATTTTTTTGGCCCACACTAACTCATTTCATTTTTTGCTAAGGTAAATACCGAGAGTAAGCCAAAAAACGATATCGCACCTTCGAAAAAGCAAAAAAGGATCATTAAAAAGCGCACTGCTAAGCATATGCGCTCAACGCTTAGCTTTGCATAGCAATATACATATGTCTGTATGAACAAGCGACATCGGTCTATACAATTTAATTAAAAGTAAAAGCCAGCTTAAGCTTACCGCTGTGTTATACGGTTAATGCCGGCGACTATGCGCCTTAAACTATGCAATATTTATGTTAGTTCAAGCATTAAATGCGCTTTTCTTTCTACAGACAAAGGGCAAACACACACATACGCATGTATAAACTTGTATATATGTGTTTGGGTATATGTATGTGTATTCATACATTTCCATCAGACATTTTTGCATATGAATGCATCGCGCATTTACAGCAAATAACGCACAAAAGAAACTCACTCGCTTGCACAACATTTTTCAAACGATATTTTCAAAGCAAATAAAAAATAATAATATTTTAAAACGGGTATTTAACTGTACCTTTAATAGATGGGGTTCTGCGCACACATGGAAATAGAAATCTATGGTAGGGCTGCTTTTTTTAATGAAATCGGTATTTATTTTTCTATATTTCATATATACATACATATACGCACACATACACACATGTATCTATATTTGTACGTGCATGAATAGCTTAAAATGCACATTTAAAATGCGTTTTTTCACAATTGTTTAGCTTTCGTATCGCAGGGTGACCCAATTTGTGTTGCTCAGCAAACCAAAAATGAATACCAACAACAGCAATATATGCCCTTTTATGCGCCAAAGCGACATTAAATGCTGGACATTTATGACGCTGTGCGAAATTTATCGTTTCCTGCTGCGCAAAAGCGCCATTCGGAGCGTAAATGCTGTCGCCAGCAGCTGCAATGGCTGTTGTTGACTGCCAACTGTGCGCCCTTTGACCAGAAATCAACAGCGAAAACTATGTCACCAATGGAGAAGCGGCCAAATCAGGCTAACCAGCCACACAGCCAACCATTGAAAGCGTTCTAAGTCAAGCTTTCTTTAAACTGGCAATGTGAAAAGCGCACTTCGAGTGCGCCATTTAAGCTGTGAGTGTGCTGAGCGGCATACACACAAACAACACATATTTCTTTGTTGTTATTATCACTAGCGCTTTTCCAAGGAAAATCGGTTTCTTACTGCGCTTGTGGCAAATATATTTATCTGCATAAGTGCGCGTGACTTTATCTGCGCTTAATTGCGGAAATTGCGTCGAAAATTACCCGCTTAAATGTGATGTTTATGGCGTTTGCGCAAATACTCGCATTTTCTTGAAGTGTTTACAGGAAGTTTTCACGCGAATGGTATTCAACTGTTGAAATAATGGCATTCAGTGTTAGGCAGAGGACTTCGAATTAGGCGAATTGGCAAAAAGTTTCGGTGTAATGTAATGTCTAGTAAATAAAAATCCATTTTCATAGTTAGAATACTCAGTTTTCGGTTTCTAATATACACCATTTTTTTCGATAACTTATTGCTATTTTGAACATAATTTCATAATGCCACGCTCATGGAAACCCTGGTTCCTTTTGGCCAACAAACTGTGATAGTCGCTTTTCATAAGCTTCTCTTGTGGTGAATTTGAATTTTTCATCAGCAAAGTCTTTCAGCATAGATATTATAGGATCAGGCAGTAATCACCTGGCAGCAGATACAAACTACTTATAACTATCGGATACATAATGTCCACCCAATCAATCTCCCGAGCTCGATGTGTCAGTCCTTCTATTGTCCTGATGGAACACAATTTCCTACCTACTGTCTGAAGCTATCCCTTTCTGGGCGATTGATACCTTTACACAGGTTCGGTTAGGTTAATCTGGTAGACCAATAAGCCCGGCATAGATCAGTTTGGCCCTTTGCGATACCAGATGGAGTTCACTTGCTAAGCCCAAGAGGAGTACTCAGTACTGCTGGATGCTTGACGCGAATTTTAACAGTCTCTGCAGCCTCACTGTCAATACCTCTCCCCAGATATTTAAAGTGTAGTATTGCCAATGCGGAACAAGTGCACAAGACATGCTCCATTGTTTCCATGGTGCTCTGCTCTAGGCATTTCCTGTAGTCTTCTCGATCTGTCAGCTCCAACTTGCGGGCGTGTGTCGCCACCACACAATGACCAGTTAGTATTCCCTGACACCCTTACACAGATCCAGTTATTGACAGTTAAAGTCCGAACATGGCCGTAGGGGCAGCTCATAGTACAAGAGTAGAAGTGGTAGGGGCGATTCACATGAGACACATAGCAAAAACTTTCCTGATTGTCAATCCTGGCTTGGCCACTGGATGCATCGGATCACCGCTTCGCCATTTCAGAATACTGGAAAAGGTCTTCGGTTATAATTTTTTGTCGCGAACAAGTGTTTTTGATTGCTACAAAGTATTCAAATCGGGTCGAGAGTCCAGGACGGTCATCAACATCAACTGATGATCAACAAGTCAATAAAATAAAGGAATTGGTGCTTGAAAATCGACGATTAACAGTCAGAGATCTTACTAGCATCGTTTGAATATCGGAAGGAACAGTGAAAATCATTTTGAAAGATCATTTGGACCTAAGAAAAGTGAAAACACGATTGGTTCCAAAACAAACTAAATTTTTTCGAAAAACAGCGACGCGTTAATGAATGTGAAACAATGCTTACCGACTACCTGGATGACATAAAACGTATTATTACTGGCCATGAGTCTTGGATCTATGTTTACGACCCGGAAACAGAAGATCGTTACGGCCGAATATCGTAGCAAAGGTGAGCCGAAGTCGAGAAATCCACGTCAAAGCAGGTCAAAAATCAAAATTATTTATATTTGATTAACAAGGTGTTGTGCACTCCAAATTCTTTCCGATCGGCCAAACTGTCAACAAGGAATACTTGTATTTGAGTGTTACGCGTAGTTTGCATAAAAAGAGGCTGTAATTATGGACCGACAATTCTTGGTTTTTGCACCACGATAATGCACCGTCGCATACTACATTGATCGGGAGTTTTTCATCAAATTTTCAACCATGATGGTGCTGCAACCATCGTATTTGCCTGATTTAGCTTCGTGTAACTTATGGCTATTCAGCAAACTCAAACGATCGCTCCGTTTTGGGTAAATTGAAGACATCAAACGTGAATCGCTACGCGCATTGAAGGCTATTCCGGAAATTGGCTTTAATGACTGTTTCAAGGATTGAAAGAAACTGACACAAGTGTAGCGGGGCTAAGGAGGGGTTACTTTAAATTAAATAAATTCTAGTGAATAAATTAAGAGTTTTAAAATTATGAGCAAAGTCATGCTATATTTCACTCATAGTAGTTTAAGAGATGTTTTAGAGCATTTGTTAACTTTTTTAATGAAATGAGAAGCCCTTTCGCTCGTGAAGGCTTGATTGGTCAGTTTGTATGGCAGCTATATGTCAAAGTAAATCGATTTCTTCGGAGATTTTCGCGTTGTCTTGGACAAATTTCGAAAAGTTATTTAAGACTTGATTTTGTTTGCGCAGTTTGTAAGGTAGCTATATGCTATAGTGGTCAGCTACCGGCGGTTTCAACAAATGGACAGTTTCTTAAAGAGAAAAGGACGTGTTCAGAATTACATCCCCTACTCCTCTGCGTATATTCAGGCGGATATGGCAAACTCAAATCTGCACGTTAAACTGATAATTTATGTATATACAACATCTCCGATGTTTCCTTCTGGGTACAAACTTAATATCATATATCCAATTCAGGGTATTAATATACAGTCAAACAAAGCAACAACTCAAGTGGAAAATAATAAATCCATACTTTTATAAATATCAATCGGTTGCAGTAAATAAATTTCCAAACTACAAAGAAACCAGCAAACAAATCATTTTATTTCTATTTACGATGACATGCGTATATACACGCACAAGTTGAATGTGCATATGCTCATAAGTGCACAATTCATTTCCAAGTGAGATTCCTTCACAGCTGTCTTCTGAAATTGTTCTGTATATACTATAAATCTTTTGCATTGGAGTTGGTGAAGTGTATATTCCGAACAATACTTAATGCACTTGGCATGCTTGTTTGAGGTTAAGGAATAACAATGGCATATATTATGCTATGTAAATATAAGTATATAGATAACATATAAAACATATTATGTGTGGATGTGCGCGAATGAAACGATAAAAAGGATAAAATTTCGATCGTTTCACTTTGCGATTTACTTGTACCATTCTTAAGTACGTCAGCGCGACAATGGCCCAAATTTCTGCTTCTGCATTTACACGTATTGTAGTGCTTACACACATACATACACGCATTAATGGAAAAAATGTGGTAACCGGTCGTATTCAATTCAAGACAGTAGTCTTCAAAACGTGTAAGATAAATTTCGCGCTCAAGTGTATTGAATTTCTTTTTGATTTCCTAACTTTTCACACTCCTTTAAGAATTTTGAAACAGCGATCAAGTGACAGTTAAATTAAATTTTTAAAGCAGTTCGGATTTTAAATGATATTTATTTATTTTTCCTTTCCTTTTATTGTTATAAATAGTCGCATTGCTTCTAAGCGATTTTAGTTAAGCATACTTTCAGGCGTTTTATCGCTGCACGTGCTCTAAACTCACGTATGTGCTTTTACTGGCCAAAGCTTGCCTAGCAAAACAAATGCTGCCAATCAAGCGGTAGTGCCGCTAGAAAGCGGAGCGGAATTTATTAAAGATTAAATAGCTTTAAATTGGCATTTTGTGGAGTTTCCTAGAATTCCTTCTGAATACGTTGATTATTTAATGTTGAAATTGGTTTTTAGTTGCAGCCTTTGCTAAATTTATTGATATTTGAGAAATAGAAAATACTAATGTTTGTCAAATGCTTATATGTGTATATAACTATTTGCTGTTGTCGGTTGAATTTATTTTTAGAAGATTAAATATTTTGAAACTATGGTATTATATAATAAGTTTCATTGATTTTACTTGGTTTTCTGGGAATATTTAAGTACGGAGTTTTTTAGAATTTATTATATTATTTCAAAGGCGAATCTTATTTCCAATTCAAAGCCTTATTAATCCTATATAAACTGTTCTTATTTGAGTTAATATAGGCACACAGTTTTTCCATTAAATTTTACAATAATTTTACGTACACTTTAGTTATAGGTTCGTCTGAGAGCGTTTCCCAGAACTAATATTTAAGTTAAAGGACCAGAGCGCCAAAATTGGTGTTTACTTTTGCCTTATACTACCTTACTTACTTTAATGAGACGTCCAAGTACCATTTTGTACTGAATAAAACTCTAACTTTGTTGCTGTTTTTACTAATTTTTTGACAAGCAGTGACCAAAGGAACTTTCGACAGCACGAAAAGAGGTTGACTTTATTTGGTTTCCCCCCAAAACTAATACGGCTCTGTAAAATGAAGTTGAGCAATAGGTCTTTAGTTCTGTTTTCCCCAGACTGGATAAGTTAGCGAAGCAAATGGGTCTGGTAGTGAACGAGGATAGGACAAAATATCTCTGGTCATCAAACAAACAGTCGTCGTACTCGCGACTTGCCTCCCAGTCATAACTTCGAAGTCGTAGATAATTTCATCTATCTTGGAAGTGAACAAAGACTAAACTCTATAAGTCCCTCATTATTCCCGTCCTGTTATAAGGTGCAGAAACATGGACGATGACAACATCTGACGAGTCGACGTTACGGGTTTACGAAAGAAAAGTTCTGTGGAAGATTTATGGTCCTTTGTGCATAGGCAACGGCTATTATCGCATTCGGTGGAACGATAATATTGGCAAAATTCAGCGAATTAAAATACAGGGGCTACGCTGGCTAGGTCATGTAATCCGAATAGATGAAAACACTCAAGGTTTGAAAGTATTCGACGCAGTACCCGCCGGGGGAAGCAGAGGAAGAAGAAGACCTCCACTCCGTTGGAAAGAACGCTTTTCAGAACTCGGTTATACATAAGGTCAAATAAAAAAGGAATCCATTATTTTTCAATAGATGGTTTTAGTATTCTGTATCTCACGTTCCATAAGTATGATTGGGTTACGCAATATGGCGTTAAAAAGATAAAATCTTCTAAATGTCTGATTGAGTACTGTTTGAGCATGCGTCGAAGCTAGACACCAGCAAAAAAAATACACCATATTTTACAGTTTTCCTACATAAAGACGAAATTGACAGTCGGGCGGCTAAAATTGTATTAAAGGTTATGGATCTAATACAGTAACAACTAATCAAGCGCAAATTTGGTTTCGTCGATTTCGTTTCGGTAGTTTTGATATCAAAAAAGCACCACGCTCTAGAAGAGCAATTGTCGAAAATATCGATAAAATAATAGAAGTGATCCAGTGACCAAACCAGAATTGATGGCCAAGAGGATGGTGTTGCTATGGAGGGAATCATCTACTATGAGTGGCTCGCCACCGTCAAACTGTTAATGTTAATTCAGACCAGTATTGTCAAAATCAGACCTTCTGAAGGAAGCAATTGCACAGAATCGGCCAGCTTTGGTCAATGGGATAGGCACTGTGTCAAATCGGGGCAACGGTGGACTACAAACATTGATAGTTACTTGCGGGAAGTTGCTTGGGTGATTCTTCTTCATCCATTTTCTTTCCGGCACCTGGTATCAAGTGATTTCTTACTACTTGTTCCTGTCCATGGTAAATGATTTATTTTTTTGGTGAAAAATTCGCCTCAAGAGAAGCTTATAAAAATATACTCCCCAGTTCCTTGTCTATAGAGTCAAGGGTTACTTTGAGAGTGGCATTATGAAATCACCTTTAAAATGACAACAATAAGTTCTCGAATCAAATTTTGACGTATTTGACGTACTTATGTATGTACATCGGATCATTCCAACTGTTCTTAATGAAATCTTCAATGCAATGCAAAAATTTTAGATTTCTTCCTAGAAGACCTTATATTAATAACCAAAAGTACTTTACAAATACAATGACAATGCAATTAATAGACTCTGCCCACATTTTACGAAGATTTTATGGATCCCTTGAGTGCTTGAGATACTTTAATAACTGAAATGCGAATTTAAAAATGACAAATCGTTTATTAAATGGCACTTAAGTTATGTGCAACCCTCGCCCACAATTACTATAAAATAAATGTAAATATTTATGGTTTCAGTATGGAAGCACTTTAATAAGGCGGTTGTAATTGTAAGACCACACAAATTTGAGCAGAATGCGACAGCTTTAAAGCAAGTGAAATACGCCCCTGAGTTGGTTGGTGTTGGCGGGTGTCACAATTAAAATGCAATAAAAAATCAGAAAAAGGTTGTAATACGTACTGGAGCAAACACATATATTTATATATGTATGTATAGTAGGGTGGGCCAAAAAAAAATTATTTTAAAATTTTTTTTCTTAGAAAAAAATAACGTCGAAATGACGGCAAAAAGTTTTTTTTTAATTCCGTTGGATTTATCCAATAAAAACAACGAAACTTATAGAATTAATATATTTTCTAATTCGAGATATTATGATGTGACAAAATATAAAAAAAAACATTTAGAAATATTTTTTCACCATTTGAGGTTGGAAATTATTTTTTACGATTTAAGGTTGGGTTTTGACTTCTAATAACTTTTGATTTAGTCACCTTATCAAAAATTATTAGACAATTTTTAAGATCATCAAATTCGCCACAAGAACAGGTTGTCATTTTCAACATACAATAATTTGTTCAAATGCATTCAATATTCAAATAAATTAAGAAAATATTTCTGTGTTATTTATATACAGCTATTTTCATGAAAATTGTAAAGCTGTCCATTTTTTTGAAGAAAAAAGCAAAAAGTTAACGGCTAAAATTTTAAAAACTAAAGTTTTTCGATTAATGAATATTTGGCTGTAAAGCCTTTTTTAATACGTCATTATACTGACGTTGTAAAGTGTATATTAGATCCTTAAGACGCTTCATAGGAATGTGAGCCCGTGCCTCATTGACAACTGCCCAATGTTGTGTTCTACTTGATGGATTGGTTGCTGTTACAGCTCGTTTGACATCTTCCCATAAATTTTCGATTGGATTAAGCTGCACCACCTACGTTGGCCAGGACATTAGGACCGATCTTCTTTGTTGCAAACTAATGAGTGGCTAGTTTGGTCGCATGTTTTGGGTCGTTATTCTGCTCAAACGCCCTTTTTAGACATTAGACATTCTCCAACTTGCAATTGGTAACATAACACCGCTCAGTAGGTTTACATACACTGTTTGGACCAACACCATGATACGAAAAGGAAGCTCATACTGGTATGCTCAGATCATCCATGTTTAAAAGTTTTGGTAGTGTACCTAGAATGCCAAATTTCGTTTGGTAGTGGGCGGACTTGCTCTCTGTACCTTGTTTTTGAAAAAAGCGGGTGCGCTTACATCAGTCCAAAGCACTTTCGGCCATTTTGTAGGTGGCCAATGGAAATGTTCTTTTTCAAACTTTATTCATGCAGCCACATGTTTCTTCGGCCAAAAAATTACTTGCCGTGGACTCTTTATCTTCAATTTGTTTTCAAATAGTCTACTACAATTTCTAAGAGTAGTAACCGACAAGATTAAATAATTGTTACTCCTTTTTGAGGGTTATTTAGGCTTAATTTCTACATATCGTATAATTTTTCCTAAGCTTCGCAATCAATTCACGCTTCTCGAAGGAACAATATCTTCATTCGCAGGGTACAATAGACCCTAGGTCGCAGTGCAATCCTCATTTACTTATCTGTCTACTATTTTTATGAACACAACATTATATCTTCTTCTTTACTGGCGTAGACACCGCTTATGCGGTTTGTTTTCAAATAGTCTCCATCTTTTAAAAATTTCTAAATGTCAATTTTGTTGTCAGCGATGTCATCTAACTGTAGGCCCAAGAAACGTGCTGTTTCGACGGGGTCGACAATTAAATAATTGAACATCTATTTTTGAGAGTTTTATTTCACGCGCGTTTCTCGCGGCAAGCTCTTCATCTGCGATGGGTGGTGGTTTCTCCAGAAGTTGTGAGCTGGGTTTGGAACTGTAAATGGCGGTCAGTACCTGTCTGAAGTTAGTTGCGTCCGAAGTCCGGTCGGCGTACTGTACAATCAATTCACGCTTCTCGAAAAGCTAAAGATCATCGAGTTGTGAGCTGGGTTTGGGACTCGCCACAAAACAGCAACAACTTTATATGTGACCTGGTCTACGGAAGGGGGGCTTAGGTGTCAAAAAAAAAAGGAGAACAATTAATGAGATTATTTTTAACAGCTTTTCCCAGAAAACTAGTTTTCGCACGTTAGCTCCCTTTTCGTAGACCAGGTCACATATAGTAAATCAAAAATCACAATGCGGCAGCTGTTAATATTAATATTGAGAGCTCAATGTGCCAGAATTTTATTATCGTAATTTTGAATGATATTTTCAAGATATCTAAGGAAAAATATTAAGTTTTTTTTGACCCACCCTAATATACATATATATCCAAATGAATATATGCAGTGTTGAAAAAAAAATTCATATGAAATTACACGCACAGACTTCTTGGCGCTCCGCAAGCGGCCGCCCACATTTGACGAGATTGATGTCATTGTCATTAAAATAACAAAAGTAAACGCGAGGCGGCTCAAAAAGGGTTGCCAACATGCATATTTTACTGGTGGCGGAGTTTTTGCGTTATGCTGCCGCTTTTTTGCACACCAACTGGGCTGGTTCGTTGATGGCTGTCAACAGTTTTCTTTTTATACTTTTGTAATTCGGTATTAACACTTGACATATGTATGTATGCATGCCGCTACTGTGCAATTATATTGAATAATGTATGTATGTATGTATATACATATGTGTGTGTGATTGCATTGGAGTATGAAATTGCTGGTTGTTGCGTAATGCATTTGCTACTGTCATTTGTAGCTGACAGTGAAGTTTCGAGTGGCTTAATACATGACGGCTGTTTGCCGTCTGTGAGCCTTTCACTCATGTAGGCATGTGTGTGTGTGCTCGTAGATGTGAAGATGCAAAGATTAATGCAATAAATCTGTGTAATGCCAAATTGTCAGGAGACATGAGATGTGAAGGAGAGATGATGATCATGTTGAAAATGATAAATGATTTCGAATGCAGACATTTTATGCGCATTAAATTTGGCTTACGCGATAGTAAGCAACTCTGTGCGTCTCTGCTCGTGCGTGGGTGTGTGTGTGTGAGCTTTAATAGCTTGAATGATGGGATAATGATTTTCTACTACGTGAGAAGCAAGCAAGTAGGATATACTATTCATACTGTTACTTGGTTGTTAATACGCTTATGAAGCTTCGGTGCTAAACTTAAGAAATTTTGAAGAGAGCATTTTTGGGGGGATCAGGGTAAATAAAACTATGCCAGTTTGTTGAGTAAATCGTTCAAAGTAGTGAAGGATATGGTAATGTTTGGCGATTTATTCGATTGAAGATTGTATTTTTCTGATAGTCTGTCTTAAAGAAAAGTCTTCTGGGCTGTAGGGCGGCTGCGGAAGCGTTGTGATGCCGGCTACGATGTCTTGTCGGACCCGATTGACCCTTCGTTTGAGTCTCTTGAGGACTTCCACGTAAAATTTGGCGTTGACGGTTTGTCCGGGAGGAACAAATTCATGGTCGACGATGCCTTTGATGTCAAAAAAGACAATGAGCATCGTTTTCACTTTGGATTTGCTCATTCTTCCCTTTTTGGAGATCCATGACTCGTCACCTGTGATTATGTTATTCGAAAATTGGGGGTCACTTTCACACTTGTTCAAAAAGATCTTTGTCTTGATTTTTATTGAACACTTTGGTGTTCAAGTATATGCTATAGTGGTACGATCAGCTTTAGACAATAATCTATGAAACATTTCTTGAAGCTAGCTTGTGAAATAAAAAATCTTTCCATACAAGACTTGTGTTTGATCGATCAGTTTGTATGACAGCTATAACTCATAGTAGTCCGATATCGGTTCTGACAAATGTTGGGGAAGAAATAACGTGTACAAAATTTCAGATCGATATCTCCAATACTAAGGTACTGGGTTCGTCTATATAAACAATATATAGTAGAGGATCTCCGACATTATCTTCTGGAAGTTAAAAACTTCGTGACAAACACAATACAAACTGTGCAACAAGAAACGTCAACGGTCTTCTGTTAGATAATTTCTGAACAGCAAATAAAACGTCTATACCTGATTAAAAATAATTATACCAGTATCTGCGTCTCTGTCGCAGAGACGGTATAGAGAACTGACTGAATTTAAGGAATCAGAAAGCGATATTTTGTCTCAGAAAAAAGGCTAAGACAATTCTCATGAGACTGCTGATCGAATAGATTAAAAAAAAATTAATATATTTACCATCTGATCAAAATTGACCCGGATTAGTTTATTTAAGCTTCGTAAAAAGATATTAAGATGATTCTCATGAGACCGCAGATCCATCAGATTAAAAAAAATTTAATATACCATCTGATCAAATTTGACCCGGACTGGTTCATTTAAACTTCGTGCGCGAAAATGAATCGATGTATATTCTTTCCTGGAAAGGTGAATGTTTTTAGGCCCGTGCGAAGTTTTTTTCCATATGTGTGTGTGTTTTGACAGCTGTTCTTTTACGAAGTGAACAGACCGAATGACGATTTGTAGCATAAAAAAAAATTGAGAAAATAGTTTGCTTGACATTTTGTGGCTCCAACGGAATCACGGCAGAAAAAAAATTTAACAACGAATTTGTTTGAATTGATTTGTGTTTCCAATGGAACCACGGCTACGGAATCATTGAAAATATTTCAGAAGTAGTGTCTTTGTACCATTGAAAGCTGTGAAGCACTTCTGAAGAACTTCTTTCATGCGATTTTTTTTTATCTTTATAATAGACCTGTTTTAATGACGATAACAACAAAAAAATTTAAGAAATAGTGTTTAAGAATCGTCGGGTTGGCAATAGGGAGATAGCTAAGGACTCAACATCTCCTGTGGAGCAGCTGAACGCATTTTAGTTAATGTTTTGGTTATAAAGCGTCTCAATGCTAGGGTCGTTCCAAATAACCTGAATGCGCCGTCACATTCTAGTATGGTTGTAGCTACTTTTTGGCCTTACATAAAACGAGAGTCATCGCTTAGTCACGGTATTGCCCAGATTTGGCTCCCTGTGACTTTTTCGGTTTCCGAAATTGAAAAATCAGCTGCAATGAAAACGCCATTGAGCTCGGAAGTATAATTTAATCATGTATTATGTTCAATTTAAATTTGTCAAACACATTTCATTCGGTTGTCGTGTCTAAAAATTTCCGAAAAACCTTAAAAAATCAATAATGCGAACAAATACACTCACTGAAAAGCAAATCACCCAGCAATGAAGCTTGCCTTCGGCGTGCAGTCAGTCAAGCAATTAAATTCTATAATAATCATAAAAGGATTTTAATTTGCATTTAATTAAATTAAGGCTTGTTTTATGGAACGGCAATAAAATGCTGGCGTTTTGTGCTACAGAGTGTAAGCAAAGTTCATACGCAGCTATTTTGTAACAACATATGTGTGTATGTATGTATGTACATATGTATGTATGCATGTACTACTGTATTTTGCACACTTTCGGCACATATGCGTAAGTGGAAGCAATGAGTATGGTATTAATGAAAACTTTATAGCCACACATATCTGTGTGTGAAAATGAGTATAGGCCGCCGGCAAAAAGTAGCAGTGTAAAAACTCTAGAGAATATACAGAGCGACGAATCATACATAATTGTACCACAAATTCATATGTGTAAGCATATGTAAATATATACATATTTATATCTAAAGCATGTGCTGACATCGCAGCTGATATGGCAGTCGTTAGCGCCGAAATGTATGCTACATATAAAAACAAAAGTCGCCAACGAGGCAAAACACTTGACTTTTGTGCCTTGGCGGCGTCTGCCTGTGTTTTCGGGTACCAAAATTTGTAGATACACAAAAGTTTCCGGTTGTCAATTAGAAAATACTTTTCACTGCTAGACTATAGCACATACATGTATATAATATTTCGGCACTTGAAAACACATCTACAGACACACACACATATATGTTGTTGAGTATTTGCCTAAAGCGACCAGCGCACATTTGCTCCGACTCCTTGCTGTCTCATCAGCAGGCAAACGTTGCAAATTTATTATGCGAAAATTAAATTAACCTCATCAACAACCTGGTGCAAAGCGGTGTGAGTCACGAGAAATTTAACCCCCAGCGCTGTAAAGCGGCGCTATGAGTCATTGATGTTGTGCTGGCGGGCTTTCTACGCTGGCACGCCTAAAAGCATGCTGCTGTAGGGAAATTATATTATCTACACGCTTGTTATGCAGCATCAAATCAATGTGGCTTGCAGAAATGGAAATTTCCGGGTAGCAGTGAACGTATAACAGTTAGTGTATGGAAGTTTTCATGTATTTTTTGTGAGAGATAAGATGAATTTTGAATACGTTAATGTATTGCAAAGAAAAACCTCAAACAGAAGTAAGAAAATTGGAAACAAATCAAGAGTAAGTGAACTCCCTTGGGCATGGCAAATCACAAAAGTAATTATTTTATGCATTGCGATGAGCTGTAGTGATGACAGTTTGATAGAGTAAAATAAGAAAAATTAAATTAATAATAAAGTAAATTTGAAAAGCTTTAAAATGAAATGAAAAAATTAAAAAATACATAAAAAATTTTAAAAAAATCGATAATATAATAAATAAATCAATCTTTAAGAATAAATTTATAAAAAAAATTATAATAAATTAAAAAAAAATTTTTTTTTTATCAAAAAAAAACTTTACAAAATAAAAATATTTAAGAATAAGTTTATAAAAAATTAAAAAATTTCTATAAATCTATAAAAAAAAATTAAAAACATCAATAAAAAAAAATTAAAAAAAGCTTTAAAAAAAATTTAAAAAAAATCTACAAAAAAAGTTTTAAAAAAATCTATAAAACAAGAGAAAACGTTAACTTCGACTAAACCGCAACTACAATATCCTTAATGGGTGGATTTATTATAGCATAAAAGCGCATAACAACATTTTTTTCTTGATTTTGATCATTCAGTTTGTATGACAGCTATATATGCTATAGTGGTCCGATTTGAACAATTTCTTCCCAGATTATAGCACTGTCTTGTATTACAATCTATGCTAAATTTCGTGAATATAGCTTGTAAAATAAAAGATTTTTCCATACAAAGACTTGCTTTTGGTCGGTAAGTTTGTATGACAGCTATATGGTATACTGAACCGATCTGAACGCTATATTCGCAGATTATAGCGTTATCTTCGACAATAATCTGTGCGGAATTTCATGAAGATATCTCGTCAAATAAAAGCGTTTTCTAAATAAAGCCTTGGTTATGATCGGTAAGTTTGTATGGCAGCTATATGCTATAGTGGTCCGATTTGAACAACTTGTTCCGAGATTATAGCACAGTCTTGTATTATAATCTATGTTAAATTTCATGAAGATATCTCGTCAAATAAAATAGTTTTCCACACAAGGACTCGATTTTGATATATAAAATATAAAATTAATTCTTGCCTTCCATTGAATATCCCGCTAAAAATTTAGCAAGAAAAAAAAATTGCGAATTATTTTTCATAGCTATTGCTAATTGCTGGTTAGTTAGCGTCCATTTACTATTTCACTTCATTTACGACTGTTATAGCACGCGCAATTAGCAGCTAACAGCCACTGCTCTACATAATCTCTGGGGTGTTATGAAGCATAAATGTCAACGCTGCTGGCTCGAAGTGGCTAAAGGGTGTGGACATGCCAATATGCAGGCACATACATACATACATACGTATACATTCATATATACCAATAATTTCGGATGATAATATCAAGGGATGGGTAGCGGTCAATTTAGTCAGCACACATATGGATATATGTATTTATGCGTGTATGTGGCGTTTCCTATTAATTTTGCTGACATAACAGCAGGGCACGTATAAAGAAGGTACTGCTTTAAAAAATATTTGTTTTTATTGCTAATGGGTGGTGAAAGTAGTTTAATCATGATAAATGCTTTAATGGTCATATATACATTGAAATAAGTTTGTATGGACTTCAGAGTTTACATGTGGATACATATGAATATATATACATATGTACATATATATAATACATGTATTGTTGTTGCATTATAATATAGTATGTTGGTTCAGTATTGAATTTCATTTCCATAATTGCTTGCATGTTCATGCTAAAGGTGAATGCTCGCTTCATTTTTCCACGTTTAAAGTTTGCTTAAGGGTTGCCATGTGGTTCGCATTTTTTGTTTTTGGTAACACTAGTTTACAGTCATTTTGCGACTGTAATGTTAGTGGCTGTTTCTTGCTAACTTTTGGTTGATAAAGCGAAAATGATAGTAAAAATCTTCTAACATGTACGTTTTTTGTGTTGTGGTGTAGGAGTGTAGCGATCACTAAAATGACAAAAATAGCTGTAAGTGATGAAAAATTTTTGAACTCAAAATCGAAATCAGGTCACCTCAAATATCCCACAGACCTCAATAGAATTCTTAGATTTTTTCACATCATAATCTCTGTCAATAAATTTTTTCAGGAAATATTCTGGAATATTCGCTTTCTTTGGTCGTGTAGCTATTTAACTTATCAAACCAAAAATTTTACTTCAAATTTGTTGAGTAGTGTAATCGATGATTACATTTTATGACACAATGAAACTACTTTTTGTGAATTCGACTTCAAAAACTTAGAGTTTAGATTATGTTGTATAAAGATTAATTGGAGTGGAAAGAATTTTGTTAAATTAAACTTAAAAGTTGTTCTAAGCTCGGATTTTTTTACTCGTTATCCTTCAACTATATAAATGACTCAAAAAATACTTTTTTCTTCCATTTATTTTGTATCACAATAACATATATAATTACTAAAGCAGGTAAATATATATTATGCTGTAATCCTACTACTTATGTATATGTACTTATATTTCTTATAATGCTTACATAGAACATAACATACATACATACATAGCGCTCTTAAAGAAGTTATTGAATTTTGAGACGAAAAAAGCTCAACAGCATCATATTGCACGAGGATTGACTAGTATAACATTCATATCGTCTCCTAATATGCAAAACAGTGTATCATCAAAAAATTCGAAATCGAGTTTTTTATTACTTACGATTCACTATATCATATTACATATACATATGTATGTAGCATAAAATTGTCAGCTTCCGCTGTCAGATGTAACCAATATATGAGCATTTTATAACCACTTTATAACCATTTCATAACCAATATATTACTATTTTATAACCAATATATAACCGTTTTATAACCAATATATTACCAATATATTACCATTTTATAACCAATATATAACCGTTTTATAACCAAAACTAAATTTTTTTTCAATATAAGAACTTCGCCTGCAAACTTATGAAAAGTGATGTTACGTTATTTTTTATTTTTTTTGTTCTCTGTAGCTTTTAATTGTTTATTTATCGTTTTTATTATAAATTCTAATTCTCATTCCCCAACAGTTAGCTAAATATTTTTTATAAATAAGTTAAAATTAGTAACCAAAAGTCTTTGAAATTTTTTTTTAATCGCTCAATTTTCTTCCTCCTTTAAAAATGGCTACTATTACTTGGTAAAACTCAACTTCAAAATAGCACATAATTACCAGCATTTTGACTAGAAAGCCATTTTAAATACTGAGTCAGCTACTACTCTTTTTGGCAGCTGAATTCGGACGGCCACTCCCTCAGTTTATGAGATATCGATATGAAGCTATCCACACGTCTCTTCCTCTCCATGAAACTGCCGTTTACGGAGATATTCGATGGCTATATAGCGGTCATACAAATTGGTCCATCAAAGTCAACCAATTGTATGGAAAACTTTTTTATTTTATAAAACATCTTCACGATATTTGGTATGGATTATTGTCTGAGACAGTGCTACAAAATATAAACAAATTGTTTAGATAGCACCACTTTATCATATAGCTGCCATACAAACTGATCGATCGAAATCAAGTCCTGGTATGGAAAACTTTTTTATTTTACAAGATATCTTCACGAAATTCGACACAGATCTTAATTCCGAACAAATTGAGCATATCGGACTACTATAGCATATAGCTGCCATACAAACTGATCGATTAAAATCAAGAAAAATATCTTTGAATCCCCTTCTTTGCCATAAAAATTGCACCAATGTAGGGTATAATAATAGCTTTAGTGCAGCCATATTTTTTTTTAGAACATTGGCAACTCTGTTTACAAAATTTTATTTTATTTTTTTAATAATATCGTAATCAAGAAGTTTAACGTAGCAACTCGGTTAGTAACATTGTATATTTTGGTTACTTAATACTGTGTTCGCATAGAAGTATAGTTTATATGAATATGGTTTTTGGAATTCAAATTTAATGCTATTGTAGTGCTAATGTTGGCCTGGAAGGTACAAAAAAATCAAATAAAAATAATATAAAAATCTTTTCGAAAATATAGTTTTCCAAAGCGGTTATTATACTCGTATGAACCTTTCACGTTTGAGTGCATAACTTAAATTCTCCCCTAATTCCACTTAAGCTGCTCTTTCGCTCACAGTTATATTTAATATACAGTATACTATAACTATACTCGAAATTGTGAATTCATTTGAAAAATAAAAGCACGTTGATTTCTAAGAAATAGTAGGGTATCATAACGCTTGCGTAACTGGCAAAATATTCAGTTGCCAAAATATATCTTAATTTCTCATATTTTTTTTGTTACAGCTAAGTTTTTAAAAAAATATTTTTTTGTTGAATTACATTTTTCTTTAATTTAATTAATTCTATTTTTAATTTAATTTTTTAAAAATATGCTTTAATGATTAATTTTTTTTTAAATTTTTTTTTAATTAAAAATTTTTTTAAATTTTTTTTTATGTTTTAATTTTTAAAAATTATGCTTTTATGATCATAATTTCAATTTTTATTTTTATAATTTTTTTTTTTTTAATTACTTACGCGTGGAGTGTATAGCCACCATTATGTATGTATGAAGCTTAAGTGGTAGTGTTAGTAGCACAATATTACAGGCAGTGTAGGACGGTATAGAAATGCAACGCTGCGCAGCGAAATGCACCACTTCTTTTGCCTTTCAAAACTCAACTAATATTATATAAAATGTTGATTAGTTTCTAGTTAAAGTTGTTTTAAAGTCACGAGCCACTTGGCGAGTTGAAAATTCCTGCACAACACACTTGAATGGGCAAGAGATCACACCGGAATGCTGAAGCAGACTGTTACCGAGACGAACACAATACCATCTGACGGACGGTTGCAACACAAACTGCGGCGGCGGCGGCGTTGACAAAAAATGTGGCAAACAACATAACGATGGCGAAGCGACAACAACAACACCAATAACAGCAGCGGCGCGACAATGGCAACGTTAGCGACAGACACAAACAAAACACATACACTACAACAGCGAACGACGGCTATATACTCGACGCCTGCATGTGTGTGTGCAGCAACACATAAAAGAGGACATTGGACGAAGAAGGACGTGGAAAATATGTGAAAAATGTAAAATGTTCAATGATGATGAGCTGTGCCAGTGGCGAAAGGCTTATAGAGACGTGCTGCAAAAAGCAGGATAACGCAGACTGGTTGGTTTTGTAGCACACTTTTAGGCGTGTATGGCAAGTGGCTTTTTACTTATGCACAAATAGGAGACTGAAGCACGTTGTTTTGCGCAAATTTTTAGTTATTGGGTGTGTGTTGTAGTATGTAACGGAATTTTCGGTTAGGTGTGCGCAAGTATTTGCCGTTAGTTTTGTTCGCCGCATAGTTACAGTGTAACGGGGCGATGGTATTACAACAAATCTACAAAATTGTTGTTGTGTAATAGTGTTGCACAGCGAAAACGCTTGCACGTCACTTGCATAAGTACACAAACACAAATACCAGCAAATACAAAAACAAATGTAAACACAAACAACTACAAATGCAAGAGCAAACAACTACAACTGCAAAAGCGCGACATGGAAACACCAATACAAACAATCAAATGTATATTCATATTCATGAGTATCGAAGTAGAACTGTGCAACAACAACAAAGTTGCAAACAAGAATATTACCGTGCAGATTGAGCTGTTGTGTTGGCACTCAGCGCGCACAGTGTTCTATAATTGGCTAATTTGCACACAAAATTGCTTTTTCGTTGCCAAAAATTTTGTGGTGAGTCATTTTTCACCAGAATTTTTTAAAATACTCTTCACAAATAAACATGTTTTCCATACAAAGAGTTCATTTTGACGGATCAGTTTGTATGGCAGCTATATGCTATAGTGGTCAGATCTGTACAAGTTTTTTAGTGACTGTACCGTTACCTTGGACAATAATGTATACCAAATTTCGTGAGCATATTTTGTCAAATATATACGTTTTGTGTACAAGGAATTGATTTGGATCGGTCAGTTTGCATGGCGGCTAGATGCTAAAGTGGTCCGATCTGTATAAGTTTTTATAGTGATTGTACCGTTACCTTGGCAATAATGTATACCAATATTCGTGAGCATATTTTGTCAAATAAACAAGTTTTCCATACAAGGAATTGATTTTGATCGGTTAGTTTGTATGGCAGCTATATGCTAAAGTGGTCCGATCTATACAAATTTTTTAGTGATTGTTCCGTTACCTTGAACAATAATGCATGCTAAATGTCGTGAGGATATCTTGTCAAATAGAAAAGTTTTTCATATAGGGATCCGATTTGGATCTATCAGTTTGGATGACAGCTATGTGATATAGTGATCCCATAGCGGTGGTTCTGACAAATGAGCAGCTTCTTGCGAAGAAAAAGATTTGTGCACGATTTTAGAACGATATCTCAACACTTGAGTGACTAGCTCGAGTATATACAGAAAGGGAGACAGGCACGACTAAATCGGCTCAGCTTGTCACGCTAATCATTATTTTTAAGGTCAAAAGTTAAAGCCTCAATGTTTCTATCTATTTATACATGTATATATATATGAAGCTTTTTTATGGGTCTTTGTTTACATACTTCGTGGCAATCTTAATACCTTTACATAATATAAAAATATATATATGTATATAAGTCATCTTAGTATATAGGGTTCAGGACTTAGAAGCCTATTTTGATAAACATCGAATAATAAGGTATAACTGATCCCAATTTCTCTCGAAATCCACTTCAAAAATTGCGTTTGCCATTTCCACTCTCACTGCTCTCCCATTTCCTTAATATATCTCAACTTTTTGGCTAACTGCTTTCCATCATTTAAATTTCTAAAAAAAAGTTTTTATATTTTCAATAATTTGTTGACACTGTGCAGCCTCTTTTTGCCTTCAATTTGTGTGCCGTTTGTTGCCAACGTCACTGTTGCTGCCAACTTTTGCGACCCTCTCGTTCTCTTTTCGATGTGCCACACGAGATTTCAAGTATACTTCAGCGTTTGGTTGTGGTTGTAGGAGTTCAGACGGTAGTCGACAAAATGGGGAATTAGTAAGAAAACCGAATTATTAGACGCCTAAAAGGCAGCTACAAGTCAGCAACTACATAGAGACATACCTAGGCACAGGCACATACAAGTATGGATATATATGTGTGTGTGTGAGCAATGTGATGTAAAGCAAATGGTGAAATGCATTTAAAGGATAATAAATGGATAAAATGGAATAGAAGAATAGCGCAGCGGAAGTGGCGAATATTCTAGTGTGTCAAGCAAACAAAATACAAGAACAAAAACGAGGTGTTGAAAGAGTGGTCGTTGCTATATAATACATATACATATACACTGAGAGAAATTGAGGTGTAAGTGATGTGGAAAAATTGTATATGATGATAAATAAAGTAAAACAACAAATAACAGATGTGTAAATCGACTCAGATCGTAACGGTGATTATCTATATATACAGTGTCGGACGAAAAAAATAAAAAAAACCTATTGAAATAATATTCGATTGCAAATTATTTTTTAACGGCATCGTTTTCGTCTATCATTTTTGTTTGTGGATTGTATGGCATCTTATGCGCATGGTTGGTAGGCTTGGTTTTTTGGAATTTCCGGGGTAGACCTCACTAAACTACATGTGCAGGCGAAAATTTTATTAGAATTCCGTCGTTCCGAGATCCATACAAGTCAGTTGCCACAATTAGGGTGGATACTGTAGTTCTAATTTGTGCTCTGTCAGTTAGGAGACGTCTGGTTGAAAATATACTTTATAGAAGAACAGCTCGCGAACCGCCAATAAAGAGACATCGAAACTGTCACATCGAGTTCGCTAAAACTGAAGTCGAATTTTCTTCTTTATTGACGTAGACACCGCTTACGCGGTTATAACCGAGTTGGAAGTCGAATGGAATGACCCAATATAGCTAAAGAAATTGCGTGATGTACTATGGACAGAAGAACGCAAGGTAAATTTAGTGGTGGTAAACGTTGGATAAGGCGCCTGAAAAATTCACCTCAAATACTTTGCAAAAACTTTTAAATACGCATGTGGAAACATCACGGTACAGAGGTAATGATTCTTATGGGAACCAGGCAGAATGCAAGATGCCTCTAAAGTGAAAGTTTTAACAGAACAAAGATCCAAAACATACACCGGCTCTTGCACGAAATTGGTTTCTTCATAATAAAATAGACGTTTTTTGGCCTTCTCTATCTCCGGATCTGAAAACGATAGAGAACTTGGGAAAACTTGTCGAACAAAAAATTGGAAGCGTTAGATCGAAAAACAAGGAAGAATTGAGCCAACAATAATAGTTGGCATAGATGGTTTTATGGTTTTTTATTTTAACAGGGACTGCTCTTATTTTTTTTGCCCGACAGTATTTTATAGGGTTTCTGACGAATCCTTCTGTATGTTACAAACTTAATATATCCCTTTTCAGTAGGACTGGGAAATTTACATCATTAAATCATATTTGGATATTTTGGAAAATTGTCTTTTCGTAAAAATGTAAAAATACACATTTTAACGGGGTTTTCGGCCAAAATATTTTCATTAATTTTGCGGAGAAGTGCTGAAATAAATGAATACATAGTAGGACCTTACAACTCTTAAAGTCCGAAATATTGAAATTTCGATATTTTCGTCGTGTTTATTCTCTTTACTATTTTTATTACTTATTTCTTTGACTTAAAGGTCCTAAAACTATACAAGCACTTTTACTTTACTCAAATCACTAGCCTCTACAAACCAAGCATACTTTTAGGCTGAGAAAGCTCTTTGGCCCTCTTATCTGTGGTGCTTTTAAAGCTTAGCCCACCCACTATCTCAAGTATATCTGCATACACTAAAGCAATGCAACTCTACAACAGATTGCAGCACAAACAAAAATCATTGAAAACTGCAAAGCAAAGATATTGAGTGTCATGCAGTGCCCCAAACCGACGCACTACACTTCTATTGGTTTGGAAGTTTCTAACAAAACGAAATTAATCGATAGCGTTGCCAACCACGTTTTCTACACTGCAAAGCGAATTTCCATTGCCGCATTGTGCTTTCGGCATTTGCCACCTATTCATCCATTTAGTAAGTGGTACTACGGTGCTTTCGCTAAAGGACATAGGTCAAAGCGCCGCCAACGATAAACGAGTAAATGCGGCGCAAAAGCGTGGAAAGGCAAAACTGCTAAAGCAGTGAAATTTGCAAAATATTGCAAATGCCGGCTACGGCTGACAGCGGCAAATACAAATGTTGCGCAAGCGGCCAGTAACAGCGCTGTTCGCGAGCAAACCAACAAGCTTAAAGCCGAAGCAATTAAAAAACTGAAACTTTTTGTTGTTACAGCTATCAAGGCGGTCACCATTTGACAGTAATAAGTTAAAAATTTCGCCAACGTGTTGTCAAGTCGCGCCACCAACGGGGGCCAAACCTAACCTCGCCTGCATGTCTGCCATAAGCTATGTGTCGTCTATGTCGAGTTCGTGCCACCACAGTTATGTCGTACGGTGCAAAGTCACGCCATGCCGACATGCCATTCGTTTTGTCTCGCGATTCACTTCGCTTTGCCGGTAAAAAATGTATATGTAATTTGTTGCATGTTGCATGTTGCACGTTTTGACGTTACGCGCATGTTACTACAGTTGTTGCACCTATGTCTTATACATAGATAGCTGAAGAAATCTCATGTAGTGGCGCATATGTCTGCAGCGTCTACTAAAATGTTATTATGGTTGCTTATTTTTTCCTTTTCAAATTAACCCATTGCTGCTTGGCTGGGTCGCTGTCGGTTGCTCGTGTTTGTCGGCGTTGCCGTGACCGGCTCGCTCGCTGTTGATGAATCATCAGCCGTCTTTACTTGTTGTTTGTTTATTTCATTTCCTTTTCACAACTGCTTATGCCTTTCATATAAACAGTTATGTATTACGGATTTTCTCTTTTTCGCCGTCATTTTCCATACACGTGCTTTTCCGCCGTTTCGCAGCAAATCGTTGTTACCTAGCATTTCGTTGCTGCCGTCGTTCGTTTTTTCGCCGCGAAATGCTCGAGTGCGCTACACCCAGTGAGTCATTGGATGCGCACAAATACGAAAGCAGCTTGAAGGAACAGTGTTATATGTTTCAGTTATATATTAGGTAGGGTACATAACGGCATTTTAATGTGGATTTATGTAAAGCGTTAGTTATATTTTATTGGTTTTGCTCGAATGTTCTATTTCTGGTATATTTCTCTAACATTTTCAGAAAATAACTCCAAAACTCGAATACATTTAGAGCACAACTAAATTTAGAGTTATCGATTATTTTCCAACTTGCTCATAAATGAAGAGTAGAGAGTTCTAGATATTGTGTACTTTTCGGCTATAACCGCATAAGTGTGCCTACGCCAATAATGAAGAAGAAGGAGAAGAAGAAGAACTAGAGTTCCAGAATTGTCGACATTTTCTCGAAGGTCTTGAAAAGTTTCCGAAACGTAATTTTTGACTCAATATCACTTTTTCTTCCTCAACTATCACGAGACTTTCTATAATTTGTTAAAAGATAACTTTTATGTTCATAAAATAAGAAATAGCTAAGTCAAGGAGTGTACGTCCTCACAAGCAGCAGCAACAAACTATTTTCATATTAAACTTGTCTGGTTGGTTCATCGGAAATTATAAAGCCAATAAGCTTGCAAGGAAAAGTACCCTTACCCAAATTCGATCAGGATGAGAACGAGCAAGGATTCTCCTGTCTTCGTGCATTTGGGCGCTGGATGTTGTTGTTGTTATAACGGTCATCTAGTCCCCGTTAGGGTGATATGATTCAGATAAGTTGTTATCGAGGTAATCCAACGGTAGGTCTAAGAATCGTGCTGTTTCAACGGGATTGGACCATAAGGAAAGGGGTCTCAGATGTGAAGGGTTAGCTGGACATGCAAAGACGTTGCATGCTGGACATATACATATGTATTTGGTATGTCGAGGTTGATTCTGGATAAGTAGGACTTTACCATGCTGCAGCATCCAGAACGAAGCTGCGCAAGGGTCCCTCGTGATTCTCGCGGCAACTTGAGCTCGTCGTCTGCAGGATGGTTTTTTGACGCCAAGACACTTTCCTGGCTCCGCTGTGAATGGCGGTCAGTGTATGATTGAAGTTAGTTGCGTCCGAAATCTGGTCGGTGTATTGTCTTATATCGTCGACGTAGTTCAGGAAGGACCTCTTGTTGCTGCTAAGACGCGAATTCACTTCAAGCAGGTGATTGCAGGGTTGGTTTCTACGAAAACACTCTAGCAGAAACAGCTTGGAGAGGAGTTCATTATGTTCTTTAACTGGGAGCATATAGGCCTCACTGTGTAGATGTTGGATAAAAGGCATCTACATAGAGGCATCCCGTTATAGTCCAGAGTGTACTGGCATGTCTACAGCTTCCTCGTCTGCGTTTCACTGCATCCAGGCGACCATATTGGTGTGGCGTAGTTAAGGACCGCCGATTACGTTGTATTTCGCCAACAACGTTTCTTTATTTTTGCCTGCCGTGTTGCCGGCTAGTGACTTGAGGAGTTTGTTGAGGCTCTGTACTTTGGCAATAATCGCAGTCGTATAATGAGTGAAGAGCACAGGCTGTTGAGTTTCACACCTCAGACCCTAGGACTATTGACAGTCGGAAATTTTACCGCCCTCAACTGCAATATTAAGGTTAACTCTGTACTCCTTCGTCTAGTTTGTGAATATGTTGGCTGTGGATTAGGTTGAGGAGTGTTAGATTCCATGCATCGAAGAACGAGAAAGGTCGGAGAAATAGTCGTTTACTTTTGAGTACATGTCATCGATTCCATTGCCCGACGTCATTATCGTGCAATTATCAGCGTACGAGGTGATAGAAATTCCCACTGGTGGTTGAAGGAGTTTCGAGATGTAGAAGTTAAACAGCAACGTGGAGAGGACACCACGCTGGGGAACCCCCTGTTTAATTCCTCTCCGTTTTGAGTTTTTACCTCGAAATAGTACGGATGACGTAGTTCATGGTCCACCTCTTCAGTCTTGGAGGGAGCGTAGCTTTTTCGATGTCCTGCAGTAGCGTTGTACTTGTATGACTGACTATGTTAAAGGCTTTTGATAAGCCCAACGTTATGAGGATCGTTCTCTCACAGGGTGGTTCTGGTTAAGGCCACGAACTTTCTGGGCGTTTATGACGCTAAGTGCTGTGGTAGTATTGTGGACTTTTCGAAAGCCATGCTAAGCTCAGGTGGTGAGTGAAAGTCGGGAGTAGCAAAGCCTCAAGTGTCTGAACTACTGGGGAGAGGAAAGTCGGACGATAGGACTCCCCTTTGTTGGCGGTTTTCCCAGGCTTCAGCAGTTGGACCACTCTTCCGACTTTCCACACATCGATTTGAAGAGTACTTAGCGACAAGTTAAGCAGTTTGGTGACTTTTTTCTCCTTTCGAAACTGAAAAATCTTCTTCAAAATACGCATCGGGCCATTGAAGGATTTCGATGATTTCGCCTTATTGATGACACTCTGAACCATCTTATCGGTGAAAATAAGTGGTGGGCAGTCTTTTGGCATTTTGCGCAGCCGTCGGGTAACATATCGTTTGGTTTTGTCTACAAAGGGTGCAATGTAAATTGCCTGCTAAACAAGCTCGCGCACTTTTTCGGGGTCGAAGAGGCATAACCATTGAATTGAATTTCAACTCGGTCAAAGCCTCGACGGTAGTCCAAAGCTTTCTCACACCAGTGGAGAGGTTGCATGACTTCAAGTGTTCTATCTATTTTGTTCGCTTGTATTAGTTTACCATTTGCCGAATCTCCAAATTGAGTTTATCACACCGTTAGACTTTTTCTTGTAGGGATATGTAAAGTCGGATTATTCATCTAAATGCTTGTGTAACGAGTCATCGAAAATTGGAATTTTGAAGGATGTAATAAATATTTGTGTGACAATGTGTGGTTTTTGAAAGAGATAAAATTTCATCTGATGATAATAAACATTCAAGTCATTAATTTTTTAATGTTTTTGATGATTTTTCTTCAATATGATAGAACAGAAGTGAATCATATCGTATATGTAAATTATATTCCATAGCCATAATTCACTGTCACTTGAATACAATCAACCGTTGCTACTAACCAAGCAATTTCTGGCAACTCATTAGTCATTCTCGGCTAATCACAATATCTCAATTAGTACAAATTTTAACTGATTGTAGTCAAATTTGGCACACTCTATGCACGTAATTATGATTACAAACCATTGATTAAACATCAACGAAGTTGTTGTTATTACCAGGTATTGAAAATACAAGCAATATTTACCTGAGCTGTGCTGGAATTACGTAATAATGCAATTTACAGTTACTAACTATGTATTTATAGGCGCATAATCTTGTATTTGTAGACAATACAATGGTATATCTACATGTGTGTGCAAATATTTAGCCACATATACATACATACATACATAAATACATATGTATGTGAGTTACTACGTAATTTTGTGGAACTCATTATTATTACTATTAATGCTGATGGAAATTTCGATTCACTTTTCGTTGACTATTGTTGTTATTGTTGTTTTATGTGCATATTATATATATTTATTGATTTTACTTACGCAGATTAATTTTACGATATTTATTACATATGTAGTATATATATTTATATATCAGTTGGTGGAACTTTGCACTTACCTAGAAAGAGTAAAGAAAACAGGAAATTAATTTTTATTTATATTCATATGTGTGCTTAAATGTTTATACATATGTATGAAGTTATAAATTAACTGAATTTTGCTGCCCATTTTATTTTCAATTTAATTTTTAATAAACAGCCCTTCGTGCCGCTCCCAATTTCTCTGCCATTTATTTGTAATGACTTTATTTATTTAATTATTTTATTTATTTTTCTTTCGATGTATTTGCGTTTGGCATTTTTTCTCGCTATGCTCATATATTTTTCATGCGATAAGCATTCATAATTTTGCAAGCGAAACCCATACGCGCGCCCTTTTCCGGTGTGACTTCTGCTGAAGCCATAGACAGCTGCCCATATTTACATACATACAAATATATGTACGTATGCCTATATACTAATATACATACATATGTATATGGTGAAGCGCAGAGACATGCACAATATTGCGGATACACACATGCAACCAAATGCACATATTTCAAGCCAATCAAACGGAAGTAAGGTTGAACTGTTTAAAAAATCAATAATGCAGGTAAATTACCTTACTACATGCAGCAGAAGGTTATACGTTGTAACACCTTGTGCCACATTGTACCCGCATGTGGCATGCAAAATGTACTTATCTATGGCTGTGTATATATGGCAAATTTGCAAACTTATTTTCATGGAATTCTAAATGCACACATGTATGGTGTATTTTGGTATTGGGTATTGCTACCCAATTAGCGAATATATTGCAAATAACTAGTAGACTGTCACATTAGAGACTTGTCATTTGTTGTTGTTGTAGTGGTAACAATTATTTTTCAACCATTTTTTGAAGGCACTTATCGTGTTGAGCGATATACAAGTTAGAATTAGAGGCCGGTTCCTGAAATTGGACTGCAGAAATAATAAGTTGTCAAAAAAGTCTTGCGGTATTTTCGCTAGTTGGTGCTGAAAGCGCGTAGTTCTAGTTTTATTCGTCGCATCGGGTCATGCTATACCTTTTTGGAAAGCTCATTTCACGCGCTAACACGTGTTTGATTGATTTTGTCGTTTCTTTTAAGTCGTTCGTGAGTTATAGCGTCGCAAACATGGAGCAAAATAAAGAGAAAATACGACATATTTTACAGTACTACTACGATAAAGGCAAAAATGCATCTCAAGCCGCCAATAAAATTTGTGCAGTTTATGGACCCGATACAGTTTCCATTTCCACCGCACAACGATGGTTTCAACGTTTTCGTTCTGGTGTAGAGGTGGTCGAAGATGCGCCACGCTCCGGAAGGCCTGTCGTCGAAAATTGCGATAAAATCGCTGAATTGGTCGAAAGAGACCGGCATAGTAGCAGCCGTAGCATCGGTCAAGAGCTGGGCATGAGTCATCAAAAATTCATTTCAATTTCAATAAAAAAAAAAATTCAATAAAAATACCGCAAGACTTTTTTGACAACCCGTTATTTGCCGAGGTCTACTTTGAGTTAAGAATTTTTGAGAATTGTTATATAAGTACGTAGTATCTTGTTATATACGTAGCGTTTTCTTTCCTTCCAAAAATATTGCTTTAATCCTGTCTGTGTCCGGATTGTCAAAGTTAAGTGTTCTATTTTCAGTATGTTGTCTTCTAAACAGAAACAAAAGTGTAACATTTTATAACTCAAGAGTGAAGCTTACTCAGGCGATTTTGTGATTCCGGCCTTCTTCGTGTATAAAACATAAAAAACTAATTATCTTTGTAAGTTATTGTTCGCACAATGATCTACAGTTGAAAAAAAACTAAAGAAACTAAACCAAAAATAAGCCAATTTTACCCAAAATTGTGGTCGCTGTTGGCTTTAAAAAATTCGATTTTATCAGATCAAGAAACTGGTAAAATTGATATTTGTGCATCATATTTTTTTATTTTTTTGCAAACTTTGACTTCATCGATTTTTTTATTATTTATTTTGATAAATATAGCAACAAAACTAATTAACATTTACATACAACGTTTAAGCAGTTGTTTAGATGAGTAACATATTGAATTTCCCTTTCGTTCTGCAACCATTTTTAATTATCGGGGCATCGAATTTACTAAATTTTCAAGTACGCTTATGTCGATAGCTGCCCATTTCTCAACAATGGCTTCTTTTAATTATTTTAAGCTAAACTTTTTAGAAAAGAATGCACCAAAGATCCTCAATTGGATTCAGGTCCGGACTTATATGCAATCGTTATTGCATTGACCAGCTATAAGTCCGGACCTGAATCCAATTGAGGATCTTTGTCGACTCGAGAAATGACTTCGTATACCTTGAAACATGTATAGGGTCACTATCATGTTGAAATATTCAGTCTTCGACATAAAACATTTCCGCAAATGATACAAGTTCGCTTTCAATGAGATCCGTATACATTTGTGAATCAATCCGGCTGGGTACAAAGGAAATCGGAGACTTTCCCAGTGAGCTAAAAGCTGTCCATACCATGAGAGAGCCACCACCATGGCTACTTTTATAGCAAGTCTGCCGGGGATGCCTTAGATCACGCCAATATTTCTGATTTCCATCTGGACCATCCAAATTAAACTTTTTCTCATCAATGATGATCACTTTTTTTAAACTCATTTTCCTTCTTATGCCGGGTTAAAAGTTTTGGAATCCGAACTTTGGACATCATATTTCAAGTGCAACACCTTTCGGCAGATCTGTTGCACCCTTTGCCTAGTCATTGGCAATTTCAATTGTGCCTTTATCTGGCCGCAAGTCAAAGTTTTAGTCATGACTAAGGCTTGGATATGAAGCTAAGTGTGCGTATTTTGGAACCGCACCCTTCCGATTATTTTGGGCGTATTTTAGTAATTAGTAATTGTATTTCGGTGGCATTGGAATTGTTTTGCTTTTTCACCAACTTTTACACCACACTCAGTCCTTAGACTTAATTCGGCAGAGAGAGGCATTTTGGTGAAAAAACAAAAAAAAAAAACTAAAAATATAGCCAGCAAATTGCTACAAAATAAATTTAATTGAATTAGAAAATCAAATTGATATTAACTAAATCAATTATTGCGGAGAGGAGATCATACGCGTGTCAAACCCAAAACCAAAATGATGAATTTTGCACAAATGTCAACTCTTTATTAAACCCGTGACTTTGTTTACTTTAAAATCCTTACGGGACTGTAGATTGAAAGCAGAAGAAGTATGTAAATATATGGAAAAGTATCACAAAGCATAAATGAGAAAACGGGCATATTCAAAACCATAATAGCGATTGGAAAAAACTCTACCATCATAACAAATAGTTATCAATTATACTGAGGTAGATCATTGTATGGAGAACTCTATTCGGAACATTAAGAAAAACTGATAGTGACCGGATCATTTAATGAAAAATGTTGTTTCGAGAAAACGCTTTTAAAAATAGTATATAGGAGCGGATTGAACTGAGTGTTTACGCTTTACCGGTCTATAACTCATCACTTTATTTTTTATTATATTTATTTTAATTTGAAATGAATATTTTATTGTGCTATTTTTTAAAGTAGAGACTATCAAGATTTTCAGAAAAAATATTTTCCAATCGAAGCCTTACGCCAGAAAAACATCGAAGGGAGCATTATCTGGAAAAATGTGGTAGATGCGAAAGCAGTTCGAAGCAATTCCAGCATTGTTTTTATTGAATCATAATTTTTGATGCATTTTTTTCTTTGATTTTTGACATGATTTTTTGCCTAGATTGAATTATTACTGAGGCACCTGTTTTACCTTGTGCTTTCCCATGTCCAAAAATGTATGAGTTTTGCACATTCCTTTGATATATTCAGCCGTCAGCTGTATATTTTACTTTTATCTCATGGTTTTAGTATTATGACTGTCATCATAAATAATTTAATAGATTTTTTGATGTTGTCATTCGAAAAGGGTTTTGACCAGTTTCTAAAATTTATAAATTTAATAAAGCACAACCAACTACATTTCACTAAACAATTTTTGAAAGGATATTCTATTTTTAAACTCGCTGCTAACTATTAAAATCGAAAACTACATCTACCGACTGTAAGCGCAGTTTTTTTGCCTTCAAAGTTTTGTCTAAGCACCGCTTAGGAGTTGAAAACAAACATGCTAGTTAAAATAAGTAATATAAAATAAAACTCCAGATAACTTTTTCAGCATATTTCCAGTTTTTTGAACATTTTTGTTTTACGCCAAGCGACGCTTAACTCATGCTGATATCGTATAACGGTGACGCGAAACTTTAACTACCGTGTTTCACAACAACATAGTTGGTGTGAACAACTAACCGGCACGAGCTGTCATTTTATGACGTGCCATTAGCTGTGCACATAAAATGTGGGCGGACATTAGGTGAGCATGTGGTACACGTTGTCAGGAGTAGAAATGCATTAAAAATTGGAAATAGAAAGTATAGTTATAGTTTTTCTGACATATGTATGTATATAAATTTGTTTTAAGGTAAAGGGTTTTTTCAATAGGGAAGCTACAAAAGTAGACCGATAGGGACAGCAAACGACACCATATTTTTCTCGCTTTTTGACATTTCTCTTCAGTAATTTTTGCCATTTCATCATGGAAAGATATACGATCCAACAACGAATCGAATTTATTAATTATTAAATTTCGAAATTCGGAGTCAGTGGCCTCAACTTTAAGAGCCGTTATACATAGGAACGCTTGGGTAAAAAAAACAGTAATGTGGAACTGATTTAGAAAACAGAGATTATTAAATCTAACAAATGCTAAGAAATATGTGATTTTTTCTCTGAACTTTTATAAGTTTTAAGGTTTTAACATTTTTTTAATGATTTCAGGCGATCCCACAACAAAGTATTTTTTATAGTTTTTGAAACATTTCAGGATGCAAATATTCGATCGGCTCAACACATTTTCGTTAATGATTCGGGTATGCAGTGTGTCAATTCTAGACTCATACCAAAAGACTTGAATATTTTGCCAAAACAACGTCGCATATACAAGGTGCATTCCAAAGTAAACAGGACTTAAAAAGAAAAAAAAAACAGAACAAATGGTTTTTTCGGCAAAATCAACTTATTTTATTCAAAATAGTCTCCTTCTGCTTCAAAACAGCTTTTTGCACGGTCCAAAAGCATGTCGAAAGAGTGTTTTAGCTCGCTGGCCGGTATGGCCGCCAGTATGACGGTGCAAGCCTTTTGAATGGCATCGACGTCTACAAAACGCTTTCCTTTCATGCGCAAATGCATTTTTCCGAAAAGGAAGAAGTCGCACGGTGCCATATCAGGTGATTACGGGGAGTGGTTAGTGGTTAAAATGTGATTTTTGGTCAAATAATCGGTCACAAGGTGTCCTTCAAATGTTGGATTCTGAGCAATTTTTGGTCGTCAGTCAATTTGTCAACACAACAAACCGTGCACACACCTTTCGTAAGCCAAATGTTCGGTCAAAGTGAGAAAAATCGATGTTCAATTCCATTTCCATAAATTTCAATGATGATTTCAACTGATTTTTGATAAATTAACGCACAGTTCCGATGGAATTTCCGGTGTTCACGGATTTTAATTATTCCACGTGTTGATCGTCTTTTATGTCCTCACGACCACTTTGAAAACGTTGAAACCACTCGTGCACTCTGCTACGGGATAGGTAGTCATCGCTATAAACTTGTTTAATCAATTAAAACGTTTCGGTAAAAGTTTTACCAATTTTAAAACAAAATTTAATGTTGGCTCTTTGCTCGAAGCTCATTTTCGCACCGATAACACCAAAATACTGACACTTAAAACGCAATAACTTCACTTCCAATCAATGAAATGCCATGAAATGGACAAAATCTCACTGGACAATCGATAAAGATAGCAGATTCTAACGCACCAGTCGACATATAGATGGCGCCACAAAGCTACGATAGATGAAAAAAGTCCTGTTTACTTTGGAACGCACCTCGTAGGTCGCAAAAGATATGCTTGACAATATACATATGTAGCTTATGAAATATTGATCGAAAAAATAGAAAATATTGCTTCAATATATATTTCATACCAAAAAAGATTTATCTTGAAAATCTTTCAAATCTGTTTCATGCGCATAAAGCTACTTAGGGTTGACAATGAAAACAAAAACCCTTCCAGGGGAGGCATACAACGTTTTCCAATTACTTTTTCCCTTCCCTGCTGACTCGTATAGCATTAAGCGCTTTCTTAGAAGCTTAACGCCTTCAAGCAAGAAGCAAAGCTGGTTAAAGCAAGTCAATATGGACATTGTTTTGTTGAATTCCACTCACATAACGTATGCACGATTTAATTACCTTTTGAACCCCCATCAGCTGTGGCCACCCTTAAACAAATACAAACAACCATACGAATGCCATTTACTCAAGCGACGCCACACTGCGTCACTAACTTTGGTCATTTCCATTCTCCGCCTTCGGTAAATACGCGCTGGCAAACTAATGACCACTAACATTTAGTAAGGCGTAGCATAGTGGCGTTGTGAACAAGGGTCAATCGACCAGCTTGAGTCAAGCTAAGCTAATTTAATATCCTCCCACCCTTTAGGCATTACGCTGCCACACACATACACACACACTTAACAATCAACATTTTCTTTGTTTATAATGTGCAATCAGCCCCTTGAGTCGATTTGTTGATTTTTGCCACCACACACACACACACTTATGGAAGGTTATATGTATGTGATACTTTTGTTAAGACCCCTACTGTTGGCTTAGTATGGGGGATATCGTTATCACAAGTATTGACAAGTATCGAGTTTCAACAATCGGGATTTCGCATTTGGTAATTTAATTATTTTTGTGACACATAAGCATTTATTATAACATTCGGAAAATTCATATAATTATACTTTTGTAATTTTTTCCAATTTTCGAATTCTAAAATTTCGGGACTCAGAAATTTTTTCGGGATTGAATACATATTTAACTGCTGGCAGCTCAAGTATTATAACATTCCGAAAAATACACTATGCGCCAATTTTGTATTTTCCGAATCCCGAAATTCCGGGATTAACATTTTTTATCGGGATTGATTACAAATTTAAGTGCTTGTAAATGATTGAATTTTGCAGTTTAAAAATCCAGAAATTTCGGGATTGAACACATATTTACATAATTGCTGGCAGCTCAAGTACATATGTATTATAACATTCCGAAATATACACTATGCGTCACGTTTGTATTTTCCGAATGCCGAAATTCCGGGATTGACATTTTTTTTCGGGATTGATTACATATTTAAGTGCTTGTAAATGATTGAATTTTGCTGTGTACAAAATCCCGAAATTTCGGGATACTGAATTTTTTTTGAAGTGAAATACATATTTAACTCCGGGATCAAATTTTTTTCGGAATTTAATGCATATTTAAGTGTTTGTAAATGATTGACTTTTGCAGTTTTCAAATCCTGAAATTTCGGGATTCAGAAATTTTTGGGGATAAAATATAAATTTAACTTTGCTAAGTCAATAATATGCACCAATTTCGAAAAAAAAAATATTGTAATTCCAAATCCCGAAATTTCGTAATTTTTGTTTTCAGTTTTTTTTTCGGGATTTAGTGCTGGCAAATTAATGACATTCATTTGATTCGAAACTTGTAATTTCAAAATCCCGAAAATACGGGATTTCTATTTTTTTCGGGATTGAACACAAATGTCCGTGCCCCGTTATTGCAAAATACAATACTCGCCTGTCTCAACCATTTTGCTGTTTGTTTGACTACTTTGGCACGCATTAATTTAGTACCTTGTTGTTGCCAATCAACGGTTAGCATAAACTACTCAGTTCTCGTTTACCACCTCTAGCGGCTAGCGCTTAGTAATGTTTAAGAAAATTGCCGTTGCCTTAGCTGATTACTTGACGATTTTTCGCTAGTATGAGTTGTTGGCGGCGAAGCCCACCGAGTTAATAATACTCGCAACCCTTACGCAGTTGTTTTTGCACTCTTCCTCGTGCGCGTTCGTCAGTAATCGATATTTATTTAACCTCCTATTTTACGTTTTATTTGTTATTGCTAGCCGCAAGTGCGTACGTGGTATTAATTATAAATTGGCAAATTTTATAGCTTACGTGCTATAATTTACCGTTGTCGTTGCCGTTGTCCTTCATCCTCTCATTTGAAATAATTGCTTAGTTAATGCATACACGTGAGACAGCTATTTTTAAAGCCTTGAAAGGCTTCGCAACCAGAGCTGTGTATAGAATAATGTCTATGTCACCGCCTAAAAACGTTAGGAGCATACAAAGTGTGGTAATTATCTGGAAGTAATTAAATAAGAAGAAACGACTGGCCCGCTGTTGTTAACTCGGCTATAATCGCGTAAGCGGTGTCTATGCCAATTAAGAAGAAGAAGAATTAAATAAGAAGTAAAGTCCTCTCATTATTCCCTTCCTGCTGTATGGTGCAGAGGCTTGGACGATGACAACAACTGATGAGTCGACGTTGCGAATTTTCGAGAGAAAGGTTCTGCGAAAGATTTTTGGTCCTTTGAACAATCGATGGAAGGACGAGTTGTACGAGATGTACAACGAAATTGACATTTTTCAGCGAATTAAGAGACAGCGGCTACGCTGGCAAAGTCATATTGTCCCGAATGGACGAAAACACTCTAGTTTTTTAAGTATTCGACGCAGTACCCGACGGGGGAAGCTGAAGCAAAGGAAGACCTCCATTCCGTTAGAAAAGGACCTGGCTACACTCACAAGCTCGAATTGGCGCCAAACAGCGAAAAGGCAGAACGACTGGCGCGTAAACACGGCTATAACTGCGTAAGGCGTGTGTCGCCAATATTGAAGAAGAATAATAAATATCATAAATAGAACACAGAATCATGAAATATTAGAACGAATACCACCTCTTGAACGTAAGCCGGATTGGGTACCAAGGAATATCAAACTCCCTCTCCTCTAGTCACAGCTACTCTTTTGGGTAAGACTTCGTTGTTGGGCTGTATGGTTTGCCTCGGGAGAGAGATTGGAAGTCGTAAGTATGGTTGGAATTCATGTGAATAATCATTGTTTTTTGTTTTACGAAGGAGTTGAGTTGAGTACAGCTCAAGGAAAAGTTCAAAAAGGGTATAGCAACCTCCACGAAGACAGTAGAAAATATTGACAGAACTGCTAATCAGCACTCACTATCATTGAAAATGTAATGAAAGCCAAACGAAAAAGAAGAGAAAGAGATAAATAGAGATCGGTTGAGATACAAATATATATAGAGAGAGAAGTAAAAAGGGGAAAGAGATAGAGAAAGGAGATGATAAATACATGGAGAGAGATATTGTGAGAGAGAGAGAGATCGAAAGTCAAGAAAGTGGTATAAACATTTTTCAAGCTCAATGAGCCCTTATTCTATAACTGAAAAACTGTAAGAATACTAAATAAGACGGAAAGTACTACTGATCCTCCAGAAATAGTAATGTAAAGCAAGGCGTCATAAAGTTGATCAAATAATATGAATGCTTGATTTACAGAAACGGATATATGTATCTCTTTGGACTAAGATAAAGAGGATTGTCTCGAATTTCGATTGCGGCAAACTCTGAATTTCAAGAAAACATATAATAACAGAGGAGCCAATGTGGAAATGTTGAGCCGTAGTTTTGTTTGAAATGATCCCAACACATTTTTTTCTAAATGAAGTAGGAAATTTAGTAACATATTTTGGAAAGCTTTGATACACAGGCTAACTATGCATTTTCAAGTTCCCATAAATTGTTAGAGAATTTCCGATAAATATATTTTATCGGGTATATTGTATTGGCAAAAAATGGAATGGATATATAATTTTTATTAATTTAGTTTCTTTTCGGGTAAATATCTAGTGTACTTTTCAGCGCTATATTTTTGCTATTATGAAGACACATGAATTTTTTCGGGTAAATATCTAGTGTCATCTTAGGTAAATATTTAATACTCTTTTCAACGCCATATTTTTGCTATTCTGAAGAATTTCAATTTAAAACCCATGTGTTTCTTACATATTCCTTACGAACAGGGAAGTAAAGTAGTATACTCTTGCATTCTTGACTCTTTAACTCTATGAAAATGTAGTCTTCTTTAATACCGTGATAAAATAAGAACTGCTTCATCTTGTTAAGCACTTAGGCGCCCACTTACAGCTCACAATTATCATACTTCCTTATAAGCACACGCTCGTGTTTACCGGCGACTAGTTCACTGGGTTGAATGCCAACGAGGCACCGAGTGGCATCACCGCACCTTCATTACCGCCATAAAAGCCTGAAGCAAGTTAAAGCAGGTATTTGTGTCTACACATCGACAAAGGAGCATGTGGCAAGGTGAAAATATCCCTTATATGCGCACATGTGTGGCTCTTTCGCTTTGAAGTTCTTTTAATTTTTTCCTAACATTTCCTTTTTTGCCCCTTTGTTTTTTAATTAAAACCCGCTTTTCTTGCAAGAATGGCAAAAGAGGCGAAACAAAGTAACACTAACACGGATACTACATAAATAACAGTACTACAATGCGCAATGTCTACTAATATCGCAAAAGTGTGGCAATGAAGGAGGAAAGGTTTTTAATATCTGCGCGTGTGTGTGAGTGTTAGCTAAGCGCAGCGTTGAAATAAAAGTAACTGTGTAACTTTTTCATTTACTTCTTCGTTTTTTTTTGCAACATTTTGTGCTTTGCTGTTGTTATTGTTGTTGTTTGATGTGCCATTTATATACATTTGTGTTGCTGGATCACTCTAACTCTGCTGGTAGACTCTAGACTCGCGTGTCCCAGTACTCTCGGCCAGCATGCGCACCTTTGCGTTGCCAACTGTCTACAAAAAAAAAAAAATAATAGTGCTTATTGTGCTTTGTTCGGTGCATTAGTGTGTTTTGTTATATTTTTGTTTTTTCTTTTTTGCTTTGACAGCCGGTAGAGCTCAGCACATTTATTACTTTGTGCTTTACTGTTGGTATTTTCTTTTTCGAAATGCCAGAGGCGCTAAGCAACAGTAAACACGAGCGAAAAAGTTATTATTAAAACAATGGTGGCACCACTGTCGATATTACCTTCATTGGCAGCCGCACTTCGACGTAAGAAGCGACTTTGTTGGTTTAAAAAATGATTAAATAGAACATGTGGCTTAAGAGAATACGGGAAGGTAACATAAATAAGTATTATTGTGACTATTTTGAAATGAAAGAAAGGTTGGTAGATTTCAAAAGATCTTTAGAGTGTAATAAGTATATTGACAAAATTCTGAAAAAATGTCGGAAAAGGCTTCCAGGGATTCAGTTCTATCAAAAATACAAGCCAACGAGTGGAACAAAGCTTTCAGAGACGGTCGAAAGATCGTTGAGGACATGCCTCGTTTTGGACGACCTTCGACCTCTTCAACTGATGAAAATATAATATTAAAACAGTGAAGTGAAGTGCTTGAAAAACGCTAGGCAAATGTAAGAGAGATAGCAAGAGAGCTCGACATATCTTTTGGGTATGAAACGAGTTCTTGCTCGACTCGTCTCGATAAAGCTGAATTTTTTTTTCAAAAAGAGTACCGTAAACAAGTCTCTGTGTCCTAAAATCTCAACGAATATCATCGATCAACCACCATATTCACCAGATTTGACTCCGTGGGATTTTTTCTTGTTCCCTAAACTGAAATTCAGTCCATCGAAGAGATAAAACAAAATTCACTAAATGAGCTGAAGGCCATCGCAAAACCGAATTAAATAAGGCCAGGTAAAAAAAGACGGGCAGCACACGAGTTAACCTCATGGACTGATTTTTAATAAATACATTTTTGACGCGGACGATTATTAGTGATGAAAAGTAGGCTAAATTCAAAAAGATAAGGCGCAAACAGTCGTGATCGAATCGCGGGAAGCCGGCGCAATTGGTCGCCAAGTCAAAAATCTTGCTCAGCAAAATTTATTATATATTTTGTGCGATTGATATCAATCATAATCTCAATGAAATGCTTCCCTACGGCGAAGCTCTTAATTTGGATCTGTGTGGTCAGCAAGAAATTTCGGAAGCTTGGTAGCAATGCATGTTGCGTAATTTGGATTTGTAGAGTCAACAACTGGATCACCTGAAGGAAGCTGTCACCAAGAAATGTCCAGCTTTGGCTAATAAAGGAGGAATTGTATTGCTGTAGAACAACGTCAGGCGGCGCAGATCGATGTTGAAACACAAGAAACTTTGGATTTGATGATTTTGCTGGTTAAAAATTCGTCTCAAGAGAAGTTTGTGAAAATCGACAGTCCTATTTGTTTACCACTCCTTGTCCCTGAGTTTCAATGAGAGTGAGTTGTTTAAGCAATTGCTATTAAAATAGCAAAAAAGCCATCGAACAAAGTGGTGCAAATTTAACCTACATATATCAAATCATACTAAATACAACCTTCATTTAATATAGTAACAAATGATTTCTTTTAATTAAACCTTATATTATATTTATTATTTCTTTTTACTTATGCTATCTACATCTCTCATGACAGCGATTAAGAACAGCTTAGATCTAAAGTTCAAATGTACGATGAGAGTATCTGCATTTCTAGAAAGCACCTTCTCCAACAAAATGCCAGCAAAATATTAAACTTTAATTGAATGAAGTGTGTCGTTTCAATGTGAATGAAGAGAACAATGCATTTAATAAAAATCTTAAAATAGTCTGTCACTCAATGGCACGCACTGCCTCTGCCCGACCATACATATACTTCCTTGCTTTAAATTGAAGTGAGAATTAAAGTGATAAAATTGCACTTTTGTCTTGGGCTTTCGAGTGCATTAAACACAAGCGCACACTTGCCGATTCCACACACAACTGCTGTGAGCAGATTAAAGGCGAGCAACAACAAAATGGGTGACCGCAAATATGCACACATACAAACTTATAGTATTAAATACACATATACCAACAGAGATGTGAGTTTTTATGACACTTTCAAGTGTTATGCGCACAATCATATGTGTGAAAATAAAATCGTATAGATATATAGTACGTACATATAAGACTTATGCTAATGCTTGCATTACTGTGTGAGTGTGTTTTTAGGGTGTTCGTTACTTCCCAACTTGATTTTTTTCTTGCGGATTCTCCATAATGTTTCAATATCTAAAGTAAGCAAGGTTTTTTCAATTTAAATCAAGCCTATCTTGTTTTACTTTTCCCATACATTTTATGTGGTATTTTTTTATATATATTTTTTATCTTCCAAGCAAATAATATTACAACTTTTAAAATATGATATTCGAATACGAAATCTTCCGATCCACAAACATGGTTTTAATGATTTTTTTTCCAAAAAATATTTTTTCAAAAGTTATATGCACTTAAAGATACCCGTCAAATGTACTGTACTCATACATTAGTACACCATGTCGTATGCGCAACACAGCATGTGTAAATCACTTGTATGTATGGCTGCTCAGGTCATTTGACGTCTAACTTTAACTGCCTAACTTTGAAAGGAGTGCTTTCATGAAAAAAAATATTATGATTTTTTTGCAGAGCGTTAAATTTTATATTCGAATAAAAACAAAACAATCAGGTAAAAACAAAAATACAAAATATTCCATACAAATATTTGATTTTGACCGATCAGTTTGTATGGCAGCTATATGCTATAATAGTCCGATCTAAACCGTTTCGTCGGAGATTGTACCGTTGTCTTGGAAAATAAGCCACGCTAAATTTCACGAAGATATTTCGCCAAATATAAAAGTTTTCCATACAAAACCTTGATTTCGATCGGTCAGTTTGTTCGACAGCTATATGTAATAGTGGTCCGATCTGAAAATTTTTTTTGAAGATTGTATCGTTGGCTTGGAAATTAAGTCATGCTAAATTTCGTGAAGACATCTAGTCAAATAAAAAAGTTTTCCATAGAAAACTTGATTTTGATCGGTCAGTTTGTATGGCAGCTATATGCCAATGTTGGTCCGATCTCAACCATTTATTCAGAGATTGCACCTTTGCCTTGAACAATAATCCATGCCAAATTTCAGGGTACAAATTTGAAATTTACGAACACCCTAGCGCATTCTAGCCATTATCTGTATAAAATGGTAAAAGTGTATTCTTGCTGCTGGCAACATTATGCTTTTGTCATTTAAACTATTAGGAATAACGGTATATACTATTTTATTGTTGTGGTTGCTGGCTTATACGATTGTTGTAGCGCTGAACTTTATCTGCAAGTGACACATAAAACACTCTTTGCCGCAAGTTAGCAGTTGGTAGTCAACATCAAGTGTGATATCACTTGTAGACAAACGGTTAATGTATGTATGAAAGCCTGTGCATGTGTGTGTATATGTGTGGCTGCCTACTTATAAGTGAAAACCGTATTCATGTCGCACACAAGCAGGTCAACAGCAACAGCGAGTCGAGTGGGGGTGAGCAAAGGATAAATGCAGCAAAAGCAAAGGCGTCAGCAAATATACAGATTTTTTCGGTGTCAGTGGAATGCAGCAGCAAGTGCATACGCTTGAGTTCACCGATCTTTGTCAACAGCATAGCCACAAGAAACGACCGCCAATGCGCTCGACCGCTGCCAACAACCGACCACCCTCACCACCTAGTTACGCATGAATACCTTGCTTACGACCAATCAGCCAACTGGCAGACCACAGGATTTTGGGATGCTCGCACAAAGAGTCGAAAGGGTGTAGAAATGCATAGAGACATGTAATGTAACGTATTTACATATATATATGCGTATGTAGTTTTAAATGTACTTATAATCACGCGTGCGGACATGAGTAGACACACTTATGCGTGCACTTTTGTGCAACGTTGTCAGAAAGGACGCTTTGAGGTCAAGCAAAAGACAAATTATCACTTGCAGGTTGTATACCGATAGGCGCTGATACGAAAGGGAAGTTGGCATACTTTAAGGAGATCGTCTAACTTCGCGCTCAAATTTCGGGCCGATTTTTGAAGATGTGTTGCAAAAACACTAATCAAGATATTCAAAACTTCTTTTTTATTTTATTAATTAATTTTTCAACTTGGATATAGAAAAAAGTTTTTTTTTAATTTTTTTTCACAATTTTGATATAGAAAAGTTTTTTTTTTGAAAATTAGTTTTTTTCGATTTTTTTTTTACAATTTTCGTATATTTTTTGAAAATCTGACAACATGGCAGCGAAACAGCGCATCTTCACCATGTTTTTCAAGCTAAAAAGACTGTAAAGAAATCGGAAAAATATCCGAAAAACTAGTGTTAGTATCGTGTTCAAATGTGAAAAAAATACGAATACTACTTTTGAGAAAGCGCGTTTAAAGCTGATTGAGCGATGTGAATAGTGAGCGCGGAGTCGGTTTTGGGTCTCAATATCTCGTAAACTAATAAGCTTTCGCTTAAATATTCTGTAAGGAATATTCACATGTTCCTTCCAAATATCGTTGGCTGAAAGTTTCGCTAGAAGTCACTCATAATTCCCGTCCTGCTAAATGGCACTAAGTCATATTTATCGTCGTCATAATCGTCCTGTCAGATCAACGATTGAGCGTCTAGTGGAAAAATTTGAATCCCTAAGCACAGTACAAAATGTTTCCGTGCCAGTGAGATAAAAATGAGCTCGTAGTGTCGAGAATTTTGCTGCCGCTAGAACATCAATTGAGGAAGACCCAATCAGTTTCTCACACGTCGTTCTCAAGCCTTGGACATTTAACGTTGTGGCGAATTTTGCGAAGAGATCTTGACCTACATCCTGAAAAGATCAAATTGACGCAAGAACTGAAGCCACTTGACCACCAGAATCGTCGTATGTTCGTGAATTGGGCTGAGCAACAACTTAAAAATGATCCGGATTTTAATCAAAAAATCCTCTTCAGCGATGAGGCTTATTTCTGGCTGAATGGCTTCGTCAGTAAGCAAAATATGCGTTATTAGTTAGGCAGAAATCCACACTTACTCCACGAGTCACCATTACATCCCGAAAGACTTTCGGTTTGGTTTTACGGGCAGCCGGCGTCATTGGGCTATCCGTAATGATCAAGACCAGCACATTACTGTAAATGGAAATTGCTGCCGCTCAATAATAACCGAATATTTTTGGTCCGAGTTGAATGATATGGACTTGGACAATATGTGGTTCCAAAAGGACGGCGCCACAAGCCACACAGCGAATGTCACAGCCGATTTATTGAAAAAAGTTTGGTGAACTTGTTATCTCACGAAATGACCCAGTCAATTGGTCGCATCGGTCGTGCGATTTGACACCGTTAGACTATTTCCTCTGGGGCTACGTCAAGTCTATGGTCTATGCTAACAAGCCACCGACGATTGATGAACTTCGTACGAATATCGAACGTGAAATTTGCAGCAGTATCGGCCGATTTATGCTTGAAAACCGTCGAAAATTGGGTTCAGCGTCTGGACTTCTGCAAGCGTGCCCGTGGTGACCATGCAAAAGAAATCGAGTTCCATACTTAATGGCATCGAATGTACTTTCACAGGAATCGTTTTTGTTTAATACATATAAAGAACTTTCGTAGCGCTCTTATCGAAAAATCCGTTACATATATACGAGTCCCTTCCGGTTGCGTTGTTGCGGTTGTTGTGGAAATGATAGGAACAACGCTTCTGTCGTTTATATTGGGAATTATATAAAAATAAACTTTGTTCCCGCTCAACAAAGAGGCACGAAAACTTTTCGTTTTCCATTCAACTGCATTCATAGTCACGGAACGTTATAAATGAACTCAAACTCGAATGTAGTATTTTTCAGAGTTTGATTGGTTTTGAGGAATGAGATTGTGAGGAACTTCGTTGGATGTAATTAACATGTCTTATTTTAATATTAACATAATTATAAGGAAACAAAGACTGTAAATAGGAGTTGCTTCTAAGTTTTTGATGCCTAAAAGATTATTGCAAGTATGGAGATTCGGTAGAAATTAATCTAATTCTAGCACAAAACTAGTGAAAAAGTGCTGCCTTATTATTAAAAAGTATTTCTATCTAAAGGGTTAATATCCAACAGCATATCACAGCACAAACTTATAAAGAACGAGATTACAAAAACTCCCCTTCGATGCGAAACCAACAGGAGAACAATAGAAAAAAATTAGCCGTCATGTTGTCATCAACACACTTAACGGTATTTGCAATGCGTCAATGCTTGATTTTATGAAATGTCAACCACTAGACGCAGCAATCTGCTGCCAGACAAAACAACCAAGTGCTGCAACATTGTTGCACATTTTGCTAGCACTTCCGCTTTCCGCTGTGATAAACATTAAAATGGCGGCATTAATGCGGCATCCGTACAAAAACAAACACAACAACAAGCGCGTATATAAAATAGCAACAACTAAACAGTTAGATTGTAGTCTGTAGCCTACAGCAAGGCGCAATGAGCAGCTGGCGCATTTACGGTTACATTTAACAGCAATGTCGGCGCATCCGCATCCGGTTTAGAAGACACTCGTACTCAAGCGCATACATACACACATATGTACATTTACAGAGGTGGATATGCATAATAATAACAACAAATTGCAACTTTGTTGCCATGCGTTGCAACACAAATATGTATGCAACGTTGCTTGGCTGCTCGTGCTACTATTTGTGTATATGTATATACATATATGTTTATGTCTGCTTGTAGTGTTCGGTATTACTCGTCAGCGTGCTGCTATAACTTTTTGTTGCATTTGACGCGCATACATTGTCCTGTTAATGAGGTTGCTTGTTTCTGCTCATATTGCAACTACTTGTTATGATGTTGTTGTTGTTTATGAGGAGACTCGAACGGAAATATTTATGCAGGGTAGCGTTTCATGTACTGGCGCTAGCATGAATATGCACAGTGCAGTTTTCTAACGCTATATACATACATACACACACATACAAATATGGACTGTTGAGGAGAGAGTTTTCAGACTGTAGAAACAGGCGCGGTTCAGCATAATGCCGTTGTGATGCTCATCTTCAGTAAACTAGAAGGAACTCAGAACAAAAGCGGTGCCACCCATTCTGGTCTAGGTTTCTCTCATTGCACCCAAAACAGTTAACATTAAGCTGCTGGGTTTGTAACACCCAGAAGCAAACATATGAGACCCTTTACAGTATACCCCAACTAGTCTCTACAGCCTCCATGATGAAACTTTTCCAAGTGGGTTGAGACTGATCGACTTCGCCGGAGTCTGAAAGATGTTTTTCTGTAGTACTAGATACCAGCATAGGAAAATTCATCAATATTTCTGACTGTCTCCGGGTCGGAAAACCACTAACGAGACCGAGATCCTAAAATTGGCTCGGACCACTATCCTATAGCGAAAATTTGCACCCGCCTCTGAGCAGCAACTCACGTCAACAAACACAAGAAAGGTTCGACGCCGAGAACCTGCAATCACAATAGACAGTCCAACGATATTCCGCTCGCTTGCACTTCTGCTCTCTGAGTCATCTGCAACTCGGTATAAGGGAACTGTGGGACGACATTTCAAGCTTCTTACGTAAAGCTGCAAACGAGACCATTGGTTTTTGGAAAAAGCAAAAAAAAAAACAGCTGGTACGATGAGGACTGCCGCCTCGCAGCGGAGAGAAAACAGACGATACATTATGTTCTAAAATTCTACTAAAGATACTGCTACTAACAGAAGGTTTCAAGACACTTGTAGAACCCGTCGAGGTGATCTAGTGACTGAAGTCCAGAGCATACTGAAATTATGGAGTGAACACTTCTCCAACCTGATGAATAGCAATGAAAGCTCAACACCTGGAGATGGTGAACCCGATTCCCTAATCGATGACGATGGAGCGGACGTTCCATTGCTCGACCATGAAGAAGTTCGAATAGCAATTACCCGCCTAAAGAACAACAAAGCGGCGGAGGCCGATGGATTGCCGGCCGATCTATTCAAATACGGTGGCGAAGAACTGATAAGGAGGATGCATCAGCTTCTGTGTAGAATTTTGTCGGACGAAAGCCTGCCCGACGATTGGAATTTAAGTGTGCTCTGTCCAAAACAACAAAAAGGGAGACTCCATTTCATTTAATCGCAAAAATAGTTTAATATACCCTCTCTCATGCAACATTTTTAACCAAATTTTTCGAAAAATTATAAATGAAAGTCATATTATGTTCTCAAAGTAAACGCACATAACCGTAGCCATACAAAGGCCATGCCAGTGACCAGCTACAGCGTTGGGACCTAACTGCACACAAGAGGAGTCACTTGAAAACCACAACAGCGCTAAAAGCAATGAGCGAACGACAAACTGGACAAACGATTGCATATGAGACATTTTGACCAGCACACCACTTGCATTTGTGTGTGTGTGTGTGCGTATGTGTTGGTTGCCCGCCACAGCAGAACGGTGAATACAAAGTGAACACAATTTGAACGTCAATTCTCCGATGAATTTTCACTTAACATTGTTTGTTGTCACTAGCAGCTTGTTGTTGTGTCGTCTTTATTGCTTTCGCTTGTCGCGTCCACTGCAGTTAACGAACGACAAACAAACAAACAAATCACCGAGCAACCAACCAATAAGTGGGCACTAACCAGCGCTCAAAGATTAACCACCAATACAGCGGCGGCGGCGAACGCACACAAAGCACTGGCTGCTCATTTGCATTTCGGTGCAATGGCAAATAACGTCAGCGGCAGCGGCAGTGACATGGGCATAGCAGCTAGTGGCGACCACTTGAATGCACAGCTCCGCTTAGTCATGGCGTTGGCCGGACATGTTGCACTTACGTTAATGTCAAAGTGCACAATTTGCTGTGCAATGGACAAAAGTGGCAACGTGAACAAATGGCAAACAAATAACGGCAGTCAATTCGGTCGCCAAAATAATGGAGAATTTTAAAATTGCACGGAATTCAAGAAAGTAGAATATCAATTTAATAACAGGCCGCTTATATTCTTGCCTGAAGCCTCGCGTATTTGTTAGCATATCTTTTGAGGAAATATAGCTCATTTGAACGGCTGAAGAATTTACTTTTCTTTTACTAGGTTTCTATTATGGCTTGAGGGGTTAGGGGTAGTCAGAATCTTCAAGACCCTTTAAGTATAGTATGTCCTCTGATTCAAGCACTTTCTCAAGCATATGTAGGACATTTTTTATGTTCTAAGCTGTTCTGGTGAGATCCTTGTTAGAATCGAACTCTTAACCTAACCTAACCTGAGCTGATGATCACCAGTATTCCGTCAACTGACTTTGTGGTTGTGACAACTTGCAGAAATGGCTGTCACGTAAAAGCCGAGTCTCCGTTCCGTTAAAACCGCTCAGGGCTCAGAGTAGATTCCCTTCCCGTCATTATTAAGTGGATGTGGTAGGTGTGAATGGAGAGGACTTCCTTTTTGAGCATCGACCCACCCGTTGGCCGTTTACCAGAGATAATTTTGAGACTATTAAAGCCGGCTTCCTACCGGAGATCGGTTAGCGAATCTAAAAAGGGACGCAACAAACATGCCGAGCTGACGTAGATGGGTTCTCGACGGTCATTGGGGCGACGGAATCACTACCCGAAAATCAGAGAAAAAATGCCTCTTAAAAAGGGCGGCTATCCCCAGCAAGGAATGGTAGAAACCAGCTGACTGGGCATATAGCTAGGGCTGAGTGCAACGCGACAGCAGCAGCAGCAGCAGCAGAGGAAATGAGGTTCATGCGCGGTTCGGGAATCGCAACTATAGTTAAAAGTCTCGGTAGGAAGCGCTCTACGGTGGCAGGCAAACTGTTCAAGAATCTGATCTCTACCTTCAGTCACCCAGATTTCTGGGTTCGACCTCGATATTAATATCGGTTGTACTTTTTTCAATTAGAAAACCAACACTATATGGTGGTAACTCTATTTCAAGATTTTACTAAACTGATTATTTTTAGAATATTTTCAATTTCATACCTGCAGTCACCGAAATAAGTATAGTGTACAAACTAAAAAATCAAATTTTGGGAAGTATACAAGCGTTTTTTTTTAAATGATTGCATGTAAGCAATTGCGACCTATTTGTTCATTATTGATCAGTACTTATTAGTGACACCGGTACTTCTGTAGTACCGTTACTTTCTGTTTAATTTGCGCACTAGTACATTCAGAGCGAAATAATTATAGCGTACAATAAGGAAAAGTATTCCGTATCGGCAAGACGTATAATCTACTCTGTATTTTTAAGGATTTTTAAAGTGAGTTTGTTTTAAATAAATAATCAAAAAAATATTTATCCATCCTAACGAGCTTAATTTAGTAACTAATTTAGAAATGCCTCGCGGAACCCATTTATCGCTTGTTGAGCGCACTAAAACTCAAACGATGCGGGAATGTGGAGCTACAATAAGGGATAAAGCTGAAAAATTACATCGCAACAAGAAAACAATATGTTCCTTTTTAAAAAATCCTGAAATTTATGGTACAAAAAAAAGAAATTGACGACCTCCAAAGGTTGATAAACGGTCGAAACGGCAAATAAAGCGTTTGGCAGTCACTAAAAACATTTCCCCAGCAAAAATTAGGCTTCAACTAAATCTTGAAGTGTCCACCCGTCGAGTTCAGCAGATTTTAAAAGAGAATAGTAACATCCAGTATGCCAAACGAGCGCCTCAGCCTAAGTTGCTACCTCGGCACAAAACTGCAAGGATGCAATATGCCCAAAGGCATTCATTGTGGGATGACGAGTGGAAAAAAGTGGTTTTAGTGATGAAAAATATTTAATTTAGATGGCCCCGACGGCAATGACAAATATTGGAGAGATATTCGACGACCACTAGAAACCAGGCATTCGAGAAATTTCAAGGGAGGATCTCTTATGGTATGGGGGGCTTTCGGATACAATGGTACAACCCCAATTTGTTTTGTAACGCATAAAATGAATTCTTTGAGTTATATTGAACTGCTAGACAACGTCTTAATTGATTTTTCGGAACGATTTTGTGAGGAACCATGAATTTTTCAGCAAGATAACGCCGCGATACACAATGCTGCTGCAACAAAACGTTTCTTTATGGACAGAAATATAGCATTAATAGACTGGCCCGCTATAAGTCCCGACTTAAACCCCATGGAAAATCTCTGGGGAATACTTTCGCAGCAAGTTTATTTCGGTGGTCGACAATTTGATACTGTTAGAGATCTAAGGAAGTGCATTGAAGCCGAATGGAAGAAAATACCCATTTCCACCCTTCGCTCTCTAATTGAATCCATGCCGAGGCGCATAAACACCGTTATTTTGGCTAACGGTAGCCATATTAGTTATTAACACTTCGAATATGTTTGACTTAATATGAAATATTTGAAAACGCTATACTTTTTTCGTACCAAGTGTATTGAATTTTTGAATTATTTTATTAATAAGAAGTAATTTTTGGTTTTAAATATTGTGTAAATAGTTCTCGATGTTTATTCCATTAATAAATAATATAAAAAATAATCATATGAAATTTAAAGATGCATAAAAGACATTTTTAGCATGTACACTATACTTATTTCGTGGACTGTAATTTTAGAATTGTAAAGTTTCTTTTTTCTATAAGGTGGCAGGTGGTTCTATTGAAAAAGTTGCAATTTTGAGAGGAGAGTTTAAATAATGAAGCGGTGCCATGTTTTGCAGTCCGTCATTTTCGTTCAAAGGAATTCAGAAGGTATTTTGGCGGTACTCTCCCGAGTAGTTGGAACATTATAAAGTTGATAAACGTGTTTGCCAAATCTAGAAGTAGTATCACAAAGAGACCGTACTATCGAGATACGTTTGTACGTGTTCAAGAAACAAACGCGGCTGTTGCATCGTCGATTCAGGCAAATCCATGAGTTTCGACTCGCAACTGATTGGCGTAACTTGAAGTTAGCAGACGGTCAGGTCATTGCAATGGATAATTCATGATGACTTAAAACTGTTTCCGGACAAAGTTCAAATAACAAGCCGATTAAACCTTCTAGATTTGCCTATTCGCCTGGAATTTTGTCAAAAAATGATTGTAATGACCCAAAAAGACAATAACTTGATAAATTGCCTGTTTATGTCCGATGAGATGGCCGAAACTACGGAAAAGTGGGAAAATTTTTTTTTCACAAAATGGCGACTGCCTGGAAAAAAAGTTTTTTTGGATCACTTTTTCTGACTATTTCGAATTTTTTAAAAATAATAAAAATAAAAATTTGGGGATGGGGCTAGTTCCAACCATAGACATATAAATATAAATATAAAGAAGACTCTATAAAAATTTCAAGTAATTCGGTCCAGTGGAACCTGAGAAATCGTGGGTATCGTTCCGAAAAAGTCAGTTTTGAGAAAAACGCGTTTAAAGTTTAGGACACAATTCTAGAGAACACGCACGCCACGTCACAAAATCGGCTGTATCTCCGAAACTAAGTCGAATTTTGAAAAATCCTTCCAAGGTCATATTTTTGAAAGTCTAAACTTTCAAGATATGCAAAAAAAATCGATTTTTTTCAAAATCCTAGGCAAGAATAGCCATTCAATCAGAACGTGTCTCTGTGTGGTGCGCAGTTTTATCAAGTTGTATTGTCGGGTCATGCTTCTTTGAAGATAACGGTGCAACAGTAATTGTCAATGTTTTTAAAGATGTTGAATGAGTTTTTTTATCCAGAACTGCGCCAAAAATGTATCCCTTTCAATAGCGTTTAGTTCCAGTAGGATGGAGTAACTGCACACATAGCCAGACCGGAGCTCCGACGAAGAAACTACACTTTCCGCTGGCCCTCAAGATCAGCTGACCTAATTGCATCAAATTTTTTTATGGGGTTATGTCAAAGAAGAGAGAGAGCAAATGAATATCAAGAAACTACACTCTCCGCTGGCCCTCAAGATCAGCTGAGCTGATTGCTTCAAAAATTTTTGTGGGGCTATGTCAAACAAGAGTTGTACAAAACAAAACCCAGAAATATGAGTGATTTGAAGCAGTCCATTAAATCGATAATTGAGGCAATCCCGACTTCAACCCTACAGGCCATTCAAGAAAAGGTTTGGAATTAGGTGTCGGTAATAAAATAAAATTTACTATTTGTTTTTGTAGCATTATTCGTAGAAAATTCAAATTGTAATTTTGAATATTTTTACTTTGCTGACAGTGCAGTTAAAAATTGATAGTAAAGTTTTTGTATATAAAAGTCGATTTTTATGTAGGAAACCTAGCATTTTTTAAACTGAGCCGCTTTTAATTCGCTTAATAAGTTTTAAAACATGAATTCAATAGACTATCTCGGACACTCAACTATGCTTTTCAGCCGCTTTTCATTTAGTATGTATAAAAAAGAAAAAATATTCGGAAAAAATTAAGAAATACAATAAATAAATAAATACCGTTACGAATTGTCATGGAATTTCATTCGTGATTTGTATATGGCGCTCCATTTTGCATTTTCGACTGTCACTTTTCAATTTTTTTCCAACAGCATTTGCCAAAATTACAAGCTGTTCGCAATGAAATTGCACGTTTCGCGCAACAGCATGCTTTTTACAACTTCACCAAAAGTCTATTAACTGTAAATTTAAATTCATTAGTTGTTGCATTGCATTTTGCATTTTTTCCGCGATTCTTTGCACTTCATTTTGTGTTGCTTTAGCAGCTATTGCAGCAATGGCGCGCTTTCACTGCAATATTCTTTGGAAAGTCGTTAGATGAAAGGGTGCAAAATTCACCAAATGAATTTAGTAGAATTTTATTTAACGGTAACAAAAGGGCGACCGCTTTTTATTGCAAGTCAGTTGCTGAATTTCATTTATCTGCTTTTTATTTGCTTTTTATTTTTAATTTTTTTTTGTGCATTTTTTATTTTCTTGCCAAAATCCACTGAAATTTTGCGCTTGTCATCACGAGCTGCTCGCGTCAAGTCATTAACGGCATGTTTGTTGCTGAGCAAAGCTTTTCACAAACTTACTTTTGCAGATTGCGCTTGTTGTCGGCTGCACAACAACAAAGCAATGTTTGGGATTCATTAAAAAGTAGTGTGGCGCATGTAAATTACCAAAAAAAAAGAGAGAAAATATAATAAAAAATTGTAAAAAAGAAATTCATGGAAAAATGTCACAAAATTTGCGTGCTCCAAATTAAGAGCACACTTCTACTCATATGGTTGTACGCTGCATGGATTTACATATGGATGTGTGTTTGTATGTATGTTGCATATATGAAAATTAATTTCTATGCTATGTCGTTGTGTTTTTGATAGAAATAACGGTACTTAGCGCTAGTTAACTGCGCTTTGACTCTAAGCTTTGAAACTTTGTCGTCTGGCATGAGTGAGGTCAAAAGTGGCGCAAAATTAGGTTAACCGCTGAGTACACTACTTATACTTTTCCAACTTTGAAAAAATTTAAATAAATTTAGTTTTTTACGCGCTCCTGTTTTAGAAAAGTAAGCTGAAATAATACAATGCTTTATTGTCACAATTATTAAATAAAGAAGCAAAATATTAAAAAAAAATGAAAACTAAAATTACATTCAAAAAATCATATAAAAAATAGAAAAAAAGAATTAAGAAACAAAAATATTTTTTAAACAAAAAAATTAAAAAAAAAATATTTTTTGACACAAAATACTTAAAAAAAATTTTAACAAAAATCTAAAAGCAAACCAAAATTTGAATAAAAATTTTAATTAAATAAATTTTTGAGACAAAAAATTACATAAAATATTTCGGAACAAAGAATTAAAGAAAAATATTTTTTTAAACAATAAAACAAAAGTGAAAACGAAACATAAAAACAATAAAAATATATGTTCGAAACAAAAAATTATAAAAAAAATTTAGCAAAACTTAAAAATAAAATAAATTTTTGAGACAAAATATTAAAATAAAAATTATATTAAAAAAATTAAAACAATATACATACATATATATTTTTACCACAAAGAGAGAAAACGAAGTGGGGAAATTTTAAATAAAAACAAATTAAACAAAAAATTTTGAGACAAAAAATAAAAAAAAAATTTTCACTAAAATTTTAAAAAATAAATTTTTGAGAATATGTGAAACAAAAAATTAAAACAAAATTTATTTAACAAAAACCGGAAAAAAATCTAGAAAAAAAAAAATTAAAATAAAAACTACATCAAAAAAATTACATTTTAAATATAATAGTTAAAACAATAACTATATTCAAAAATATATATACATACATATATTTACCATAAAGAGAGAAAACGAAGTGGGGAAATTTCACATAAAAAAATTTAAAAAAAATTTAGACACAAAATTAAAAAAAAATTTAACTCAAATTTTGATAATATTTGAAACAAAAAAATTAAAAAAAATTATTTAACAAAAACTTGAAAAATTTTTTTTTTTTTAAAATAATTTTTTTTTTCACAAAAAAAAAAAAAAAAAATTTTAAAAAAAAAAATTAAAAAAAAAATTAGAATAAATTCAAAAAAATAAAATTAAAAATTAAAAAAAAAAAATTTTTTTTTTGTCATAAAAATTTTTGAAAAAATTTTATTTTAAATTTTAAATATCAGGTAAAACTAAACCCATAAGAAATGCTTTAGAATAAAGTAGATTCAAAAAAAAAAACATCAAGAAAAGGCGGCAAGGAAGCTATAATATCCCTCAGAGGAGCATTTTTTAAAACATAAAAGGGTATAAACATATATTTATCTTGATTTTGATCGGCCAGCATGTATGACAGCTGTCTGCAATTGTGGTCCGACCTGCCCAATTTGTTCGGGAATTGTAGCGCCGTCACGGATGATGATCTGTGTCATATTTCGTGAAAATATCTTATTAAAATCAAAAAGTTTTCCATACCAGGATTTGACTTCGATCGTTCAGTTTGTATGGCAGCAATATGCTACAGCAGTTCGATCCGAACAATAATCGAAATCCATGGCGAATTTCGTAAAAATACCGATACCGACAGTGGATCGATATCGGCGATTCCGGGAAATGGGAGTGTGCAAAATTTCAGATCGATATCTTAAAAACTTTGGGATTCGTTCTTATATAGAGAAACGGAGATGGAAGTTATTTATATGTATATCAGGTCTCCGACGCTTTTGTTTGAAGAAACCCTATTCAAGGTATAATAATTGTAAGAATAAACACAATGACATAACACTACAAAAAATATCAATCGTTCCTCTCCACAAAGTGTTTAACACACATAATAGTCTACGTCATTTGAGCCTCAATAAGTGCACTTGGATGTCAAGCGAATAAATATCAACAGCAACTCCTTTCACCACAACCTACTGTGTCCAAAATGAAATTGTTAGCTGAAGCACTAAGTACAAAGTACTAAGAATCCTCAAGCAATATGCATGTGCGAGTTGGGCAAGCACTTCAAAAAGTAATTTTGTCTTGCAACATCATCGTGAAATGGCGAAAAAGTTGGCTTAACAACAGACGTTAGTAGTTACGACCGGGCCGCCAGTCATCGCACTGAAAGAGATTAATGCATTTCAGCAAACTCACAAATCTACACAAAAATGCCTTTCTAACCATTTTTCACTCAACTCACTCACTTAACACCCGAAACCATCATTTGTCTGGCCCCCGCGTGCCGGTTTGACCCCGCTGCTTATGGCGATAGTGCTAAGTTTCTAACTTAAATTCGTATAGCGGAAGGTTTGGAGTCTCTCCCTACACTTACAACTCCTTGCCACTTCCCTTGCCCTCCGCCACTTATGCGCTATCTATCTCAACGCTTAACAAATGACTAAACGCTATTAAAATAGTGTCCACTCGCAACCATTTGTAGTTCCAGACGTCGGCGGCTGCAGCGTCCATGCCGCCAGCTCGGCACTTTGTCAGTTAGTTAGTTCATCCATTTCGGCCATTAGTTCGCGTATGCACTTTTGGCAGCAACAATTTCGCTTGGCAGCTGCTCGCACTTCTATTTATTTGTATATTTCAACGTTTTTTTTGTATTTTGCGAAAGAAAAATGTCATTTGAATTGCTGGCGATTTGTCATTTTTGCGCTCACTACCTCACTCTCCCCCTTCCAGACCCATATTTATAACTGAATTTGTTATGCATTTTTTGTTGGCTGCGATTAGTGCAGCACTTCAACTAACTGTTGTTATAATGGCTCGAGTTGAACTACGATTTTTTACTTTTCTAACTATTTCCGCTGCTCCGCTCCGTCGCTCGGCCGCTTCTATTTCAATTAGTGCGCTCTTTTGCCATTCCCTCTTGAACATCAAGTATTTAAGTTTAATTCGCAACAAAATAATCGGAAGTACTTCTGGAGCATTTGTTAAAAGTGAGTGCTTTCAATTTAACGCCTTTTGGATGGGGGAAATATTTAAAAATAAATAAAAAGCAGTGTTCAAATTAGCGGTCCAGAATCAATTTCATGATTACCGTGAATGGTTCATTATTTTGTGATGAGCTAACTGTTTCTACAGGTGAGCGATTTGGCTTAGCCTTTCAAGAAGCTTGTCGATGCGTTCTTGGCTAATTGAGTAAAAAGCGCTGTTGAGTTGGTTAGGTTATTTTTATTAATATATATTTATTATTCGACTCTAGGCGACTGGAACCCATTTGAAGTGCGTCCGACTGGAGTTTTAGCCTTACAACATGAAAGTCTATTGGAAAATGTCCTTTAAGAAATCCTACGATTGCGGCAAGATGAACTTTGCTAAGAGAAAGTAGTTCCGTAGATCTCTCTAGGGCAGTAGGTTCTCGCGGAAATTTGTCTTCCACTAATGTCTGTTAAGCTCACGAGAGATTCATAAGTCCAGTGCTACACCGCAAGATGACTACGAAGAGCCAACTCGTTCCCACTCCGATGTGAGCGGCGTAGTTTCCATCAATTCCGAAAATAGTGGGATGCTTTTGGAGTTATTTTAAGAAATGTCGCTTTAACTCAAATAGAGAAATAACGTTTGAACGGATTAAGATTATATGCAAACACTTTTTAAGGCAGAAATTCTTTCAGATCTTTGTCATTATCTCATCTTATTGTTGCTTTTGATACAGAAACGAAGTTTGTAACACCGAAAAGGAAGTTGGAGATCCTATAAAGTTTCTGTATAAACAATGAGTGTGGCGAGCTGCTTCGATTTAGCCATAACCTGTCTGTCTGCCATCTCGTATATATGCGAACTAACCACTCAGTTTTTGAGATATCGGTCTGAAATTTTGCGTTTGCCATTTTCTGCCCAAGCAGTTACTCAATTGTCGAAATCGCTGATTTCGGACCACTATAGCATATATAGCTGCCTTACAAACTGACCGATAAAAATTAAGTTCTTGTATGAAAAACTTCTTTTTGATAGATATCTTTGTAAAAATCGGCACGATTTAGTGTCCAAAGCAACACTATAATATCCAAACTCTTCTTGTCTTTTCATTTTTGTACAGAATATTATAAGGTTTTCACAAACTATATACGGCTTCATATTATTAAACCAAGCGCGATTTCTCACCTGAGAACACCTATCCTGAGATCTTATTATTCTTGCATGTGACAATGCACATTTTATATTACTTTCATGTCAAATTTAATTATCTTGCTTTATGTTTTTTATTTTTAAATCCATTGCTTTAGCATTTTAACACATATTATTTACCTTACGTCATTTTATTTTTTATTTAATAATTTAATACTCTCTCTGTAATCACATTTAATATTTTTTTGAGCTAGTTAACTTATTCCACTTAATTTCAAATAAATTTCCTGCCATAAAACATCATTTTTCAGCCGTGATTTAATGACATTATAAACCAATCAATTTCAATAAATAAATTTTCAATTTGCAAGTTCTCCATTGGCCTTCTTGCGTGCACCTTTGCGGCCGCAAGTGACTCGTGCCATTTTCAATTAATGAAAAAGGATTAAATTAAATATCGGTTATGACAACACAATCATTTTTATGCATTTTTATTTGTAAATACTTCAACGAGCATTGTTATTGGTTGCACTATTTATTAAAAATTTAATTGAATTGTCGCTGTTTGCGGTGGAAAATCTTAATTAACTGAAAATTTTCATTTTCGCACACTTAAAATACGTGACTATTTATGTACGAGTATGCGCACACATTTTAATTGTATTTCAATGTTTTTACAGCTGTCTCCGGCAGATAGTTGTTTTTCTTGACAGTGCAGAAAAAAACATGTACGAACATGTACATACATATGTATGTCTGTATGTTAACACTAAAAATTTCAATTTGCAAATGAGTTTTTGCAAAATTTGATTATAATGGCGAATTATGTTTGCCGTTGTCCAATGAAAAGAAAACAACAATAACAATCAAAATAATCATAATTGTTTTGCCGCAGGGTTTCGAAAGTTTTAACTACAAATGCAATTTCACTAATGTTCTGTCGGACTAATTGATGGATATTCTACAATTACTGAATATACATACATACATACATTTATACATGTACATACATACATATGTAGATATATAATATACCAAAAGAAAGTTTGTCTGCAGCTGCTCTGAAACTTGAGTTATACAACTATTTTATATTTCATTTAAATGAAGTAATATTGAAAGAAACCTCAGTTAGACAACCAAAAAGACGCTGATGTTGGTAGAGGAAACTACATAAATGCAAAGTTTTGAACAAAATAAAAAAATAGTGAGGAACCTATCGAAACAGCAAAAATATGCTCAAAAGTTCAAGGTTTTTTTTACTTTATTTTGCATATAATTCTAAAGGCCTCAAGCTTTGAGATTTGATTTCATAAAAAATATTAAAAATACCAGCTTGTGTAGTAGTTTTATTGTAGACGTTTTGTGCTGACAATGAGAGGTTTTGATGCGTTCAGGGGTTACATGGGTTTACGGGTTTAAAAAAATTTAATTTCTTATTGTTTAATTAAATTATAAAACACCTCTAGAATATTGTCCTAAATTTTCAAGAAGATCTGAGTAATAGTTACGGAGATATAGCTTTGAGAACTTGTGCGCTCGAGGCTAAGTGCGCCGTCTTTAAACGCGTTTTTCTCGAAACTGTGTTTTTGAAGACTGTTATAGTTTCTCTTCATGAAATTTCCACAGGCCTTTGAGATACAACGCTTAAAGATTTGGACGAAGGATTTTTTTTCGATTGCTAATATTCAAAAAAAAAAAATGTCGAGCAATCTTAATTTTTTTGTAAAAATGTCTGCCAAAAATCCAAGTTTCAGTGTTTTTCTTCGTCCAAGTTATACATAAGTTAAGATTTTAACTAAAACACGTGTTTTTTCCTTTAGATGATCCTGTAAGGAGTTATCCTGCCGACGCGGGCGCATCTTTTTCCGAGGAGTCAGCGGGGCTGGCGTCGCAATGGCCGAGTTTAAAATATTTTTTTCCAAAAATTATGTTTGTAACAATAAAGAATTCTAATAAAATATTTCAGTTTTTATATGAGAAAAAAATTGTAGAAAAATGGCTGTTTTTACCCAAGGAAACCCATGTAACCCCTTAACTTTCTCGAGAACATAAACATTAGAGTGGCATAAAACATCGGGTGTACGTCATGAGCCATTCAACTAACATATGTACATATGTACATGAAAAGTGTCACACAGACAATGGAGTGATAGCAAAGGTTTTCAACATGTTTTTTAAAGGCATGTGTTCCAAAAGAGATGTTTGCCAAGGAAATTCATTCATTTCGCTTCCAGCCGGTTTTTCCTGTGTACAAATAACTATTATGCAATGGCACGCAAATTGAGGAAATTCCATAAATAATTTACTGAAAAAGCTAATAACCATCCCTAGCGGATCACATAGGAAGTCTACGGCAAATTACTCTTTTACTGGCTCAAACATTGTTGTTTATTTAAATTATCAAAACAACTACTTGTATTAGGTTGTCAAAAAAAGGCTCGCGGTATTTTCGCTAGTTGGCGCTGAAAGCGCGTAGTTCTAGTTTTATTCGTCGCATCGGGTCATGCTATACGTTTTTGGAAAGCTCATTTCACGCGCTAACACGTGTTTGATTGAATGTCGTTTCTTTTAAGTCGTTCGTGAGTTATAGCGTCGCAAACATGGAGCAAAATAAAGAGAAAATACGGCATATTTTACAGTACTACTACGATAAAGGCAAAAATGCATCTCAAGCCGCCAATAAAATTTGTGCAGTTTATGGACCCGATATAGTTTCCATTTCCACCGCACAACGGTGGTTTCAACGTTTTCGTTCTGGTGTAGAGGTGGTCGAAGATGCGCCACGCTTCGGAAGGCCTGTCGTCGAAAATTGCGATAAAATCGCTGAATTGGTCGAAAGAGACCGGCATAGTAGCAGCCGTAGCATCGGTCAAGAGCTGGGCATGAGTCATCAAAAATTCATTTCAATTTCAATAAAAAAAAATCAATAAAAATACCGCAAGACTTTTTTGACAACCCATTATTAAGAGGTTATATATAGTTAAAATTTTCAAAAAATGTATTGAAGATTTTTTCTCACCGATAAATATTTTATTAAAACAATTTAAGGCCGAAATTTTGGAAATTTTTTTGTCGTCAAAAATTGTTTGTCAAAAAATTTTATTTTGCTTATTTCTTTCTTCATTATACTAGATTAATTACTTAATTTCAAAGGATCCAGTTCAGAGATATAGTGGTCGGTCGCCGGAAAACGTCTTTTTTTGAAAGAAGCTCCCGGAGATCAGCTGTAGTTCCTTTCCAAATAAATATTTTTACTAATACTAAGTCTTAAAGTACAGTTAAAAGATACCATAATATGAGTGTCAAATTTTTGGATCAATAAATTTAAAAGTTTTCTCAGAAAAATCTGGTAAAATCGCTGTTTTTGGCCTTCTAACTGCATATAACCTTTTAAGACCATTATTTTGTTGTTTATTTATTTTAATTAGCGATAAACACAATAAGAAGCCATAGACTTTATAACTACTAGAATGCGGTACTCACTAATATCGATATTTCACGGAAGACTTCTTTATTTAGAGCTTGCGGATAGTCAGAATTTTCAAAAAGTCTTAAAGTATAATACACCTTGGAAATATTCTCTCATAATTTGAAGTAAATACGACAAACACTTTTCGAGTTATTAGATAATAAGCAAAGGGTTCTCGGATCTAAAACCGCGCGGTAGATTTCAATGAACTTTATACAGATTTTTTTTACCATGAAAAAACAGGACTGGTAGAAAAGTTTTTTATTTTGAAGTATTTTTTTTTAGTCTTGTTAATTTAAGATGGTTGGAAGTGGATCAACACAAAGGGCACCTACTTTTAAAATTATAAATTTTTTTTCTAATGCCTGCCTAGTCAAGTTTAAGCCTTATGTAATAATTCTATGCTTTACCTTAGCAAAATGAAATAACTCATTGGCAAACGATAATTTAAAATTGTACTTTTTTTCATGTTTCCCAAATTTTTTCAAGTCGAAATTTATAATTTTCCAATATTTTCGTTGTGTTATGACAAGTACTTTGTCCATAGTAAGTTTGTCAGACGAGATCAAATAGCTCGCCATATATTATTCGGAAAAGATATAGCTTAAGCGTCTATTAAAAGCATCATTTTTATATATACTGGGTTTTGGATATCTCTTATATCAGTTTTATTAAGCTTTATAAGTTCGAACCGAAAGCATAACATTGATAATTAACAATTTTGAAAACTCAGTTGTTTCACTGTAATTAGGCGCCGAAAAAAGCTGATTGAATTTTTTACCTATTCAAACGACTATAATTTTTTAGTTTGATAATATTTTTATTGATTCCAATGACAAAAATGTATGAAAATAATCAAAAATTTAGAATCCATTCACTTTAGCTCGATATGGCCACCTTTTGCCTTGACTATGGCCCTCAAACGGTCAAAAAACGAGTTGCATGCTGCACGAATGTGAGCTTGTGGTATTTTGGCCCATTCACGTACAATCGCTTTCTTGAGCGCATCCATACTGGTGTATTTTTTAGTCCGCACCTTGCTCTCTAAAATGGACCAGATGGAAAAGTCCATCGGATTTGCGTCTGGTGAATTCGAAAGCCATTGTGTCGACGAAATGAAGCGTGGAACATGATTTTTTAACCACTCTTGGTTAATTCTCGCTTTATGTGACGGCGCCGAGTCTTGTTGGAACGTCCATTCTTTCCGGCCGAAGTGTTTACGTGCCCACGGCTCTAAAGCACCTTCCAAAATATTTTCACGATAATAAGTCGCATTTACTTTGACACCAGGCTCGATGAAAACGACTGGAGAGCGCCCATCAGCGGTCACGGCAGCCCATACCATCACTTGCGATGGGAAATTACTTCGGGTGGCCATTCGTAGGCTTAAATTCTCGTACGTGCGTTCGGTCAAGTAAACACGGTCATTTTGAGAGTTTATGAATTGCTCAATAGGGAAATTCTTCTCATCAGAAAACACAATGTTCGGAAATTCGCCACGTTCGTGCAAGTGTAACAACTCCTTCGCTCTTTCGAGTCTAACTTTTTTTTGCTGCGGTGTAAGATTGTGTCCTTTTTGGAACTTGTAAGGCTTGACCTTTAGCTCATTTTTCAACAGTCGTTGCATTGAACTTTGCGAAATTTTCAGCTCTTTAGCCATTTGATTGCCACTTCGACGTGGATTTCGTTCAAGTCGAGCCTTCACTTTTCGAATCATCTCAGGTGATGTTGCTGTTTTCTTATGACCACCTCCATGGCGTTTTGCGATGCTGCCAGTATCATTGTAACGATTTATAGTGCGATACACAAACATTTTGTTCACTTCGAGATGTTTTAGCTGACGAACAATTGCTGCTTGTGATTTTCCAGCCAAATATAAAGCAATCACACTATTACGTTTAAATTCCATCACGTATAACTTTTTTTTCACACGACACATTCGAGCGGTTTGCCAAGACTAAAATGTTTTTGTACGCTTGTAAACAATGGAATGATTTGTTATTGGTGTAAATTTAAGCGCGCTGTCATTAATAGTGTGGTAGTTATAGCATTGTTCCATTTGGTAACAACACTCATTAGAAAACTAAACATAAACTCGTTGTTGTGCGTCTTTTTCTTGGAGAATTGTTGGGATGATGTCATTTGAAGTAATATAATTATTATTCCATTGTAGACAAAAGTAATTTTTGTATCCCAATATGTCGAACTTTGTGCCTGAAAAAGTGTTTTTGCAAGAAGTTCCACTTCATTCCTTCAATATCAAAAAAACCTCAGCCGAAAGTCATGTAATTTGATGATAGTTTGTAGTGAACATGCTCTAGTTGAGTGAACGTTCCAAAAGTTTGCACGATTTAAAAGTAGTAATTTTGGCTTGGAAGACAAAGAAGGCAACACAGGACTGCCAAAACAAGTTTGAAGATATGCAAGAAGGCCATCCAGGACTGCCAAAAAAGTATGAAGATAAGGAACTTGAAGCATTATTCGATGAATATTGTTGCCAAACACAAAAAAGCTCTTAGATTCTTCGGAAGTAATAAACAAACATTTCAAAACTTTTAAAAGCAGCCGGTTAGATTCAAAAATAAGGAAAATGTGGGTCATATGAATTGAAGTCAAGAGACGTTCAAAGACGATTTTGCATGTCAGAAATGCTGCTTGCACACTACAAAAATAAGTCTTTTTGGTATTGGATTGTTATTGCTAATGGAAAATGGAACTATTATTATAACACTAAACGCAAAAAAAATAAATGTGAAATCTGGAGAACCAGCTAAGTTTAGGGCAAAGCCGAATATGCGCAATGTCAAGGTATGTCCTTGCATTTGCTTGGATCAGTAGGACGTGCTGTATTATGAGCTTCTAAAACCGGATGAAATCATTGGTATGGAACGAGGATGGTGCCATGTGTAGCAGCTCACGCAAGTAGGGAAAGTTCTCTGAGCAACATGCACTTGAGAGTGGCCAGAAATGATTCTTTTACGTGTAGCTCAAAGCAGCTCACGACTTCCGGTATTAGACCAAGTATCCTCTGCGTAGCCAAAAATAATCCATTTGAAGGCGAACTAAAGTGAGGCGAAAATCCCCTTCCGGAGTTGTGCGCTGATTTTGGGACCCGCCACGCAAAAAAAAAAAAAAAATACCAATGAAAAGAGTCAGCTATGACCTCGTAAGCGGTGTTCACGCTAATAAAGAAGAAGGAAGGCTAACGAAACAACTTATCGAATTGAAGCGAGTGATTGCCGAAAATCACGAAAAAATAGTTTTCCATCATGACAACACTTGGACTCATGTTGGAAAACCGATTAAAACACTATTTGGGAGATTTTGTCTCATCCGACCTATAGCCCAGAACTTGCCCTTTCTGACTACCACTTGCTTTGGTCGTCGGAGCACGTACGTACTTGAATATGGTTCAGAATAGGGTATAAAACATTAGCTTGATTCTTTCTTGACCAAGCCAGCACACTTATGTTGGGATTCATTCCAAAAATCGTCAGAAAGATAGGATAGTGTTATAGTTTCAGATCGGCAATGCTTTGAATAATATAAAGTGCATAAGTTTTTCTTAAGGGTTTACATGGGTTTCCTCGGGTAAAAAACATCCTGTTTTCAACAATTTTTTTATCATATAAAAATGAAATATTTTATTAGAATATTTTATTGTTACAAACATACAATATTAAGAAAGAAATTTTGAAATTAAACAAAAATATATACACATATTTAAAATTCGGCCATTGCGACGCCATTTCCGGTGACTCCTCGGAAAAAAAGCACTCGTTTGGCAAGATCATAAGGAAAGTAATAAAGAACCAATAAAATAGTAATTTGAACTTCACATATTTGAAGGGCACTTCAAAATTTGTCTCAACTTCCGTACATTTTTTCAAAAACAAAATTTCAAAACCATTAAATTATGTTATGTAACAACAAAGCCTCTAAATTAAGTGAAAGTTAGTGTGTATTTGCACCACCATCCATTGCTTCATCGTCAACAAAGCTGGAAAACTAACGAAAATCATTATTTCATAAGCGTTAATACACGTAATGTCCTCAAATAAGAGCGCCTAGCTGCGTTTAAGGCTCATTACAACAAGGGCCTCGTACATTTACTCGAGTAAATAATGGCAGAAAGGATATATTTTTACAGTTATGTGAATGACTACATACACATTGTAACGGTGTAGCTTTGCAATGCGCCAAACTATAGATTTTCATGGCGCCGGCCAGACGCTTCGGACAGTTGTTAAAGCCTCTTATACGATGGAGACTACACATAATGGGCGCTTACACGTCGAATACTACAAAGCAAGCCGAGTAGCCGTAAACAAAATAACAACAATTTAGTAGATGACTCATGTACGTACTAAGCCATTACCTGGCCAAAAACAAAACAAAAACGAATAAAAAAGTTTTGCTTGCCGCCACATGCAACAAACAACAGTGGACCCTCATTTTTTAACCCAAACACACCGGCTTTGCGACACATTTACCCATACAATGTTACATTTCTAACTTTGCCGCCTGCATTTTGCTTTTTAATAACACAATTGGCTCGCTGTTGCCACCTCCGCAACCGCCCTTGACGCACGCCAAACACGCTGGCAACCACAACAGCGCAAACAACACCCTGGGGCATAATAATAAGCCAACTTTACCTCGGTGTGTTTGTCCTTTTATTTTTAGCTTTTTGCGCCGCTTTCATTGCAAGCGCACTTCCTTCTTGCTGTCTCCGTTGGCAGGCATTGCTGTTGTTGCTTTTCATTTTTATTTTTACCTTTCTTTTGTTGTGTAATAATGTTACCAGATTTTTGTTGTTGTTGTTGTTGTAGTCAAGTAAATGCTACAGCAGGTACGGACATAGACATGAAACAGGACGCCATTTTATGACACACCGTCGGAGACGAACAGTTAACACCAAAAAAAAAAAAAAAAAGGTGGAAGAAAACCCAGCAAAGAAAGCAAGAAAGCAGCTTCAGAGACGTCACGACAAGCCAACACACGCTTGAAGTCCACGGCAGCGCCCGTTAAGTTTTGACGTTGGCCTGACTGGTCGGCAGACATAATCAGCATAACAGTAAATATAAAGCCCACCCCTGCACTAGACACTACAACACAATTCATTGTACGTGCGGTAATCGCCCGACAATAGCCATTTGCCGCTACGTTCGCCGTTAACGGCGCCCCATTGCCACCTCAAATTAATCGACACCACTACAACAACAACTAAAACACATGCATAAGTAGATGTATGCATTATTAAGTTTCTTCAAAAAGTGTACACTGCAAATGTGCGTACGTGACAGGGTTGCCCACATCACCTCTTTTATACGCAGAACAGGTTGTAACCTTGTTAGGTTTGCCATATTCGAATTCGCGTTCATCAGTATTTGAGATATCGTGCTGAAATTTTGCACACGTCCGTTTCTCTACCAGAAGCTGCTAATTAGTCGGAATCACCGATATTGGATGACTATAGCCTATAGCTGCCATACAAACTGAGCGATCAAAATCAAGCCCTTGTATGGAATACTTTTTTATTTGTCAAAATATCTTCACGAAATTTGGGGTGCATTATTTTCCAAGCCAATGCTAAAATTTCTCAAGAAATTGTTCAGATCGGACCACTATAGCATATAGCTGTCATACAAATTGACCGATTAAAATCAAGTCCTTATATGGGAAACTTTTTCATTTGACGAGATATCTTCATGAAATTTGGCACATATTATTTTCTAAGGTAACGGTACAATCTCCGATAAAATTGTTCCGATCGGACCACTATAACATATAGCTGCCATACAAAGTGCACCACAAAAATCAAACTTTTGTCTAGAAACTTCTTAACTTGTGACGGATATGCTAGTTACGGTGCAACCGAAGTTAACATTTTTCTTCTTTCTCTCCGTTCCTTTGTCAATTAAGTTGTCTGCAATATGACGCAAATACCACAAGCTGGGTGGTGGATCAGTAAGCTACCTAGGCGCAGCTTTCTACTAAGCAATTCATTTAATGAGCTTTAAATATACCTAAATATAGGGGGCCCTAATCTATCACGAATATTAAAGCAGTTGAAATCAAAGAGAAGTAAATTAGTAAAAATATTTCTTTCTATTTTTATTGTAATCTAACCAAAATTAAATAAATAGCAGCGGCAAAAAATACGGCACATTATTTTGTGTTGACAAATATTTGCGCTGAATTATGACATAAGGTCACGCAAGGCAGACATTTACTTTAAAGACACAATTAGAATGTGTGTTAAATATTTGAGGTTAGAACGTGAATAATATTTCATACGAAATTTGTCAGCATGCACAGAAGTTCAATTAATGAAAAAGTTGGTTTTCAGAGAAAGCGCAATTTAATTCTAAAAATAACTACAGTGGCTAATTATTGGTGGTATTGAAAGATAACGTGGTTATTTTTGAAAATATTTTTTTTGCCACACATACAGTTTTATGTCACTAATGCATACTGCTTTCTACATACTTGTTTTATCACTTTTTGTGGCATATCATAGTATAAAATCTGATGTATGAATTCTATTCGATTTCTGTGATCTGAAGTGTTCTCTAAAATTGTTTTTTTTTACGTAAAAATTCCCAATAATGGTATCGAAGACGGGAAAAAGACGGGATATTAAAAGGTATCGTCAGCATTCTTCTTCAGTTAGCAAATATTCCAGGTGCTTCATTTAGAAAACCACACACCACATCACATCACACCACAAGAGCTTTATGAAATAAATGTGAAAATAGTATTTGAGTTAGTGACGTTAGGGGATTAAGGGAGTATTCTGGTTTAGAAATTCGAAAAAATCGATTTTTTTTTGCACATTTTTATAGTATAACCCTTCAAGAAAATGCTACAGCTCACTTTGTGACTCCGACTTCAACTGCGCGCGACTAGTTCTCAAACTTTAAACTCGTTTTTCTCATAACTACTTTTCTAGAGACGGTGTGCATGATATCTCAAGTTCTACTCAACCGATTCAGATGAAATTTTATACAGAACTTTCGTATACATTATAGTAACGCACTACGAAGTGCTTTCGGAAGATTTTTTTTTTTTAATTCCGAACCACAAAAAAAAACGGAAAATACGAAACTTTTTCGACCTCCACCATTTTGTAAAATTTTTTTTTTTTTCAAAAACGTTTCGTAGTGCGATAACTACACTTTTACTCTTCACGGATTTCGCATAAATTTTCATTTTAGGTCACAGTAAGGATTTATATCCTGCACACCAGGGCAAGCCATTGTTTGATCAGTCTCTACTTCGCCGACCTGCAGGTTTTTTTAAATTTAATTCTTTATCTTATATTATTTGTTTTGTATTCTTAGAATATCAATAAAAAGCATGTAAAAAAATGGATAGTCAAAATAATTTTTGATTTTTTTTTATCGCGTCAAAATTAATACCTAAAATTCAGGCTTCTAAACCAGAATCCCCCTTAAAATGTACGATTTTGGTGGTTACATTTACAGTTTTCGGCATTCGGAACTGCGAATGGGTATTGGCTTTTGTTGTGTTTATGACGGTCTGAATTTGTAACAAAACTTATAGCCGCACAAGGTATAAAAGTATACAGTGCCTACAACGCTTTTTTGTGTATTTGTATTCGATCTTTGTCAGAGTTTAACCCACAAACTACTTAGTAGAAACTCTGTATGATAACCGTGTGCGCATTAAAATGCTCTTTTAAAGTACTCAGTGGGCCAAACTCAAAGTAGTTTCATAATGCAAAATTCATTTTTGGCTAGTTCTGAATATAGGTTTATGTACTTTTTAGGAATTTGGGATAAGTAAAACTTATTTGTTGAACTAAAGTGGTCAGTTTAAGTTTTTTAAGGCCTCTTATATTGCATAAAACATAAAATCGTTAAATTTTTTTTTCCAAAAATGAATCGAAATTCAATTCAATTCAATGTAGTTTGTTTCTGTGGTGATCTGTGAGGTCACCAATTTTTTGAAACTCTTTTGCGTTGTTTAGTTTTAAAAGCAAATTGAGGATTTTTCAAGACTACATTGTATAATAACACACTGACGCGCAAGAAAACATTTTTGGTTTAAAAAAACTCTGTCCATATCTGTAGACGGTAAGGTAAATAGTATAAACTTTATTACTGCTACTAGATGTCAGTTGAAAGCTTTGTTTTACCTACAATATATATTTAAATTTTTTTCGATTTTATTAAAAATCAAGACATAAAAACAACAGAGCACAGGTACCAAGGCTGATGGGGTAATCATATGACGGCCGATTATTGCTGAGGACTTATGCGTGATTGCCACGAAATTCTCACTAAACCCTGGACGTGCTTTGTAAGTCGAATCAACTAACAATCATCGTGTTTTCCAGACGGGGGAAAAAGCGAAGCCCGTCCTGTGTTAAGAAACTCACAGAAAAAATGTTTCTATGCGTATAAAATAAATTAATAAAATTAATAATTTAAAAAAATATGTGTTTTTATCTTTTTTTATATGTTCTTATATGTTTAACGAGACCTAATGAGAAAAATGTGACCGATATTTTCGTACCAGCTAACAAAGTATACCCAAAATCAGGTCTGAAATCAGAGGACTCAAAATTAGTTAAAGTCAGTGTAATTTATTGCTACATTGACGGTTAAAAATATATGTATCGGGTGATTTTTTAAGAGCTTGATAACTTTTTTTGGTGGCCAACTTACGGGTCCATTTCTTGAGATGAATTGTTCTCCGAAGTTTTCCCTCAAAATGGCCATAGAATCGCGAGCTGTGTGGCATGTAGCGCCATCTTGTTGAAACCACATGTCAACCAAGTTCAGTTCTTCCATTTTTGGCAACAAAAAGTTTGTTAGCATCGAACGATAGCGATCGCCATTCACCTTAACGTTGCGTCCAACAGCATCTTTGAAAAAATACGGTCCAATGATTCCACCAGCGTACAAACCACACCAAACAGTGCATTTTTCGGGATGCATGG